>NC_141685.1:996919818-997572064 GCF_964263255.1 Lissotriton vulgaris | reverse complement strand
GCTTTGTTGCTGGATTTTGAACGGAAAGGGAAACTCTGTCTTCATAGAGAAAAGACTAGTTATTATAACAATATATTCATCGGTTCCAGCGAGTGTGAACATAATTATAAGGTAATTGGAGGTTGGGGTTTCAAAAATGGGTCAGAACCTGTGTTTCCCGGAATCTATTATATATGTAGGAACAAGGCTTATTTCAAATTGCCGGATCACTGGTATGGAAGCTGCTACTTTGGCATTGTTTTCCCAAAAATATACCATGTGAACAACGCTGCTGGAAGCAATGAAGATACTAATGGCTTAGCGCGTAGAAAACGTGAAAGTGTAGGAGAAATTGTAGGTGATATATTTAGTGCACTGATACCTGGAATGGGGGTAGTTCTGAATACTCACAGAATCTGCAAATTGTCTACAGTAGTGGATCGGTTATTAACTGACACTGCTGCCGGATTCCTGCTGGTCAATACTGAAATGGTTGCGATCAGATCAATGGGTTTACAGAATCGCCTTGCTCTTGACACCTTATTGGCAAAAGAGGGCGGAGTCTGCAGGATGCTGAAGGCGCAACATTGTTGCACCTACATACCTGACAAAAGTATCGAACTTAAGAAATATGTAAGGAACATAACTAATTTGGAAAAAGAACTCAAACCATTAGAGGTTGACAGTGCCTGGAAGAGACTGACTGATGGTCTCTCCTCTGTAGGTAGTTGTTTTTCTAACTTAGGTAAAAGTCTTCTGTGGAAAATACTGATGCCAATAGCTGGAATAGGTGTGGTTGTACTGATCATATTCATCTGCTGTAAATGTCAAAAATGTAAAAAGAAGTATACTGTGAATAAGAGAGGAATGAAGAGAAATGTTGATGAGCTAGAATTAGAAGAGTTAAGAAACCAGATTTATAAAAAGGCCAAAAATCACCACTCTCATAGAGAAGCTGAAAGAAAACTCAACAATAAATTTGTCGAAATAGAAATGAACGAATTGGAAGAATGAAGTTGGCATCTGTTTCCTTTATGGTGATGATAGTAAATATCATCAAAGAGGGGATTGATGGAGCAAGGATTCGCACGTGAAGCGACTTGCTCTTACTCAAGAACCTCGCCTAACTTGTAATAATATTAATTCAACCTGTCCGTCATTTATTTCGCCTTTTTCCCCAACACGCGGGTGTCCTTAGGAGGCTTGCCTATTTGTTTTTCCGTAATAATAAAGCTTTCACTACTGAATGGCTGCTTCGCAGAAAATCCAGTCTGCGCATGCATCGGTCATACCCACGTGATGTGACGCACTCGCATTTTGGAGGGATTTTGTTGCTCATGCGCATTGTTACTGAAAATGGCCGCTTGTATTTAACCATGCTCTCTGCCCACTCCTGCTGCCTTTTTGCATATCTGTCTTTTTCGCCCTAACTTTAATGCTATAGATATTAAAAAGTAAGGGGTGCAGTGAAGCATTACCTGGTATACCGTGTATTCATTTTGTCTGTGTTTCTAATTTGTTTTCGCTTACTTTTCATGTATTACGCATCCATGGGCTGGGGTCGGGAGATGGAATCCATTTTGAAGCCTGTAAACTCCCCGCACACGTGATGAGGGAAAAACCCAACTGCGCAGAAGCAAAACTCAGCCAGCTGGCTCCTGAAGCAAGATGCGCCTGGGAACCTACCTAGGCCATGGAAGAAGATGCTGATATCTACCTAGCCTGTGATACAATGTTTCTATATGCTGTACACTCTCATTGTTTTCCATATTCCTATGCCTGGGAACGTGAACGCAAGGGGCGGGTATGAAAAATTAAATATTCATTGTGGGAACGAAGAATTATAGGTGGTAACCATGACATAACCACCTCTCCTGACCAATCGTAAGTTGGGAACTTGTCATTTGCAACATTTGTGGGTGGTCTAGGGGTCCCAAAAGAGTATAACTAGTCTAGTTTAGCTTAGAGAAATTGTCCGACTTGTCCGAGAAGCAGACCTGTCACTGACCCTACGAACTCTATAGGTGATTGATACAGAGCGCTGCGGAGCACTCTGTCCACACTTTCCACAAACTCCAAGGGGTGGAAATAGTCTTAAGTGCTGGCGAAGCACTTTGCTGGGAGATTCGACAACCCAATCGGGGTTATTGGCGGATTCCGTGCAGAGAGGGGGTAACGCAGGCGTTGCATCCGAGGCTGCAGGTGTTGGTCGTGCCCTATGGTGAGCCCAGTCCTGACCCAAATCCTGAGGGGTATCCTGTCCTGACTGTCCGTGAGCTGTACCTGCTCACCTTTTGGTATTCCTGAATCTTTGAGGGTCCTTGTCCCCGAGCCTGTCCCAACTGACCCGTGGCCAGGGTTAGTCTTCATTCCCATCCTAGGTAAATATTGTATGTGGGTGTCCGTCTGACTATACTCTCACCTTTCCTTTTCTTAATAAAGCACTCTTGCCTGTGATATTGCCCTATCACCTTTAAAGTGATTTATATGCAATTGCTTATTAGTGATGTTCCACCTCTCTTCCTACCTGTAGGATATTATTAAATTTGTCATATTATGTTAGTGTGTTCTATTTTCCCTTCCCTTTAGCATGGTTGCCGTGAACTTAGTAAGAATAGCATAAAGTTTAGAATAAGAGTATTAGTGCACATGTTAGGCCCTTCTCATGTCCCTTACCTTAGTTTAAGACTGTGCTGAATAACATGTTCCTTAATGCTCCTACCCTGTAGGGTTCCCCAAATACTCTAATGGTACTTGCCCTAATCCATAGTTACATTGTGGCTCTAATTCTGATTATTGATGTACTGATTTGTATCTGCCTTATTATCTTGGCATATTCATTCTAAAAATTCTCCATATAAACTTTGAAAACCCATCAGGTGTCTGTGGTCATTATACAATATAAAGTGTGGATAAATGTACTAAGTGCCTAAAAGTTCTACTCCTTTTAGGAATCTTGTTGCCTATCCACTGCTAGCTCCTGATCCATCAGGAGTAATGTGCCTGTGGTAAGTCAGGTACATGAATAGTAAAGTGGTGTGAGAGTCACCCCCCCCCCCCGAATTACTCATAGTAGCGTGTGGAAAAAATCACCC
The DNA here is from genome assembly GCF_964263255.1 of Lissotriton vulgaris. Lineage (NCBI taxonomy): Eukaryota > Metazoa > Chordata > Amphibia > Caudata > Salamandridae > Lissotriton > Lissotriton vulgaris. The sequence goes on along the minus strand of NC_141685.1, from coordinate 997,568,990 downwards.
GGTTCACGCAAAACACTGTCATTTGTATGCACGCCAGGGCCCAGTGCGTGTAAATTGGGAAAAAGGTGACCCGGGTGAACTGCGCGCTCTATCACATCGACCAAGTAGAAGGAAAGTTGATGTAAAAGTTAGTATGTCAAAGATGTCTCATTTGAACATATGAAAGAAAAGAATTGACCGTACATATAAATTGACCCCAGCGCATCAGGGATTCTGGGTGAATGTGTATGGGCCATTGTAGTATGATATAATTGAGTATTGATCCCTGATCAATTATTGGTGTTGCGCTGGATCACACTCCAGGGGGCCCTCAACCTTTCAAGCGGCCCCCTATTCATCCGAAGGCCAATAAATATCTGTAAGGTATATAAGACTTGGGCCTGTCGTCTCATTCTGCAGGGGGCCGCCATTTTGTATTACTCCACTGACTGGAACCAATAACCAGCTCTGCCATTGAACCTCAATCCTTACATGCTGCGCCCCTGTCTGCAATAGTAATGAGACCACACACAGCTCTGCCAGTGCACCCCAAACCCCACCTTGTGACTGAATCACTGGCACCAAGATTCAGCTCTCCAGTGTGCCTTAATACTGACTTCTGAAGGCTGCCTGCTGCCACTACATTGAGGTCACCATAGCTTTGTAAGTGCATCCCAGTAAAGACCTACAGTCCAGCCTGCTACTTGTCTACCGAGAGCAGAGAGCTCTGCCAGAGCACCTCAGCTCCCACCTGCTACCAAAGATGCCACGCTGCACGGACCTGTGGGCCACCAGCGATATTCATGTTTATCTGCAGTTCAGACAAAACCAGGACTGCAGAGGGGTTAAACAGGGTGAGCAGCAGAGCAGTGGAAGGCTGTGGCTGCAATTAAAAACCATCTCTCACTTTATCCGAGTATTAGCTCAGGTATCATCGCGTTGAACAAATGCACTCAGAATATTTGATTTAGCCCTTGAAAATGGGCCATTAAAGTCTGCCAAGTAAATCTCACCTCCCGCTGGTATTAAATTGTTGTAACTTTGAGTTATTTATACTCTCAATTACCTCGTTTTATTGTGTAAAGACAGATGTACTGTGCCATGCACAGGTTCTTGCTTCAAACATTTGCATCTTTCAAGGGACAAACAGGTGTAAATTAACTTGTATTTTATCTATATACACATACAATGTAAATATATATTGACTTGTTTTACAGAGGCAGTTGCTCAGACCCCTTCCTACATAGTAAAGATATTTTTTGGATCTTTAATTACTTCAGTCCACTTTGACAAATCTGCACAAAACATGGAGTAAATGTTTTGGAGTCTACGTTGGTTTATAGTACCTTCACCCCGTTTATTCTGTTTCTCACGTCCCCCCTCTTTATGCCCTCAACACCCTGCACCCTCATTATAACATAAGTGTACGTTCACTCAAGAGTATCTTGGCTCTGAATAACAGATGTTTATTGTTACCCAACTCAATGCTACTCATTTTATCGATCTCAGAATGATGAAAGGCTGAGTGGACCAGCCAAGATATGAACCTGTGACCATGAGATCTAACACAGGCCACTACAGTGGATGCATTATTCCACTAAGCCCTCAAACCCATCAGTCATTATACACCAACAAAGACGTCAACACATCAACCATGATACGTCAACACAAGCATCATCATACATCAACACACCCACTATCATAGCTTTACATAACCAACATCATAATTCTGCTTCAGCACATCAAACATCATAGTTTCACACATTCAACATCATACACCAACACACTCAACGTAATATCATGCACAAACACATCTTCATATGTCAACAACAACATCATACACCAACAAACCCACCATCACATGCCTACCCAACCCCCAACATCACACATCATGCACACCAACCATAGTAAGTTCACTCATCCAACATCTTGTCTTCACAACCTCAAACCCACACATCATTTTCCAACACCCACCATCATTTGCAGATACCCGGCATTATAACTCTACTCAAACAATCTCATCTGACAAAACACTAACCATCGACATTCCACACAACCATAAACATACACCAATAAATCCACCATACTACTTAAAGACAATCAACTAAATAATACCACATATACACCAAAACTCCAAACACTTTGCTTCCTCACAACCTACCTTATGTAGCAAGCACACCCTGGATCATACCAGGGGGGTGTGACTGGTGCGGCTGCACTGGGCTCGGCCCTGTGGAGGGGGTGCTGACCTCAGGAGAGGGGGCGCTGTGTTTAGCACTAAATTAGGATTGGAGAGATGAAGGGCACTTTGGCCCGGTGGTAGTGAGAAAATCCAAAGAGGCAGTCATGGGGTGTGGGGGCACCAAAATGATTGTGGTACCAGGCGCCACCAGCACTAATGCCAGCCCTGATCATACTTCAACACAGCTTACAACAAAAAATATTAAGAAAACCCATGAGATTCCCTAAAAAGTATAAACTTGTAGAGGAATTAAGATTGACTAACATTAACAGTGGCTTCACAATAAAACTTAACAAGTCATGAAATTCTAGAGTCAAGGTACTCGTGTTCCAACCCCACCATATTAAATGAACTTTAAGTGTCAGCCTTGGTATACACTCTTCCCAGTGTCACACAACCTTTAAAATAAACGTATCACACTACACAATATAATCATCATTAACTACATCATACATCGCAGTGACAATCAAATATGTATCCACAAAATGATTGTGAGATGTCAACAAACAAACTATAATATGCAAATATGGCCTAACATCATGTGTTCATTCAACCACCAGACTATAGGACATACACCACCAGACAGCGTCCAACTGACATCATACATGACTGCTCACCGACCATTTTGAAGGCACACCCACCAGTGCTAGCAACAATTCTTCTTTAATACAGCCCCTAAGTCACGTTCATTTTCTAACACCCATCAACCAACGTCCATAGACCCACCACCCAAAGCTCTCACCACCACCATCATACACCTATACAGGCAGCATCAGACCCCACACAAAACAATTCACACAGGCAAATAGCTACCGAAGAACATGCTAACATAACTCAAAAAGCCATCCATTACACACGCACACAGTTATCATTCATCAATGTTCTACTCCAAAAGGTAACCATCAGCATAACCCACCCCACTCACCCTATCATACAGTCACAGTCATGTAGTGTCAGCCACCAACATATGCCCCCACACCTAGCATCAAAAGCTCACAAACCCAACAACATACACTCACACATCTGCCATTTACCAATTCCTTGTCACGTTTCATCCCCTGCTGTATGCAATGTTCTATGCAGCCCGGAAAAAACAGCTCACCAACTTTCCCATTGGTTGGAAGTAAACTCCTATATCTAATTCCTAAAAAATTTGGTCAAGGAAGTCCCAACAGATAAATAGATTATGCAGGCCCAGGGAGATTAGTAAACGCTCTCCATTTGCACAATATCTAAAATGCTAGTTGGAAATCTGAGCACACACCAAGCTACGCAATGCTTAGTTTCTTAAAAAATTAGTGTTGGTGCCCAACACTCTACTCAGAAGCCCGTGTTCGCTGCTAGTAAATGTCAGTCTGCTGAATACCAAGGCAGCGTAGTCTTAAATCCACCTAGACCCATTTCATCCACTGCCAAACACTCCCTACTCTTTTATCTCACTCTTGCAGATTCCTGCTTTCTCCTGTTTGTGGCAGTTTTTTCCCCTTTTCTCTTCCTGCTCCTTTCCCCCTGGGGTGTTTTTCCCTCTCTTGCTCCCAGGAAATGTCTGATGAGGAAACTAAGCGGTGGTCTGAAGAAATGAATGCTGATGACCCCCACCATCAATCGCTGGCTCATATTAAATAGTGAGGCGTTATTATTCGGCCAAAGTAACCTCTGGAAAGAACGATATTGAGATATTGAAAAGGTTGGGAGGTGGCACTCAACTTGGAGGGAGGCTATAAAAGCCACACCTTGGGCCAAAGTTGATCTCCTTAGCTTCTGAGTATAACCTGAGCAGTGAACAGCCATGACAACGCGGGGATTACCCCACCATGACATTACAACGCAGGGATTACAACGAAAGTCGTTACAACGACTTTCGATGGAGGGCGCTGTTGGATAGGGAATAGTTAAATTTTCTATTCAACACCTTCCCTACTGTCAACATGGGCTGGAGTTGTAATAGAAAATTAAACTATTCCACTATCCAGCACCCTCCAGCGAAAGTCGGTGTAACGACCTTTGTTGTAATGACCGTGTTGTAATGGCATGCGGGGTAAATGCCCGCGTTGTAACGTCATACAACCAACCTGAGCGGTTGGGTTTTTCAGCTTCTCATATTCCAGTTGAAACTCACACTTACCTCTGAGCACCTTGGACTTGATGTTCTAATTCTTCTATTCTCTCAATTTCATCAGCTGACACCTAGGTGAAGAAACACCTGTAAAAGACTAGAAAAACAAGGCTGGTGAAAAGGAGACCTGGTTCTAGGAAATGTGCATGCGCGTAGACCTCTATTGACTGAGAAAGACTCAAGGGCACTTTGGTGAGGATATCTAATCATTGCTAGGAAACTGCGGACAACCGTTTTAATATTATTTGTTTAATCGCGAGAACCTGAATGCAAGAGTTACATAGCTCTATAAAAGCAATGAGAAGCAAATCCAAGAGATAAAAAGGCAAAACAAGGTGATTGCATGACAGCCAATTGGAAATGAAACAAGGTGATGGAAACATTTTGATTTTACATAAATCTTTGTGGACATTTACAAAAATTAAGTCACTGGAAACGAACATTTGAGTGAACTTTTCATGTGAATAATGACAGAAAATATCAATGATTGTGTAGAAAATGTGATATGTGAAATAGAGTATTTTCAGGAAAAGTAAGTACTGGTCAGCCCCCTGACAGAATCTGAATACGGTCAAGAGGGAGAAGTGGTCCCCACAATTGAATCATGGCTTATGAGCTCACAAGTGTTTCCTTTGTTTGATCCCCAAATCCACCTTGCCCCACAAGCCCTCCGCCTTACCCATGTAATATTTGACAGTTGTTTGGTGGAAGGTTGTAGTAGTGTAGTCAGGAAGGGCTCCACGTAGTATCCGTAGCTCACTCGAACCAACAGGTTAGTGCTTAAAACCTTAAGAGCAGTAGACACTAAACTTCACTTACCCTGCGACAGTTTGACAGTGTCACTCCAAAATATGAGTCTCGCCATCATAGATAATTTATCCCCATTACAGACATACTCATATATCATACATGTCCTAATCGGAGAAGGACGGCTTACGTGCTCTACAATTGGAGGGTTACTGGCTGGCACAACAGCTGGCCCACTCTCTATACTGGTTGCCTACTTCCAGGGCCATGCCCTTATGGGTGGAGCTGGAGTGTCATATATTGCAGTCATTTGGGAATTGTGCTGTTTATTACACTTTGATGCCTTCAGTTACCTTCCTCATCAACTCGATCAGTCTTACTTCCCAGTACATGTGGCATAGGGCTCATATGCTGGTGCAAGCCCCAAGCCGTATTCACTGTAAAGCCCCATGGTGATACAATACTGCAAACACAGTCATTGGGAGGAAATGCACTGGCCCATCTGAATTACTCATAGTATCGCCCACATTCGAGGACCTTGTTTCTAACTGCTCCATCAAATCATTCCCCGACTTGAGACCGGAATTTGCGATTCCACGCTCCCATCTATGGAGATACAATCAATCATCCCACGTCATATCACATGTCCTGAGGAATGCTCATGTTGACCTCCCTAGATCGCCCATTACTCAATATATCCACACTTGGAAAAATGTGCGGGTCTATTGCAGGATTGCATACCACATTGCTTGTCTCCTGTTTTCCCTCTCCCACATCGCTGCATGCCAGTTGGGAAACGTATCTTAATACCCAATTTTTGGATGATGACTGGGATACTGTACTGGCAGACTACAATAAAGGATTTCGGGAAGTGTGCCTTAAATATAGTTTTTTTAAGATCCTCCACCAATTGCACTGGTCCCCAGCAAGGTTGCATAATGCCCGTCTTAGCGTGGATTCTCGTTGTTGGAGATATGGCTTCATGAACTGCAATATAGTCCATATTTTATGGGAATGTAATCTGCTGAGGGCCTTCTGGCCACAGGTTTGGGACCATATGAGGAAGTACCTCGGGGTAGGCAGGCTTTGACAACCTGGCTAGTGCTCCCATACAATACTTTTGACCTCCCTTTAGTGACCCAATATGTTAATAGATGGATCTTTCCATTCTGCGAGTCTGGAAATCAACTCTGAATCCCACGTTACAGACCTAGTTGGACAACATGTACTACATGGCATGCTTTGACACCTTATGTATAAGCTAAATGACAAATTGCAGATATTTGAAGCAGTTTGTGGCTCTTTTTCTAAAGACTGAAGAGACAAACACAATCATACATAAGGGACCTAGGGGCATATTACCAACAACTAGCGATAATTATCGCTATGTTGCCTTAGCGGCAATATTTTTATCGCCGAGTTGATGCGATTTTTATCGCTTAGGAACCTTGCTATTATCAAGGTTTATCTCCTAAGCATTAAAAATCGCCCTAAATGCATGAATATCGCTGAAAAGTCAGCGATATTCATGCCTTACCGAGCTAATGCTCTTAGCCATGTTATCCACCTACTATTGGATAACATGGCTAAGAACTGCTCTGGGGCAGGTGTTAGCTTTTGGAGATAATCGCGCTTCGCGCAAATATCTCCAAAAGTTGGTAATAGGAGATAGCGATGTTAGCGACTGTTTCCAGTCGCTAACATCTTGGCACGCCCACTTTGCATGTCATTAGTGATAAATATCACTGACATGCAAAGCGGGGCCCAAGATGGTCACTATCTCCTACTAGCTGTCGCTAACTGGTGTTAGCGACAGCTAGGTAATAGGGAGATAAATTTATCTCCGCTTTCTTGGCTTTTAAAGCCCAAAAAGCGGAGATAAACCCCCTTGATAATATGCCCCCTAGTGTATACCTCATCTCAATTCATGTTCCATGTAGACCCCTATGTTCCATCCCGGTACCTTCCTCATGAGGTTCCCCAGACTTCAATCCCTATTGTTGTGTGCTTTCGTTAATTAGAGTTTCTTGGTTTTTATCCTTCAGGGATGGGTCACTGTGACCTGGCCTGGAAGGCCCTGGGGACAGAAGGCCATCTTATTTTAATTTCTCCTGTAGGGATATTGCCCTCACCTCCTCTTCTCACTGTAGAGGCATGTTTACTTTTCCCTTACCCCTTGAGGTTTGTGTTCTTTATTTTCCCCTGTTCAAGTTGTTAAGTAGTAGCTGCTACCTATTTGCCTATCTCCTATGTCTGTTCTCCGAGATTTATGCTCTGCTGTTCTTGGTATCTCTCCTCTTTTTTGCAGGTCCACCAAGGAAGGTCTGATCTACAGATAAATTATGGTTTGCATTCCTTGTTGGTTTCCTCACCCTATGTGACGACTTGACTGTGTATTTTCAATGTCTCATTCCTGTTGGAGTAATGAAAAAACTCAATAAAGAATTGAAGTCACAAACATAACTAATGATACTCTCAAACATATCTAATTCGAAGCTTTCTAAGGTAATAACATGGGTGTAGAGGTTGACTTAGTACGGTAGGGTTTTTGTGGTAAATCCTCTGTTAACATTTCAGCCAACCTGAACTCCCTTTCAACTTTAGGTTTTAGGGAACATTATCCTGTTTTGGAGTCCTCCTCATCCCAGCCCTAATGTAATGAGGAGACCCACATCCCTCAACAGTTTCTTTTTATCTATATTCACTACAGACTCATTCTAATTGGTCCCTCCCCAGGGCCGTATTAACAGCATTATAGGCCCTCAGTCAAAGCAGTGCACTGGGCCTTGCCTACACACCCACACTGCGGAGGAGCCGCCCCTGGTTAAATTCTAGATTAGCATGGAACCCCTATGCTTGTGGGGTCCCCGGGCAACTGCCCAGCGTGCCCATGCGTTAAGACGGCACTGTCCGTCCCCCAACTCCTCCTATTGTTTTTCTGTCTCTCCTGAAAAATGAGAAAGATATTTTTTATGCAAGTAAAGCATTTGTAAGTTGAGTAGAGTCACTCAAAAGTACTCACAACCTCGTAGAGAGGGTATTTTTTCATATACACCGGTCGTTAGCACGCTCCCCACTCATGTGCTGAATTGGGGCAGGAGAAGAAAATGGCGCTCAGAATCGGGCTGGAGAGGAGCTACAAAGTTAGTATTCCAGGGCCTCTGCCAGGGTGCTTAGTAGTGCATTGGACAAGGGGAGGTGACAGATGTTTTACGGCACTAAAGTCTCGTGAGAGGGAGATTTATTGCAGAGCAACATCATAAAACCGGAAGTGAACACAGATCCAGCACATTCCATTGTCCCTAGAATGGCGGCAGGGAAAGCAACCACAAAACTCAATAATATGCAGACCCGTCTGCAAAAAGCTAACATGACAGTACTGCACATTTCTAGACAGATTTTCTATCACTAATTAAAGAGGCAGTTGATATTGCATTATCATAACCCCACTCCACAGTGGAGAAGTGTGGCTCACTGGTTAGAGGAGGCATAACCTGAAGCAGAGGTCAGACCCGGGACCAGGGTTCGATTCCCGACGCGGCAGGGTCCCGAGCCCAATTGTCCACGGACTCGATAATTCTCGCTTTGGTGCCCACTCTAAGCACAAATTCACACTATGCAGCTCTGGGCAATAAGCTTGCTTAATCTCCACAACGGCCCCCCGCGGCGGGATGCCTGGCTTTCACCTTGGGAATGCCCAGTACGGGTTATCTCACAGGGAAAAGCCAGGATGGGTTCCCAAGGCAAGCGCTGAGATGCCCAAGGGTAAGTCTAGCGCTATATAAGAACGCACATACATACATACATAAATACTACAAAAGGTTGAGAAGGTATGATGATGGAGATCAGGCTAATAATCCGCAAGGAAAATGTATTCAGGGTCTTCAGTAAAAAGATGTTCTGAAGCATAAAAGGGATATGCTTGGGTTTGATAAAGAAGAGTTCTATGCACAATATACCACTGGTGGAAATATACTTTACCTTCTCACAATGCCATTAAAACTAGAATTCTCAAGGAATGGAATAAGGTAGACAAAACGGAAATCCCAAGGTTGCTAAGACATACGTTAAAGAAGGCTTTCAGGAGAATTTTCTGCTAACTCCAAAAGTCAAGCTTTAATGGCTTCCTCGTTCTTGCCATCTAAACACTCTACTATCCGAGATTCTGTGGATAACCAAAGGTTGAAGTATGACTAAAATTATGTAACATAGCATCTAAATATGCCACTAGGACCAATGCATATGGTGCTTATGTGACACAAGTTGTTTTAAAATATTTCATGCACTCTATCGATGTTTATATGTTAGAATTAAAAAAAACACCAACTATTGCTTCCTCCTCTTCTGTCTCCTCTAAAGTTAAATCTGATCTTCTTTGGCTCCCCTTCTCCAACTATCTTTCATCACCCCCTTCTCTCTGATTGCTGGGCCTGTATATCCACTGTTTTTCTTCCTCCCTTCTTCTTTCTTATCCTTTCTTCTTTCCTCTTCTCTCTTTCCCCTCTCTTTTCTTACTCTCCTTCTATCTCTATTATCTCTCTATCTTTTCCTTTCTTCTTTTACAAATGAACCGTTATTTTATAGCTTTTTCTTTGCATCACATGTGTATCACTTGGTTCTACTGTACTATATATTATCTTTGTATTGTACTTTATTTAAACAAAATAAAAATTATTTAAACTGAAAAAAAAAAAACACCAAAAAAAGTACCTTGAGGCCGTGTCTTGCATTTTATGTGCTTCTGCTCTCCTGAGCCCGTTCCAGGAACAGAAAGCAGGCAGCCAGGCTCCCTCCCCTAAGCCAATCACAAAGACGCAGTGTAGCATTGTGATCGGTCTGAGCGTCGTGACATGGTGCTCAGCCAGGGGCTCGTTGGGGTGGGCATGTTCTCCATGCAGGCTGTAATGCAGCCTTCATGGAGAACAGGGAAGTGCGCATGACTGCTTTGGGTGGCTTGAGAAGGCTGACCAAACAGTCATTGCGCACTTGAGAGGGCAAACCACTCCGTCCCTGCCCTGCTCCGTGAGCAGAGCAGTCGCGTCCACCCTCCCACCCGCAAATGAAACATAACATGATCTGAAAGTTTTTATCATGTTATGTTTCCTCTTCTCGCACTGCTTGAAAGCAGTAGGGCGACGCACCTCCACCATAGGGGAGTAGCCACCATGGGTGGAACATCAAAATAGTTTTTGGCAGTGTAGCATCTTGTCAGTTTAAGGATAATCCATCCTCGGAGTGGTAAGACCCTCTTAAGACAAGGATCACATCAATGGGTTGTTCATGAACATCCCGCAGTCACCAGGCCGCCCTTTTTTTACATAACTGAAAAGTCAACTAATAAGACTAGCGTGGGGTGGGAAGCAGCCCCGGATTAAGTGGGGCACTCTCATGCTACCGTTCACGCAGGGAGGATTTGAAGCACCTGTTCCCGAACTTTATTACCTCAGTGCACAAGCGCATTACGCTGCATTTTGGTTCAAACCCCCGCCATTCACGACGCATCTGGCAGTGGAGCAGGGGTACATGGCACCTATCCCCCTAGCAGGGTTTCTGGGCACAGACGACAAGCTGGCTGGAGGGAAGAAATCAACGGTAGCAGGCACCAACAGTGCGTGGCGTGCCATTGCAAAAAGATCGCAAGCTCCCTTAATATACTCCCCGTTGCTTCCCCTGGATGATCAACAGAGTTTACCAGTCACACAGGAAGGCATATGTAACCGCATGCTCTTAAAACATGGAATGAACACGTGGGGAGATTTGTACGCCCAAGGGGGCTTCAAGGGGGCGGACACCTTCTTTGGAGACACCACCCTCACAACCATGGAACGATTCCAATATATACGACTTCACAAGATGTCAAAGCCGTAACCCCGCGATTCCCTGAAGATCCCCCCCATGTTACTTCCGTTACACCACATATTGCAAGCCGGGGCATCCCATGCAGTGTCACGCATCAGCCGGGGCATCCCATGCAGTGTCACGCATCTACAAGGCATCAGTAGGAGCAGGGACACACAAAACTACAAAGGCAAAGAAAGGATGGAAGACAGAACTGGGGTATCAACTGAGAGACGAGACCTGGGGATACTGCTGCCAGCAAACAGTGCGAATTACGGCGACTACCAGATTCTGGATCATACACTTTAAATTCCTACACAGAATGTACTATACGCCTGTAAAAATGCACAAACTTAAATTGCGAGATATCGATAACTGCGATAGATGCAGTCAGAAGGGTGCACGTTTTTTTATATCTAGCCGGTCTTGTAGCGCCATAGCAAATTACAAGATTGAAATAGGAAAGGCCCTGAGTGACATAGCAAAAATCCAGATTGAGTTAACACCTCTGTGATGGCGCTCTTAGGCTACCTACCAGAGCATAGAGGGCAAATTAAATGACTGTTTGCTCTGGGCTTACTTCTGGCAAAACCGGGGTTGGCATGCAGGTGGGGAAGCTGCAGGGCCCCCAAGTTTAAGGAATGGGTCGCAGATATAACATACTGTCAGGGGCAAAACAACATCTACGTGGAGCTGCTCCCACCTAGTTCTAGACCATGTGCCATATGGGATCCCTTCACAACTTACCCTCAAAGTACTAAAGAGTCCGAGACGGGCGCCGGAAGATTGCTAGAGCAGGGCAATGAGGAAAGTGGTAAATGGATGGCGCGGAGTTTAAGAGCTCGCAGATGAGAAATATGCGGGGTAGGAATCTATAAATTGCCTGAATTACAAGAGTGACACGTAATATATTGAATGTTTGTTTATCCATAGCTGTGCTGTAACAAATTGAAGTTGTACATTGTGTATGAATGTGCCTAAGAAGTAATGTACGAGATGTATTTTGTTTGATCAGAAAATGCAAATAAACAAAGTTTTACAAAAAACAAAAAAAAGAATCCATCAATGGGGTGATTTAGGAACACTCTGATTAGCGCTGCAGGCTTCTATTCTGCGCGTCTGCGCTATACTTTGCAGTGTGCAGGCAGTTCTTTGATGACAGTTAATAATTCACTGTTGCGGCAGCTGGTGATTTTAAACACAAAATAAACTTGCAAACTTGGCGCATCCTGAAGTCAGCACCCGGTGCGGTGGCCACCGTTCGCACCGCCCTAGCGCCGGCCCTGCTGTCGCTGTTTACGTATCGAGACACCTGCTCTGTTTAATCCAGGTACATTCACTGCCTGGGTTCATCATGCAAGACACTTCTCATGGGAGTAGGGAAAATCAACCTGGCATGCCCATACACGTCAACACTTCGAGAGAAGAAGAGGGTGATTATTAAAAAATTATATCGGGTATGTATTTTCTCCATTACCTTCTATTAAATGATGGGACAATTTCAGGCGGGAGAAAGCTACAGGTAAGCCATTTTTTGCTTTATAAGTTGGAAGTCTCCTATCTGAAGTAAATATTTTGGCTTGTATGCACGCCGTTGCCAGGAGAATACGTTTCCATGTCAGGGTAATTTTTTGTTCTCCTAAACAAGACCCCCTTTTGGGGATTGGTTCCAAGAAACATAAAAATGCTGAGTGAGCCATCAAAACTAGGCTGCCAGCCAGGTACTAACGTCTAACTAAAGTGCTCCCACCATGTCAGTGGATGCCCTTCCACCAGAAATGATATGCCAGTGCAGCGGATAACTTTAGATATGTTGGGCAGCGTGTCGCGGGATGGACAGGGGCATGGCCTCCACTGCCCAGCGGCATACTAGGACTCCATGCTGTGGTCTAAATGAGCCCCAAATACTCCAAAATAAGAGTACTGATTTTCACCAGTATCTTGGTAAAAAATGCTATCAATCACCTGCTGCTAAGTGTGCTAGGACTGGAGCTGGAAAAGTCAATTAACCAAGGTCTAAACTATTTGGGAGGGGAGATCAGCGGGTTTAGACATTAAGGGGCTCATTACGATGTTGGGCAGAAAGCCTCTGCCCGACACCGACTCGGAATTGGGACAGATCGATTTGCATTCAGCGGTTCTTACCACCGGGTTACGATGCGACCGAACACTGTTTGGTCAGAGTCCCATTGTTCCCTATGGGATCTTGTGTTCCACCCGACAACCAGTCGTAACACAGGCTTTTTTGGGGAAATGAGGTGTTTGCGTAAAACCATGCACTCTGTTGCAAACAGCACACGGTGCCTGGCACACAGTGCAGGGTTTTACAGGGGGGTCCTTTGGGTACCTATTCGGCCATTAACCATAGGCCGTGAAGCCAAGGGGCCCCTGTCAGGGGCCCCCAAAATCACTTTCCGAGAGCCTTTCCGTGTTGGACAGGCCGGAGCGAAAATGTTGTTGGAAAACGACATTGTAATCCCCTGGGCAGAAATGCTGTCCATGTGGGTGTACGATGCAGTTTGACCGACATGGATACTCCGCAAGCCGATCGGAACTGATTCGGAATGACTGAGCGGTTTACATTCTGACCGCAAAAATCATAATCGGGCGGTCGGAATGTAAACTGACCGAGTCAGTCAGAAGGGCTCCGACACGGTCGAGGAGATTCTGACTGTTGGGAGGAGGCTTTCGTAATCGGCCTCTAAATGCTGGTTTTTTTTGTAGCAAAGTATTTGTGTTAGGTCTGTATTTTGGAGATTATTGGGACCCATTATGATGTTGGTGATCGGTCCGCCGACTGCTATTGCGGTGTTCAGGAGACAGCCCGACAAGCAGTCTGCGGTCTGACCACTGAATTAGGATGCAACCGCCATGCTGGCAGTCGGAAAAGTGCACTTTAACATGGCAGCTTGTGTTGCTGCCCAGGAAAAGGGCCGCAGCACAAGCCGCAGTGTAAATGAGCACTTTGTGCACATTCAGTGTGGCATGCACCATGTGGTACAGGGGCGTCATGAACCCCCGCTTTCACAGCTTACGCAGGAGTTGAGTTCTTGATGAGACTCTTCTGTCTGCAGCTCGGCAGACAAAGGCTCTTAAATAATGTGAAAGGACAGTGGCTAGTTGGTTGAGTGAGTGAAAGGACTGATGGATGGGTGAGTGAGTGTTAGGGTGGGTGGATAAATGAGTGAAGCAATGGCTGTAAGGATGGATTAGTGATAGAATGAATGGATACCTAAAAGTGAGGGAGGATAAATGGATACACATGTGGATAGAGGGATAAGTGAAAGAATGGATGGATGACTAAAAGAGGGTGGGTGGATGGATGAAAGGGTGAATGAATGGATGAGCAAAAGGGTGGATGGATGATTAGAAATAAGAGGGGCGTGGCTTGGGCGCCGATGGCGATGGTCGCCTGAGAGCTCGGCTCCGGGACTGAGCCCGGAATTATCCTGGACATCGGAGGCTGAGGGGCACCCCAGACCCCGCATTCGGTTGAGCGAGGCGACGACACCCTCCCGAGGGCCCTGGTGGAGTTTGGACGGAGGTGGCTTTGAAGAAATGCCGAGGTTTGCGGAGTGGCGGAGTGCGACCCAATATGGCGCCCGGACCCCTTTGTCCCCTTGATCGAACCTACGGAGTTGAGGAGGTCTCGCGGGTGTCGCCCGGCACCCGGCTTCACCAGCCTCAGTTGTTTTAGACATTGGACATTGGCTGGTTCGGACCCTCTACAGCGGGACCATTCTCGTTTAGACGACCGGGCGGGTGCCCACGCGTTAGAGGGCACCGGGCACGGGTGCACTCAGTTCTAGGCAGTGGTCGGCACCGCGACTCCGCAACTTGCTGCGAGTTCCTGGCCACCCCAACTACATGGATGGCGCGACACTCGGGCGCCACAGGACAACCGGGGGAGTTGGTGGCCCTTCCCCCGGAGCTATAGTGGGTGAACGGGCCTGCCCGACTCGGAGACGGGTGTCTCCGCCCCCTTATCGGTGCCCTCGGACGCCGTGGCGGTGGCGTGAGCCGAAACGGCGGAGTCTCCACAGGCTCTGGAGAAGGAGATCGCCCATTCCGGACTGGAGGGCGAACCCCCGGGAAAGTCGTGCTGGACACTTGCACACGGCGGCGACTACTCCGGGACCTTTGCGGAGAGCCCCTGGCAGCATGGGGAAACCTAAAGGAGCCAAGGGATCCAGCCAGGCCACCTCGGACTCTGAGGCCCAGGACAAGGAAGAACATGGAGATCCTAAAAGACCTGGTGGCGCACCACTCCAGCAACAATTCGACCGTGTACTGGAAGCCATAGAGGCAACTCGGTCGGCCCTACAACAGGACATTGCCCAGGTGGCGACTGGCCTGGGCCTCCTTAGGGCAGACCACGGTAAACTCTCGGACCGGGTCAAGGAGGTGGAGAGCACGGTGAAGACTATCGAACCGGCGCAGAGAACCCTGGCTGCGACGATAAAGGATGCTATGTCCCGAATCAAGACCCTCGAACGGAGGGCGGAGGATGCGGAAGGCCGAAACAGGAGGAATAACATTCGGGTAGTGGGCCTGCCGGAAAAGGTTGAGGAAGGCGATATGGTGCGCTACCTGGAGACCTGGCTCCGAGACACGGTGGTCCCGGAGGGCCTGTCCTCCTTTTACACTCTAGAACGGGCCCACAGAGTTCCAGCGCGGCCCCCGCAGCAGGGACGAGCCCCGAGGCCGGTGGTGGCGCGGTTGCTACATTTCCGGGACAGAGACCTGATCCTAAATGCTGCCAGACACAATGGCCCGTTCCAGGTTGCAAACAGCCAGGTGAATATCTTCCCTGACTATACCTACGAGACGCAGCGCAAGCGGTTCTCCTTCCTGGCGGTTAAGCGTGAACTCAGGAGTGAGGGCATCCAATATTCACTCCTATTTCCCGCGAGGCTCCGAGTCATTGTCGACGACAAAACCCAGTTCTTCGACACCCCGGAGGAGGCCTGTGACTGGCTCGAACTGTACCGAACAGGGAAGGATGGTTACAACGCCTCGACCCATCAGGCGGAGGAGCCGGAACAAAGGAGGCGATCTAAAAGGGTCAGGAACCGCCGCGGCCGCACGGGAGGACCCTCGACAGCGGAGACATCATCTGAGCGGAGGGGAGTGCTGGAAGTTCTGTCGGAACTGTCGGGAGCAAGGGGCGAAGACGTCGAAGAGGAGGAGGAAAACCCGGGTGCTCGGGGGGCACCTTCGGACTCGGAAGACTCAGTGGCAGACAGTACCCACACACCGGTGATCACACCGAAATCGGTGGAGGACCTTTTGGACGGACAAGGGTAATGGGATAGGTTGCCTTGTATTGGGTGGGGGCCCGGCAGGGGGGAGGCGGCTGCCGTTCTTTATTGCTGACAATGGAAGAGGGAGGGTTGGGAGGCTTCTACTCTTGCCCCGAAAGATTTTGACACGGGGGGGCTTATTATAGTCCTGGTAGCCTGGGCGACGAGGGCCCACTGCCTCCGCTCAGCCCGCACCTGGCCCATAAGGCCTTCCTACGGTGGCGACCGTAGGACTAGTGGGGTTTTTGGGGTTGTTCTCCGTAGAAGTTTGGATGGGATCTAGATGGTGCAGTTTGGGTCCTGTTCTGGGGTGGTTGGGGGGGGGTTTTGTTGGTTTTTGGGGGGTTTGGTTCTGGTTGGGGAAAATGGCCGCCGACAGCGCTGGGAGGATTGATGTTTTCTCTTTGTGGGGACCCGGACGGGGAGACTGTGCAAGAACACTTTGGGACAATGGCTGATGTTGCTAACTTGAAATGTATTACTTGGAACGTGAGGGGGCTTCACACTATGTCTAGGCGCCACAAGGTCCACGCTTATTTAGTGCGTAGGGGAGTGCAAATGGCGCAGCTGCAGGAAACGCATCTGAACAAGGCGGAAGGGGCGGCGCTTCAGCGTAGGTGGCGAGGGCAGGTCTTCTCCACGGCGTACTCTGCTTATGCCAGGGGGGCGCTAATATGGATCAGGGCAGGAGTCCCCTTCCAGGTCACGAGGACAGTGTTGGACCCAGAGGGGCGCTTCGTGGCCATATCAGGCACGCTAGGAGGGAGGGACTTGAATGTTTGCTGTGTGTATGCCCCTAATGTGGACCAGACTGCCTTCCTTTCCGGGTTATCGGGCTCGTTGGCCCACTTTTTCACCGGTCCCCTCCTGCTGGGGGGAGACTTTAACTCCGTGGTAGATGTAGACATAGACCGCTCACATCCCCCGCTCCCCGACTCCCCGGTCCGGCGGACGGCTAAGGGCCGTCAAGATTGGCAGACCCGCTGGGGTTTGACGGACATATGGAGGGCGCATCACCCTGCGTCTAGAGATTATTCGTACTTTTCGAGCCTTCATGAGCTGCATGTCAGACTGGATGGCTTTCTTGGTTCGTCAGAATTAGTCTCGGCGGCGGTCCGATCGGAGTATTTATCGCGGACCATTTCGGACCATAATCCCCTCCTGCTGGACATTCGCTGGTTCCCTGGGACGCCAGCGGTACCCACCTGGAAGATGCGCCCCGAGATCCTCGAGGACAGTGTCTTCAAGGCAGACCTAGGGGAGAGAATCACGGATTATTTTGCATCCAACGGCGGTTCCGCGAGTACTAGGGCGTTCGAATGGGACGCTTTCAAGGTGGTGGTGAGGGGGTACTGTATCTCTAAGAGGGTGGGCATGCGGCGTGTTATCCTGGCTGATTTGGACGCAGCGGACCGAACGCTCCGCGCGCTCGAAGTTAGCCGACCCGGACGCCCGGAATTGCAGACACAAACGGTAGAGGCGAGGGAGAAGGTGGCGGTGGAGGTCGAACGGCTCCGCTGTTTCGATTATAAGGCCTACACGGTCCGATCTATAGCGGAGGGCGACAGGTCGAGCGCGTTACTGGCGTGGTTGGCCAACCCTACGCGCCAGTCCCAAACGACGACTAGGATGCGTAGGGCGGATGGGACCGAGGTGTGCACCCAACCGGAGATTCTTACTTGCTTCCGGCATTATTACGAATGTTTATACCGCAGTCGCTCCGCGCGTGACCCAGACCGGCTCGATAACTATCTTCGCCCGCTGGAACTCCGCACAGTGGAACAAGAAGTGGCAGACACCCTGGGATCTGACATAGGCTTGGGGGAGATCCGCGGGGCCATCAAACGGATGGCGAGGAACAAGACCCCGGGCCTAGATGGCCTGCCGGTGGAGTTCTATGCAGCTTATGCTGACCTTCTGGCCCCTCGTTTACTGGTGGTCTACAGGGAGGCGAAGAGGCTGGGTCGCCTCCCCGGCTCGATGTGTGAGGCGTTGGTGGTTTCTCTCCTCAAGCCAGGCCGAGACTCGTCTGACCCGGGGTCCTACCGTCCCCTCTCAATGCTGACGGTGGACTACAAAATATTGAGCAGCATCTTGGCCTCGAGGCTGCTAGGACATATGGGCTCCCTAGTACACGAGGACCAAGCCGGTTTCATCCCACGGCGAAATACGACTATGAACATCCGAAGGTTGTTTCGCTTGCTTGGGGAACCATTCGTGGATGCCCCGTCCCCGGTAGTTTTGTCGGTGGACCTGGAGAAGGCGTTTGATAGCCTAGAGTGGGACTACTTAAGCGCGGTATTGCGGAAATTCGGCCTCGGGGAGGGATTTATCAAATGGACAGCAGTTCTTTACGCTTCCGCTTCAGCCAGGGTTAGATCGGGCCCTTTGATTTCATCGCGATATCCGGTGGAGCGTGGCAAGGGTGTTCCTTATCCCCGCTTCTTTTTGCACTAGCGGTGGAGCCACTAGCGATGCATCTTCGCTCGGGAGCCCACTATACGGGCTTATGGACAGCGGCGGGCCCGCATCACGTCTCGCTCTATGCGGACGACCTGCTGCTCTTCCTGGAGGACCCGGTCGACGCATTACGGGGAGCGGAATTAGCGCTAACGGAGTTCGGAGAAGTCTCAGGCCTACGAGTGAACTGGTCTAAGACCTGCCTCTTCCCGATGCGTAGGGGTGTCCCCACTCCGGCGCTAAGTAAGGAGATCAGATGGGAACCCGACTGCTTTAAATACCTTGGGGTATTTGTGTACCACGACCAGCCCGACCTCCTAGACGGAAACATTGCCCGTTGCATACGAGCACTCCGAGGCAGCATGGATTTTTGGGCCACGCTGCCGCTCTCCGTGGCAGGACGCATCGCCCTGCTCAAAATGGTGGCGCTCCCCCGACTATTGTATTACTTTCGGACTTTGCCGATCTGGGTCCCACCGGCCACGTTTCGCCGCTTGCGTTCTATGGTGGTCGGGTTCCTTTGGGGCACGGGCCGGCGGCGGGTGGCCCTCAATACCCTGATGAGGCCGAAGGACGAAGGGGGGCTCGCTGTGCCGGACTTTGAGAAGTACTACCTGGCGGCGCAGCTCCAGACATACACCCAGGAGATAGCCAGGGAGTTCAGAGGCCCGGAAGACGGTAGAGGGACGGGTATAGCCAGGCACGTCCTCTCCTTTATCGCGCTGCGACAGCGTTTAGTCCTTCGGGACCTGTCGATGGAGGAGCGGACTATCCGACTCTGTTGGAATCGGGCTCATAACAGAGGTCACCTGCGGACCCCATATGCACCTGAAATACCATTGGGGATGCTGACGGCCCTCCCCCACGGAGGAGACTGGTCGCGACTGGCGGACTGGGAGGATTCGGGTTTACAGCTCGTCGGGGACCTGTATGAGGACGGAGTGCTCCTGTCCTTCCAGGATCTCATTGACCGCTTTGGGATCCCCCGGGGCGACTTTCTGCTGCACTCGGCCATTGTGCGAGTGATCCAGGCGTACTGGCAAAACGGACTAGAGGAACCTCAGTTGTCTCAGGTGTGCCAATATGTAATGATGTCGGCGGGCACAGTGAAGGCGGTCACTTGCCTTTACGGCAGGTTGATTACCGAGGGGTTGGTCCCTCTCGCCACACTGAAATCCCGCTGGGAAGAGGACATCGGTAGGGAGATCCCGGAGACGACCTGGTCCCGGCTGGTGAGGCGAGCATGGAAGGGTACACGTAGCGCCCGTTTCCAACTGGTCCACTACTATGTTCTCCATAGGGCGTACCTGACCCCGGTTAAGATCAGGCGTTACTTTGCCACAGCCTCGGCGGAATGCCCTAGGTGCCCGGCTCAGGAGGCGGACCTCCTACATATGCTATGGGCCTGTCCCGGATTGACGTCCTACTGGCAGGAGGTGGCGGCGACTTTAGAAGAGGTGACGGGGAGGCACTTATCGTTCGATGCGGCGGTAGGGCTACTGCACTGGTTCCCTCATACCCCCCGGAATAAAACCACCAGTAAATTTATAGACCTGGGGCTCCTACTGGCTAAGCGAGAGGTGACCAGGAACTGGAAGGCACGTGCTGGTCCCACGGGTGGCAGATGGCACGGTGAACTTTTGAAATGGGCGGCGGGTGAGAGCGCGCTGCGCTACCAGTTGGCTTGGAGGCAAAGCAATGAGAAGGCGCAGGAGGCCGCGTTAGAATGGGAAACGTTGGTGCAGGCCCTCAGGGATTATTGTACCCCCAGCGACTCCGAAAGCGAAGAAGCAACTAGGTCCGAGTCCCGTTAGACACTAGCATTAACAGCACTATTACCTTCCCCGAGGGTCAAGCAGTGGATCCTACAGTGATAAAACTCCCTGGCGCTGATGGTGGGGGGGGGGGGGGGGAGTTTCACAATGACTGGTAGTTTGAGGGGGGGGGTATCTTTTTGGGGGTTGGGGTTTGTTTAGAAAAGCAGATGACGGACAGTGTGTTATCCGGACCAGCTCCAGCATCCTACTGACCCCAGCTACATTCGCCGCCCAACCCCAGGAATATGGGCCGCTTGGCTATATAGCAATGCTATGGGAGGGGGTCGGTGGGCTATATCTTGTAAGAGTTGGCTATAATATGATGCTGGTCGTTACTGTATTGTTGTACTGATTCCTGCAATAAAAATATATTTAAAAAAAAAAAAAAAAAAAAAATGGATGATTAGAAATAATGGATGGATTAGTGAAAGGGTGGATGGATGAGTGCAGTGAAATGGTGGATAAATGGATGAAGTAAAAGGATAGATGGATGGATGGATGGATGGATGATGGGACGCCATGATCCCCCCATCTTTAGATGTTACAGTGGGCTGGAATTCTTGATGGGCTTCTTCTGTCTGCAACTTGGCAGACAAAGGGAACTTAGTGAGTGAAATGATAAATGGATGGATGTGTGAGTGAAAGAGTAGATGGATTGGTTAGTGAAAGGATGGATGGATGTTTAGATGGTTGGATGAATGACTTAAAGGATCGATGAGTGAAAGAATGGATCGATGAGTGAAAGAGTAGATTGATGGATGAAAAGATGGATGAGTGAAAGAATGGATGGATGAGTGAAAGGGAGGGTGATGGATTGATGGATGAGATGAGTGAAAGTGAAGACTGGCATATGGATGGAGTGAAAGGGTAGAAGGATGAATGAGTGAAAGGGTGGATGAATGAGTTAAAGGATGGAAGAATGAGTGAAAGGGCTGATGGATGAGTGAATGGGTGAGAGAAAGAATGGATGGACAAGTGAAGGGGAAGGTGGATGGATGAAAGGGTGGATGGGTGGATGAGTAAAATAATGGATGAGTGAGAGGGAGGGTGGAAGATTGAAAGGGGAGATGGATGGATGAGTGAAAGAATGGATGGATGAGTGAAAGGGGTGGATGGATGAACAGATGAGTGAAAGCATTGATGGATGAGTGAGTGAGTAGATGGGTGAGGGAAAGGGTAAATAGATAGATGAGTGGTTTGGTTAGCTGGAAGGATGAGTGAAAGGATGGATGAGTAGATGGCTGAGTGAAAGGCTGGATGGATAAATGAGTGAAAAGAGGATGGATGGATAAAGTGCACAGATGGATAGATGACATGAAAAGGTGGATAGATGGAGTGAAAGGGCGGATGGATAGATGAATGACAGAAAGACTGAATGGATTATTCAAATGGTGGATGTAGAGATGGATTAGTGAAAGGGTGGATGGTTGGATAGGTTTGGAGATGCATGCATAGGTTTGAATATGGATGGGCAGAAGGACGGAATAGTAAAAGACTGAATGATAGATGAAATAATGTACTTCGGACACTCAGAAAAAGGAGTTCATGGTGAAAAACTGCACAGGAAATTTGTCTTTCACAGAAAGAATAGGGGATGCTTGGAAAAGCTTCAGCTGAGGAAGTTGGAACAGATTGGAGTGGATTGGAGTGGATTGGAGTGGAGTGGATGGCTTCAAAAAGACTTTTAGGATATTGTGGATTCAAGGTACAAGAAAAAGGGAATAAAATGGAGATCACATGGGGCCTGTGCTTCATGACTAGACAGGAAATGGATAGACTGGGTGGGTGTCATTGCCGGCATATGACGAAATCCTGTGGCATGAACTCAACCGTTAGTAACTCTCCCCTCCCTCCATATGACTTTAAAACACTAACTGGGAACACCAACCTGCGGTAGAGAGAGTACTTCATCCCAGGCTTCACACATTGTAAGAGGCAGAAGAACCTTTCCCCCTGTCCTTCTATCATCTGGCTCCGTGTATTTACATTTTCTTCTAGATAGGTCACCACATAACCCATTGATTGTCCATTTAGGTAGTGACTGGCCACGATCCACTTGTAAAACTATGGTCCATCTGACCACTGCAGTAGCGAGTTGCAATTGGAAGAACCGCTTCTCGATCTGAGTTTTCAATACTGATTAGTTCTGTCACTTTTACCCTGAGTTGGGTCACAAAAACATCTTGCACATCCGTTGGGTAACTAAATACTTTATTCATTGAACACTATGGATAGAATATGCCCCGGTTCATTCTATCATATAGACCCACTGTTCCACATGACCACTCACATTGGGACTACTGATCTAAAGTCCGCTACATGATGGCTCTCTAGATTACGCCTTCTCTGCTCAACTTATATAGGCAGCACCCGTCCCTTCTCCTACTCCTCCAAAAAGTAGATAGATGGGCTACAGTAGAGGCCTTTTTGCTCACACCCTCCCCCTCACCGCAATAGACATACTCTTATCAGGCCTACGGCTGAAGATTAAATGTCTGTCCAAGATGGCCACCAACTTATGATGATGTACCATGCCACTCGACGGTTCAGCCTCCTAATTGACGCAGATAACCTGAGGTATGGATGCGAATCGCGCGTTCTGTGGCTTCCAGTAACCTTGTCTCCTTTTTATTATATTTTTGTATTTTGTGGTTTATGTTTTGTTTGTGACCTTAAATACCTGAGTGACTTTTCCAAAACAACATAAACGCTGTTTCAACCCGCAGATGTTAGTCCACCAGCAATTTGGCACTCAAGAGTATCCATGGAAGCGGTATCACGTGACTCCCTCAACCGGCACTATTTGACGTGCATCTACCCCAGTCTCTGGTATCTACAGGTAGACGGAGGAGGGTATATCCAGGGATAAAGTTCTGTGCTCACCACATAAGTGCCACCTTTAATTTCATTATATTATTATTTTTTGCTACTCTGAGTCGAGGATGTACCCTGTATCAAATCGATGACTACACTGTTTATCCGAATCCTTTGGCACCTCGCTTTCTCTCCCCCTTTTTTGGGGTACCAGCTATCCCGTAGCTACACCGGGACCCTCTGCCTTACCTAAGGGGCTATTCCTTGTACACCTTTGGGTAAGGCCGTGGGGTACATACATATTTACATTCATCCTGTACCAACTCTTGTGGAGACTATCAATTCCTCAATACTTAATGCCATTACCACTGCCATAACTGCAACATTATCTGTAGTCACTTATGTATATGTTTATGACATTACCACACTAATTGTTGAATTTCGAGAGGGATATTTTGTGAGTGCTGTTTTTAGTCATTACCTTCTACTTTGAAATGGTATAAATGTGGGGTGTCATTCTCCTTTGAACTATAGAGGAAGGTTCCTCCTCAAGGTATGTTGCCCGCTTTTTTTGTTTTTTTTATCACCTTCTCACCCAGGTGGAATCTGCTCCCTGCATCAATCCAGGTGCAGTATTGTACTTTAGCGGTGGCCACCCTTTACTCTGAGGGGGTTTTACTGTTTATGTAGGGTAGGATTAATCTGTATTGATCCTTATGAAATGCCAGCTGACCTTCCTGGCAACATAGGCATGAAACATGTCGACCCCATTTTATCACTGTAATTTGAAGCTTTCTAGGTACATTGCTACTGAAAGATAGCATCACTGTTTTTACTTAGTCAAGGTACCTTCACCCCATAAAACATTCATTTGGTTACCTTAGTCTATTTTATACACACCCTTATCACCGCCCGATCTTCCGCACGATTCCCGCTCATGCACTCATCCAACAGCATTTACAGATCCGAAGATCTCTGATAAAGAGCCCCCAGGTCTATCAGGCATTGCCGCACTGGCCTTGACGAGGAGCACCCTATGATGAAGCATGACACCCTACCAGGCGTGTGAGGGCATTAAGATCTGACTGCTCTGATCCCTTGAGATCCAGGTGGTTGGCTTTGTGATTCCACCTTTCTGTGGACCTCTCCACTGATGAGGAACAACTCCCACTTAAGTGTTTAGCAAACAGGTTTTTATAAAATAAACCATAGAACTACTCATCAGCTTTTTTTTTCTTTCAAAAAAGCAATTAGAAATAATTGAATATAATAGTCCAAGTATGGTGTGCTACATGTTTCATGCTGAGTTTGCGGAAGTGGAACGTTGGAACATGTGCAACACTAGAAAGAATCAATAGATGTCTTGTCTCCTCTGTCTGCATTGGTAGGATCTGCTGTACTAGATAACACCATAGACCAGAATCACAAGGGGAAAGGCAATCATCTTTTGGGCACAAATCCTCTTTTTCACTTGAAACAAAATTATAAAATGGATGGATGTTGACCCTGATGCGGCTGCATCCCTTGCTGTTCCATAAGGAAAACTTGTTGCTATTCACAAGAGCAATTTGCTCAGAATTTCCGCTTGCATACCAGAGAACAGATTAAATGATTGGCAATGGGTACGAATTGCCCAGTTATGGAGTCTACAACTCGCAATCAGGTCAAATTCCGCACAAGGTAATTACTGTACCTCGCAGTAGTAGTAATTTGCAAGTGTGAAATTTTTATCCACAATTTTCAGCCCTTTGTAATTGGAGCCTTTGTGTCTTTATTATAAAGTGTACACAGCCAAGCCCTGAAATATACTGATCGATATTCTAGGGAAATATTCTCAAGCTCTTTCATAGGTATGCGTACACAAACATCTAGAGTCACATTGGGGAAATGTTCTTTAACCCCCTCCAAGAACTTGGTAAGACAATGTCTAGAGCCACAAATGTTTTCTGTCACTCTTAATGGTGTGTTTTAAAGAACCGCTAGCCCCCACAAGTTTTTTTTACAAAGTTTCAGACTGCAGTGTAGACAGATTAAAGTGTTCTATCTCACACAAAAAATCCACCCAAGTGAATTTGTATTATTTTACAGTTCTAAAGCATTTTGTTATTGCATGATAACAAGCCTATTCCTAAACACACACACACAAGTTTGATGGGATGTCCTCACACACCTACCAGGTGTCATGTTTCATCATAGGGTAACCCCATGCTCTCCAAAAACTTTGGTTTGATGGAGAGCGGGCTTACACCTTGAAGTCAGGGAGGCTCTTGTTTCTAGCCTAAGATCCGTGAAATAGATTAAAAACCAATGTGATAACCCAGCTGGTTTTTACTATGTAGGGTACCACCTGGTACTTAATTTAGATGTGGAGTATAGGGGAATTAGTACCCCAACAGCACTATGATGTCAACATGTTTCTGCCTAGCGGCTCAACGGAGTCTATGGCATTCATCAGGACTGATGTTGGATCATCTTTAACCATATACCCTTCATATAAACTAATGTACTGGGGTTTTAAAACTTGCCGCCACAGGTTTATAGGTCACTTAGTTACCTGGAAAACAGTATTGACACATGTGTGTTACAAATATATCTATTGACTGATAAAGCTGAACCTGGAGTCCTTCAATCTCATATTTAAGAAACACTGCATGCGGTGTAAGCGTGACACTGCACTCGTGTATTAAACCCCATGCAAGATTGTGAAGTGTCATGCTGTGAGAACCACCTCACACATTCTTACAATAATAGTGGGTTATCTGCGACCCATGGAGAAAGGCCTCTAGAACCCCTATAGCCACACTCTGCATGGGAGAGGAAAGAATTGTCACCCAAACTAACCTTGCCGTCTACCTATTCATACTTGCTTTTCCTCCCGATGAATGTATGAATCACTGTCTCTTAACCTTAAATAGCCTGGTAGGGTTGCATCTGTACTACCCAGAGTTCCCTGATTCTTTTTTGCATAAATTATGTGGCGCTCTAAGCCTAACATACATATACAATAAAGCCATAAAAAATATAAGTAACCGACTAAGAAAAATATATTCATTATTATAGACAGTAAATAAAATATAAGAAAATTGAAAAATTGAAAAAACACATTTACAAACATTACTATAATCATTCAAATTAATTTAAAAATAAAACAAATAATAGAAAAAATAAAACAACTATTACTATAAATTCAATTTAAGTCTAAGAATATTAAATATAACTATCCCCACTCTAGCCTAAGCAACAGTAAGGAAAATGGTGGGCTTCGGAGGGGTGAAATTTACTAGTCCCACTCCAGTCTTCACAACAGTAGGGAAAGTGTTGGACTTTGGAACGGTTAGATTTACTATTCCCATGCAAAACAATGCAACACTAGGGAAAGTGTTGGATTTCGGAGGAGTGAAATGTACGACTCCCACTCCGATATGTGCAACACTAGGGAAAACGTTGGAATTAGGAGGGGTGAAATTGACTATTCTCACTCAAAATACACATCAGAAGGGAAAGTGTTGAACTTTGGAGCGGTTACATTTATCATTCTAACTCCAAACAGGGCGGTAGTAAGGAGAGTGTTGAATTTCAGTCCATTCAGCCCAACAGAAGGGAAAGTGTTGGACTTTGGATGGGTGAAATTTACTATTCACAGTCCAAACAGAGCAACCACAGGGAAAGTGTTGGACTTTGCAGGGGTAAAACTGACTGTTCCCTCTCTATTCTGCGCAACGTAAGAAAAGCATTGGAATTTTGAGGGGGTAAATTTACTGTTCCCACTCCAGTCAGCGCACCTGTAGGGAAAGTGTTGGAATTTGGAGAGTTAAAGTTTTGTTTTCGCCATTCCAGTCTCTGCAAAAATAAGGGAAAGGGTTCGATTTTGGTGGGGTGAAATTTACTATTCCCACTTCTTACAGTGCTACAGTGGTTGTGGGAAAGAGTTAAAATGCAAAGAGGTTAATTTTACTATTCCTACTGCAGCCTAAGCAAGATTAGGGAAAAGACTTCACTTCGAACACATTACATGTACAAATAGCCCCATGTGCAAAACAACATTACATTCTATAAAAAATAACATATACATATATATCCACACCACTCCACTCCCACAAGCTGGTTGCTTGCGCTTTCTTTCCAGAAAAAACGTGGAACACAGACCCAGGTTGGTGCCAAGAATTTTTGTTTATTTAGCTGTTGTGCTGTCGGATATATATATATACATACATATATATACATATATATATATATATATATATATATATATATATATATATATATATATACACATACTGCAACAGGCTCTAACGGAGGACTTCAACGTCCAGTATGCAATTAAACATCGCCTTAACGGACCCCTGTGAACAACGAGAAGGCAGCTGAGACAGGCACTGATGAGGCCAATCTATGGCTGAAACGTGTCTGCCAAGGGTTTCAGGGACATATATTGCCAGCGCGGAAATTCTGCTGCTTATTCCCCCGGACCTGTGTCACACTCTTTTCTTTAGTGAGAGAGAGCCTGGCTATGTGTTTTACCAGCTTGCAGGTGCTGGTTTTGTGACACGCCCTCTCGGTTTGGAGCTACGCGGCTTACCTGCAATCTTGTGGTGGATTGTTAAACGCGTCCCCCCCCCCCCCCCCCCCCCCTGGTGTTAGATTCCCACTTGGAGGAGATTGCCACATGGGGATAGAGGAGGCAAATGTATTTTGCCTGATAAGGGGGACAAAGGACAGATTTACCTGCAAATCCGGCTGCAGCAGCGTGGGATCACCGGCCGAAAATGTTTGGAGGCACCACTTGATGTTTTAGTAGTCCTTTCACTGCAACAGGCTCTAATGGAGGACTTCAACGCTCAGCATGCAATGGTACTGCAGGAGAGCGCAAGATGCCTTACACCTGAGAGGCAAAGGAGGGGCGAGTGATCACATGATCAGGATTGGTCACGGACTTAAACATCGCCTTAACGGACCCCTGTGAACAACGAGAGGCAGCTGAGACAGGCACTGATGAGGCCAATCTATGGCTGAAACGCATCTGCCCAATGTTTCAGGGACATCTATTGCCAGCGCGGAAAATCAATTAGTCTGCTGCTTATTCCCAAGGAGCTGTGTCACACTCTTTTCTTTAGTGAGAGAGAGCCTGGACTATGTGTTTTACCAGCTTGCAGGTCCTGGTTTTGTGACACGCCCTCTCGGTTTTGAGCTACGCGGCTTACCTGCAATCTTGGAGTGGATATATATATATATATATATATATATATATATATATATTACCTACTGGCGGTCGCCAGTAGGTAGTTATAGTTAGGACCTACTTTACTTAGGAAAACCACAACATTCTATTTGGAATAACTTTGGCGCTGGTGGACGAATCTTTGCGAATTTCTCCAAGAAAATGGCCTGCTCCGCTCCGCTCCTTCCCTGAAAGTTTGGGTGGATTCGTCAAGTGGGGGCCGAGAAAAAAGGAGGGTCCCAAAACTTGTTTTCCCGAACAGCTGAACGGAAGTCCACTAAATTTGGCAGAGAGGTAGAGTTCAGTTCGCAGATTGTGCTTTTTGTTAAATGGTGTAAATCCGTTCAGTAGTTCATGAGAAAATCAAAAGTAAAATCATAGTGATATCTAGAGACGAAGTACTGCAAGCGTACAGAAATCCGTACAGTTACGAGCATGAGCTGCATGCTGATTGGATGTCAACTGTCTGTCAACACTCCAAACCAGGAAGTGTTGGCAGCCATCTTGTGCCTCGGTAGAACCGAGTCACGAGAAAACAGTAAAGCAAAGTTGAAAAATAAGAAAAGGCGGCAGTGTAGAAACATCCTGACCTTCTAGGCCTGCTCAGGGGGTCCCACGTGGATCTTTAGGTCCCCCCAATTTTTTTTATATAAGAAATCGCGGGGTGCACGTATAGTACGTATACCCCACGATTTCTTATTTTTAAAAGGAAAAAAAACTAGCCCCCGGGGGAGCCAAATCCCGGGGGCAATTTTTTTCATAATGGGGGGCTTGTAAGGCCCCCTGCAGCCCCGAGGACCGCCACCCCCTCGGGGTTTAAAAAAAATGTAAAAAGTATGTCTTCAGCTCCCCCTCCCCCATTATCGCCCCGGGGACCGCCAACTTCCTGGGGCAGTAATATGTAAAATGACCTTTCAGCCCCGGGACCTGCATCCCCCTGGGCTTTTTAATGTTGGGAGGGGTCACGCGGCCCCCCTCCTGGAGCCCTTGATGGCCTTGGGGACCACCGCCTCTTGAAAGAGAGACCAAGTTAATCTGCTCTCTCTTTCAAGTAGGAAAGTAGATTGCTTTTCGTTAGAGAGAGCAGCATGTAAGCTGCTCTCTCTTACAAAGCAAGGGCGCGGGGAGCCGTCTGGGATCGTGGGGGCATTGGGGCTCAAAAGAAAATAGTTATTTTTGAGAACTAACTGTACTGGTAAAAAGAGCTATATTTCTATGATAGTATGTGAAACTTTCTGTTTTTTTTGTGTACCAGTTGTACTCTCTATGCATGCGCAGCCTCGTTTCCAAGCACATGTTTCTTTCTTTTTCTTCAAGTTCGTCAAGCAAAGCTGTCCTCATTTCAGGTATTAAATTTGCCGCTTTCTTTTCACGGGCTGTGTGTGTCATTTGCTGCTATACTTTTGTAATATATCAATAATTATTTTCTATCTATATTTATTTGAAACGTATTGCTGAAGCGCCAAATCTTGATTAAATACTCCATCCACCCCAAATTTAGTAGTTTTCCTCTGTTATTTTTATTATACCTGTTACTTTAATTTTACCCTTCCGCCGATCATCTCTGTGATCGATGAGATTTCCTGCCACAGACACAACGGTGTTTGTCCTTGGCCTCCGAGGTTATCAGACTTGGTCACACGCATACCTAAAAACTAATTTGAAGCCAATAAGCCACAGCCATTACAACACGTTTCCGTCACCAGAAAGCCATTATCATGCTTATGCCTTTATCATGGGTGGTAAATGTATACTGGTTGTAAAAGCATGCGTGGTAAAGCCATATTCGTGCTAATGGCTTCGCGTTGACAATCATACGTGCTTATAACCACGTTGTAATGGCCACGCAGCCCCTCGCATACAATATAGAAATCTTTGGGGGTTAATTGTTTCCGTGTTTTGAAGTGCGTTTTTGAGGCCCACACACTTAATTTTGTATGGTGGTAGGTTTTCACGGGAAAATGTTGCAAGAGGTTTGTAAATGTGGTACACATTGTTTTGTTTTAGTTTGATTTCTTTTCTATGTTGTAGTCCATCCAGAGAAAATATAACTTATTGTACAGTTAGTACTTTTCAACCCTACTCTTGAACATCTTACTATAGCACTTCAAATTATAAATATAATTTTTATTGTGACCGTCACCCCCCCCAAAAAAAAAGTATGTATTTTTTTAAATTAACTTTTATTAAAACAACAATAACTGTAAACGTAACTTAATGATAACAATATAATAAACAAGTACAAAAATAACTTTATTAAACCATTATAAACAAATTGGGATGTGGACTCCAAAAAAAGTACAATAGGTAATCTGCAAAACAAAAAAGAAAATTAGAGTTTAAAATTATGTAGATGTGAGTAAATGAGGTGAAACATTACAAGTCAATGTAACACTAAGATTTTACGTGTGCATTGTGCCTAGTACATTTCACGTCTGTTATAGTCCTGCATTCAAGTGGTGTCTATATGGATGTGCCTTTTGCGTTACTGACACAAAAGTGGCACAACGGGATTGTAAATACGCCAATTTATTTCTAATGCATTGCAATGGAGGCATTGTATATGTAGGCCGCTGTGCTTACCTTGTATAAACATTGCGGCCACCAGAGTTCACAACTTCAATTCAACTCTGCTTCTGCACGTCAAAGTAGACAGCAGTGTCTATAACTTTAAAAGAGAAAGAGAAATTATGTCACAGAGAGTGAGAGAGAGAAAGAGAGAGAAAATAACATTAAAACGGTCTCGCAGAGTCTGGAGTTGAGAGTTTTTTTAAAAAAAGTTAGAGGCAGATTTATAAGCTCCTTGCGCCACTTTTCCCATGTTAAAAGTGACACAAAAGTGTCACAATAAGCTTGTAGATCTGTTCCTCAGACTGTTTTAACCTATCTATTGTCACTGCTCTGTGGTAATTATACATTTCTACACAGTCAAGCTGGTGCACACTATCGACTCTCTCGTTTCACAGATAATTTGTTGTTGTTTCGGAAACAAGTTTGTTTGCTCACCTAGTGCCATAGACATGATTAAAAGAGGGTTGAAGCAGGCTTCACTGTAGCCAAAAGAGTTTACCACTTAAACTCAGGTAAGGTTTTATACAGTACAGTGGTGACAGCAGCGTTCATAACTGTAAAAAAGATAAAAAAATTATGTGAGAGACAGTAAGAAAGAGAGAGATAAAACATTAAAACGTGGAAGAGAAACAGACGATGGGTGGGGGGCTGAAGCCCCATTAGCCTAATGGGTATTGCGCGCCTGCTGCATACCACACATTCTCTCCTTTGACAGATAACTTGTTGTTGTTTCGGAAACAAGCTTTACGTTCAACCATATACGATCAATTAGAATAGAAGCCTGGTAAGGTCACATGAGGCAGTAATAAATATTAAAAGTCATGGGAGGATTAGGGGGGAGCAAATACGAAGAAGCACAAAGCATGTTGTGCACAAAAATAAAGTAAAACAGAGCTGGGAGGGGGACGTGACGCAGTAAAAAAATAATACTATTATGAACGCACAATTTATAACAATAGAGTCTAAAGCACGTGACACTTCAAAAATACGACCCAGAAATTCATGTACGCACAATTTATTTAAAAAAAGGCCTAGGAGGGCCCCGTGACGCAGAAGGAAATATTACGATCAATCATAAACGATCAATAAGAATAAAGGCCCGGGAAGGCCACGTGAGGTAGAAAAAAACATTAAAAGTCAAGGGAGGATTAGGAGGGAGCAAATACGATGAAGCACCAAGCATGTACCCCACAAAAATAAAGTAAAACAGAGCTGGGAGGGGCACGTGACGCAGTAAAAAAAGAATACTATTATAAATGCACAATTTATAACAATAGAGGCTAAATCACGTGAAACAGTTCAAAAATACTATTTAATTATAACAAGGGTACCCAAACAATGGCTCAGGACCACGGGGAAGTATTCTCTGAAAACACAAAGGTCCTTAGCTTATCAGAATCAACATGAACAAAAAAATATAGGCCATAATAGGAGACTATATTTGCCTCTGCCCAGCCAGGCAGGGTATTTATTTCAAATGATAAGAAGGTGATATTTGGTTAGAAGGCACAATCCTGTAGTGATAACAATCTCAAGTATTGCCAAAAAACACTAGACACAACAAGGTTAGAACACAATGGTTAGGCTGTGAAAGTGTTTACAACAGTCGACGTTTCGATCCCTTTTTGCTCTAGTTAGTTGGGATCATCCTCAGGACTAAAGTTTTTAAAAAGCATTTGCCTGCCTGAATTACTTTAGAATCCGCCCCGAATTCAATTAGATAAAATGGGACCGGGGGGTATCTGGTTTTGTCAGCAGCGCCTGTGGCTGGGGTGGATAATTGACCTCTGTGCTATTTGCAGGCGGTCGAGATCTGGGCAGTATTAATCTGCTGGGAAGTCCGGATTGCTTCTTGGAGAGCCCGTCGACTCACATTGGTGGGGATAACCAAGGCCCAGAACGTTTCTTCTGAAGTTTTTTCTTGAAGAATTGGAGGCTCCGTAGGATCGGGAGTCTGTAGACTTGGAAACAATGTCCAATCTGTCTGCTGCTTCGAGGAGCAATCATTTTTGCTCCTCGAAGCAGCAGACAGATTGGACATTGTTTCCAAGTCTACAGACTCCCGATCCTACGGAGTCCTGAGGATGATCCCAACTAACTAGAGCAAAAAGGGATCGAAATGTCGACTGTTGTAAACACTTTCACAGCCTAACCATGGTGTTCTAACCTTGCTGTGTCTAGTGTTTTTTGGCAATACTTGAGATTGTTATCATTGAGTTAAAAGTGGCCAAACATTGCTCAAAATTTGCCTGTGTAACCCTTTTTCCTTATATGTCTGTTTGTCTTAAAGTATGGTACAGGATTGTGCCTTCTAACCAAATATCACCTTCTTATCATTTGAAATAAATACCCTGCCCGGCTGGGCAGAGGCAAATAGAGTCTCCTATTATGGCCTATAGTATTTTGTTCATGTTGATTCTGATAAGCTAAGGACCTTTGTGTTTTCAGAGAACAGTTCAAAAATACGACACAGAAATTCATGCACGCACAATTTATTTTAAAAAAGGCCTAGGAGGGCCCCGTGACGCAGTTGGAAATATTCAGATCAGCAATATACGATCAATAAGAATAGAGGCCTGGGAAGGCCACGTGAGGCAGCAATAAATATTAAAAGTCACAGGAGGATTAGGAGGGAGCAAATACGATGAAGCACAAAGCATGATGCGCACAAAAATAAAGCAAAACAGAGCTGAGAGGGCCACGTGATGCAGTAAAAAAAAATACTATCATGCAGATACAATTTACAGCCGAGGCCGATGTGACGGCTTCTCTTACCTTTGCTTCTGTTGTCTTTTGTCTTGTCTTCAAAGGTTGGGGCTTTGGCCTGGGGTGGGCTGGGCATGGGCTCCACCACCACCGCGTCTATGGTGGCCTGGCTGGGCGACAGCAGCAGTGACACCACATCGAGTGTCATGAGTCCTCCTCCGCTCGAGCAAACAGTTCATAGTACAATCGACGACGACAGTCTGGCTGTCATCGCAGCACAGGCAGGCAAAAGAGAGCATGCTCACGTCAGTGCCCGCATTATATGGGAACTGCCGGGGCTGACCAAACCAAGCCCAGGGCCGTCATTGGTAGCGTTTTCGCACTCTACAAGAATGATGGCCTTGGGGGACCTCCCATTGGCTAATGTATTGGCTTCCAGGCTTAGTAATAGCAAGAAAGCTAGGTGGTGACATCTGGGGAGTGTGGGCGGGCATGCATCGCGCATGTGCAAGTGTGAGTGTGTGCACCAACAATTAATAGCAGAGAGAGGCAGGCCCAGAATCGGATCTCCAATGAGTGACCACTTGTAATCATTCTTGTAGCGCAGCCTGTGCTCTGATTTGACATTTGACACTGAGATTTGACACTGAGACGTTGATCGCACCATACTTTGTACTGCTAATCATACTCAGCGCGTACCCGCACATACGCTACGAATACGCTTTGACGTTACGCGTCGCATCAAAGCTTCCGTGTGTCGTCATGTACGGCGCCCTGTACGTGAAAGGCACCAATGTTTTTAATTGTTTAAAAACATATATTTATGTATTTAATGTACATACTAAGGGTAGAAATTATCTGGGATAATTATGAAAACAGTTTTTTTAAACTTTTAACAATCGTATATTTTTTTTAAAGCAATTGCACAAATCGCGGTGGAACGTCTTGCGTACTCGCATCGTAAGAGTACCGTAAGCCCACCGTAAGCGTACGCAAAGCCATGTGACTTTAAAAGAAGAGATTTAACTGGTTCCTAACGCTTCCTATTCCAACTGTTGAAAGTTCCATCCCATTTTAATCATTCTACGTTGACTTTCTAAGAAGAAGCATCTCTTCTGAGAATCCTGTCAAATAGAAGGAAGATCACCATAATAACAGCAATGGACTCATCTTCCAGCTATTCTTCAGAGGGAGATTTCATTCCTGAAGAACCTCCAAAGAAGAAGAAATAAGCTCTAATTTGGAAGTTTTTTTACTTTTCCTGAATGGCAAAAAAAGGTTAATGCTCCAAAAGTAACCTGTAAAATTTGCCAAACAATTCTTTCAAGTGGTGATCCATCTAAAAAATACTCCTTCGGCACAGCACATATGGTGCGACGAGTGAAGAACTTGCACCCCAACAACTTTGCTCGAGCTGCAAGAAGGAGGTTGCAGGATAACCCACCTGCTACTGCACCAAGCACATCAACCGCCGCAGAAGCATTTTCAGCAAGCAGTCCACACCCACAAATCGATGCTGATTTTGGTGAAGTTAAAATTCTATGCATTTATTGAGATAAACTTTTGTGTTATGGGGAAAAGTCTAGCGACCTCAACATTAGTTTTTATTTTTCATTCTTTTTTTCCTGTTGGACACTTTTTGAGTTCCAGTTTCATTTTTTTGGTTTTAAAAAATAATAGTTGAAAAAACACACAAAAAATAGAAAACTAAAAACACCAAAAAACAGTTCTTCTCAGAACTATCTCCACTGGTCAAAGAAAGAGCTATGTTTCTATGATACTGTGTAAAACGTTGTCTGAATGAATGTGTAGTGCATACATGAATGAATGAATACATTAATAGTGCATGGTGAATGTGAAAGTGCAGAACTATAAGGAACTGCTACAGCATAAATCTATTAGCAGTTTACCTCTATAGTATACTGTAGTACCTCCGAAGCACTTGAATGTAACATATGCACATAAATATGTTACAAGTCTAAGCTTCAATTTGCAGTTCTGGTGAAACTGCCTGGATGAATTTCTATGTGTTACGGGTGGATTTACAACCCCCTTGTGCCTCTTTTAACACAGGCGTTGCGTCACTTTTGTGATGCACTGGTGGTGCAAAAGATGTGCCATGGTGTGTGTTATTTACAATGTGACACACCTAGAAGGTGCATCACATTATAAAGCCCTTGCTAGAAGGAGGTGATATCACAGTACACAATAACTGCCATATCTCCGGGGATGTACCAATTATCGTACATCTGCAGATTGGTGTTTTAAAGTAGTGAATGGATTCTTTTAGAACAGTGTATAGCTAAGCACATAGTGCTGTATGGTCACTACAATACTGAAACAGAAGTGTGATAGTGTTTACTGGAAGTGTAAGTATACAGATTGGGGAATTGAAGATATAAAAGACAAGTTTCCCAGTGCATAGAACACTAAATGCATAGTCTATAGGGGTTTTCTCAGGAACTACTGAACGGATTTACACCATTTAACAAAAAGCACAATATGCGAACTGAACTCTACCTCTCTGCCAAATTTGATGTATTTCCATTACCGTACGCGTACGGTACGATTACCAAAAAAAAAAAAACAATGAAAAAGGAATTATATAGAATTCAATTTTAATATAATTAAGAAAAAAAAATCCCAAAAATAATTAACAATGTAGTTTTGTTATTATGTTACAATAGGAATATGAAATATAATTTTAACAATAAAATAAATATCAATATTTATATTAAAAATGTAAGATATTAGTATAAAAAGAAAGAAATATAATAATGAATGCATTTAATAATTTTTATTTACAAAACCTTTGAAATTCACTGAAAAAACCATAGGTTTCACACACGTTATAGTTAGGAATTAGCCTTTAAAAAACCTTGCAAATTCACTGAAAAAACTATAGTGATGTCACTGACCATGTCATGAGTGATGTAATATGTGACGTCATCAGCAGTGCATTGCGGGCGCACGAGTTACAGTTAGCTGAACTTACTATAACGGGGGAATTTCAAAGGTTTTGTATGTCCAGCTAACTATAACATGTGTGAAACCTATGGTTTTTTCAATTAATTTGCAAGGTTTTTAAATGCTAATTCCTAACTATAACGTGTGTGAAAACTATGTTTTTTTCAGTGAATATATATATATATTTATATATATATATATATATATATATATATATATGGAGCAAAATTCTGTTTCCAGCTTTGACCACAGAAGAGATGGACCACCACACGATTCAGCAGAGTGTCACAGCGAATTTTTATTATCCATTTTCAAATAGCAGCTCAGGTAGGCATGACGCGTTTCGGGCAGGAACTGCCCTTGATCACATAGCGGAAATGCAGATTGTATCACCTTAAATAGTGCACACACTCATTTTTTTCACTTTTTCTAATCACACCACGTGTTCTAGTGCAAAATCGATATGGAAAACAGACTTTTCTAGCGTGTTACGTGTTATAAATATACACAAGGAATTGCAACTTTGCCCAGAGAAATAAAATCATACATAGCAGCATAGTATATTGCACATAGAGTGAACATTCCTTCAGTGCTGAGAATGTTGCAGCGAAAAAAACTAACCGCATAAATGCGTATTGGTATGTATCCGTACTTGGCCAACAACATAATTTTTCAACCATAAGTTACAACTATCATGTTATATACTTAGCAATCCAGTTAATGATGCCTATTGCAAATAAATAACACATAAATATCTTAAAATCGTAAGAAAAATATATCTCCAATGATTAAAAGTAGTCAATTTCATAATATACATGTATAAACAGATGTTAAAAAATTGTGCAAAATTGGCAAATTATCTTATAACTGGCTCCAACATGGTTGTTGATACATTCAAATGCATGTGTTGGTAATCAAATGGCTACACACCTAAGGGTCCTGCAACTAGTCAGAAATGACTGCTGTAGATTAAAGTGCAAGTGCTAGCTTTTTACAGTAAGGGTAGCATCCCTACCCTCAAACTACTGGCTACTAAAGCAATCAATAACCAGATATGTGCAAAGTCAAAATCCTATTATGTAAAGTGCTGAGTGAAATAAGTGCAACCAAAATAATATCAAAAGGTTTAAAAACATGGTGATATACGGGAGAGATACATATTTGTAGGTTTCAGACAGCCCAGCTCAAGGATATAAGCAAGTTATACTTCATTGCTTGCTGCAGTATTCTGAATTGCTGGCGATGTAAAGGGCCAAAGAAACATAACCCACTAAATGGATAGGTGGGGTACAGAAAAATCTGTTCGTTATAGTAGGAAGGTATGCATGTCCTCCCTGTCATTGAGGCCATTGGGATGCTTGGAATCGAGATTGAGAATATATCTCGTCTCTAACCGCCTCAAGTCTTTATCTCTGTCCCCACCCCGTTTGGGTATCGGAGCCTGATCAATGACGAAGTAAGTAAGACAGTTCGCGTTTTTGTTATGACTTACTTGGAAATGCCGGGCTACCGGATATGCCGGGTCAGAGTGGATGATGGCACGGATGTGTTGCAGGATGCGCATATACACCGGATTTTTGGTACTGCCAACATAACGTAAGCCGCAGCTACATGTAAGAACATAAATAGCGTACTCAGTGCGGCAGTCGTATTTCCCTCTGATGGTTAGTGCCTTGCTTTTAAATGGGGTGTTATAAGTGGCAGTGTTGGCACCAAAATTACATGCCCTACAGGTGGCGCATTTGCGAAACCCGTTACTGGAGGGCATCCAAGTTTTAATACTGGCAGACCCAGTAGAGATCTCTTTGGATAGGAGATTCCCTAAATTCTTAGACTTCCTAAACGTTACACTCGGATGTTCTAGTAACGTTGTTTTAAGAATAGGGTCTGTAAGAACAATGGGCCAATTCCTTTTCATTATATTGCGTATTTTGCGCTCCTGTCTGCTGTATGTGGTGATAAGTCTGGGGGAATTATTTTCATCTGCTGGACCTAAATCACTCTCTATGGTGCTTGGAAGCAGGGTAGACCTAGGTCTTTCATTAGTCTTATTCATGGCTCTAACAAGGATGTCCTCGCTATACCCTCTTGCTCTCATGCGATCCAAGCATGTACCACTACAGATGTTAAACTGTTCTTGCGTGCTGCAAATGCGCTTAAGGCGCAGCAGTTCACCGTAGGGTATACTAGCAATGAGGTGGCGCGGATGCGCACTGGATGCATGTAATATTGCATTTCCTGCAGTTGGTTTTCTGTAAGCAGTGGTGGTAAGTGTCTCATCTGTGATCACTATTTGGACATCCAAGAATTCAATCATACTATCGCTTATATTAGATGTAAAGTGCAAATTGAACTCATTCACATTCAAGAGTTCCACAAATTGTAAAGCACTCTGCTTGTTGCCCTTCCAAATAATAAAAACATCGTCTATATAACGAAGCCATGAAATTACATTCTTGTCAAATATTGCTTTGTGTTCCTTCATGAGGACCTGCCTTTCCCAAAACCCTACATGCAAGCATGCGTAGCTTGGAGAAAAGCAGGCCCCCATGGCCACCCCCTGTTTTTGTCTGTACAGTTCCTTCTCAAACGAGAAGTAATTGTTGTTCAAACACCATGAAATGAGAGAAATCAACATTTTGTTGTGCAATGCATATTCAGCAGGCCGTGTACTTAAGAAATGCTCCACACCACGCAGACCACAATCATGCTTAATACTTGTATAGAGAGACTCTATATCAAGAGTTAACAAGATCCATTCCTTTGACCAGGTTATGTCATTAAGGTGCCTTAAAAAATCGCCAGTGTCTTTAAGATATGAGGGCATCGTTTTTACCAGGTCCTGTAGGTAGTAGTCAATGTATGAGCCCACGTTCTCCGTCATGCTGCCTATCGCCGAAATGATTGGGCGACCGGGGACCGGAACAGTGTTTTTATGAATCTTTGGGAGTAAATACAAGTAGGGTACTCTTGGATGGGTGTTAAACAGGAACTTGTGCTCATCATTTGAGATCAGTCCCTCAGATTTCCATTTTGAAAGTTCTTTTTTTAAATTCTCCTTTGCTTTATTGTATTTACTCCACGATGTCTGTTCATAACACTCAATGTTGTTGAGTTGTCTTTTGGCTTCCAGATCATACTGCTGTTTTGGCCACAGGACCACATTGCCCCCTTTATCAGATTTTTTAATGATGACTGAAGCATCCTTGGCTAGCTTGTCTGTTAGTTTCTTCAGAGCAATTTGTCGTTGATTGAGGTTTATTTTTCTGTTTTGGTTGACGGAGCAATTTAGTTCTTTAATTTCCTCAATGACTCGATCGTGGAAAACGTCGATTGCATCCTTTGGCATTAAAGGAATAAACGCCGACTTGGGTTTGAAAGGGCTTTCCCCTGCACCCTTTTGAAGTAAATTCAATTCTTTTACCTTAGCTTGTGTGGGTGTTTGGGAGTTCAATGTGTCCTCATGATCCAAGCCGTGCATAGCCCATAGTGCGGGTATTTCTCTAACCGAAAGGCCAGAGGGATTGGAAGTTTCCGGCTTGTTTTGTTTGTTTTCCCCTAGATATATATATATATCCATATATATCCTCTCCACAAAGGCTCGAAATCACAGACCCCTGGCGCTTCTCTTCTCGGTGCGAAATTCTTCGGCAGAGCTACGCCGATAATTATCCACCACAGCTTTCTTCGTCAGGAAAATGAGTACGCACTCACAGGATACAGCGTTTCCCCAAATGTCTTTAATTAAAGATAAGCGCCCAGATTCACAAAGAAATACTGACACGTTTCGTTATCTACTGATAACTTGGTCACGTGACCAAGTTATCAGTAGATAAGGAAACCACTGCTGATGATGTCACATATTACATCATTCATGACATGGTCAGTGACATCACTGATGACATCACTGATGACAACTCTAATGACATCACTGATTACAACAACCAGTGACTGTATGTTTCTGTAAAGTTAAAATATGTCTTACATATTGAAGAATGAGTGGATGTATAAATGTCTGGATGAAGGATTTAGTAGGTGCATGACTGATTGTATGAGTGATTAAATGTGTCTCACTGAGTGCATGGTTAGTGATTAAACTGTCTTAATTTGTGCATCATTATATCTGTTGTTCTGTAAACTGCTGCATGTGTTGATCAGTAGCTATATGAGTAACTATATGGGCTATTGATTGGTTGCCCAAGTATTTGTATGGGAGACTGAGTGTGTGTGGGTGGGTGGCTGGGAGGTGTGTGACTCTGTGCAAAGATGTGTGAACAGTTGATTCACTAGATGTATGGGTTCAAAACTGCATGTGGAAACAGCTGTACGGGTGGTTGACTGTGTGCATGAGTGTATTGGTGAGTGAATGGATATCTCAATGCTACATGTCAAAGTAAGTACATATGTAAAACACAGTACATGTGAGAGTTGACATATATAAATTGCTGTGTTTATGAGCCAGTGAATGTGTGAGTGGCTGCATGGATCATTGAAAACTTGTATCAGTGATTGTATAAGAGAGTAAATATGTGTTAGAATATGTTTCAATAAGTAAGGTGTGTATAACTGTATAGTTGAGGAAATGGAGGTGTGATTGATTCTTTGCATGACTGTCTAGGTGTATGAGTAACTCCATGGATGAGTGACAATCTGTGAGTGTCTGTTTTCACTGAGTGTATCTAAGGTTATATCAGAGTCTGTAGAGGTTCATCGTATTAACACATGAATGATGTCATCTGTGATGTTGTCAGTGATGTCATTTGAGTTGTCATCAGTGATGCCATCAGTGATGTCACTGACCATGTCATGAATGATGTAATATGTGACATCATCAGCAGTGGATTGCGGGTGAGCGATATATAGTTAGTGCAACTAACTATATATGCAAATTTCAATGGTTTTGTGTGAGTAAAATAAGGTTTTGTAAATGCTAATCCCTAACTATATATGGTCTATAACCTATGGTTTTTAATTGAATTTTCAAGGTTTTGTAAATGCTAATTCCTAACTATATATGGTCTATAACCTATGGTTTTTTCAGTGAATTTCAATGGTTTTTTAATAGCAAATATCAAAAGCTGTAAAATGTATTATTCTTTTAAATGAAAAATATATTTTATATGTTTTAAATAAAAAAAAATGTATGCATCTGCCAAACCCTGACCTCTTAATAGTGCACTGTGGTGGAAATGATTTGGGCACTATGACTGGGGTTGGTCTGGAAATGCTTTTAAAGAACACCTTTCATCAATTGATGACACTTTTTCCCCAAACTGCCTTGGTATATTCCAATATATGCCAAAGACAGAAATGGAAGTGGTCCAACCAATCTTTTCCACAATTTGAGAAAGCACGGAAACATGTGAATAAATCTGTTTCTGCTTACATGAGAGACTATGGAATGGGTTTAATATACAACAATAACTTGCGTTACAACATTCAAGACATCTACAGAAGAGATGGTGTGCACTTCTCCGATGAAGGGAATAGAATATTCATCCTTTATTTAAAACTGTGCATTGGAACCTACTTGTAGGTACCTAAATTAGCCACAGAACCCAATAGCTCTTTTCAGAGCTACCCTACCTCTGATCATTCAAAATGTTTACCTTTTTCTAACTTTTTTTTTTCACCAAAGTACGCTCCCCGGTTCGCTTACCGGTGCGCGTACCGGGCGGTCCCCCCGCGAAATTTTCCAATTTTTTATTTTTTATTTTTGCATATATCAGCGTCCTAAGCCCCCCTCAGAAAACCTAGAGGGTTACAAAGTGTCTACCGTGCCCCCTTCTACCCATTCCAAACATTGTTTGTCCTCCATCTTGTGTCTCAATTCTACCGATACACAAAATGGAGGACTCCCGTAACGCTGCCGGTTCGCGTACCGGGGAGCGCACAGGTAAGCACTCGATAAAAAAAGGTGGGAAAGTAATTTACAGAAAAACCACTACAGACACTTTCATCAAATATAGAAAAGGCCCTACTACATAGCAGTCCCTACCATTTACCCAAATTTGATGGAATTCCATTGAGAAAATTATGCTGTAAGCCTGACTAAATATCCTGAGGTAAATTACCTAACAAAAACACTTATGAAGTGTTAGAATTGACAACCAATTAAAATGCTACTTTCAATATCTTCTATTATTTCATGACATTTGATTGGTTATGTACCTGATATATATAAAGAAAGAGAGAGAAACACAGCCATTTTGACTACTACTTCCTGAAGTGCATATCAAGTGCATTTCAACTGAGAACTTAAACTTCTTTTTGAAAGGTAAGATGTTATTTTAAAAACTAAAGTATGTTCTGTACTTTAAGTTAATTAGGAAAACATTTTCTGATAGTTATATACTATCCCTCTGTAATAGTTATAGAATAAGATAGACTTCTCTGTTTTAGTTATGGATGGAGTTAGGCTTGTCTTGTATAATTAAGAATTTACTTAGGCTTTATCACATACATTTTTCTATATTTCTACTTCCAGTCTGATACCATACACTGCCCAAAGATAAAATCACTGTTTAAAAAACCAAAATACCTGTCTGTACTTAAACCCAACAGTGCCCTATCTGTACTAATATATATTTTTTAAATTCAATTTACAGCACAAAAATGGAAGGAGAGCAAAAAAATACCATCGAAATTGTTCTGGAAAGCAACAAAGATACAGAAATTGAACCCAATGACTCTGAATTCTTTGATGAATCACGGGTCTTTGAACTTCTGCAATGTGTACAATCGGTAGATTACCTGATTGAAAATGAGAACATTTCTGACAATCAATTATTAGAAGTTCTTTTAAATTTTGAAAACGAATCAGAGAAATAAATTTATATTTAATAATTCAAAAATTGTTTGAGACATTATTCATTTTTATATGTATTTTTTAAACTAGTACCAAATTGATTATAATGTAAAATCAGACTTTAAATATACTGTGCAACTTTTTTGTGTTACATAGTAAGTTTGCTCATAGTTACTTTTTCCCACTATATTATCTCCAATGTGTATTTAACATCTCTTTATCATCTCCTGCCTCCATGGTGTTTCTGCTTTCCTGACAGACTACGCTATGAATTCCATATACCACAATAACTTCTGAAACAACATGCAAGATATCTACAAAGGAAACGGTGGATTTTTATTTTTAGACTCTGCATTGGTACCTACATGTTGGTACTTAAATAAAAATTAAAAAAATACAACAAAAAGAACAATCAATATACATACATTATTTGAACATTCCTTCATCCTATTTTCCCTATATTACGCTTCCCGGACTGCTTCCCGGTGCGCATATCGAGCGCTCCCCCCGCAAAAAAAACGATAATAAAAATTATTTAATTTTTTCCCCGCGGGGCCCTTTTAAAGCCCCCTCATCAAACCTAGGGGGATGTACTCTGCCCCCTTATGCTCATTTCCCCCTTTGTTTTTGCCACATCTTGTGTCTCGATCCTACCGAGACACAAGATGGCGGCCGCTCCGGACTGTTTAGAATGTTCACAGTCACAGGGGAGCCAATCCGCTTCTCCTAGCGAAGTTCCGTTACGCGTCAGGTACGCGAACCGGGGCGCTAACCGGGACGCTGTCAAAGATATATCTGTTTTTTAAAACGTTAATTTCTCAAAATCCACTGGAGAAATAAATTTTAAGACATAGCAAAGGCACGTCGGGCAAACCATATCTACAATTTTGCCAAGTTTCGTGTAAATCCATTCAGCCGTTCGAGCTAAAAGTGATTCCAACCGCCCTATGGAAAAATTAATGGGAAAAACGCGTTTTGGGACCTCCCTTTTTTCTCGGCCCCCCCTTGACGAATTTTCAAGGGCTGCTCAGAAACAAAATGTGCCATTTTCCTGAAAATTTCAGCCAATTCC
Organism: Lissotriton vulgaris; assembly: GCF_964263255.1. Lineage (NCBI taxonomy): Eukaryota > Metazoa > Chordata > Amphibia > Caudata > Salamandridae > Lissotriton > Lissotriton vulgaris. The sequence goes on along the minus strand of NC_141685.1, from coordinate 997,524,332 downwards.
GTCCACAAACGCCAAAGTTATTCGACATAGAATTTTCAAAAATCCCATAGGAAAAAAATCCTAACTATATATACCTACTGACGACCGCCAGTAGGTAATATATATATATATATATATATATATATATGTATATATATATATATATATATGACTGAGCAAACGCCTGGGGCTTGGAGGCGCACTCGACGTTCCTCTCCCATCCGGGCTGAAAATGCTGCCTGCTTCCAAAGTGCATGTGTCATTTCATCTTGCCTACGCGTTTCGGGGCCAGCAGCCCCTTCTTCCTGGGCATTAAACACCACACAAGAGATCTGCATTTACTTTTCGGCATTTTATTTCATTTCCCATGTTTCCCACACTGGGCGTGTCTGGCATTACACACTCCTGTGTGCATTATGGGGCATGGAGTCCTTTATGCAGATAGGTATTCGTCTTTAAGTAAGTTCTTTTGTGAGTTTAAAAATTATCTTCTGTATTTGTACCTCTGAGTGAGTCATGTCCTTTGGAACAGGTTCCGTTTTTGCATGTGGAAAAACGTGCCGGTCTTTTTCCTGAGCAGTTCAGAGAATTCGGCCTCATCTGCTGGAGAGTGTGTTTGTCAGTCCCAGCTGACGATGGTGCTGCCTCCCACGGCCAGAGCACCGTGTTTTAAATGACTGAGCAAACGCCTGGGGCTTGGATGCGCACTCGACGTTCCTCTCCCATCCGGGCTGAAAATGCTGCCTGCTTCCAAAGTGCATGTGTCATTTCATCTTGCCTACGCGTTTCGGGGCCAGCAGCCCCTTCTTCCTGGGCATTAAACACCACACAAGAGATCTGCATTTACTTTTCGGCATTTTATTTCATTTCCCATGTTTCCCACACTGGGCGTGTCTGGCATTACACACTCCTGTGTGCATTATGGGGCATGGAGTCCTTTATGCAGATAGGTATTCGTCTTTAAGTAAGTTCTTTTGTGAGTTTAAAAATTATCTTCTGTATTTGTACCTCTGAGTGAGTCATGTCCTTTGGAACAGGTTCCGTTTTTGCATGTGGAAAAACGTGCCGGTCTTTTTCCTGAGCAGTTCAGAGAATTCGGCCTCATCTGCTGGAGAGTGTGCTTGTCAGTCCCAGCTGACGATGGTGCTGCCTCCCACGGCCAGAGCACCGTGTTTTAAATGACTGAGCAAACGCCTGGGGCTTGGAGGCGCACTCGAGGTTCCTCTCCCATCCGGGCTGAAAATGCTGCCTGCTTCCAAAGTGCATGTGTCATTTCATCTTGCCTACGCGTTTCGGGGCCAGCAGCCCCTTCTTCCTGGGCATTAAACACCACACAAGAGATCTGCATTTACTTTTCGGCATTTTATTTCATTTCCCATGTTTCCCACACTGGGCGTGTCTGGCATTACACACTCCTGTGTGCATTATGGGGCATGGAGTCCTTTATGCAGATAGGTATTCGTCTTTAAGTAAGTTCTTTTGTGAGTTTAAAAATTATCTTCTGTATTTGTACCTCTGAGTGAGTCATGTCCTTTGGAACAGGTTCCGTTTTTGCATGTGGAAAAACGTGCCGGTCTTTTTCCTGAGCAGTTCAGAGAATTCGGCCTCATCTGCTGGAGAGTGTGTTTGTCAGTCCCAGCTGACGATGGTGCTGCCTCCCACGGCCAGAGCACCGTGTTTTAAATGACTGAGCAAACGCCTGGGGCTTGGAGGCGCACTCGACGTTCCTCTCCCATCCGGGCTGAAAATGCTGCCTGCTTCCAAAGTGCATGTGTCATTTCATCTTGCCTACGCGTTTCGGGGCCAGCAGCCCCTTCTTCCTGGGCATTAAACACCACACAAGAGATCTGCATTTACTTTTCGGCATTTTATTTCATTTCCCATGTTTCCCACACTGGGCGTGTCTGGCATTACACACTCCTGTGTGCATTATGGGGCATGGAGTCCTTTATGCAGATAGGTATTCGTCTTTAAGTAAGTTCTTTTGTGAGTTTAAAAATTATCTTCTGTATTTGTACCTCTGAGTGAGTCATGTCCTTTGGAACAGGTTCCGTTTTTGCATGTGGAAAAACGTGCCGGTCTTTTTCCTGAGCAGTTCAGAGAATTCGGCCTCATCTGCTGGAGAGTGTGTTTGTCAGTCCCAGCTGACGATGGTGCTGCCTCCCACGGCCAGAGCACCGTGTTTTAAATGACTGAGCAAACGCCTGGGGCTTGGAGGCGCACTCGACGTTCCTCTCCCATCCGGGCTGAAAATGCTGCCTGCTTCCAAAGTGCATGTGTCATTTCATCTTGCCTACGCGTTTCGGGGCCAGCAGCCCCTTCTTCCTGGGCATTAAACACCACACAAGAGATCTGCATTTACTTTTCGGCATTTTATTTCATTTCCCATGTTTCCCACACTGGGCGTGTCTGGCATTACACACTCCTGTGTGCATTATGGGGCATGGAGTCCTTTATGCAGATAGGTATTCGTCTTTAAGTAAGTTCTTTTGTGAGTTTAAAAATTATCTTCTGTATTTGTACCTCTGAGTGAGTCATGTCCTTTGGAACAGGTTCCGTTTTTGCATGTGGAAAAACGTGCCGGTCTTTTTCCTGAGCAGTTCAGAGAATTCGGCCTCATCTGCTGGAGAGTGTGTTTGTCAGTCCCAGCTGACGATGGTGCTGCCTCCCACGGCCAGAGCACCGTGTTTTAAATGACTGAGCAAACGCCTGGGGCTTGGAGGCGCACTCGACGTTCCTCTCCCATCCGGGCTGAAAATGCTGCCTGCTTCCAAAGTGCATGTGTCATTTCATCTTGCCTACGCGTTTCGGGGCCAGCAGCCCCTTCTTCCTGGGCATTAAACACCACACAAGAGATCTGCATTTACTTTTCGGCATTTTATTTCATTTCCCATGTTTCCCACACTGGGCGTGTCTGGCATTACACACTCCTGTGTGCATTATGGGGCATGGAGTCCTTTATGCAGATAGGTATTCGTCTTTAAGTAAGTTCTTTTGTGAGTTTAAAAATTATCTTCTGTATTTGTACCTCTGAGTGAGTCATGTCCTTTGGAACAGGTTCCGTTTTTGCATGTGGAAAAACGTGCCGGTCTTTTTCCTGAGCAGTTCAGAGAATTCGGCCTCATCTGCTGGAGAGTGTGTTTGTCAGTCCCAGCTGACGATGGTGCTGCCTCCCACGGCCAGAGCACCGTGTTTTAAATGACTGAGCAAACGCCTGGGGCTTGGAGGCGCACTCTACGTTCCTCTCCCATCCGGGCTGAAAATGCTGCCTGCTTCCAAAGTGCATGTGTCATTTCATCTTGCCTACGCGTTTCGGGGCCAGCAGCCCCTTCTTCCTGGGCATTAAACACCACACAAGAGATCTGCATTTACTTTTCGGCATTTTATTTCATTTCCCATGTTTCCCACACTGGGCGTGTCTGGCATTACACACTCCTGTGTGCATTATGGGGCATGGAGTCCTTTATGCAGATAGGTATTCGTCTTTAAGTAAGTTCTTTTGTGAGTTTAAAAATTATCTTCTGTATTTGTACCTCTGAGTGAGTCATGTCCTTTGGAACAGGTTCCGTTTTTGCATGTGGAAAAACGTGCCGATCTCTTGTGTGGTGTTTAATGCCCAGGAAGAAGGGGCTGCTGGCCCCGAAACGCGTAGGCAAGATGAAATGACGCATGCACTTTGGAAGCAGGCAGCATTTTCAGCCCGGATGGGAGAGGAACGTCGAGTGCGCCTCCAAGCCCCAGGCGTTTGCTCAGTCATTTAAAACACGGTGCTCTGGCCGTGGGAGGCAGCACCATCGTCAGCTGGGACTGACAAACACACTCTCCAGCAGATGAGGCCGAATTCTCTGAACTGCTCAGGAAAAAGACCGGCACGTTTTTCCACATGCAAAAACGGAACCTGTTCCAAAGGACATGACTCACTCAGAGGTACAAATACAGAAGATAATTTTTAAACTCACAAAAGAACTTACTTAAAGACGAATACCTATCTGCATAAAGGACTCCATGCCCCATAATGCACACAGGAGTGTGTAATGCCAGACACGCCCAGTGTGGGAAACATGGGAAATGAAATAAAATGCCGAAAAGTAAATGCAGATCTCTTGTGTGGTGTTTAATGCCCAGGAAGAAGGGGCTGCTGGCCCCGAAACGCGTAGGCAAGATGAAATGACACATGCACTTTGGAAGCAGGCAGCATTTTCAGCCCGGATGGGAGAGGAACGTCGAGTGCGCCTCCAAGCCCCAGGCGTTTGCTCAGTCATTTAAAACACGGTGCTCTGGCCGTGGGAGGCAGCACCATCGTCAGCTGGGACTGACAAACACACTCTCCAGCAGATGAGGCCGAATTCTCTGAACTGCTCAGGAAAAAGACCGGCACGTTTTTCCACATGCAAAAACGGAACCTGTTCCAAAGGACATGACTCACTCAGAGGTACAAATACAGAAGATAATTTTTAAACTCACAAAAGAACTTACTTAAAGACGAATACCTATCTGCATAAAGGACTCCATGCCCCATAATGCACACAGGAGTGTGTAATGCCAGACACGCCCAGTGTGGGAAACATGGGAAATGAAATAAAATGCCGAAAAGTAAATGCAGATCTCTTGTGTGGTGTTTAATGCCCAGGAAGAAGGGGCTGCTGGCCCCGAAACGCGTAGGCAAGATGAAATGACACATGCACTTTGGAAGCAGGCAGCATTTTCAGCCCGGATGGGAGAGGAACGTCGAGTGCGCCTCCAAGCCCCAGGCGTTTGCTCAGTCATATATATATATATATATATATTTGAATTTATTTAAAGAAGTAAAAATAATTAGTTTGTATGAATACTATTCAATTAATAAGTATTTGTTGAACAGTTATTAAATATTAATTAACTTCCCACCCTAGCAGCCCGCACCTAAAATATTACTAAAAAAACTGTTCCTTAACTTACGTATTTAAAATACATTCAAGAATTATCAATTAATTGTTAATTAATTGTTAATTAATTAACCTAACACCCTAGACACTCAAATATAGCATTCTCAATTGCATAAAAAGAAATTAAATAAGTGTTCCACAATTTACATATTTAAAATAAAAGAAAACCATAATTTACAAATAATAATTAATGGCTCATTAATTATTACTTTAACTTCCAACCCTATGCCCCTACAAACCTAGTATCCCACAACTAAAATTAAAGTAAATTAATCAGTATTCTGTGTTGTATATGATTAAAAATCAAATCAATACTTAATTGACAATCAATAATTAATTGTTAATTAAATATCACTTAATTAATTTCCCACCCAACACCCCTTCAAACTTAGCAGCCCACAACTAAAACATAAGTAAAATAAAAAAGTATTCCCTACATTAAGTATTCCATAAATTGCTTAATTAAAAATCATTTATTCAGTTACACTTAATAATTAATTGTTAATTAATTATTTTGTTATTAACTCCCGCCCTATAGCCCTACAAATCTAACCGCCTGCAATAACATTTGACAAAAATAAATCAGTATTACATAAATTACATACTAAATATCAATCATAAAAATAAATTGAATATATAAAATATTTCTTAATTCATTAAGACCTCATTTACTTCCCACCCCATCCTCCTAAAAACCCAGCAACCAGCTGCAACACTATAAATTACTGATAAAAATCAATAGAAAATACTAAATCACTTAAGATTACAAGCTATATTTTAAAAACAATTAATAACATAAAAACAATAGTAACAAAATTAATATATCAACTAAAACAATAGAATAATTAACAACTATATTTTAACCACTATATTTGTGAAAACAGTATTAAAAACATTGATATTGTTTACAATATTAGTTACCTCAAAAAATGATATTATTGTCAACCATATTTGTTCATCACAATATTTGTGTGTCACAATATTTAATTTCGGATATTTCTGACTCCTGATATTTTTAGATTGATATTTTGTCCAAACACCTAAGCTACTGTCTGTAATAGCAACATAGATTAATGGCAGAGACTTCCAGACAGTTTGCTTAGATTGCTCTACCTCATTCCAGGGTCAGTAGTGGTGAGGATCTCCCTGTGCTCCAGGGTTGGGATATCCACTGCCAAGTTTGGATCAGAAACCTATGAAGTTTGCTTCATTGTGTCAGGATGAGCTGCCTGTCTTAAGGGAGAGAACTGACCAACTGCTGGAGAGAGACATTGGAACTGTCTTTGCACAAGGGCAGCACTGTTCAGAAGAAGTAGTGACATGAGGGAGCTGATGTGGGACGAGTGAGGGAAGCCGCTGTGCACCTGGGAAGGATCTGCACCATTCTGCAAGGCTGAGCCGTAGGAGCCCCTGAGGTACTGCTATAGCATGGCCAGATTGAATACCCGATGGACAGAGGATACCTGGGAACTTAAATCTGCTCAAGTTCCTTTAAAACTGCCAAGCAAGGCACAACTGTGAGGTACTGAAAGAAAGGTGCCACGAGAGGCCAGACACCAGTCCACATTCTACACTTGAGACAAGCTGAAGTGCAAGAGGAGAGCCACAGTAATGGAGAGGCCAACATCAGACACTTAGGCCCTCATTATGATGTTGGTGGGGCCGCCACCAATAGGCCGTTGGTGGCAGTCCCACTGGCATCCAGGCCATCAGTTAAATTGCTGCATTATGATGTGGACGGTCGGACTGCAGCAGTCTGGGGTACAGACTGCTGCCCCCGACAGGATCAAGGATCCCATTGGGGTGGCAGGTTGACTCCTATCCTTACCGTGAGGGCGGTGCCTGCGCAGGCACCACGTAGAGATTAGGATGTCCCTTTCCGACTGCCTTTTCATGGCGGTCCGACCGTCATGAAAAAGGCAGCCGGAAAGGGACTCTAGGAGCCCCAAGCAGGGCCCCAGTCCTCCATGGCCACTGATAAATGGCTTGTGGGGGCACATGTAGTGCCCCCCACACATCCATGCACCGTGTGCCATGCACCACATGGTGCTTGGCACTAACAGAATATGTTCCCCCTTGACCTCTAAAACTTTAGCGGTATATATCCAATACTTTAATTCTATTATTTTCATACATAAGGGCAAACAACAAGGAAGGGTTTTTTTTATAACTTTATCATTTTATTATTTTTTCCTTTTTAGTTATATTTCTTAGTACAAAGATTTTTTCATTTGTCGTTTTATCACATCAGTTAATATATTTTATCAAAAAACACATAGTATAAAACACATCATTTTCTAATATCATCAGTAAAAAAACTATTTACTGCAGGGGAAACGGTATACAAAACAATCAACACTCTCACAAGTACATACATCCCTTACTTAACATACATACTACATTCATTCTTGATTCTGCGTCTGAGGGATCGCAGGTGGAAATGCAAATTAATACGCAAGGTCGACGCGTTTCGGCAGTGTGGACCGCCTTCCTCAGGACCTGTCTTGCAGAATACTCAAACACAAACAATAGTTTTATGGCCCCTGCATAGTTGAATATCTGTTATTCTGGGAAAAGGATTCCTGTCAAGTTGCAAGTATTGACTTCAGGATTTATTTAAGTAGTACTTCCTATTTTATCAGATATTGTTTCCTTCTAATTGTTGGTGCAAAGGCTTGTTTATTATGGATCCGGTGTTAAACTAAATGTCACAATGACTTGGACTTGAAACATGAAATCACACTCCTCGTGTTTATGGACGTAAATAGCCGCTGAGTTGTTGTACTTGAGACCGATATATGTCTTATTTATAGGTCTGATGCGTATCTCTTAAAACCCGATCTCTGGCTGCAGAGCGTTCAGGCGATGTAAGGCAGAGCTCCTCCTTGCATAGTTCAAAGAACCATTACTTTAGCTGCTTTAAATTCTTCTTTTGTCCGGTCCAAAACGTTTTCACTCGTACTCGCAGGAAACCACGTTTTGGACCGGACAAAAGAAGAATTTAAAGCAGCTAAAGTAATGGTTCTTTGAACTATGCAAGGAGGAGCTCTGCCTTACATCGCCTGAACGCTCTGCAGCCAGAGATCGGGTTTTAAGAGATACGCATCAGACCTATAAATAAGACATATATCGGTCTCAAGTACAACAACTCAGCGGCTATTTACGTCCATAAACACGAGGAGTGTGATTTCATGTTTCAAGTCCAAGTCATTGTGACATTTAGTTTAACACCGGATCCATAATAAACAAGCCTTTGCACCAACAATTAGAAGGAAACAATATCTGATAAAATAGGAAGTACTACTTAAATAAATCCTGAAGTCAATACTTGCAACTTGACAGGAATCCTTTTCCCAGAATAACAGATATTCAACTATGCAGGGGCCATAAAACTATTGTTTGTGTTTGAGTATTCTGCAAGACAGGTCCTGAGGAAGGCGGTCCACACTGCCGAAACGCGTCGACCTTGCGTATTAATTTGCATTTCCACCTGCGATCCCTCAGACGCAGAATCAAGAATGAATGTAGTATGTATGTTAAGTAAGGGATGTATGTACTTGTGAGAGTGTTGATTGTTTTGTATACCGTTTCCCCTGCAGTAAATAGTTTTTTTACTGATGATATTAGAAAATGATGTGTTTTATACTATGTGTTTTTTGATAAAATATATTAACTGATGTGATAAAACGACAAATGAAAAAATCTTTGTACTAAGAAATATAACTAAAAAGGAAAAAATAATAAAATGATAAAGTTATAAAAAAAACCCTTCCTTGTTGTTTGCCCTTATGTATGAAAATAATAGAATTAAAGTATTGGATATATACCGCTAAAGTTTTAGAGGTCAAGGGGGAACATATTCTGTTAGTGCTTTGCTTTTCCCCTCTTTCCCTGACCTTAAAGTAATAAATAGAGGGGGTCCCAATCTCATGTTACCACATGGTGCTTGGCACACGGTGCTTAGGTGTGCACCAAGTGCTTTTTACTACTGCAGCTTGTGCTGAGGTCCTTTACAGGGCCGCAGCATCAGCTGCAGTAGAAAAAGGCACTCACTGTCAGACAGTCACCTGCCTGCGGAGATAGGGGTCTGATGTTGTCCGACTGCCATTGTAATCAGGCCCTAAGTATTCACTAGTGGTGATCGCTAGCTGTCTTGTTTAGTGGGATTTTGTCTGGGCCTGAGGAAGACTCCCAGATCATATGGTCCATGAAGGCGCGAGCACAACAACTAAACTACCACCTCTGAAACTGGTGCTGGCACTGCCTCCGCTATCCTGATACCTGCACCGGCCAGTTGGGGCGGGGATGAGAGCTCTGCTCTCTTGTTGCTGGGTGCAAAAAGAACAATTGATCGACAAAATGCAAAACAATGTCATACATTCACCCCAGTACAGAGATCTGGGCCTAAATCCATTGTTTTTTTGCTCACCGTGCCATTCCAGTTTGGACCCAGCCATATGCAAATCAGTCTTGACCCTGCGCCCAATGGGAACAGTCCAGACCAAACTGCCAGGCCAGGTCCTCCCTGTACTGGAAACAAGCATCCTAGGACCGGTTTCGGCTTTTAGCCCTCATCAGCCAGGATAGTTTGACTCCAGTGGCATGTAGAGCACGGGACTCACGTCTGGGCATACCTGTCCCACTCAGGGTGACATAGGCAAAAAGAACACTTAATGGACAGAATGCAGAACAATGTCATACATTCACCCCAGTGCAGAGATCAGGGCCTAAATCCATATTTTTTTTGCTCACCATGCCATTCCAGTTTGGACCCAGTCATAATCAACTCAGTCTTGGCCTTGCTCCCAATGGGAACAGTCCAGCCCGAACTGTCAGGCCAGGTCCTCCCTGTACTGGAAACAAGCATCCTAGGACCGGTTTTGGGCTTTCAGACACAGGATGCTTGTTTACGGTCCAGGGAGGACCTGGCTTGGCAGTTCGGTCTGGACTGTTCCCATGAGGTACAGGGTCAAGACTGATTTGCATATGGCTGGGTCCAAACTGGGGTGGCGTAGTAGGCAAAAGAACGATGGATTTAACCCAGATCTCTTGACTGGGGGAGAATGCTTGAATCATTCAGCTTTCTGTCCATCATTTGTTGCAGTTACACTTTTCGCCCTAAGTGGGATGGTATGCCCAGTCTTGGGTCCCTTGCTCACTGTGCCACTGGATTCAAGCTAGCCTCGCTGATGAAAGGTGACAAACCTTGAAACCAGTCCCAGGATGCTTGTTTCCGTTCCAGGGAGAACCTGGCTTGGCAGTTCGTTCTGGACTGTTCCCATGAGGCACAGGGTCAAGACTGACTTGCATATGGCTGGGTCCAAACTGGGGTGGCGTAGTGGGCAAAAGAAGAATGGAATTAATCCAGATCTCTTGACTGGGGGAGAATGCTTTAATCATTCAGCATTCCGTCTATCATTTGTTGCAGTTACACTCTTGATGCTGGGGGCATGTGTTGTAGTAGCGTGCACCAGCAAAGACACCTGAGCTATACAGGCACAATGGGACTGACAACACAAAAAGTACTGTGATCCACATACATTGAACTAGAAAACAACACAAGGGCCAATGCTGAGGGACTTCTTTAGAAGAGAAAGGCTGGAGGTTTGAGGGTGAGCAAAAACGACCAGCTAAATTACATTTGCAACATAGAAAGGTTTAATTTCTTTTCAAATATTTCTTGCTTTGTTTATAACACATCTTTTTAGTGCATGGAGAAGGAACAATTTTTATATACAAAATATACACCATATACAACAATATCATGAAAAAATAATAATAAGCATTTCCATACTTCAATCATGCATGGCCGTCCAGTCATACCATACCACATTCATACGCAAAAATTAAACAATAACAAACAAAGAGAATGCAGAAATAATGGATCCATGTATTGGTCAGATGTCAATTGGAACAATCCCTTTTGATTTTGCAATTCTAGAGTCTTTTTTAGTGAGTCAACACCGAGAACACATTTCTCTGGGCATTAATGAAGGGATTTAATTTTAAGCACAGAACGTATGGACCAAATACGGGGATGAGGTGGTCGACGCGTTTCAAACCCCACTCATTATTGGGGTTCTCCTCAGGACCAGTAGGTTCTAAAAAATTAATAAAGAAAAGGTACTTAATGGAGGGTTCCATATTAGGTAAAAAATGAGAGAGATAAAACCCCGTGTACACAACAGCCTACCTTGACCTTTAAACCAATCGTCAAGAAAATCCAAGGCGGCGAGTCAACAAAGGGTTCAGAATAGAGTGCACGTAGTAGCTGTGAATGAAAGGACAAAGTGTGCCGCATTTAATACCAAGCGCTTGCTCGCACTCATGCAGTCTAACCTAATGCGCTCCTGAGTGAAGCTCTTACCTGGAAATAGACCGGCTAGTGGCTTGCCGTCGGGTTCAAACTTTTCTTTCTTTTCTAAATAGAGAGGCATCCGTCCTTGTCTCTGTAGTACAACTTCTGAAAGAATCGCCGGTGGTCGGTGTTTGCACTTCCTGGTTAAAAACCCCCCAGGGGATTCTGGGACTTGTAGTTGGCAAACTTAGACCAGGTCGAAGTAGTACTACAGAGACAAGGACGGATGCCTCTCTATTTAGTGGTATGAAGCAGATGTTACGAGGACGTCTATTTCAGCGCAAAGGGAGAACCAGTCCGACCGTTTAATGACTGCCGCTTTTCTTTCCAGCTTTCAAGCAATATCTGTTCCGCGGGAAAAGAAAGAAAAGTTTGAACCCGACGGCAAGCCACTAGCCGGTCTATTTCCAGGTAAGAGCTTCACTCAGGAGCGCATTAGGTTAGACTGCATGAGTGCGAGCAAGCGCTTGGTATTAAATGCGGCACACTTTGTCCTTTCATTCACAGCTACTACGTGCACTCTATTCTGAACCCTTTGTTGACTCGCCGCCTTGGATTTTCTTGACGATTGGTTTAAAGGTCATGGTAGTCTGTTGTGTACACGGGGTTTTATCTCTCTCATTTTTTACCTAATATGGAACCCTCCATTAAGTACCTTTTCTTTATTAATTTTTTAGAACCTACTGGTCCTGAGGAGAACCCCAATAATGAGTGGGGTTTGAAACGCGTCGACCACCTCATCCCCGTATTTGGTCCATACGTTCTGTGCTTAAAATTAAATCCCTTCATTAATGCCCAGAGAAATGTGTTCTCTGTGTTGACTCACTAAAAAAGACTCTAGAATTGCAAAATCAAAAGGGATTGTTCCAATTGACATCTGACCAATACGTGGATCCATTATTTCTGCATTCTCTTTGTTTGTTATTGTTTAATTTTTGCGTATGAATGTGGTATGGTATGACTGGACGGCCATGCATGATTGAAGTATGGAAATGCTTATTATTATTTTTTCATGATATTGTTGTATATGGTGTATATTTTGTATATAAAAATTGTTCCTTCTCCATGCACTAAAAAGATGTGTTATAAACAAAGCAAGAAATATTTGAAAAGAAATTAAACCTTTCTATGTTGCAAATGTAATTTTGCTGGTCGTTTTTGCTCACCCTCAACCCTCCAGCCTTTCTCTTCTAAAGAAGTCCCTCAGCATTGGCCCTTGTGTTGTTTTCTAGTTAAATTAGGCTCAGCCTAGCTGAGTTATGAGTCAAGACCCCGGTTGTTTTTTTTGCCACATACATTGAAGCCACTGGTCTTTCAGTCATTAACTTGTGTTAGTTGACTTGTTGAGTTTGGAGTCTCTATCCCCACACCACCTGCCTTAATAAGCCTTGGACTGCTTGACTTTGCTACCCTGAGAATCAAGTGCTCAAGGGCCGCATTTACTGCTTAGGTGTGCCAGTACTTTAAGTGGGATGAAAAAACTGTGGGGAGAGGGGGTCTCTAAAAGAGGTGTGGCCAAAATAGTGAAACTAGGAATCCTTTCCAACGGGCATGGCTAATGTATTGAGGGGCATGGTATACAACATCCTGTGCTTCACAGAGCATGCAGACTGCACGGTATTATGATGCCTCTCTGTGAGTTTTCTGTTATTATACACAGACATGTCACACACAAAATAAATATATATACCTAAAACAAGCCAGCCCTATTGACTTTGCCACTGCTTGTTAACTGTATGAGATAAATGAATAACAACTTAAACATTACAAAGGTCTGTGAAAGGGGTAGTGGCCTTCAGAGGGTTGTAGACACTTGTGCTTTCGTTTCACACCACACTCCTGTACAGTCTCTCTGTAAGACACGTATGCCCTTTTTTCACTCTATATGTTTCTGAAATCATCCGTCTGCCTATCCCACTCTTACTCACAATTGCATATATGCAACTATCACACTGGGTGCTCTACAGAGAGGCCCAGGATTGAATGTGCACTCCTATATAAATCGCTGACGGGCACTGGGAGAAACTTAAACTGCCTTTAGCCTCAACGTCCAAGCTCTCAATTGTTCTCCTTCATATTAAAGAGCTAGCCAGAATCTGGACTCACTCACGCCTGGAGGCTGCTCATTTCAAAATATGCACCATGTAAGGATCATAAGTTGCAAGAAACAAATGCAGAAACACCGAATCTTCAAAAATAAGGAATGCAGGATGAAATAAAACGTGAAATATAAACAGGGATTGCATCACCGAGATGGCATTAAGAGGGTATTTACAGTCATTTTGGGTTATTTGAGGGTAATTAAGGGTATTTACAGTCCTTTTTGAGAAAATGCAGTCTTTGGTCAGTAAAGTTAAGGACAGTAATGTCGAGCCCGAAAGGAACACGTTTCAAAAGTCTGATTTGATTACTGTTGGGTCTTAGATACGGCAGGACCCGGCTCACTTAAAGCTCTCAGTTTGTGTTCAATTCTTAGGTTCAGCCTCGGAACACCAGTGGTAAAGGGCTCTGGATCACACAACATTGAGCCCCTTGATCTCTGCCCTGGGACTACCAAACAGGTTCCCACATCTGCAGACTCTGTATTCTGTCATTTAAAGAAGTGAACCATTTTTAAGCATAGTGTAAAGCCCTCATGCGGTGATCAGATGGAACTTTTTTTGATGGAGCAGGAAACCTAATATCAAATGCTTTAATGTCATTCAAACAGGGAGAAAAGATTATTTAATTGTTGTCATGAAAATGCTTTGTTTCAGTATTCACGCAAATTCATGATGTTTTACATAATAAACGAAGTTCTCAAAGCAGCAGGCATTTCAAAAAGGATGTGAATAATCTATTTTAAAGTTCAACGTCTTGAATCCTAAAGTGCCTCCTAGTAAAACACACCGGTGCTTGATTCAGCGCACGGGTTACTCCGGTTCCGGGTCACAAACGTGACGTTTATCCTGTCCCTCCTATTACAAGTACCACAGAACCAAAATGCACGGCGGACGGGATAACCGTCATGTTTGTGACGTAGTGACGCATCCGTCGAACTCAAAATCAGGCCCGTACATAACAAGTATTTGACGTACAGTACTGTGCTGAGGGGCTGTTGATGGAATAATGGCATTCCCGTCCATGCAAGACAAAGTTAAATGCAGGTGTGAGTGATATTTTGAATAATGTGTACCTTTCTTTCTAAAGAAATCGGCAGGTTTTTTTGGGGCTCGGAGATCTCTTTTGTATGTGTGTGAAAAAACAGTAAATAGCTTCAGAACACCGCCCCAGGCAGTGTTGTATAATTTGCCTTTAATCGCATTGCATGCTGCATAATTTGTTTTTCTATGCCGTATAATTTGTTGCAAGATTGCCCCACGCTCTATAATTTAGAGCGGGAGGAGGTGTGACTTTTACAAATTCAACGTAAATTGGCAAAAACGCTTCTTCTGTTGTCCCTTGGCAGTGATTTGTATGTCTCTAGCGCTGCGAGGCAATTTGGAAAGCATGCGAGGGCTAGAGTTCGTAAAAAAAAAAGATTTACAGTTAAGCGAGCGAAGACGACGAACCCTGGAGGTAGGTTTGCCCCCACCATAAACCTACCCCTAGGTTCACCTACAACCCCCCCCCCCCCTCTTCCCCCCCCTCATGTGGTATCAGAACATCATCACTAAACCTTCATCATCTATCTACAGCTGGGCTACTGGACTTATTTACGATTATTTCACCCAAATATATACCTCGTCTGCTTACTTGTTAAATCACAGTCCACTGAGTGCGCTGTCCTGGCTCCTCGACTTCGTCGGGCTTCGACTCTAGGCGCATCCACCGTCCAAACCTATCAGATAGTCGCAGAGGTAAGATTCGGCAGGTAGGAGGCGCAACTTCTTTGAACGTCTCTCGTAGGCAGTCCCTCCGGCCCCCCTGTGTATGTCTCTCCTGCCCCTGTCCCTTCTGGGAAGTTTCCCCTGTCCCCGAGCTCGTCCGGGGTCTCTCGGGGGCCGGGCGACAGTTCTCCAGGGGTCAACTTTTACCCTTGAAGGGTATTCGGACCTGGATGGTGGGCTTGGACAGCTCTGCAGGGGTCCAGCACAGCTCCTCCAGAGGGGCAGGGTGCCAGGGGTAGGGGGCCTCCGGGGTCCTGGCTCCCTCTGCTGGGTGACCTCAAAGCGCCCTCCTTCCTACAGTCACTGCCTCACTGCACCTCCCGGAGCCTTTTAAAGAAGCCCTGCTTCCTCCCCGGGGGAGAGTGCTGTCAGCCAACAGGTAGGGCTGCGAGACAGTCATCAGGTCCTGCGCAAGGTGGAGGGGGCTACAGAGTGCAAGGGGAGGAGAGGCATGAACCAGCAAGATGAGAAAAAGAGAGGGGGTCAGGTGAGAGAGATGGGCACGGGGAGGAGAGTGAGAGAGGGTCAGGCAGGAGAAGAGATGGAGAAGAGGAGAGAGTGAGGGTCAGGCAGGGGAAGAGATGGAGAAGAGGAGAGAGTGAGGGTCAGGCAGGAGAAGAGATGGAGAAGAGGAGAGAGTGAGGGTCAGGCAGGGGAAGAGATGGAGAAGAGGAGAGAGTGAGGGTCAGGCAGGAGAAGAGATGGAGAAGAGGAGAGAGTGAGGGTCAGGCAGGAGAAGAGATGGAGAAGAGGAGAGAGTGAGGGTCAGGCAGGGGAAGAGATGGAGAAGAGGAGAGAGTGAGGGTCAGGCAGGAGAAGAGATGGAGAAGAGGAGAGAGTGAGGGTCAGGCAGGAGAAGAGATGGAGAAGAGGAGAGAGTGAGGGTCAGGCAGGAGAAGAAAGATGGGCAAGAGGAGGAGAGAGCCGGGGGAGGGAAATGGATACTAGGGGAAAAGAGAGAGAGGGAGACTGGGGTGTCAGGCAGGAGAAGATAGACACGAGGAGAAAGAGGATGAGCGTCAGTTAAGACCAGGAGGAAGATGGACCGGTATGAAGTAAAAGAAGATGCTGGAGAGGCAGGGGACAGGCTTGAGTAGGAGAGAAGGGGCAGCCAAGGAGAAGGCGTAAGATGAACCCAGAGACATGAAAGCGGGATTGGCAGAGACAGAAAGAAAAAAAAAGAAGGGAGAGACAGGGAAAGAGGAGAGAATTGCGAGAGACAGAGAGAGAGAGAATAGATGCAGAGAGAAAGGCAGAGTGTGTGTGAGATCAGGCACAATGAATTCTTGTAAAGTGCATATGTTCCTCCTCTCACCACCTCTTCCCACCATTATATGTCTAGGCGCAGCGACCTGAGACAAGATAAGTGGCCAATTCTGGGCACTCAAGCATGACACTAAAATGTTCCCCACTTAGGCCGCACTGCGAGTATACAGCGTTCCACCCCAGCACTCCCCCGCAGGGTAGCATGCTGTCTCCTGCTGCCCCTCGGCATCTCACCAGGGGTACGAAGGGCTGCATAAATGCAGCTACAATGCAATGTAGTACAGTGTATGCAGTGTTTGCAAGCGTGGCATGTGTTCACATGAGTTTTTTATTTTTATATTTGATTACACAAAACAGAGACATGTCTTTATTGCATCATTGTACATAATACACAACATCACGAAACGGCGTACATTGTTGGTGCCATGGAATATACCACCTTTGAACTATACTGTGCAATACACGTCCAGAATATATGTAAAAACAGAGCAGGTTTTAGCAAGACAGACAATCAATGCAAACAGTTGATTTCGCATTCAGTGTGTTTACTCGCTCCTAGTCACCTGTGAAGGAATAGAACCACAGGTGTGCCTCTAAACTACACGCTCCCCAACTCAGCCACTCATACTACCCATTCTCTTCTAGCTCATGCATTGGGGGCATCAACGCAACTTGCCTCAATGGTGGCTAAATAAGCTTGGTACAGACCCCAGAAGTTTTTAGGTCGATTACGAGAGGAAGTAGCTCACTGTAGTACTCAGTTTGTATGAAGTTGGTAATAGGAGATAGCGATGTTAGCGACTGTTTCCAGTCGCTAACATCTTGGCACGCCCACTTTGCATGTCATTAGTGATAAATTTCTCTGACATGCAAAGTGGGGCCCAAGATGGTCGCTATCTCCTACTAGCTGTCGCTAAATGGTGTTAGCGACAGCTAGGTAATAGGGAGATAATTTTATCTCCGCTTTTTTGGCTTTTAAAGCAAAAAAAGTGGAGATAAACCCCCTTGATAATATGCCCCCATGTGTTTTGACCAGCATGCGATAGTAGGGGACGGGCCTTGGAACCAGCAGATCGCCACTCTACGCCTAGCTATCAGAAGCCCTATATCAACCAATCGCCTAATCGCTTTTGGTAAATGTATGGAATACCTCAGTAGGGCGAGCATGGGATCTGGCTCCAGGGATGTGTCAGTAATGGCTCCCAAAGTTTTAAAAATCCAGGCCCAGAAATTGGCTATTCCAGGACATAACCAGGCTAGATGGAAAAAATCTGCCGAACTTTTACCACAGCGTTTGCGCGTTGCTGAGTCTCGTAGTCCAAACCTGCAGAGCCTCGCTGGCGTGTAATAAACCCTGTTCAAAACCAGCCTGTGCCACTCACTCCATGATATTCCTTTCGTATTCTTGATGACCTTGCCCAGATCTGCCTGCCACACTAACCGAGCCTTGGTGTAGTAATTTTCCCGGTACCCCTGAGCCATGTTATAGATCATAGAGGCAATTCACCTTGGGGTGTCAGTTTTTATAATGTGTGTAAGAGGCGCCACATCCGACGGCTCATCTAGGTCACTACCTAAAAGTTCCTTCAACGATTGCCTCATCCTATAAAACTGGAGCTGTGCAAGCAGCGTGACATGCTGATCCACCTGCTCAATCATACCCCATGTTTTCGCTTTACCCTCCGTGAATATATATCCCCTATTGGCTTAATGTTTATTGAGTTCAAGGCCCGAGTCACCCCTCTTTCTTTGCATGGTGGCAGCCAAAGGAACCATTCTAACGGTGTCAGTGGGGAGTACAAAATAGCACCTGTTTGTAATTTCAGCAGGTGATGCCATTCATGAATGGTTGCATTGATGGAATCTAGGATTCCAGTTCTACGAGCCGGTGTATTGAACAAAAGAACTGGCAGAGGGAGTGGCACCGCCACAACTTTTTCAATTTGAATGTGTGGAGTACCACTAGGATTATGAGTCTAGTATTGAGCTTGTGCACTTTGCACCGCCCTATAATACAAATCTAGGTCCGGAGCTCCCAGTCCGCCCATGTTATAAGGCAGTCTGAGGATGTCCAATTTAACCCGAGCATGTTTCCCAGCCCAAGCTAACCGCATCAGTAATGATTTCATCGTCTGGAAGAAGGATCTAGGAGGACCATAGGAATATTGGCAAACAAGAACAAGAAACGGGGCAGGACCACCATCTTCATAATCAAGACTCTACCCGCCAGTGACAAAGGCAAGTGGACCCAAAGGTCTACATCTTCTTCCAATTTCGTAACAGCGCTCCCATAGTTCTCTCTGAAAACCACCTCCGAATCAGTGTGGATCCTGATTCCCAAGTATCGCACTGATTCGGTCGCCCATCTCAGCGGATACTCCGGGGTAAAGGGGGTGGTGGACGGAGTAAGAGGGAAGATGATCGACTTAGTTCAATTGACTCTTAGGCCTGACATCTCACCGAACGGAACCACCTCTTGCAGCACTGGTGACAAGTTAAGATCATGGTCCTTTTGTATAACAACGTGTCATCTGCGTATGTGGAAATAATCAAGCTATAGTCCGTAAACATATTCCTCTATAACTGTGATACTCACGGAGAGCACAAGCTAGGGGCTCAGCCACCAGGGCAAAAAGCAGCGGGGAAAACGGGCACCCCTGATGTGTGCCTCTGGTAATTCTTATCGAGTCGGTGACCATGTCACCAATTTTGATTCTGGCAGTGGGGGAATTGTATAGAACACGTACCAGTTGCAAGAACACACCTCCCAGCCCCAGTCTCGTCAAGACTTGGGTCATGAATGACCGACCATTCAAATAAGTCAAATGCTTTTTCCATGCCGAGGAAAACCGCAACCGCCTTTATATCTTGTTTAGTGTGTTGAATAGCCTCAAGAACAGTTCTCAAGTTATAAGTTAGATTCCGACAGGGAACAAACCCAGCTTGCTTCGGAGCCACCAGCTGTGGCACCATTGGGGCTACACGGTTTGCTAAGATTTTGGCGTATATTTTGTGTCAACATTCAGGAGCGTCAGAGGGCGATACAATGAACACTTCTTCGGTGGTTTATCAGGTTTAAGGATCATGACTATTAAGGCTTCCTTCATCGAGGGTGGCATCACCCCACTCTACTCATCTCCTCGAAGAGCGTAGTTAAATGTGGTGTTAGCAGGTCTCTGAACTGTTTGTAAAAGGAGACCGTCAGGCCATCTACTCCTGGAGCACTACCAGATCGAATCCCAGAGAGGGCTGCAGCTATTTCCTCTGCGTCTAGAGGCCGCATAAGATATTCCTTATGCTGATTCATCAACCAGGGTAGTTTAATATGTGTCAGGTAATCTATGAGTGCGGTGTCATCTTCTCCATTGCCCGCACTATATAGTGACGATAATACTGCTTACATCTGCTGGCTATCTCCTGCAGGTCCACTAGTGATTCCCCTTCCTCAGTATGTAGTTCTGCAATACCAGCCCTCTCTCTATGTTTCTTTAAAAGTGAGGCAAGCACTGAGCCCGGTCTCTCCCCCCCACCGTAGCTGCGAGCCGTCGCTTATTTACCTAAGTGCTTGACATCTGCATCCACACTGCTTCATGGTACTCTTGCAGCATTACTTGAAATTCCTCAGTCGCTCTACCATCGGTAACAGATAGGAATCATAGCTCTGGAGACTTTAATTTACTCTCCAAGTCCGAAGCAGTTTCCATAGCACACATAGTACACCTGAGTGTTTAGCTATTGTTATCCCTTGGATATATTCTTTGAATGTCTCCCACACGGTGGAGAATGAGTTGACTGATTCAATATTGTTCTCAAAGAAAGTTTCTATAGCTTCTGTCAGATCAGCTTTGAATACAGTGTCTAGAAGCGAGTAGGGAGGGAACCGCCAGGTAAAAGGAGGAATATGTTTATGTGGGGTGCCATAACTAGCATCACTGGAGAGTGATCGGAGAAAGTGTGCGGGAGGATAACACAATCACGGATCTGCGTGCACACAGCTCTCAAAACAAACAAATAATCAATTCTAGTGTGTAATTCATGGTATGCAGAGTAATGAGTGAATCCCCCTTCCCAGAGGATCGCGTTCTTCATACATCACACAGTTCTAGCTGCGTGGCTGCTCCTAATATAGTTTGAGCCGCAGCCGTGGGGCGACGTTCTGGGCCGCCCAACCTATCAGGCCATGGATCTAATACACAGTTGAGATCTCCACTCCAGAGCTGAGAGTTGTTCCCATATCTACTCATCCTCTCCAGTAAGTCTGCATAGAATTTCGGATTGTCGTAGTTTGGGCCATAACTGTTTGCCAGTACCAGATCAAGCCTTTTACCGCTACATCTCAAAATGGCAAATCGTCCCTCCAGGTCAGTGTCTAGTGCTTCCAATTTCAGTTCGATTTTGGGTTCACCCAGGTAATCACTCCCTGGCATGAGACGTGAAACCTGAATTATGTATATTTCCATGTAGTCCCCTGTGCTGTAGCAGTGTACTGTGAATGGGCAAGTGAGACTCTTGCAAAAAAGCAACATCTACACCGTGTCTGGTGAGGTAGCCCACAACCTTTATCTGTTTCCTGTGGTCATTTAGACCCCATACATTCCAGGTTAAAATGTTTATCCTACTTAACTGTGTCTGCATCATGGTCATTGGTAAGCAACTCCACTGAAGCGTGTGTTAGTGCGTAAATGTCACTGTGCACAACTGCTTTGGCAAATATACTATGTATTGTCAAATCAGGCATCAACACAAAGGTGACAGCAAATGCTTTAGGTCTCTGAGCCCTCCAACCCCTCCACGCCATGCATGGCCCAACTTTGCATGAGTGAATAGGTGACCATAACAGAATAGATATCACCGTCTTCATCAAGTGCAACAATACAATAAAATAGACTACTTGTGCAATACTCAGCTGTGATATCAACATAAGGTTCCCCAAACAAACCCCCCCTCCCACGTTGCGTCAATCTCAACAGGACACAATCGGTACTCCCCCCTCCCCTAAACACAAACAGCAGTGGCATAATGCCATCAAGTGGTTCCCACACAGGGGCGGATGTTGCCTCTCCACCGTCTCCCTCTGACATCAGCCAGAAGAAATAACACGCCATGTCAACACTGTTATGGCTAGTTACCCGCATTTCACCAAGATAATTGTGTGAATACTCAGGTGACCTAATAATTGTAGGCACAATAGGCATCGATTTCCCATAGGCAAGCACTCATCCAACAGAGTGTAACAGCATCAGTTAAGCGCCAATCTTTTCAAAATACTGCACTAAAGTGAACTTCAACCTAGTATGGCAATATGACACTCATTTTGGGGAGCTATCCAGTTCTAGCCAAGGGAACACTACCGCTCTGGCATCACGGAGTCTCGCCTATATGTCGTAAGTGTATAAGAGCCCGGACTTCAGGAGACGTAGGCGCCAGTTACCGTAGAGGAAAAAGGCGGACCCCCTCTGAAACACTTACTTTCTGGGTCAGGGAGAAGAGGGGAAAAACAACACACAGACCTATGGATACTCTCCCTCACAACCCATTTATTTTAAGAATCTATGTAAAAGATTCCATCTAGGGCACTTCAAATCACAAAAAAGACCAATTATTTCTTTTTACTTTCTTATTCCATTTTATTTATTCTTCTTTATGTAGTCCTTTATGATTCTTATAGGCTCTTTTTCTCTTTTTTTCTCTTTTTTTAAAACACTGTTTTCTTACAAAAGACAATTGTTTATACAAATAAAATACAATTCCTTTCCACAATTTACAATATTACAAAATTATTTACACATAAAATTTCTAACAATTCACATCCATACCTGCGTAGAGAAAACATGCAACCGACCTAAACATACACACTTACATACACACTATTCACACAACACACTCCATCTGTACGAGTTTACAAGTTTCAGTTGTTGGTCTATAGATCACAATAGGTTCACTACATTCCGTAGGATTCAATAATAGACTTGGTCAACGCGTTTCGGTGGGATAAGCGATATTGACAACCACCTTCTTCAGGACCCGTCAAAGAATTGCATAGGGATATCTAACCCAGGAGTATTCTTATTTATGTGTGGCGCATTTATCTTTGCTCAGCTTGTAATTCTGTTTCTAGTTTTTTCTTTTATTTCAGCCCTATGTTCCAATAGCTTTTTTCAATTCAAAAAAGAGGGTGGTGATGAACAGAGTGTCTGAATTAAGCAGACCACTCTTACCCAGTCCAAAGATCAGGGCTTGATCCATCACCGTTATTTAGCTCACTGCACCATCCCAGCTCAGAACCTGGCGATATGCAAATCAGTCTGTCCCTGGCCCAGTGCATCATGGGAACAGGGCAGACTAAACTACCAAGCCAATTCTTCACCAGAAAGGAGACAAGCTTCCGGGGACCGGTTTCTGGCATTTCAGCCGTCGTCGGCCCGGCTTGGGCAAGGGTCAGACTAATTTGCATATAGCCAAGTTCTGAGCTGGGATGGTGCAGTGAGCTAAAAAACGGTGATGGATCAAGCCCTGATCTTTGGACTGGGTAAGAGTGGTCTGCTTAATTCAGACACTCTGTTCATCACCACCCCCTTTTCTGAATCATTTTTGTCCACCATAAGCGTGGAAGGGTATACTCAGATGTGAGTCCCTTGCTCATTGCACCATCAGGATTCAAGCAAGCTGGGCCGAAGACGGCTGAAATGCCAGAAACCGGTCCCCAGAAGCTTGTTTCCTTCCCAGTATAAGAATTGGCTTGGTAGTTTGGTCTGCCCTGTTCCCATGATGCACTGGGCAAGGGTCAGACTAATTTGCATATAGCCAAGTTTTGAGCTGGGATGGTGCAGTGAGCTAAAAAACGGTGATGGATCAAGCCCTGATCTTTGGACTGGGTAAGAGTGGTCTGCTTAATTCAGACACTCTGTTCATCACCACCCCCTTTTCTGAATCATTTTTGTCCACCATAAGTGTGGAAGGGTATACTCAGATGTGAGTCCCTTGCTCATTGCACCATCAGGATTCAAGCAAGCTGGGCCGAAGACGGCTGAAATTCCAGAAACCGGTCCCCGGAAGCTTGTTTCCTTCCCAGTATAAGAATTGGCTTGGTAGTTTGGTCTGCCCTGTTCCCATGATGCACTGGGCAAGGGTCAGACTAATTTGCATATAGCCAAGTTCTGAGCTGGGATGGTGCAGTGAGCTAAAAAACGGTGATGGATCAAGCCCTGATCTTTGGACTGGGTAAGAGTGGTCTGCTTAATTCAGACACTCTGTTCATCACCACCTCCTTTTCTGAATCATTTTTGTCCACCATAAGTGTGGAAGGGTATACTCAGATGTGAGTCCCTTGCTCATTGCACCATCAGGATTCAAGCAAGCCGGGCCAAAGACGGCTGAAATTCCAGAAACCGGTCCCCGGAAGCTTGTTTCCTTCCCAGTATAAGAATTGGCTTGGTAGTTTGGTCTGCCCTGTTCCCATGATGCACTGGGCAAGGGTCAGACTAATTTGCATATAGCCAAGTTCTGAGCTGGGATGGTGCAGTGAGCTAAAAATGGTGATGGATCAAGCCCTGATCTTTGGACTGGGTAAGAGTGGTCTGCTTAATTCAGACACTCTGTTCATCACCACCCCCTTTTCTGAATCATTTTTGTCCACCATAAGCGTGGAAGGGTATACTCAGATGTGAGTCACTTGCTCATTGCACCATCAGGATTCAAGCAAGCCGGGCCGAAGACGGCTGAAATGCCAGAAATCGGTCCCCGGAAGCTTGTTTCCTTCCCAGTATAAGAATTGGCTTGGTAGTTTGGTCTGCCCTGTTCCCATGATGCACTGGGCAAGGGTCAGACTAATTTGCATATAGCCAAGTTCTGAGCTGGGATGGTGCAGTGAGCTAAAAAACGGTGATGGATCAAGCCCTGATCTTTGGACTGGGTAAGAGTGGTCTGCTTAATTCAGACACTCTGTTCATCACCACCCCCTTTTCTGAACCAATAGCTTTTTTCAGCATAAGTTAAATATAGATTGGGTGTGGTTTCTTATTTCATTCGTTATTCACTCTGAATAAATAGATATAATCCGGCGTGATTTTTTATTTCATTCGTTGTTCACTCTTTTATCGGAGTTTTTTCCATTGTATTGGTGTTTATCTTGGGATTGTTCGGCTTTATAACTTTTCCATTTCTTAGGTTTTAACTCCAAACCTCCTCCAAACTGCTTAATAATTCTTCTTCATATAGTCATCAGAGCCCGTGATACAGCATCCGTCCACACCGTGTCTAGAGTGGTGGTCCATGGCTGTACTAATTTGGCACGTCCCCTCAGCTATCTCTAGTAACTTTATATATGCAAGTACGCCACCCAGTCTTGTAATAATATACCCTCAATGCATGAGCTTCGGCAACATAAGCCCCCCCTCGCAGTCCATCTCAACCCAACACAAACAAATCCCACTGATAATAAGATGGGCCATGCAAATCTAGTCATTTCGTCCATCGTGCCACCCTCTGCACCCAGCAACTGCTCCTCTGAAGCCACACTTTTTTTCTTCTCCTCAGCGTAGACTTTAAGCGCTTTCTGTAAAGACTTGGGGTCTAGGAAAATCTTAGAAACTCTGTTCATAGTGACTCGTAGTCTAGCTGGGTAGAGCATAGCAGGGTATGCCCAGACGTGGGTCCTTTGCTCTCTTTGCCACTGGATTCAAGCTAGCCTGGCTGATGATGGCTGATTAGCCAGAAACCGGTCCCAGGATGCTTGTTTCCGGTCCAGGGAAGACATGGCTTGGCAGTTCTGGCTGGACTGTTCCCATGAGGCACATAGTCAGACTGATTTGCGTAGGGCCATGTCTGAACTGGGGTGGCGGAGTGAGCTAAAGAATGATGATGGATTAAACCCGGATCAGTTGACTAGGGGTGAGTGCTTGCAATGTTCAACACTCCGTCCATTATCCCCTTTGGTTTTGCTTTGTTTGCCCTAAGTTGGCATGGTATGCCCAGACATGGGTCCCTTGGTCACTTTACCACTGGATTCAAGCTAGCCTG
The DNA here is from genome assembly GCF_964263255.1 of Lissotriton vulgaris. NCBI lineage: Eukaryota > Metazoa > Chordata > Amphibia > Caudata > Salamandridae > Lissotriton > Lissotriton vulgaris. The sequence continues at coordinate 997,498,917 of NC_141685.1, read as the reverse complement.
GCTGATGACGGCTGATTAGCCAGAAACTGGTCCCAGGATGCTTGTTTCCGGTCCAGGAAGACATGGCTTGGCAGTTCTGACTGGACTTTTCCCATGAGGCACAGGGTCAGACTGATTTGTATATGGCCATGTCTGAATTGGGGTGGCGGAGTGAGATAAAGTATAATGATGGATTAAACCCAGATCAATTGACTGGGGTGAATGCTTGCAATGTTCAACACTCCATCCATTATCCCCTTTGGTTTTGCTTTGTTCGCCCTAAGTTAGCAGGGTATGCCCTGACGTGGGTCCCGTGCTCACTTTGCCACTGGATTCAAGCTAGCCTGGACAATGACGGCTGATTAACCAGAAACTGGTCCCTGGATGCTTGTTTCCGGTCCAGGGAAGATATGGTTTGGCAGTTCTGGCTGGACTGTTCCATGAGGCACAGGGTCAGACTGATTTGCATATAGCCATGTCTGAACTGGGATGGCGGAGTGAGCTAAAGTATGATGATGGATTAAACCCAGATCAGTTGACTGGGGGTGAGTGCTTGAAATGTTCAACACTCCGTCCATTATCCCCCTTGGTTTCGCTAGCCAGTTCTAGCCATGGGAACACTACCACTCTGACATCACGGAGTCTCGCCTATATGTCATAAGTATATAAGAGCCCGGACTTTAGGAGACGTAGACGCCAGTTACCATGTCTAGCACGGTGGTCCATGGCTGTACTAATTTGTCACACCATCTCAGCTACCGCTAGTAACTTTATATATGCAAGTATGTCACCCAGTCTTGTAATAATGTGCCCTTAATGCATGAGCTTCAGGAACATAACATAGGAAGCCCCCCTCACAGTCCATCTACACCCAACACAAACAACTCCCACTGATAATAAGAAGGACCATGCAAATCTCGTCATTGTCGTCCATCGTGCCAACCTCTGCACTCAGCAACTGCTCCTCTGTAGCCACACTTTTCTTCTTCTCCTTAGCGTAGACTTTAAGCACTTTCTGTAAAGAGTTGGGGTCTAGGAAGATCTTAGAAACTCCGTTCATAGTGACTTGTAGTCCAGCTAGTAGAGTATAGCATAGTCTAATTCCTGGTCTCGCAGTGCACGTTTGAGCGGGACAAATTGATTCTTGGACTTTAGCCGTAAAATCGGGGGTCAGCGACAATGTGGAACCCTCATACTGTAAAGACCCCAAGTCTTTGGCCTTTCGTAGCGCAGCGTCTCTGTAATTTAAAAACATGGTATAATCGGACGTGGGGTGCAGATGGGGGAGGCCTCAGACCCAGTGAGCGATGCACCCGCTCAATCACGAAGATGGTTGAGAAGGTGTCACGGCCCAGTAGCGTGGTAAGTACCTGCTCAATTAATGTCTCAATATTGCCAGTGGGAGTGGACTCGGGCAGGCCCATAAGGCGTATGTTGCTACTTCGTGACCGGGCTTCAAGATCTTCAGCTTTGTCTTGCAATTGTGTAAGGGCCCTGCCCATCTGCTTTTGTGTTGTGTCAGTTTCCATGTGTGCTTCTTCGACCTCAGTGATGCTCCTCTCTGCCATGTCGATCTGTTCAGTATGTTTATCGAGGCGTTAGGACATTCGGTCAACACAATATACCAGCGAGTTAATCTTGCTGTCTATGTAAATGTAAATGTAAATGTATTGGCATTTATATAGCGCACTACTTACCCGTAGGGTCCCAAGGCGCTTCGACCGCTGCGAAACCCTTCCTGGCTTCCCTGAGAGATGGTCCCTTAATGGGTATCTCCAGGGTGAGACCAGGCATCCCCGGCGGTCTGGTGGGGCCGTTAGTGAAGATGAGGCAAGCTAATGCCCAGAGTTGCCGAGTGTGATCGCTGATCAGAGTGGGCACCGAGGCGAGAGAATTATTGAGTCCGCTGACCCTGGTCCAGAAACCTGCCGCGCCGGGAATCGAACCCTGGTCCCGGGCCGTCCTCTGCTCTCGGGTCTGCCGCCTCTAACCAGTGAGCCACACTACTTCACTAAGCTAAGACTGGTCTGTATAGTGGCCAATATTTGACGGAAGCAGCAGGAGATTCATCCCTAGTGTCGTCTTGATCAGGATGGGGTTGGGAGTCGCCCGCCTCCTGTGTCCTAGTCTTACATTGTTCAAACATGAGTTTAGGCTGAAATTTGTCTTCTTTCCCCATCGTCACCAAAGAATGCCAAGAGTGGCGCTCCGCAATGCTTGGTCTCTCAAGTGTAGTGGCGTAGCTGTTTAAGAAAGGACGTGTCTCTCTGTGGAGGCTCGCAGTGGACTCCCAGTGTCTCAATCACTGTGGGGTAGGTAGTAGGGTGGTGTGGCTACCAGGCCAGTCACAACCTGTCTGAGGCACAACAATGTAAATCAGGTGGGAATTATGTGTAGATGTTGTCCCTAAGTGCTCTGCGAGACTACACCAGCATTTCCCACAGTGTAAATGGCGTAGCTTCTGATCAATCTACGCTGCCCCGTAGCACAGCCAGGGGCCTCAGACCTCTATCCCGGTTTTGTGAGCCAGGTAAGTGTATCCCCCCATCTGTACTCGGAAACACCGGGTGGATTGATAGTCTCTCGAAGTTAGGAGCCAGACTAGGAATATCTGTAGGCCCCACCCGTCACCGCCGTAATTGCCTCGTGGCAGTGAGTGTTCCACCCAGCACCTTGGCAGGGGGGACCCCGATCGGGTCTCAGGACTTAGCAAAAAAAGCCGGGCAGCGCCAGTCACCGCGTACCTCACCTTCCTGTGTTGGAGGATGTCTGGCTGCCTCCAATAACACGAACCTCTGCGATATCCCGGGTGTTAGAATTCTCCTGTGTCTTCCAGGGTTGGAGCTTAACTTATGGACACCCCGCGCCACAGCTATTCTCCGCAGGTGAAAAGGGGCATCAGTATGTCGAGGGAGGACCTCACCAGGGCAAGGGCCTTTATCCGTAGCACCTTCGGACCACAGGGCGCAGCAGGGGCAGCATCTACTCCGGCGAACCACTTCACCTCCACACAGAGCCTCACCTCCTTGAAGGCCGCTGTCACGAGCAGTGTGACCCCGAGTGATGCAGATATCGTGTCTCAGTCTGGGGCTCAGAACTTCGGAATGAAATGGCAGAACCGCATCAAACCTGCACGTTTCAGCTCCTGAAGATCTCCGACACGTCTGACATTCAGTATTTTACGATTTAACCCACAGGGTCAGCCAGGATACTTAAGGATATCGTATGGCGTAGCAGAGCTCAACAAGCTTGCGGCATCTTGTTGAGCCGGCAAGCTCCACCCCTGATTTAGATGAGTTTCAGGTATGTAGTGTGTGTGTGTCATATGTACAGTGTTTGTGAATCAATGTGTGAGTTGGTTATGTGTAGTGTGTAGCCTGTTCATGAAGCGTTTTTCTTGTTTGGGAACGTGTTATGCGTGTTCGGGGATGCTGTTTGCGTGCTTGGGGATAGTATCTCACAAACTTGCCCATGCGGTCACCTATGGGCGCGGCCATCTTTTAAAAAAATTGGCCCACCCATTTGCGATGCCTTATTTCCTGTTCCGGGTCGCGTATAGCGTGTTTGCGGTGCCCATTTCATGTTCGGGACGTGTTTTACTTGTTTGTGACTCTTTTTGCGTGCTCGGGGGAAAATATCCTGTGAACTTACCCACGTGGTCGCGATAGGCGCCGCCATCTTTTTTTTCACTCTATGCTATGGTTCTGGGCCTGCTTTTCTATCCTCCCTCAATCTTTGCAATCCATAGTTTTTTACACTGTTTTTCTGATTTTTTTTTATTTATTATCCATCGCTCTCTGTCCCTAAGTTTATATTTTGCATTTTATTTCTACTTTGACTGTGTTTTTTTTAAACTTTTCTACTGTTCTATATAACTCCCTTCTTCAAGCTCCTACTTCGTCCCCTAACTTTATTTTTTCCTTCTAACTTTTCTTTTCCGCCTCCCACACACCCCAGAACCATGGCGAAGGGTATTAGCACTACTGGCTCCAAGGGCAAGTCACCTGTGCCCAAGAGCCGCCTGACTTGCGGCAGACTGTGCCCTGCAGGGGTGCAGGCCCGGCACCTTTTTTGGGAGACGGAGGTGGCTGCCCTTGTTTTTTTGTGCAGGGCCACCTCCCCTTGACCTTGGTAGCAGGCGCAGGCGAGGCTCCTAGTACCCTACCCAGGAGCATCACCGCCGGTGGGCGAAGGTGCGCGGGCAGTGTTTCGCTGCTCAGGGGTCCGGCGCACCCATAACCAGCTGGCCCACCGGTGGTCAGACATCCTGGACCGGGAGCAGGACCTGTGGGACCTGCTAGGTGTTGAGGTCGTGGGGCTTGGTGAGTAGCTAATATATAGTAGTATAAGTACTGTATATAATTTTTTTACGAATAACAAGAATACTTCTGCTTACATTGCAGGTAAATTACATTTCAAAGTCTTCTGTGATTGTAGGAAACAGGTGCTCTGCGCTACTCTTAATTGTTTGCAACTTTGCGCTTGCTTGGGCTGATTATTATATAAGAGTTTACTTTAGTTAGGTAATGCTATTGCTAGAGAGACTCTAGTCCTTCCTTTGTCCTCCTGTCAAATTGTGGTGGATGGATTAATACTAGGTTTAGTTAGTATTAGTTCATAATTTGTTAGCGGTCTGCATGACGCATCTTCTGTCACTGAGTGCTGCGTACCCCAGTCCTTAGTAGAACCTTCTGTAGTTTGTTTAGTCAGTGGTAGGCTTAGCAGTGTTAGTCAGTAGCAGAACATCAGACGCAACCAACCAATAATTTGATGTATGCACAAACGTATGCATGTGTCCTCCATCTCATCCATGCATTTTTGAGGGCTAAAAATAATGGAAATGCAGACTTAGTGAACAATTGGCCTGTCTGTAATAGGTGGGCTAGGTAGGTGCTACTTAAACTTAGTTAGTATTCTGGAATCAGAATGATAATGGAACACTGGATTAGTGTTCATAAATAAGTAGACGGTCCGTAGTCAATCCGATTAGATAGGTCAATTTTATTGCAATTGTTGTTTCCTAAAATGTTTTTTGAGAGTTTTTAAAAATAATGTATTTGTTTCACAGCAATCATTAATGTTAGTCTCTTTCTTCTCTTTCGTCTCTCCTTGTTGTTTCTTCCCTTATCCCCCCTTTCTCACCTCCCCTGCCCCCTCCCCTAATTTTCTCTCTCCTTCCTCTCCTCTCCTAATTGTATTGCCTATTTTTAATGTATTGTGTAATTGTTAATCTTTTTCTGTTACATTGTTGATTCTCATGTAAAGCGCTCTGATACCTTCGGGTCTACCCAGCGCTATATAAAACTCTTTAAATAAAATAAAATAAAATAAAATAGTCTGTCTGTATTAAGCTTGCCGAGTTGGCCACTCTTTATTTAAGGTTTTGAATACAGCTCAGATTGACCAATAGCTCTAGCCACTGAGTCCAGTCCTTTGGGTTGTCCTCTTCTCTTCTAGTCTTCTTAATCTTGAGGCTTTGACAATTTCCACCAACAAAATGCTCAACCAGATATTTGACTAGTATTTTGATAGGGCATAGTAATTACTACTACTGTTGTGGGGATTCTGCACAGCCACATACAGAACTATGCACAAGAAAATAGGGTGTTGGTGATGGGAGGTTGGACCTTCTTCACACCTCAGTCAGAACCAACAATCCCCTGACCGACTAGCTATAGTGTCTTATTAGGTCCCCAAACCCCCACCCGAAGACACCCAATGATTACACAACCCAGAACATAAAACCCTTTCGCTCACTCACTGGTATAAGTCCACCTCACCACACCAGATACCACAGAGTCTATGTGTAAGTTCAAAAGGTTTATTTTCAACTAACAAGCTCTTTACTTTGTTTAATAAAATTCAGTGTACTACAGCCAGCTCCAACAGCAAAATGCATAAGATTAAAACAATAAACATTGTTTCAAGTGCATGATAGAAGATAAAAGATCTGTGCAAATTCTGGGAGACCACTCACCGTAGAACGTAGAAGTACTGGTTACATGCATCATAAGCTCTGCAAATCTCTGGTTCGTAGAAGGGAATCTTCCTCCTGTTATGAGAAAAATGTTGTACGTTAGATAGTATAATGCAAGACTTTCTCAGTCATGCCAAAAAGTGTAGCATGTTATGGCTAAGTAATACAGACTAACCAAACTCCATAACAAAGTGGCTTGTTTTTTTACCTCTTGTACGCAACGCTCAGACAATAGCTGTATGTAAGCATGAGCGAATTTTGCGAATCTGGCGTTTGCGAATTTTGCGAATTGCGAACTCGCAATCCGCAAAATCCGTGAATTATCGCAAATTTGCGGATTTTTTTTGTGTTCGCAAGGATTTCTGCCAGTTCGCGAGGGTTTTGTACCAGTTCGCAATTGCGAACTTACATGTCGGCTCGCAACGGTCGCGATTATGTTGTTTCTACATCTGGTTCATCATCACAGGTTCCCAGCACCCTCTGTTTCACCCCTGCCACCCTGTTTCACCCATGCCACCCTCTGGTACATCAATGCCACCCTCTGGTTCATCATCACTGTAGATTATGGGGGGAAAAAGCAAGCACACCAGCCCTGCTTCAACTGACATGAATTAATTTGGGGTTGATTTATTAATGTGTCACTGTTTTAAATTTCCAGTCTGGCACCTGCTTCCTTATCTGTAATTTGCTTTCTGTTGCAGTGCAATTTTTTTTCCCGGACCTTTTATGGCCTACTTGTAGCTATTCTATCAGCCTGCTGTGAGGGTCAGAGCAGGGTCATACAATTGTTGCAACTAGCAACTGAACTCTGGAGGTTCCCCAGTCAGGAAGCACAACAGGGAATGGTTACTAATGATGAGTTTGAACTTTTGAACCTGCTGAATGCTTTCACTTTTGCAAAACTCGTTTTTCTGCAGAACAGCATTACAGCAACTGTAATGCCCCAAACAAGCTTACTTGTGAAAGTTGATTTCTAATCCAAAAGTGATCCAAAGAAAGTCAAAAGGCCTCAAATCCAAAAAAGTGCAGGCAAATGTCAACCTGACGAGTTATTCTGATAAAAACCATCATTTTCAGAGGGTCTATGCTGCTTGCTAGTGGATTTCTTGTGCAGAATTGCAATTTTTGTAATTTCGCGAGTGCGAGATTGTTGCTGCCTACATGTTCGCAATTGCGAACTTACACCGCACGCCGCAAAATTGTATCACCAAGAAATAAAAATCCGCTGCGTTCGCGGATTGCGAATTTACCGAAAATCCGCAAAATTCGCGAGCGGAACGGATTTTCCGCCCATGCTTAGCTGTATGAGCTCATGTGGGCTCAAAGGCGTCTTACTGCACAACAAGCTGCGAGGTAACATCCGCAAAAGACATGAAGCTAAAATGGTTGCATGGCTCAGGCTAACTTTGCAAAGAGTGGAGTAGATTATAATGACCATAGGGACCATAACACTACTGACTCTACTCTAGTACCCGATTTGGACTAGTGATGTATGTTGTATATGTATGTATTAACTTTTTTTTCAATCTTGCTAGTGAAAACGAATATATAGGGGGAGGTGTACAGACATCTAAAAATGTGTAACGTTTTTCTAGGCATACTACCGACCACCAGTGCCGGCGGGGCCAGCGGCAATGGCGATGCGGCAATTCCAAAGGCGGCAGGAGATGTGGTACCTGCAGGAGCTACAGGGGGTGAGGCAGCAGCAATGGCGGGCGGTGGTAAGTTATATCCATTACTTATTGACATTACACTAGCTAGAAGGGTGTTCACTTCACTCACTGTACTGTTGAGACTTATTAAGTATGAAGTTGTAGTGAACATTATAAAACAGTTGAAGAAGACACCCTTTACTTAGCATTAGCAATGCATTTGCAATAGCATTAGAAGCATGAGTTGAGTAACCAATGGCCTCTTCTATCTGACTCCAACTCAGCTGTGAAAGTTTTATGGAGAAGACTAAAAGTCAGATCAGATTACCTTGATGGATGTGTTGAACAAAAAGGGAAAGGAGGGTGGAAGGAGGAAGGATGGGCGAGATATAATATGACTGGCAGAGAAGGATACGTTGGAACCATGCATAGGTGGCTCATAGGAATCAGCGCCTTCCACCGACTCCGAGGACCACTCCTTACCTATGTTAATTTATTTGCGACTGTGTCAGCCAGCTTGCAAAGGGTGGCCTATCTGTTGGTTATACAATCAATCAAAACAAAGTACCTTATGCAGTAGCGGTCGGTGGTGGGAGTGCTGCCGGGCGGTGATGTGGGGAAAGGGAGGGGCCGGGTGGGGGGTAGTAAACTATGGATTACAGCCAAATACAGGTAAGTAAACATCAAAATAAATTAAACAAATTTCATTGTGGGCACTGCACCGCCCAATGCGATGCAGTGCAAGCAACAAAATTAGTTTTATTTATTTATATGTTTACTTACCTGTAATTGGCCGTAATCCATAGTTTATTACCCCCACCTGCCCCTCCCCCTCCCACGGCACCGACCGCTACTGACCTTCTGTCGTCGTTCCATATATAAGCAATGATCATTGGATCAGATATATAATCTTCCTTTTTGTAGTAGCCAGGGCAGGGTGAAAGTGAAATTGAGCAATTGCCCTTCATGTGTCAACAGGGAAAGTATGGCCAGTGCCACCCATAATAGAAAAATATGAGCTTCACCACCTGCAGACAGTAGTAAATAAAACGAACGTGAGTCTGCGTCATGGCTCGTATGTTTGTCTTGGGTGCAATCTTAGCTGACTGAGCTGGCATGCCGGCTACAACAAGGTTATGTAATTTTGCTGAACTAGAGATAAGAAGAAGACTGGTGTACTGTGTACTGGAGTCCATAGTGCTAGTATAATGCCTGAAACTCACACAAATGTTAGATACTGTGCATTAGGATAGATACTTAGCACATATGTTATGTACTGTGCTTGCTAACGCTACTGTGCCACTATGTGTTGAATTAATTTTGTGTTACTGTTTTGCTAAGAGTATTGGTTACAATATTCTTTTTCTTTCTTGATATAGATCCTCCTTCCCAAGAAAAACCAACACGTAAGGAGTTGGCAGCCAGGGCCCGGCGCCGGAAACTGGATGCCATCTGCCAAGAGTACCGGCGGCTGGTGGCTCAGGCAGAGGAGGAGGAGGAGGCGGCAGCAGCTGTAACCTCCTCCAATGCCCTGGGCCCCAGACAGGCCCCGCCTCCATTGGTACGGCACCACAGTCGGGCAGCCATCCGCCACCACACTTCTTTAACATCCAGCACTGCTGCCCCCCACCCTGGATGCAACTGCAGGGCATTTTGCCGCCAAATGCTCCTCTGGATGGCACACCTAGAGGAGCAGCTAGAGGAGCGGGCCAAGATCCTCATGGACAAACACCTTAAAGCCCGCCGAATCTAAGAACTATCTCAGACCCCGCTTTATTGCCCCTTTCTTATTCCTTTTGTTAGTGGGTGGGAATTGGGCATTGGGGTTTATGACATTGTTTGGGCTTTTTCATTTTAGACATTGGTTGGGGTTAGGGAGAGGGGTTGGTCAGGTGTGCAATAGTTTATTTTTGTAAGAGTAATAAATTATTTTTATACTTAAACATACAATGTTAATGTTTTGAGGGGGGTTACTGTTTAACAAATTTATGTCAAATGGTTTTCTTGCTGCTGCAGGGCCGCAGTCAGTGTTTGATTTAAATAATCTGCCAATTTTGTAACACACAAACAGATAGATGCGGTACCCCTTAATGAGTTACTTGTCCTACTAGTACTGTCAGTCTTTCCTCCTAGTCTATTATACCGCCTACCAAACTTATCTTACCTGTGATTGATGATGATTAAGTTCGGCACAGCGATGGCAGCATGGTTTCCCAAGAGAATGGAGACGATGCCATGGTTGTTGTGGTAGTAGTAGACACTGGCAGTAGCATTTGTAAAAAAAATAAAAAAAGAGACAGTCACTTGCCTGAGAGAGACTGTGGGAGGAGTAGTAGAACTAAGTAAAGTTAAGTACAGTACAGAAGAAGACTGCCAAGCAAACAATATTGCAACTGCTAAAATAAAATAAAACATAATGGTGGTGGGGACAGCCTAGTACAAGAAGTTACAAACTGTAGTTGTGTCGAGTAAGACACTTAACACAATCGTAATTCATAACCTTTACTGCTGTGTGGTAGGATGTTGATGATGAATCCAATCAATGCCGGCAATTAATTATGATGTATTCGGTCCCTTTGGAAAAGAAATTGGCTTGCACATAGACTGAGCATGGGTGGGCAAGAAGAAGAAGATCCTCGCCCTGCCTTGAAATTGAATTAGTGTTGCTTTCACCACATCTGCCCCAGCAAGTGTGTGATCAATTGTTGGTGTACATTTAATGTAGTCATATCACACCTCAATATAAATCACACATTCCGGAGGAAGAGGGTTAGGGTTTTATTAATGGATGCGAAGGGGGGTTTGGGGAAAGGTATGACAAAGAAAAACAGTACGCATGGACACAACAAAAGCAAAACACAATCTTGGCAGACGACCATGATCTTATCCAATAAATCTATAAAGGGAGAAATAGGAAATACATGCATGATGATGAAGATAACTTGATGGTTAACGAGTACTACTTACTAACTACTACTAGACAATTAGACAGTACAGGGCAGTAGTATATTAATATGTAATTTGCCTTGCCTGTATGCCCTCAGAGAGACCCAAATTATATGTTGTACCGGGCTTACTTTTAAAGATAGCAAAGAAAATGTTAAAATAGTTGTAGGGATCAATTAGCAAACAAACAACAACTCAATACACAGTCTTAATGATTGAAGATAAAAAAAGGAATCAAATTAATAAAAAGACGAATGATGAATGATACTAATGTTACTGTATTATCCTGTTCAAATTGTGGAGTTGAATCTTGTCATTCCTCTTGGTCCTCCCTTCCATGGACGCTCCGCACATCAATCTTAGGTGCCACTGCCTGCCTGATGCGGATTGGTAAGGTAAGTGTGAGTTGTTTCTCCCAGTATAGCACAGGGTAAAGGCCGGCCTGTAAGTGTAGATGGAAAAACAAAAGGGGTAAAGAAAAAATAATGAATAAAAAAAAGCATCAATTACGGTGGAGTGCTGGAAGAGAAGAGGGAACACTTACAGACTGAGGCGGCTTGGATACAACATGTCTACTCTTCTGTTTACAGCATTAAGCTACAACAACAACAGGACAGAACAAGCCCACGGCACCGGGCCGTGATCCAACCTCCATTTACCTTTAATTTTGACAGAGCCAGACAAAAGGCATATACAGCAACCTAGCATTTTCAAAATTGAGTGACTAAATCAATGTGCCGCTGTCAGTCATACCACTACACTCAACTCCACCACTACACGGACATGTAAGTTTGCTGTGGTTCTTGTTGAATTGTTGTGTTTACCTTTTATGCCACTTCATGAAATGCAGTTATTCCATCAATCATCTCCGATCCAACTGACTGTGTGCAAAGATAGTATGGTCATCATCATTGTGTGGTATGTGTTGTCCAACTCCAACTCAGTCTGTAGTGACTACGATGAAGTCCATATTCCATATTAAAAAATTGCAACGGATATTGGCCTACACCTGCAGTAGCAGAAGTACAATGTGGTTATTAAACAACAAGGAAACATTGACTGTCACTTGAGTCACTTTTACTTTGTAGATTACTAGTAGAGATTGACTTCATGCACAACATCAACACAACAAACAACAGCAATCGCTCAGAGACAGCAAACATCCAATGCGTGCCATAATTCAATACCTGTCTTGCTCTTCTCTTTGGCTGTCTGATCAGATGCCTAGTTCTGACAGGTGTGTTTTTTTTTTAACGAGGCAGTGGGATGGGCGTCTGCAGAAATGTTTCCAGGGAGGGCAAACCTGGCAAATGAAGGGGTGTGGCTAATGTTAATCAACAGGGGCGGGGGTAAAATGGCAGACAATCAGGTTCGGGAAATGCTCAGGTCAAGCTGAGAAAAACAAGCATTGGCATAGCCAATAGGTCTCGCCTTTGGGACCTCATAAGTATTTAGTTATGCAGCAGGTCACAAAGGCAAGACCTATTGGCTATGCCAATGCTTGTTGTTATATCTGGGCATGTTGAGAGGCTAGGGGACTGGGTCTTGATGTTGGGTTGGGAGCACAGCAATGACCTACTCAATTTGAATGCGGAGGTAATACAACCGGAGGCGTGAAATGAAAGGTTCACTACCAGGAATAACAGGAAGGTAAAAAGTTAGGCTGGTTAGAAAGGTAAGGAGGGGTAGAGGCAGGCATAATGATCAGGGAAGAAACAGATGCATGCTAGGAGAGCGCTGTGAGGGAGGGAGGCAAAATGGGAAGAGGCACTGAAAGGTAGGTCGGGTAAAGACTGTAGTGCGGCAAACAGAAGGGTAGCAAGGGGTGAAGGGTAGACAAAGAAGTGAGGTATAGTAGAAAAAGATTCAGGAGCAGAGACAGGTAAATCAAAGATGTAGAGGGTAGAATAACGCAGTCGTAGAATGTAAGAAGGCCAGGTAGAGAGAGGGTGAGGTGTGTCAGAGACAGGTAGAGACAGCTGAGGAAGAGGGAATAATAAAGACTGAGGTAAACAGGTGAAGTAGAGGGGTGCGTTGATATAAAGAAAGTGCAAATATGTATCAGAGAGATGTTACTGAAGAGGAAAAGAAGTAGAGGTATTGAGAAAGGAGTAAGGTACTAAAAGAAGTAAGGGGTGAACAGAGGTAGAACGAGTGGAAGGGGAGCGAACACGTAGAAGATGAATGGCAGGGTAAAGTGAGCGATCAGGCAGTGAGTGTGAGGAGCGTGATACAGAGGGATATGTGGCAGTGAGCGCGAGGTGTGGGGTACAGAGGGATATAAGGCAGTGAGCACGAGGTGTGGGATACAGAGGGATTTATTGTGGCAGTGAGCGCAAGGTGTGGGGTACAGAGGGATATAAGGCAGTGAGCGCAAGGTGTGGAGTACAGAGGGATTTAAGGGAGTGAGTGAGAGGTGTGGGGTATAGAAGGATATAAGGCAGTGAGCAAGAGCTGTGGGGTACAGAGGGATATAAAACAGTGAGCGGGAGGTGTGGGGTACAGTGGGATTTTAGACAGTGAGCAAGGGGAGTGGGGTACAGAGGGATATAAGGGAGTGAGTGAGAGGTGTGAGGTATAGAGGGATTTAAGGCAGTAAGAGAGAGGTGTGGGGTACAAAGGGATATAAGGCAGTGAGCGAGAGGTGTGGGTACAGAGGTTTGAGGTACAGAGGGATATAAGGCAGTAAGAGAGAGGTGTGGGGTACAGAGGGATATAAGGCAGTGAGCAAGAGGTGTGGGGTACAGAGGGATTTTAGGCAGTGAAACAAAGGTTTTCGGATGTACTGCCAGACATGATAGGGTGCATACTGGCAGATAGATATGTTATTGACACAAGACGGTGTACCTTTTAGTGAGATCTGAAATCCGTACTATGCTGCAACCTCAATTTTTGACTTGGGAGGATAATGCAGCAAACCCTCCCCCAGAACTTCATTCAGAGGACCCCTTGCTCTCAGGCTACACAGTGTTAAAAGGAGGTCTTGGTGTCCAGACCTAGTTTGCCACTTCCCCCTAGGATGCAGCCTGCACTTTCAACTATGGCTTATTAAGGAAAGGACTGCACGAACCAGAATGTCATTGAGCACGAGATTGAAGGGGGTGGGTGTATTTCCGCACCACCTCTAGCAGTGGTGATGTCAAGTGGCACTCGAAGCAGAGCCTGCTCCGTTTCAATGCCTTAGGGAGAAAAGTCTGATCATGGCACACACAACTCTGCTCTGTGTCCGCTGGTCTTGGCAGCGCATACCCAACCCGCTGAGCTGCCTCATTGGTTCAGGGTGGGATGTATGCTTTTGCAGCTCAAATTGGCCATTGTCATTCTGTATGTGATAATCAGCCACAGTCAGAATGACAATGGGCGGGAGGGGCTGCGGCAAGGCATGCATGGCGCCCCAATAAGGGACTTGAGGCCTCTTGCAGGGAACAGCTCTGCTCCCTGCAGGGCCCAGAATTATGACAAAAGGCATCCGTAAAAGCATGGGTGTCTGCATGGGGGGCATGGAGGGGTACTCCAGGGGGGCAAGCACCGCTCCTTGCCCCCCTGCGGACGCCCATGGGCAGTGACCTCATTATTACTCCACATTCATTTTGAGTGTTGTTAGTCGCTGTTTTGGTTTTCTTCTTATTCATCTGTGGCACTTTGGTTCACATGGTCAGCGCTGTGATGGGCCGCGACCTGGGTAGCAGTCATTGGTCAATTGAGTTTGCAGAAATGTTAGCAAGTTTCTTCGAAGTGTATTGTCTTTCTCTGCCAAGTAGCAGTACCTTCTATCCTGACAGTGATGCGCTTTGGATGCCTGCCAGTGTCGAAGCTGTAGCCTTCTGACAGCGATGAGTTTACTTTTGGATGCCTGCCCAAGTTCTGACAGTGAAGAGTTGTGGATGCCTGCAGAGGCGGTAGCCTTCCGACAGTGATGAGTTTCGGCTCAGAAACAAAACGGAGGATAGCTATAGTCATGTTTTACTTCTTATGTAGGGACTGTTAGAGGCAACATTTCTTGTACTATTCTCCATCCAATCTCTGGCTTGATGGAAATGTATTTAGGGCGAGTCAGGAAGATGGAGCAGGACTCTGAGGAGTGGACAGTTAAATGCACAGACGTGCAACTCCAATAGGGAAATAAAAAGAGAAGACGGTGGTGATGGATTTGTTGTGTTTTGATTTGAACCAGAAGGACAGATACCCACACAAATAAAGGAAGGACCAAAGTAACAATTTGAAAGCCTAGTTGTCAGGGGAGAAGAGGTCCTCCTCAAACTCTGGTGGTTCGGACAGAAGTAGGTCATGTAACCCACTACATACGTCATCAAAGTCGCTCTCCTCTTCCTGCTGTGATTCTCGTATTTTGTACTCTGGTGGTATAAAGTGCTGATTCATTTTGATTATGGTTAACCTCTCCACACTTTTGGGCGAGAGACAGGTCCTTTTCAAAGTTACAATGGCACAAGCAGCACTGAAAACATGCTCGGAGGAGACACTTGCGACAGGGGAAGCCAGATACTTTATCGCCAGCCTGCTGAGCACTGTCCATTGGCTCCTTTTCCCATACCAATACACCAATTGGTTTCGATCCATGAACACCTCTGTTGGGTCATCCAAATAGGCCTGGACCGTCCGCTCAATGCTCAGGGGTGCTCCAATGTGCTCAGCCTCTTTTGCCTTTGCATCAGCACTGGACTTACCAAACCCCTGCCATAGAAATCAATCAGTTGCCGATTGTACTGTGGATGATCATGTTCTTGCTGTTGTTGATGTTATTGGTAGTGTTGGTGTCGGTGACTGCTGGGAGGCAAACGCACTGCCCTCAGGCTCAGAAGTAGAACTTGACTCTGGAATCTGCTCTGTAATACTTGTTCTGGCCTGGGGCAGGGGCCTCTAATTACCAGCCGTTTGTTTTCAAAGTCAATGGCTTGCTCAGCTATCAACGTTTTGTACTTGGCAAAATCCACTTCTGAAAAAGGAATTACTACCTTACTGTTCACAAACACTTTGTACTGTGGATCCAAAATTGTGGCAGTAATGTAATGTGGGTGTCATACAATGTTATTTTGAATCCTTGCTTTGTCAGATAAGCGAGCGGCTAAGGAGTCTGCCAAATAATATGCATCTTGTTTGTCATCCACACCTGCATACGTTTCAGACAACTCTTTCAGCTGTTGCTCTAGCATGTGCAACAATTGCATAGCTTGACCCATAGTGCAGTCCTCCCTGCTGACTTCACGTGTGAAGACCTCAAAAGGAAGTAGCATCTCTGTCAGGCATTTAACAAGGTCCCATATGCACATCTCAACAGTCATGCCTCTCACAGTAGGATCCCCTAATCTTTTCATGACATAAGCATTGAGTGGTATGTACTGCTCAAACAGACGATCAAGCATGTAATAAGTTGAGTTCCAATGTGTTGGCACCTCCTGGATGAGAGCTTTGACTGGCATTTTATGCTCAGGTTGAATGACCCTCAGCTGCTTCCAAGCTTTAAATTAATGTCTGAAATGTGTGCATATTCTTCTGCAGGTGGCCCGTAAGTTGTTGACTTTGTATTTATTTTTCAGAAAGTCTTTAACAACAATGTTAATGCAGTGTCCCAAACACCAGACCCTGAAATAGCCAACATCATTCATCGCCCTAACTACATTACTGCCATTGTCCGTGGCAACAAAACCAATGTTAAGCCCTCTTGGGAGCAGCCGCTCAAAGATCTTGCTGTTAAACTCCTCCAAAAAGTTTGCAGCAGTATGAGATTTCTCCATGGCATACATGGCTACAGTTGTATGTTTGCCAGTGGCATGAAAAATCTCAGCAGCGTCAACATCAGCAGGTAGAGAGGTAGAGGCAGAGAGGTAGAGAGCAGTAGAGAGTGAGGTAGAGAGTAGTAGAGAGTACTAGAGAGAGTAGCAGAGAGTGAGTAGTAGAGAGTAGTAAAGAGTGAGTAGTAGAGAGTGAGTAGTAGAGAGTGAGTAGTAGAGAGTAGTAGCAAGTGAGTAGTAGAGAGTGAGTAGTAGAGAGTAGTAGAGTGACTAGTAGAGTGAGTAGTAGAGAGTGAGTAGTAGAGAGTAGTAGAGAGTGAGTAGCAGAGAGAGAGTAGTAGAGAGCAGTAGAGAGTGAGTAGTAGAGTGTAGTAGAGAGAGAGAGTGGTAGAGAGTGAGTAGTAGAGAGTAGTAGATAGTGAGTAGTAGAGAGAGTAGTAGAGTGAATAGTAGCTAGTGAATAGTAGAGAGAGAGTAGTAGAGAGTGATTAGTAGAGAGTGAGTAGTAGAGAGTGAGTAGTAGAGAGTAGTAGAGATTGAGTAGTGGAGAGTAGTAGAGTAGTAGAGAGTGATTAGTAGAGAGTGAGTAGTGGAGTAGTAGAGAGTAGTCAGTCAGTGTCAGTCAGTCAGTGTCAGTCAGTCAGTCAGTCAGTGTCAGTCAGTCAGTGTCAGTCAGTCAGTGTCAGTCAGTCAGTGTCAGTCAATCAGTGTCAGTCAATCAGTGTCAGTCAGTCAGTGTCAGTCAGTGTCAGTCAGTCCGTGTCAGGCAATCAGTGTCAGTCAGTCAGTTTCAGTGTCAGTCATTGTCAGTGTCAGTCATTGTCAGTCAATCAGTGTCAGTCAGTGTCGGTCAGTCAGTGTCAGCTAGAGCAGCTCTGCTGACCTGGTTCTCTCCCTCTAAAGCACCTCTACTGACCTGGTATCTCTGGCTCTACAGCAGGTCTGCTGACCTGGTTCTCTGGCTCTAGAGCAGCTCTGCTGGCCTAGTTCATAGGCTCTGCTGATCTGGTTATCTGGCTCTACAATAGCTCTGCTGACCTGGTTCCCTGGCTCTAAAACAGCTCTGCTGACCCGGTTCTATGGCTCTAAAGCAGTTCTGCTGACATGGTTCTCTGGCTCTAGAGCAGCTCTGCTGACCTGGTTCTTATGCTCTAGAGTGGCTCTGCTGACCTGGTTCTATGGCTCTAAAGCAGCTCTGCTGACTTGGTTCTCTGGCTCTAGAGCAGCTCTGTTGACCTGGTTTTCTGGCTCTAAAGCAGCTCTGCTGACCTGGTTCTCTGGCTTAGAGCAGCTCTGCTGACCTAGTTTTTAGGCTCTAGAGCAGCTCTGCTGACCTGGTTCTCTGGCTCTACAACAGCTCTACTGACCTGGTTTCTCTGGCTCTACAGCAGCTCTACTGACCTGGTTCTCTGGCTCTGGAGCAGCTCTGCTGACCTCGTTCTTAGGCTCTAGAGCAGCTCTGCTGACCTGGTTCTCTGGCTCTACAAAAGCTCTGCTGACCTGGTTCTCTGGCTCCAGAGCAGCTCTGCTGACCTGGTTCTTATGCTCTAGAGCAGCTCTGCTGACCTGGTTCTCTGCCTGTAGAGCAGCTCTGCTGACCTAGTTCTATGGCTCTAAAGCAGCTCTTCTGGCCTGGTTCTCTGGCTCTAAAGCAGATCAGCTGACCTGGTTCTCTCCCTCTAAAGCAGCTCTGCTAACCTGGTTTCTCAGGCTGTAAAGCAGCTTTGATGACTTGGTTCTCTGGCTTTAAATCAGCTCTGCTGACCTGGTTCTCTCCCTCTAAAGCAGCTCTGCTGACCTGGTTCTCTCCCTCTAAAGCAGCTCTGCTGACCTGGTTCTCTCCCTCTAAAGCAGCTCTGCTGACCTGGTTCTCTGCCTCTAGAGCAGCTCTGCTGACCTGGTTCTCTGGCTCTAAAGCAGCTCTGTTGACCTGGTTCTCTGGCTCTAGAGCAGCTCTGCTGACCTGGTTCTCTGGCTCTAAAGCAGCTCTGCTGGCCTGGTTCTCTCCCTCTAAAGAGCTCTGCTGACCTGATTCTCTGGCCCTAAAGAAGTTCTGCTGACCTGGTTCTCTGGCTCTAGAGCAGCTCTGCTGACCTGGTTCTATGGCTCTAAAGCAGCTCTGCTGCCTGGTTCTCTCCCTCTAAAGAGCTCTGCTGACCTGATTGTAAATGTAAATTGTAAATTGATACTTGTATAGCTCACTACTCACACGCAAGGGTCTCAAGGCGCTTGTACGAATACCGCTGTGGAACCCATCCTGGCTTTCCCTGTGAGGCGTCCACTCCTGGGGACCCCCAAGGTGGAGGCCAGGCATCCTTAGCGTTGTGGGGGCCGTTGTGGAGATTAAACAAGCTATTGCCCAGAGTTGCAGAGTGGGTCTCCATGATTGGAATAGGCACCGAGGCGAGAATTATCAGGTCCATGGAATTATTTTTGAGCCCAAGACCCGCTGAGGCGGGGAATTGAACCCTGGTCCCGGGCTAGACCTCTGCATCAGGGTCTGCTGCTCTAATCATTGAGCCACACTTCTCTGGCTCTAAAGAAGTTCTGCTGACCTGGTTCTCTGGCGCTAGAGCAGCTCTGCTGACCTGGTTCTATGGCTCTAAAGCAGCTCTGCTTACCTGGTTTTCTGGCTCTAAAGCAGTTCTACTGACCTGGTTCTCTTCATCTAAAGCAGCTCTGCTGACCTGGTTTCTCTGGCTCTCCAGCAGCTCTACTGACCTGGTTCTCGGCCTCTAGAGCAGCTCTGCTGACCTGGGTCTCTGGCTCTAGAGCAGCTCTGCTGAGCTGGGTCTCTGGTTCTAGAGCAGCTCTGCTGATCTGCTTCTTAGGCTCTAGAGCAGCTCTGCTGACCTGGTTCTCTGGCTATACAACAGCTCTGCTAACCTGGTTTCTCTGGCTCTACAGCAGCTCTGCTGACCTGGTTCTCTACGCTCACGATGCACGCACCCGACTTCGCGAAAATATATTTAAAAATAATATAAGTTTATTATAAGTACAAATATATTATTTTTATGAATATCTTAGATAATCTCTTGCCCTAATATGTATATTGAAGACACATACATATCAGTTTGGAGCATACATTTTTTTCATGGGAGTCGAACATAAATTGTTTTCTCGGAAGTCGTGCACCCAGCGCGCCCAGCACGTATATATTATGTCACGCGGGACCCACCACGCTCATGCGTCTCGTACCATAATGCGCATGTGTCACGAATGCGCGGGAGCAGGAGTCACGAACTGGTCGCATACCAATCACGCACATCACGTAATAATAAATGTATATGATGTAACTGAAAACATACAGCCGTCACACACCGTACGCGGATCCTTCACGACTTTTCTAAAATGGCAGCTAGTATCCGCACACCCACTGTGATGTGTACGCTTTAAGTGCGCGACTCACCAAAAAATGTGGGAACATTTTTTTTTAAAGAAAAAGAAAATAGTATAAATATATTAAAATAACAAATGAAAACAAAAAAGTTAATTCAGTTTGAATTTTTTGAAAATGTTTTTTTGCAATTTTCAGAAAAATATATTATGTTATGTAATGAATAAAATATTTACCAATAAACAGTTTAAAAACTGTAGAAAATCAGTACAAAAAAATCGGTATAACTACTATCACACTTAAAAATTTGCATTTAAAAAACCTTTGAAATTCACAAAAAAAAACATAGGTTTCAGAGACGTTATAGTTAGAAATTTGTCTCTAAAAAAGCTTTGAAATTCACTGAAAAAACTATAGGTTTCAGGAGTGCTATGGTTAGCTGGCCATTTCACTCGTACAAAACCATAGAAATTCCTCCGTTATAGTTAGTTCTGCTAACTATAACTCGCGCGCCCGCAATGCATTGCTGATGATGTCACATATTGCATCATTCATGACATGGTCAGTGACATCACTGATGACATCACTGATGACATCTCAAATGACATCACTGATGACATCACTGATGACATCATCCACCTAACAATCTGATACACCTCATCATACACTAGTATAACCTTTTATCACTCACTGTAAAATACAGAGTACCATATTTGAAACC
This sequence comes from Lissotriton vulgaris, assembly GCF_964263255.1. Classification (NCBI taxonomy): domain Eukaryota; kingdom Metazoa; phylum Chordata; class Amphibia; order Caudata; family Salamandridae; genus Lissotriton; species Lissotriton vulgaris. The sequence goes on along the minus strand of NC_141685.1, from coordinate 997,478,555 downwards.
AATGACACACCAATACCAGTTACTACATACCCACTCACTGATTCCTAAGTCTACACACACAACTACCCATTCAACAACAGAATCATTTATACATGCAGTCACTAATTAATAGAACACTATCAAAATGCACTTATACACATATATAGACATTGACACATCAGCAGTCATCTTAGTCAGTTATACAGTCATCCTACTCACTCATGAAAAAAATTAATCACACTTACATTTACTCACTTACACAATTATCCAACAACACCTCATTTATTCAAACACATAGTAACTCACAGTTAATATGTTAAAAAATCACCATTAGAATTATACACTCATTCATATAGTTACTCTCACAATCACTGACTCTTACATATTCTTATTTATATATACCAACTCTCACATACAATCAATCAATCAATCAATCAATCAAGGCATTTGTATAGCGCGCTACTCACCCGGAGGGTCTCAAGGCGCTTTGGGAGGGGTGGGGGGGGGGGGGTCCGCTACTGCTCGAACAGCCAGGTCTTGAGTTGCTTCCTGAAGGAGAGGTGGTCCTGGGTCAGGCGGAGGTGGATGGGGAGGGAGTTCTGCGTCTTGGCCGCCAGGTAGGAGAAGAATCTTCCTCCTGTTTAGGCTCTTCGGATGGGGGGAACGGCAGCGAGGGAGTGGCTGGTCGATCGTAGCTGGCGGGTTGGAGTGTAGAAGGTCAGGCGGTCGTTGAGGTATCTGGGGCCTTGGTTGTGTAGAGATTTGTGTGCGTGGGTGAGGAGTCGGAATGTGATTCTCTTGCTGACGGGGAGCCAGTGCAGGTCTCTCAGGTGTCCGGCGATGTGGCTGTGTCGGGGGATGTCCAGGATGAGTCGTGCTGAGGTGTTCTGAATGCGCTGCAGTCTTTTCTGAAGTTTGGCTGTGGTTCCGGCGTAGAGGGAGTTCCTGTAGTCCAGTCGGCTGGTGACGAGCGCCTGGGTGACCGTCTTCCTGGTTTCGGTGGGGATCCACCGGAAGATCTTCCGTAGCATGCGTAGGATGTTGAAGCAGGACGAGGAGACGGCGTTGACTTGTCTGGTCATCGAGAGGGAGGAATATAGGATAAAGCCCAGGTTGCGTGCATGGTCCGTTGGTTTGGGTGCGCTGCCCAGGGCAGGGGGCCACCAGGAGTCGTCCCAGGCGGAGGGTGATGATCCCAGGATGAGGACTTCCGTCTTATCTGAGTTCAGTTTCAGGCGGCTGTTCATCATCCACTCGGCTACGTCTTTCATCCCTTCGTGTAGGTTGGTTCTGGCGGTTGCTGGGTCGTTGGTGAGGGAGAGGATCAGCTGGGTGTCATCGGCGTAGGAGATGATGTTGAGGTTGTGTTGGCGTGCGATGGCCGCGAGGGGGCTCATGTAGATGTTGAACAGCGTGGGGCTGAGCGATGATCCTTGTGGTACGCTGCAGATGACTTCGGTGGCCTCTGATCTGAACGGGGGGAGGCGAACTCTCTGGGTTCTTCCGGCGAGGAAGGAGATGATCCACTCCAGTGCCTTCTCCAGGATTCCGATGTTGCTGAGGCGCTGCACTAGGGTGCGGTGGCAGACCGTGTCGAACGCCGCGGAGAGGTCCAGGAGGATGAGTGCCGCTGTTTCCCCTTTGTCGAGCAGGGCTCGGATGTCGTCTGTGGCTGCGATGAGGGCGGTCTCGGTGCTGTGGTTGGCTCTGAAACCGGACTGCGAGTGGTCGAGGGATCCATTCGTCCCGAGGAAGGCGGCCAGCTGTCTGTTGACAGTCTTCTCGATGACTTTGGCCGGAAAAGGAAGGAGCGAGATGGGGCTGTAGTTTTTGAGGTCGGTGGGGTCCGCCGATGGTTTCTTCAGTAGGGCACTGAGTTCGGCATGTTTCCAGCTCTCTGGGAAGGTGGCGGTGTCGAAGGAGGTGTTGATGATGTCCCGGAGATGGGGTGCGATGATGGAGTCGGCCTTGTTGAAGACGTGGTGAGGGCAGGGGTTAGTTGGTGATCCGGCGTGGATGGAGTTCATTGTGCGAATGGTGTCTTCAGTGTTGATCGGGGTCCAGGCGCGGAGGGTGGTGGTGGGGGGCGTTGGTGTGGTCGTAGGGTGCGTCTGCTGTGTGCTGAAACTGTTGTGTATATCTGCGATCTTGCTGTGGAAGAACGAGGCGAGCGAGTTGCAGAGGTCTTGCGATGGGGTGATGTCGTTGTTTCCGGCGCTAGGGTTTGAGAGCTCTTTGACGATGTTGAAGAGTTCCTTGCTGTTGTGGGCGTTGTTGTTTAGTCGTTCCTTGAATGCGGTTTTCTTGGTAGTGTGGATCAGCTGGTGGTGTTTTCGAGTGGCGAGCTTGAGGGGGGTCATTTTGTCTGGTGTCGGGTCTCTGCGCCAGGCTTTCTCGAGGGCTCGGCAGTTCTTCTTAGAGCTCTTGAGTTCGTCTGTGAACCAGGATGCTTTCTTGTTGCCGGGTCTGCCGGGGGGGTCTTCAGTGGTGCGAGGTTGTCTGCGCAGTTGCTGATCCACCTTGTGAGGTTGTTGGCGTCTTGGTTGGGATTCGCTGAGCTGGCGGGAGGGTTCTTGCTCAGGGATGTGGTGAGCTGGTCGGCTGTGATCTTGTTCCAGCTTCTGCGGGGAACCTGTTGCGGGTGGTGGTGGAGCGTGGTCCTTCTGAAGCTGAAGTGGACGCAGCTGTGGTCTGTCCAGTGGAGTCCGGTGGTGTGGCTGAAGGAGATGTCCTTGTTGGAGGAGAAGACGGGGTCAAGCGTGTGGCCGGCATAGTGGGTGGGGGTGGTCACCAGTTGCTTGAGTCCGAGGTTGGCGAGGTTGTCCAGCAAGGTGGTGGTGTTGCGGTCGTTGTTGTTCTTCAGGTGGAAGTTCCGGTCCTCTAGAAGGATGTAGTCAGCGAAGGGGAAGGCGTGCGGGCTGATGAAGTCGGCGATGTCTTCGCTAAATAGTGTGCGTGGTCCCGGGGTCTGTAGATGAGGGTACCTCTGAGGGTGGTCTTGGGGTCAGTGTGTATCTGGAAGTACAGGTGTTCGGCGGAGGCGAAGGTGTTGTCGAAGCTGGTCGTGATACGGATGGTGTTCTTGTGGACGATGGCGATGCCTCCTCCTGTCTGGTTGACGCGGTCCCTCCGGGTGATCTTGTATCCGTCCGGGATGGCGATTGCGATGTCGGTTACTGAGGAGGCGTTCATCCAGGTTTCCGTGAGGAAGGCGACGTCTGGGGATGTGGAGTCGAGGAGGTTCCAGAGTTCGACGGCGTGTCTCTGGACGGAACGGGTGTTGAGCAGGATGCACTTCAGGTGGTTGCTGCTGGTGCTTGGCTTGGCGGGTGCGGTGCAGGTCCAGATGCAGGAAAACTTGCAGGATTGGCAGGTGAAGGGTCCGTGGGTGCGTCCTGGGGTGGCTCGGTGGCAGCCGGGGGTCCGGCCGGTGTTGAGTGCATTGAGGGTGGCTGCGTCGTAGGTCCAGCGGGTGGGCTGGCCTCTGCGGGGGCTAGGGGTTCAGGCGCTGGGTGCGGTCCAGGCGCGGACAGCGCAGACGGGCATACCTTTGGCGCACAATCGGCGCGCCCGCTGCGCGTCAACGCTGCGCGTCAACGCTGCGCGTACGCATGCACTCTACCATAAAGGAGAGTTGGGGGGCGGGGCGAGGGAGGAGCAGCTGGGAGGCAGGAGCGAGGTGGCGCGTGGGGGGGGGAGCGTGTAGAGATGCTGGAGGGAGCGGGGGTGGGGGCGCGGGGGAGCAGCGGCAGAGAGCGGGGTGGGGCAGGGAACAACGAGGACAATGGGACAAAACTTACCGGGCAACACGAGAAAAATGAGAAAACGGCAGCAGAATAAACAGCTGACACGAGTACAACAAGCAGGCACAGGGACAGTCAGGGACAGGGGCCAAACCAAGACAGGGGCAGTCTTGACTCGGCAGCGGCGGCGGCAGCGGGAGGGGATGGGGCACACTCGGGGTGGCCATGCGGCAAGAGGAGCGACCGGACTGACCATGCCTTTTATTTTTTTACTTTGTTGAAGATATACAACTAAAACATATATTTGCTCACCAACACACAAATAAATAGACTCAGTCACCCAGACAACTGTTTCCATGTGCACTCTTAAACCTATACACATAGTCAATCAACCATTCACACATCTATGCATAGAGTTACACACACCCCATCGAACCACACACAAACTCAGTGTCCCATACTAACCCAACTAATCACTAACTAATATACACACTCATGTAGTTAGTGCCCAACTGATGCAGCATGTTATACAACAACAGAGGCAGTGATGCACAAATTCACATAGTTTAGTTACTAATCCATATATTAAGTGTGACACTTTTAATTGCCCACTTAAACAGACAGTCAGACTGCTACTAAATCCTCCATCCAGACAGTTAAATATCCACTCAATCTTCAATACAGATTGGTATATATATACTACATATATAAATTTCAAACTATGCCACATTCACTGGATGATGTCATCATTGATGACATCAGTGATGTCATTTGAGATGTCATCAGTGATGTCATCAGTGATGTCACTGACCATGTCATGAATGATACAATATGTGACATCATCAGCAGTGCATTGCGGGCGCGCGAGTTATAGTTAGCAGAACTAACTATAACGGAGGAATTTCTATGGTCTTGAATGAGTGAAATGGCCAGCTAACTATAACTCCCCTGAAACCTATGTTTTTTTCTGTGAATATATATATATATATATATATATATATATATATATATATATATATATATATATATATATATATATTTACACACACACACAGAGAAAGATAGACAGAAATGTGTATGTCTAAATATATTTAATGTGTAGGTATAGTGAGTCAGAATTTCCATTGAAAATGCATTTTGTGTTCCCTTAATAATGTTGGCACCATTCAACAAGTCTGCATGTCACTTTCCCAATATAAAAGAAATAAAGTTCATTCAATTTAGGCTCCGCCTTGCAAGTTTCATGCAGCTCTGTCGAGGTGGAATTTAAAAAATGACGTTTCCCAGTTGAATTCCCATAGGAATCCTTGCTCTCGAATTCAGGAAAAAAAACTGCTGAATTATACTCAAGAAACTGCCTTTGCTTATTTTGGTGTATATTTGAACATTATTTTTTGATAAATTAGCATAAAAAATATTTGAATGGAGTTGAAAGGGGTGCCTCAACTTAGATATCGGATCACTTAATACGTTTATAAAAAGCAAGAATTCAAGAGCGAAGATTTAACAGCAGTCCATTGATGGGGTACTCGTTGTCTGACATCCATGGATTTGAAAGAGATGTATTTCATAACCTTGTCATCCTTGTTGCAGGAATTGGCACGGTGTGGTAGATAGTCGACACTACCAGTCATTTCAGGACAGTTTGTCCTCAGGCTCCAGCATCTTCACCAAGTGCCTGCTCTAATGATAGCCCAGCTACAACGATGCCACATGGACTTCTTAAATGAAGGAAAAGCTTTTTTTCTCTCTGCAAAAACTTTATTTCCGGGAGCAAGGATATGTATAGAAACTTGAAGAGCATAACTGCCTCTGGAATGGGCACAACACTTGTGACCCTTTTTACAAGATATGCTGACCAAGACAATTGCCCACATCCATCAAAGTCAATTGCATTCGCAAACGGTGTGAATCGCAATTTTCGGCCGTTTGCAAATGCAATTGACTAATTTGTAATGCATCATGCATTTCGCAGTTTTAGGAATCGCACCATGTTGTGATTTCTAAAATTGCGATTGCATTTAAGAAATCGCAATTTCAGATTTCTTAAATGCAATGCATGATTATTTTTAAATTGCGAATTCGTACTTTGGAACGGGTAAATTAGCATGAAGTTGAACTTCATGCTAATTTACCGAAAACTTTCAAACATGCACTAGTTGCATATTTGAAAGTTTTAATTTACACACACATATCCTTGGTTCATGTGTGTCTGTAAATTGCACTTAAAGTTAAATTTCAGGGGTGCTGGGAGGGGTTCTTTTGACCCCCCCCTGCACCCTTGAAATTGCATTCACATTTTGCGAATCGCAATTTGAAATTCGCAAAATGTGAATGCCTTCCCATTCCTTCCTATGAGCCTTTTGGCCCATAGGAATCAATGGGAAGTGTTTCCTTAATCGCAATAAGAAATCGCAAAATGCTATGCATTAAAAAATCGCAATATTTTTTGCGATTCGGTATTTTTCCTTAATTGCGATTCACAATTTGCGAATCGCAAAAAATATTGCGATTTTTTAATGCATAGCATTTTGCGATTTCTTAATTGCGATTCCTTAATTTTCGCAATTAAGAAATCGCTAAATGTTACAATGATGCATGTGGGCCAATGATCCCTGTGCGCACACACATTGTACCCCTAGTCGTAATGTCCTCCTGAATCCTGCTAGTGACTCAAGCCCACCTGAAAATGTGGCTTCCTCCAGAACAGCTGGACCAGCAATCAAAGAAATCCTCTGGGGAATGGTATTAGCATGTCCAGCTCAATCAGACGGCAGAGCAGGCCCTCATGTGTTAGTGGACAAACAAGAAACACATTTCTAAGTGTCCGGCCGTACATGTAGAAAGCCCACAGTTCCATCTCACTGCCAATGCATGAATGAGATGATAGAGACATTTCCAACAGCTTGTGACAAGGGGACACTCATCTCCTCAGGACGAGGCATATAAGCTTCGTAGTACCATCAACCTAGCTCTGTAGGCATTTCTGCCCCTCGTCAAGCACAAGGACCCTCTAGTTAGAACAGACATTACAGAGCAATGTAACATCCAAAAACAAGAGGCCACACAGTTTCCAGTGCTCTCCAGGGAAGTGCAGAAACTTCGGAATTGTGAATTGGTTACAATATCTCTCTTAAAGCGGAACATGTGTTCGAACTGCACAACATATGGACTTATGTGTTAATCAGAGAAGATGTAGACTGTCATGAATGGGAGCAGGACACCACAAAGCTTCAGCTCCAGTTCCAGAGATGGAGAAGGCCTCCATTGAACCTGTACGCAACACCAGAGAATAAGAATTGGTATTCTTAGAAGATGGTGGCACCTGGGGAGTAAGAGACGGAGCTCTCTCAGTTCCCCGGTTTGAGATCTTTGCCCCAGGCTCCATGAAGGATTATACTGTTGTCTGCAGCTTGGGCCTGTCATTTCTGGTTCATAAACCCCAACAACATTTCAACACACCCACATCCTATTCAAGCCAGATGCTCACCTTCTAACCAAGAACCACGGTCAAGTGTTTCTCCACAAGCTGGACTCTTTGTACTTAACAGTCTTTCTGCTTCAGACTTAGGATCCCATTAGGAGTTGCCAGAGCAGTATCCCTGCAGGAAATACGAATACCACTCCGGGCAACTACGAGTGGTTTGGTATTTCCAGACTTGAAATTACTGGGTCCCAATTTTACCCTGTGTGACCCTGCACTTGCACCCCCTACAGAACCCCTCCCACCCCCTTCAGCACCACAAGACAGCAAACAGTGCTCCTCCTAGAGAGCCCATAGCCTTCCCAACCCCAAGATGCCCTCTCCGCCTATTGCCCCTGACCCGCACTGGTCTACCTACAGATGTTTACCTCTTGTCCAGAGCAGGTGGTAAATGTAAGTGTTAAACTGCCCAGCATTGGAGAAAACCTGGCCTAAATGATCTGGTAAGTCAGGTCTGACTAAGTCAATACCCATACAGGGGGCTTTACTTGTCATCACAGTGAACTCATAGGAAGACATTGGCCCAAAAATATTGTTGTGAACAACATAACCCCACTGATATCATGTACTAAGAAAGAGTTGATCCGACTGAATAATTTACATCTGACTATTGGTGGTCGTTGTAATGTGATCAAGATGATTTTGTTTTTTGCCCCGTTTTTTATATTTCTTCCGAACTATTTGTCTTGAGTTTCCTCCCCATATTTTCAAAACTATAGAATCTATGTTTTCTAGCTTTATCTGGGGATATAAGAAACCCAGACGGGCACTTAAATGGCTTATGCTACCAAAGGAGAGAGGAGGATTATCTCTGCCTAATTTTAAACTTTATTATTGGGCCACCGTCCTAAAATACTGTGTCAAAATGATCTCTCACGATCAAACCAGGCTAGCAATCCCGACCCCGCAAGAAATTATACTAGGAGAAGAATGTACTGGCTGCTTTTGGCGGCATGTAAATGATAGCTATTTTAAGAAAGTTAAGTTTAAAACTATTGCGGGGGTGTACAAAGTGTGGAGCAATGTACTTAGGCTCTTGGGGTTTGGGCGATACTCATACTATACTCCAATGAGTCTTAATAATGATTTACCAGACATGTTTCTGGATAGCTGTATCAATAGATGGGTCGCGGCTGGAGTGGTACAGTTGGGCTGTTTTATGCACCAGAGGGCTTTAAGATGTTTGAAGATCTACATGTAGAATATAATATTAGCCACAGGGATTTTTTTAAGTACCTGCAGGTTAGAGATTTCTTAGCAAAGAAAAATGGCGAGCGGTGCAATTTCAAGAACAATCAACTGATTGATAATCTTTGCAAAAAAACACACCTAAGATTGAGGAAATATATGAGTCCCTGAACTCAGTTTTTCCAGATGATATGGATAAACAGTATTCTTTTTGGCAGATCAAGTTGGGAGTACAGTCTACTATTCCCCGTCGCGCCTATGAATTAACCCAAACATCGCTAATGTCGATAAAACTACAAGCACAATGCTATAAAACATTATTTTGCCTATATTATACACCTGAGAAAATCGCAAAATGGGCGACATGGAAGGGAACTACGTGTCCACGTTGTGCATTATCTGGGGCTAATATTACACATATGTTTGTAACACGCTTAATGTTTTGATCAAAGATATATCCGAATTCTTGTCTGATTTGTGCCAAATAAGAGTGGATGTCTCAACCGAGGAAATTATTTTGGGGGTAGCAAACTGTGAGCGGCAGGAAAACATGCAGGGGTTGATCTTTGTGGGCATGGCAATCCTCCGACTCCGTATTGCCTCTTCTTGGCTCGATCCCAATCCACCTGCCTTCTTACAATGGAGGGCTAGGTTACTTGCGACTTGCAGCCTTGAGGTCGCAATCTATAAAAATAAAGTATCTAACAAAAGAAGAAAGGGTATGCAGATTTAGGCACCGCTGCTGCAGTGGATTCAGAGACATACATAGGCTGCCATGTATTTACTATTTCGTATTACTATCTATTTATTATGATTTAGCTGTTGCCTCCGCATATGTCTTAATGAACTTTAATGTATTAACCTCAGATTTATGAATGTAATAAGTCTTTTTGTATATTATTGGTCTTGGGTGGTGGGGGGGGTGGGAGGGAGGAGTTTGTGTATATAATGGAAAAAAAATGTCAATAAAAAGATTTTTTTTTAAAAAGGAAGACAATGGCCAAAATTATTACATTTGAGTGACTATAAACTTCAGCGTAAGGAGAGACTAATATTGGACAGTCAGGATAGAGACCTTCAGAAGGAACAACTTTCCAGAGGATATCCACTCGTACACCATATATGTTCTGGTTTGCACATAAATAAGGCATTGACATTAATAGGATGCCTGATCTCTTACTGCCAGGCTAGAGCTCCAGTTAATATACAACGTCATATGTCAACATCGCTTTTGTTTGTTTCCTAATAATTCCATTTTAATTTTTATTTACTTTGATCATGCAGGTATGTGTGTGCCCTATGACCATCAGAAGGACTGCATGTTTCTTATATATCTAGCACCATACAGACAGCATTACTTTTCTCCTTTAAATGTATGAGTTGGTATACCACTATTTAAATGTCTACAGTTCATCCAATACTGGCTCTGTGTATTTTTTGCTTGTTTGTCATTAAGAAATTACATACACAATACAGAAATCATTCCAAACATATTTACATCTGTGAAAGAGTGGGGCTAGGATCTACAACCAGTAGCTTGTGAGCATTCCAATTGAATGACAAAGTGTCCAGATGATGTAGAACTCATTTTTTAGGCAGCTATTATCAGTTCCCCAGAGCTGCTCGTACCAAATTTGCCATTCAGAATTGGGGATGACTTTTTTTGGCTGACACATCATGTGCCCGGCCCATTCTATTATGGTACAAAGTTTGGACTAGTGAGAACACAATTTTAAATTGCAAGGTCATCGAGGACTGCCTTAAAGTTTCTGCATTTCTCCATATACCCTGGTTGAAATATGTTAAACAGATATGCTGGCCTGGGACACCTGGAATTCTTTGAAGGTCCAAGGACATTGTGGACTGAGTAAAGGAAAGAGCTAAACAAAATGTGCCTCTCGTTGTTCGAGGCAGCCAGGCTGACGATTGAATTGAATAAACTGAGTGTATTCAAGAATCAGCTGATTTCGACCTTGGACCACATTCTCCCTGTAACCTTACCTAGCATATGTGCATAATACCCAACATAGGTTTGCACTGACTGGCTTTAGGTTGGATACCTTCCACTGCTTAGTTACATTTCCTACCCCGATCGATTGGTCACATTTTTTGTCCAACTGTCCATGTGATAGCACCTCCGCACAAAGCACTTTGCACATTGACTTTTTTGCAAATTTTTTAAGGATTTTAGGAAATGTTATATTAAATCAATTTTACGCAACCTGGATTTTAAGCAATGTCGCCTTGCCTTTTTGTATCTGCAAATGTTACCCTCCTTACCAATTTGCTATTTGGTTGCAACATACTTGTGAAGAGTCATACAATTTAGGAAAAAATGGTTTTATAGATTGAAATTAGGTTGGTGTATAATAACCTGCTATCTTGCAGTAATATTTCCGTGTAAAGCCTGGTATTTTAGGGAAAAATTGATTTTATGGACCGATTTGATGATGGCTAAAACATTTTATATTGCTGTTTTATGTTTATGAGAGGTGTGGTGCAGTGGCCAGGGCAGCTGACTTGGAAGCACAGGGTTCATTGTTCGATTCCCGCCTCGGTGGCTGATCAGCTCAGCACCATGTGACTCTGGGCAATAGCTCACTTAGGGCCAGATGTAGGTAATCTCGATTTACCTACTCTTAAATACTGAATCATACCGATTCGGTAGGAGTAGGTAAATGGGATGTAGGTAATTTCTCTTTTGAAATTACCGAATCGGTAAGAAACTGTAATTACCGAATCGGTATTTACCGATTCGGTAATTGCCATTCATTCCTTTGGGCCTGGAGGCCCATAGGAATGAATGTCAATTACCGAATCGGTAAATAACGATTCGGTAATTGGGGGAAACATTGAAGGGTGGCAGGGTGTCACTTTGACACCCTGTTGCACCCCTCAATCGTGTATGGGTGCACATGTTGCAGACATACATGCCCTCATGTCTGCAACATGGCAGCGTTTGAAAAGCAAAAAAAAATGATTTTTCAAGGCTTTTCCTTATTAACCACCAACTTCTAGTTGTTGGTAAATAACAAATTCTTAAAGCCCTGTAGCACTGATTACAGTGCTACCTACATCTAAAAATACAGATTCGGTAATTTTACTGATTCGGTAATTTTACAGAAACTGTAAAATTATCGATTCGGTAAAATTACCGATTCTGTATTTTAGGTGGCCCTACATCTCAGTATCCAAATACCGGTCGGTAACGGCCGAAAATCTGTATTTTCGGCCGTTACCGACCGGTATTTGGATACCTACATCTGGCCCTTAATATCCAGGACTGCCCCCATTGCCTTGAGACCGGTAAGGGTGAGTAGTTTGTGCTTTGCAAATACCGATTTACAGTTTTTTTAAATGTTATTTTATGGTGTATGTATACTTTTGTCATTTCTGCTGAATACATTTTATCTGATTTGAATGACAAAGTGCACTTATCCGCATTATTTATTCAGCAACTACAAGGGCTCTACATTTAATGGAACAGTCAATTCAATCAGCTTTCTGACTCCCATTTGCCAGGGCACAAGTTCTGAAAAACCAGAAGTGGGGGGATGCGGACGTCATGACAGGAAGTGACTTCACGAAAGGTGGCTTGCAACATCAGACTCATTGCCTCCCCTTGCTCATTACTTAGATGCGATTGCATCAGAGAAGCCAGCGCGTGAGCAGCGTTCTGAATGAGCTCTGATCTCACCCCAGAGAGGCCAAAGACTGAATGTGTGGCTCCATTTGCTCCAGTTATCGAGCTCCCGGTATAATAAGTGGGGGGGCGCCATCCACCCGCGTGGTACCCCAACTCGAGCCCTGCTATTGGTAATGAAAACAAGAGCAGTCCCGCTCTCCAAACAAGTGCTCTCTGTTAGATTTAAATTTTTGTCACCCTCTGCCAAGCAAACGCTAGCAGGCTACTAATGAGGAGAGTGGAAGACCATCCTTCTCTGGTCTGCCTTTTACTAAGGTTTGCAACGAAAGATGAATACAGACCCCCTGCGTACGTCCGTGATCCTGCTAACGTCGTAAGCTGCGGTGGAAGGTTCAGTGCTTCAAAACCTCTTTTTACTAAGAGAAGTTTTCCACTGATTTATCTGCGTTAGTAGTCTTACTTCAGACACGTGAATCTATGAAGGATCCATTGCTGGAAACAAAATATGTTACTTATCTCAAACTACAGTCCTCCATCTTTGGCAACTTTCCTAAATTCATATGTGACCATCCATCCTCCCCTTTTTATGAAGATCTTTGCTTGACGTTCATTACTATGAACTTCTGAGATATGAAAGCTGCTGGGGGGAGTGCAACTTAAAGTCTCTTCACTAAATTGATAACATAATGAGGTGGACAGGCTGCACATAAAGCAGGACTCAACAAATGTTACTTGAATGGAGTAAACACGGTTAAATAAGTGTTGACTGCAAGGGATTTCCCATCTGGTTATAGGAAATAATTTAACCCCTTCGATGCTCATGACGGAACCGTTCCGTCATGAGCGTCGGTTGACCTGTGCTCATGACGGAACTGTTCCGTCATGGTTCCATAAGCTCAATGGACCGTTCAGCACAGCGCACAAATTTGCGCCGCGCTGATGAGGTTAAGCAGGTACAACTATGAAATATACCAAAGTTAGAGAATGTATTTCTAATAGGATTAGCATTGGGATGAAGGTTTAGGGTTAGGTTAAGGGTTAGGATCAGGGTTAAGATTAGAGTTAGGTTACTGGTAGTTTAAGCATAAGGTGAAGGAAGGGAATACAAACAAGGTGAAAATAAGGTTGAAGATAAGTTGGGAAAGGTTTAGGGATATGAATAAGGAGTAAAAGGGACTAACAGCCTGATTCATGTACAGGCCGTTTTGCGAGGCTCAAATAGCGAATCATAAGGAATCGCTATTTGAGACTCGCAAAACGGTATTCATGTGGGAATCGCAATAGTAATTGTGATTCCCACTGATTCCTTATTTGCGATTAGCTAATTGCTAATCGCAAATAAGGAATAACTACCCATGCATTCCTATGGGCCAAAAGGCCCATAGGAATGCATGGGGAGTCATTCCTCATTTGCGATTAGCAATTAGCTAATCGCAAATGAGATTGCGAGTACAAGGGTGCCAGGGGTGTCCAAAGGACACCCTGTAGCACCCCTGCATGGAAAATAACACAGGTGTTGCACACACACATGTCCTTTGGACATGTGTGTGTGTAACATGCAACTCAGAAAAATGCATTTAAATGCATTTTTCTGAGTTTTCGCAATTTACCGCGAGGTCTGACCTCGCGGTAAATTGCGCCTAGAAATAGCGAAATCGCAAATTGAAATAGGATGTTGAATAGCATTTAAGGAATCTCAAATAGAGATTCCTTAAATGTCATTTCCTCGCACATTTGCGACATCGCAATTAGCGATTTTTGCTTTTGGGATGCTGAATCCCAAAAGCAAAAATCGCACTCGCAAAGGGCCGGATTCTCAGAATCCGGCCCTTTGCGAGCCGATTTAGCCTTCATGAATAAGGCTGTAAGTTAAGGATTGGGGTCTTGCTTTAGTTAATAAATTGCACAACAAAACTGCTCAGAAAAATAAAATAATGCTTGGAACTATTTTCACCTGGAATTAATAACGCCAGAATAATTTTAAGGTGATTTTTTTTCATCTGAAAAAAATAACATGGCTCCGTTATGGTGAGACCACATTACTCCATTTCCTGATTACTCTAAGAACGTACACGTCTTTGACCTTATTCTGCATGCAAGAAGATCTTCTGTTGCCCAGACACCTAGGGGACTGAAATGTCATAGGAAAGGCATCTGACTGGAAATGAGCTTCAAGAAATATGTAGAGTCAAAGAGGAGGCAGATTGGAATTGACGTTATGGGTTGTAGCCTGGGACTATCCCATTGAGGAAAAATGGCCCAATGTTCTTGAATATTCTGTTTGCAGTCCCTAGAGATTTGATTTGGGCTTTTGTGGCTTACTGGAATCTGGGTCTGATCACCAATTTGAAAGTCAAAGTGTACAGGTTTAAAAATACAAGATGGGTTTTCCAAATCAAACCACCAAATGGCAGGTTAAATGCCAAAATTGAGTCTATTACTAGGATTCAAGCAGCAAAAACGTTCTTCTGATAACTCATTCACTTTTAGAACCAGGCTTATATATTGTGCAAAAAACATACAGGCTAAAATGTGAAGGTTTCAGATGATACAATATTTGTTTCATCGCCATTTGTAAAGAGCTGGTAGCTAATCTCTGTGATACTAATAGCCTGAGTCTGTAAAAACACATCTAAAAGCTGGTGACAGTCCTGTGTCCTGCAGCACTCCTGAAGTCCTAGTGGGAGGCAGTGATTAAACAGGGGCAGGTAGCACTTCAGTCCTTTTGAGAGCTGTGCCCTGAATTTGATTTTCAGCTCTAGTAACAGAATACACACACATATATATATATATATATATATATATATATATATATATATATATATATATATATATATATATATATATATATATATATATATATATATATAGCTACACCTCTGAATGAAATGAATACTATTTTTTACTTTTTAAATGATATATTAGTACGAACTCTAAGCTCATATTTGTAAATCACTAATTTAAATTAAAACATGAATGCTATTCTAATACTCAGGTTAACCCAAAACCCATGATTATGTAATTTAATAAATGTAATTCAAACGAAATAAATATTACATATTGTTTTAAAGTAGATCTTTCCATAGACCTTATTTAATTTAAAATGAATGACTTATACACCTTATTCTAATTATAAAACGAATGCTAACCTTATCATTTCTTGTATATATCTGTTTTCAGTGTAATTCTATTAATTTATTTTCATACTAGTCCTAACTGTAAATGATATTAAAATATTTTGAATTTCCCACACCATGGCTCAGTGAGCCGAACTCTGGCCGCTGACAAATGCAGTGTTACGGGCATCATTGATTCGAATCCCAGCAAGGTGGATGCAGGCTTCCATTCTTCTGAGGTTGGTAAATTGAGTATCATAAACTGGGTAACAGTAATAAATGTTATTTCCAACTCTTAGAAACTGCAAAAATGTGTTAAGAAATTATGTAGGAAAGGCAAGCCATTAATAAAATACACTTAAACTAATACATACCATTATTCTAACCTTAGCACTAATGCTCTGGTCATTTTAGCACATTTGATTTTCCATTAATTGCAGTAGTGCTAGCCATAATCTAACTTAAACAAAATTCCATTGAAATCAAATATTTACAAATAATGTCATGATTTTTTAACCATTATGCTAAAATATACTTACCCAAAAAGTTGTTTTGCTAATGCTTTGGAAAAAATAATGTTCAAGCTATGTAAACTCAGACTGGTAATGGTACTGTTGAAGTAACATCGGGAGATACGAAATCAGTCGGTACAATAGATTCCTGTCTGTAGTCCGATATATCTCCTGACTTCAAATGGGCCCTTGTCCCATATCTGTCTTTCAGTTCCATGTAGTTGGCATCAACAATATGGATTGGGGGATATCTTGGATGTGGATCTGAGATTATTGGGTTTAGACAATCTGATTTTCCTAACCATCATATTATCTAAAAAAGTCTTATTCATCATGGTATATCTAATATTAACTGTATCCTGTGGGGTATGCAAAACATGATTTGTGGGTTGCAAATTGTTTTGCATTTCTCAGTGCAATCATCATGGAAGTGGATCTAGGATCAAAGATTTAGATTAAGGCTTTGGTTTTAGCTGATTGAGGGTCCCTAGGGAACTCTGAATAGAAAGGCTTCTGGTGTGTTCCCCAGTTCATGGAAATTAAGTGCCCAGAACGAGGCGAACTGGTAAGATTGTATGGTATTCTACGTTTTCCTGGTTGCACTTAATATCTGTCAATAATTTTTACAGGCATATCTACACTGATCAAGGCTGTGATCATTTTGTTTATTTATCCAGCTGCCTGAGCTTGAACTTTCATGGGCACATACATGACACTGGAATGCTATTAAATACTCTTGTATAATTACATCATTTATGGTGTTTTTCTTTGTCAGCAGCACAGTAATTAACTTGCATGAATTTTTAGATCTGGCCTGACAGTGTAACTCTCTCACCTGACCTTTTAACCTACACCAATATTATTCTACTATTTGTTGTTTCCATGCAAATACATATTATTAGCATGCTATCTACTTCTATTGCTTCACATTTGCAGCGCCTAATAGATATGAGGCACTGAGTACATTAGATGATAACAATTGACTCAGCCCCGATCTTAGTTATGCTGGGGAACACTGTTCCCAACAAGGAGCGCACTTCTCAACCCCTGAGCGCGCAGTCCCATGTGTGGAGCGCGCACAGACGGCACATTCCGCAAGAGTATTTGCGTCGCCACTTTTAAAAGGCGCACGTCGCGAAAAACAGGCATTTCCAGATTGCGGAGGACGGCGGCGAAAGTGATCACTCGGGAGCGGAGGTAAGTGTTATAATGTGCCCACTTGTTTTTCTTTTGTTTCTGCCGCGTGTGCTTTTGGATTGGCCTCAGGCACACGCACTGTTTGTTTGCCGTATTGTTTTATTAGTAAAGCGAGGCTGCGCGGGAGATTCTGTGCATTTATTTAAGTATTCATGTTAATTGCAGCCCCTTCACGAGCTGCGATTAACATGAATACACAGCGTGTGTTTTTTAGGCTCATCTGCCTTGTTTGCAGACTTGCTGTATTGCTTTGGTAGTAACGCGAGGCTGCGGGACAGATTGAGTGCTTTTGTTTAAGTATCCATGTTAATCGCAGCTCGTGAAGGGGCTGCAATTAACATGGATACTTAAATAAAAGCACACAATCTCCCCCGAAGCCTCGCTTTACTACCAAAACAATACAGCAAGTATGCAAACAAGGCAGATTAACCTAAAAAGCACACACAGTGTTTTTAAACTTGCTATGTTGTTTTGTTAGTAACGCGAGGCTGCGGGCAGATTGAGTGCTTTTGTTTAAGTATCTATGTTAATCGCAGCTCGTGAAGGGGCTGCAAATAACATGGATACTTAAATAAAAGTGTTAGAACTGGCTATTTCTGGTAGGCTAAGGCTGACGCCAAAGCCAGGCAGAAACCACCATTCTAGTCAGGGCAAGGAAGTCACACGCCAAGATAACCCCTGCTCACCCCCTTGGTAGCTTGCCACAAGCAGTAAGGCTAAACTCGGAGGCAATGTGTAAAGCATTTGCGCCAGCGCACAACAGCAACAACCTACTAGGTACACCACAAAAGAGACTCCACACAAGGTTATTATAAAAATAACTTTTGTATTGTAAAAACACATCAGATAAAATCCCACATATACATTGTGCCAACTGGCACGGGCAATATTCACATGGGATTATTCACAAGACAGGGCCACATGGGCCACTGCCATAATCAGCACTTAGTAGAAATGAAATATTGTCAGAAATTAGAATAAAAGAATATACAATCACTGTAGCACAAAGTAACAGTTATGAATCACATCCAGTAACTACTGGGAACAGGTAAGTACACACTACGCAACCCTAAACCCCTTAGGAGCATGTCACGCAGGGAACCAGGACCTCACTAGGACCACCTGTACTAAAAAGGACAACCACCTAAGTATCACACAGCATTTAGGGGTCTAGGAAAGAACACATTACCCATGATGCATAAATATACATTCAGAGGAGTAGTAACGGGAAACACATGATGCATAAACCTACACATTCAGCGGTGTTTAAGAACAGAGCACATGGTGCAATAAAATACATTCAGGTGTGCAGCGCAAGAAGACACATGATGACTAAAACATTCAGAGGTGCAGCGCAGGAAAAGAAAGACACATAATGCATAAAAACATTCAGAGGTGTCAAGAGTAAAGCACATGATGCGATAAAATACATTCAGGGGTGCAGCGCAATAAGACACATGAGGCCTAAAACATTCAGAGGTGTTAGAGCCATACAATAGCGCAAGAATCCCATGATGCCTAAAAACATTCAGAGGTGCATGAATAACACATAATGCAAGAGAACACATTCAGAGGTGCAATAACCATATAATTGCGCAAAGACTCACATAAGGCACTACCTGTGGCAGTCCCTAGGCCAACTGGCCGTGTTGGGGCTCAGACGCCCTGAGTCTCAATGTCAGGGTGCGCTGCCATGCAGCGCCAGTCTCAAAGTACAAAAAGCCTAAACGTGGCAGCTGCCCACAAAGTGCTGGGCAGCTGGGGAACAACAAAACTGCGCCAGGGCCCTCACTGGCCCTTAGGCGCCAGCTGCGCCACTGCTGGAGCCACACAGGCTCTGGGCATATCGCACATGCCCCAGACGTTGGAGCCACAGAGGCTCTGCTACTGCAAATAGCCAAACATTGGAGCCACACAGGCTCTTAAAACAATGGTGCCCCCATGAGCCTCACCGGACTCTAACCCTCACACTCGGAGGCAGGAGGGGACGGGCACCGGCAATGTGCCCCGAAGCCCCCTCTATCGAATATGGCCCTCTCTGGAGCCAAAAAGGCTCGTAAACATAATATGGCCCCTCTGAGCCTCTCTAGGCTCACACACGTTGAAGCCACCCACTGCCAACTGGGGCCGCCCTTGAAGCCCTCGTGGCTTCACACTGGCAACAGGCGCGCTCTCGCGCCACTGGGGGGGGCGGACACCGACAACGTGTCCCGGCGCCTCTTCTCTCGTCTGCCCCACTCTGCCCGGCCCTCAGCCCAGACTCACCGGGACTCCGATGCAGAACGCCAGCCTTCACTCTCTCTCCAGGGCTCCCTCGGCACACGGGAGCCCCAGCAGCAGGCGACGCTCTCTTCTCTCTGCACCGGAGCGGCGGGGCGGGACTTCCGGTCTTCGCCGTGCGGTCGGGGCGGGTACCGGCAATGTGCCCCGCGCCCCCTCCGCTATTCGTCAACTCCTCCGGGGCCCCCTCCAGCACACGGGAGCCCCCGATGACCAGGCCGCCATGCTCCTTCACCTCTCCACACACGGCGCCGCAGCTCCTCCTCCATCGGCCAATCCGGTCGCGGCTCGAGCGGCAAGCCCCCACACTCGCCACGCAGCTTCCAGGAGTCAGCCAACCACAGCGCGGCTCCTGGACCAGGCCCCCTTCAAAGGACCAATCGGAGCACGGCTCTCCTCAGGGTTCAGCCAATCAGTTCGCAGCCCCTTCGTGGTTCTCCCCGCGGCTTCTGGTCACCTTCAGGCCCCCGGGCAGTGGCAATCACGGTGTGGGCAGCCAAAGTTAAATAAGCTTAAAAATAAGCGAGGTGGGCACTCGCCAGGGCGGGCAAAGAGCCCCTCAGCGCTATAATCACAATAAAGTGCTCTAAAGCGCTATTGGGCAATAAAGCGCTCCCAAAGCGCTAGAACACAAAGTACAAAGACCCTTCCAGAAATGCAGCTCCACCATGCTGCACAAAGGTCCCAGAGAGTCCCAGGGGGGCAAAGCAAAGTCCCCCCCATCAGCCCAGGCAAGGCAGAGGGTCCCCCAGGAGTCCAGGAAGGTCCATCAGGTGCCCAGGGGCAGGGCAGAGCCCAGGGATTCCCCTGAGCCCAAGCAGCAGCAGCCCCTGGCAGATTCAAGTTGAAAACAAGAACATTTAGGAAGAAGACACAGCCCCTTCTTATACACAGAAAAGTCTTTGAAGCCCTTTGAAGTCTTGGTGCAAGGGGGCCCTGAGCACTGGAATATTTCAGGTGTTCTTCTTCCTGTCAGCTTGAGGGCCAGAGGTGACAGTGGGCCGGCAGGGGAGCGAGCCAGCATGGTGGTCAGGCAGACACAGCCCGGCACTATCAGGCGCTTCTTCCTCCCCCTTCCCTGGCAACAGATGTTGCCTTTCACCCCTGGGCTGACTCAGACAACCTCCGGGGCTCTGCAGCCCCTGTCACCCTCCAACCAGACAGTTAATCCACAGCAGGCCCAGGCACCCTGGGCCAGGCTCACCAGCCAATCGCACGCCAGAACCAACTTACACAAATATGCCAACTTCTAAAAGTGGCGCTTCTAGACTAGACACAATCATGGTGCATATACCATTTTGCA
The DNA here is from genome assembly GCF_964263255.1 of Lissotriton vulgaris. Lineage (NCBI taxonomy): Eukaryota > Metazoa > Chordata > Amphibia > Caudata > Salamandridae > Lissotriton > Lissotriton vulgaris. The sequence goes on along the minus strand of NC_141685.1, from coordinate 997,458,107 downwards.
GCATTCAGTCTCACGAGTTCGTACATACCAAACTCGACCCTGCACTCCCCACACATCAGGAACTACCATGGGCATACATATTCCCCATTCATTCCTATGGGAGGGCAGGTCACTCACCACTCATTCACAGAGAGCTCAAGCACTTTACACTGTACCACAGCGAAAAAGTGCGCAGAGGCTTAAAATCACCAACACCAGGTTCCATAAACAGGCTAGGAAAAAGCAAAAAGTCTAGGGGTGAACCTGCCTAAAGGGCCGGGACCAACATAACCCACTTCCAGCCAAAATGCAGGGTAGACCAATCACACCACTGATGGGCTTCCTTGCTTTGGGCGACAAAACACGGACACGGACCTGCACGGCAGGGACACCCTCCGGTTTTACGCCACTCTGAACCCACCTGGTTACCTCCAAACAATAACTCTCTGACACCACTAGGATACCCTACTGGTACTCCCTAGTTATCCACAGCCAAGACCATCCAAATATCACAGGTCCTAATCAATACGCAGAGCGGGGGGTAATAACCCCTGGCACACAATAGCCATTCTCCACTCTCTCTCTCAGTGTAGCTACGACTACCACTGATCCAACAACCTAGGGTCCACACCCCCAAGCTGACCAGAGGTCTCGGGCAAGAATGCCCCACCCTACCTCTACTTCTGGGTTTCCGCACCCTCACAGAGAAGCATTCACCAGAACACAATTCTCCTACCAGATCAGAACCTCACTCCATCACTGGTCTACCACCTGGAAACTATTCCGCTTCTGAGGTACAACGCACACAGCACAGTTCCTCTTCAAACAGGTGGGGGGACACAGCACACCGCAAAGCCCCCTTTCCTCTACCTTAGTGGAAACAACAAACTGCAGGTGAGCCCCTGAGCACACAGCAAGGGCAGCCCCCTCAGTTTCTTCAGCTGATCCACTTTGGCAGAGATCCCTCTTGACCTAGAAGTTTCCTAATCTCCCAACCTAAGATCTAAATCCTCAGGTTGCATCGGGGTCAGAAGTAAGGACACCGTCCCTCTGCACCCCCTTCCAGTTCCATGACTACAGGCCCAGTATGTCTCAGGCTAGACAGAGCACACGCCAGCGGCGTATCAGCGACACACTCTCCTCCAGTACTCCCTATCACAGGGTAATTCTCCGTATGTCCCAGGCTAGACAGAGCACACGCCAACGGCGTATCAGTGACACACTTTCCTTCAGTACTCCTTCCAGGTCAGGCCACACCCCAACCTGGCTTTCCCCCCTCCTCGGGGAACAACCTCCAGAGGCCCCACAAATGGTCAAGCACCCTAGCCGGTCAAATGCTCAGCGAGCCAGGACTTCTACACCCTCCACTAGGAGCGGTACTGCCCAACACTAGGACCGCCGGAGTTCTGGTTACAGACACTCCCCGTCCTCTAGACACAGGAAGATCCTCCTCAAATGACCTATGTACAGCTTAGGCCCCTGACCTGGCGCTCCCTTAGGGAACCCTCCAGGCCCTGAGATAGGGTTTCGGGCCAACGTGGGACACACCATCCCACACATCACTCCGCCTCCACTGAGACAGGACGTGAGCCCCTACACCCTACCCTTTCTACTGGGATCTAGCTGGGCTACACAGTAACCTCTTCTCCTACACAGGATCATCAGATACTCAAGCCACTCCTTTTAGAATCACTCCCTAATGCCTCTGCCAGACATCTAGCACACTGCCAAACATCCACCTTCTTGTCCAGTTCCTTTGCAGGACCTCCTGCACACCACCAGAGGTACACCTCCCGTGCAAGTTCCTTAAAAAAAACTCACACTAACTCCTTCAGTTCAACACACCACTCATTCACACACAACCCCCCCCCCTCGGACTGGTAAGGCAGTTTCTACCACCCCTGATTCCTCAACCTGACCACACGTGACACAGGTACCAAACTCTGGGAGCTGGGAATGGGACTTCACATGCACTGGACACATTTAAGCTGCCACCACTGGATCCTACCATACTGGGGAATCCAGACACATACACACTACACTCAGGCGATAACCACCCTCCTGAGCTAGTCATTTCTCCTCACACTCCTTCTCTCTCCTATCTACCCACACACACACATGGGGACAGGATTTGGGATTGGGCACTGGACCCGGCAAGGGATTCCTAATCTATGGGAACCTCCCCCTCTACTGGCGTCCCGCCCTGTCACTTTCTCTCATCTGCCACTAACCATAAAGCACAGAAACACATTTGAAAATGACACTCTTTGAGGAAAAAAAAAATCAAAAACAATAATCCCAAACATGTGACTATCTGAAAAAAATTGCAGAGTTTTGTAATGTAGCCAGTTGTCGCTATGGCACTGCGCAAACACAAGTCCAAATCCGCACCGCTGACCACCAATGTTAGAACTGGCTATTTCTGGTAGGCTAAGGCTGACGCCAAAGCCAGGCAGAAACCACCATTCTAGTCAGGGCAAGGAAGTCACACGCCAAGATAACCCCTGCTCACCCCCTTGGTAGCTTGCCACAAGCAGTAAGGCTAAACTCGGAGGCAATGTGTAAAGCATTTGCGCCAGCGCACAACAGCAACAACCTACTAGGTACACCACAAAAGAGACTCCACACAAGGTTATTATAAAAATAACTTTTGTATTGTAAAAACACATCAGATAAAATCCCACATATAAATTGTGCCAACTGGCACAGGCAATATTCACATGGGATTATTCACAAGACAGGGCCACATGGGCCACTGCCATAATCAGCACTTAGTAGAAATGAAATATTGTCAGAAATTAGAATAAAAGAATATACAATCACTGTAGCACAAAGTAACAGTTATGAATCACATCCAGTAACTACTGGGAACAGGTAAGTACACACTACGCAACCCTAAACCCCTTAGGAGCATGTCACGCAGGGAACCAGGACCTCACTAGGACCACCTGTACTAAAAAGGACAACCACCTAAGTATCACACAGCATTTAGGGGTCTAGGAAAGAACACATTACCCATGATGCATAAATATACATTCAGAGGAGTAGTAACGGGAAACACATGACGCATAAACCTACACATTCAGCGGTGTTTAAGAACAGAGCACATGATGCAATAAAATACATTCAGGGGTGCAGCGCAAGAAGACACATGATGACTAAAACATTCAGAGGTGCAGCGCAGGAAAAGAAAGACACATAATGCATAAAAACATTCAGAGGTGTCAAGAGTAAAGCACATGATGCGATAAAATACATTCAGGGGTGCAGCGCAATAAGACACATGAGGCCTAAAACATTCAGAGGTGTTAGAGCCATACAATTGCGCAAGAATCCCATGATGCCTAAAAACATTCAGAGGTGCAGGAATAACACATAATGCAAGAGAACACATTCAGAGGTGCAATAACCATATAATTGCGCAAAGACTCACATAAGCCACTACCTGTGGCAGTCCCTAGGCCAACTGGCCGTGTTGGGGCTCAGACGCCCTGAGTCTCAATGTCAGGGTGCGCTGCCATGCAGCGCCAGTCTCAAAGTACAAAAAGCCTAAACGTGGCAGCTGCCCACAAAGTGCTGGGCAGCTGGGGAACAACAAAACTGCGCCAGGGCCCTCACTGGCCCTTAGGCGCCAGCTGCGCCACTGCTGGAGCCACACAGGCTCTGGGCATATCGCACATGCCCCAGACGTTGGAGCCACAGAGGCTCTGCTACTGCAAATAGCCAAACGTTGGAGCCACACAGGCTCTTGAAACAATGGTGCCCCCATGAGCCTCACCGGACTCTAACCCTCACACTCGGAGGCAGGAGGGGACGGGCACCGGCAATGTGCCCCGAAGCCCCCTCTATCGAATATGGCCCTCTCTGGAGCCAAACAGGCTCGTAAACATAATATGGCCCCTCTGAGCCTCTCTAGGCTCACACACGTTGGGGCGACCCACTGCCAACTGGGGCCGCCCTTGAAGCCTTCGTGGCTTCGCACTGGCAACAGGCGCGCTCTCGCGCCACTGGGGGGGGTGGACACCGACAACATGTCCCGGCGCCTCTCCTCTCTTCTGCCCCTCTCTGCCCGGCCCTCAGCCCAGACTCACCGGGACTCCGATGAGGAACGCCAGCCTTCACTCTCTCTCCAGGGCTCCCTCGGCACACGGGAGCCCCAGCAGCAGGCGACGCTCTCTTCTCTCTGCACCGGAGCGGCGGGGCGGGACTTCCGGTCTTCGCCGTGCGGTGGGGGCGGGCACCGGCAATGTGCCCCGCGCCCCCTCCGCTATTCGTCAACTCCTCCGTGGCCCCCTCCAGCACACGGGAGCCCCTGACGACCAGGCCACCATGCTCCTTCACCTCTTCACACACGGCGCCGCAGCTCCTCCTCCATCGGCCAATCCGGTCGCGGCTCGAGCGGCAAGCCCCCACACTCGCCACGCAGCTTCCAGGAGTCAGCCAACCACAGCGCGGCTCCTGGACCAGGCCCCCTTCAAAGGACCAATCGGAGCACGGCTCTCCTCAGGGTTCAGCCAATCAGGTCGCAGCCCCTTCGTGGTTCTCCCCGCGGCTTCTGGTCACCTTCAGGCCCCCGGGCAGTGGCAATCACGGTGTGGGCAGCCAAAGTTAAATAAGCTTAAAAATAAGCGAGGTGGGCACTCGCCAGGGCGGGCAAAGAGCCCCTCAGCGCTATAATCACAATAAAGTGCTCTAAAGCGCTATTGGGCAATAAAGCGCTCCCAAAGCGCTAGAACACAAAGTACAAAGACCCTTCCAGAAATGCAGCTCCACCATGCTGCACAAAGGTCCCAGAGAGTCCCAGGGGGGCAAAGCAAAGTCCCCCCCATCAGCCCAGGCAAGGCAGAGGGTCCCCCAGGAGTCCAGGAAGGTCCATCAGGTGCCCAGGGGCAGGGCAGAGCCCAGGGATTCCCCTGAGCCCAAGCAGCAGCAGCCCCTGGCAGATTCAAGTTGAAAACAAGAACATTTAGGAAGAAGACACAGCCCCTTCTTATACACAGAAAAGTCTTTGAAGCCCTTTGAAGTCTTGGTGCAAGGGGGCCCTGAGCACTGGAATATTTCAGGTGTTCTTCTTCCTGTCAGCTTGAGGGCCAGAGGTGACAGTGGGCCGGCAGGGGAGCGAGCCAGCATGGTGGTCAGGCAGACACAGCCCGGCACTATCAGGCGCTTCTTCCTCCCCCTTCCCTGGCAACAGATGTTGCCTTTCACCCCTGGGCTGACTCAGACAACCTCCGGGGCTCTGCAGCCCCTGTCACCCTCCAACCAGACAGTTAATCCACAGCAGGCCCAGGCACCCTGGGCCAGGCTCACCAGCCAATCGCACGCCAGAACCAACTTACACAAATATGCCAACTTCTAAAAGTGGCGCTTCTAGACTAGACACAATCATGGTGCATATACCATTTTGCAGCATTCAGTCTCACGAGTTCGTACATACCAAACTCGACCCTGCACTCCCCACACATCAGGAACTACCATGGGCATACATATTCCCCATTCATTCCTATGGGAGGGCAGGTCACTCACCACTCATTCACAGAGAGCTCAAGCACTTTACACTGTACCACAGCGAAAAAGTGCGCAGAGGCTTAAAATCACCAACACCAGGTTCCATAAACAGGCTAGGAAAAAGCAAAAAGTCTAGGGGTGAACCTGCCTAAAGGGCCGGGACCAACATAACCCACTTCCAGCCAAAATGCAGGGTAGACCAATCACACCACTGATGGGCTTCCTTGCTTTGGGCGACAAAACACGGACACGGACCTGCACGGCAGGGACACCCTCCGGTTTTACGCCACTCTGAACCCACCTGGTTACCTCCAAACAATAACTCTCTGACACCACTAGGATACCCTACTGGTACTCCCTAGTTATCCACAGCCAAGACCATCCAAATATCACAGGTCCTAATCAATACGCAGAGCGGGGGGTAATAACCCCTGGCACACAATAGCCATTCTCCACTCTCTCTCTCAGTGTAGCTACGACTACCACTGATCCAACAACCTAGGGTCCACACCCCCAAGCTGACCAGAGGTCTCGGGCAAGAATGCCCCACCCTACCTCTACTTCTGGGTTTCCGCACCCTCACAGAGAAGCATTCACCAGAACACAATTCTCCTACCAGATCAGAACCTCACTCCATCACTGGTCTACCACCTGGAAACTATTCCGCTTCTGAGGTACAACGCACACAGCACAGTTCCTCTTCAAACAGGTGGGGGGACACAGCACACCGCAAAGCCCCCTTTCCTCTACCTTAGTGGAAACAACAAACTGCAGGTGAGCCCCTGAGCACACAGCAAGGGCAGCCCCCTCAGTTTCTTCAGCTGATCCACTTTGGCAGAGATCCCTCTTGACCTAGAAGTTTCCTAATCTCCCAACCTAAGATCTAAATCCTCAGGTTGCATCGGGGTCAGAAGTAAGGACACCGTCCCTCTGCACCCCCTTCCAGTTCCATGACTACAGGCCCAGTATGTCTCAGGCTAGACAGAGCACACGCCAGCGGCGTATCAGCGACACACTCTCCTCCAGTACTCCCTATCACAGGGTAATTCTCCGTATGTCCCAGGCTAGACAGAGCACACGCCAACGGCGTATCAGTGACACACTTTCCTTCAGTACTCCTTCCAGGTCAGGCCACACCCCAACCTGGCTTTCCCCCCTCCTCGGGGAACAACCTCCAGAGGCCCCACAAATGGTCAAGCACCCTAGCCGGTCAAATGCTCAGCGAGCCAGGACTTCTACACCCTCCACTAGGAGCGGTACTGCCCAACACTAGGACCGCCGGAGTTCTGGTTACAGACACTCCCCGTCCTCTAGACACAGGAAGATCCTCCTCAAATGACCTATGTACAGCTTAGGCCCCTGACCTGGCGCTCCCTTAGGGAACCCTCCAGGCCCTGAGATAGGGTTTCGGGCCAACGTGGGACACACCATCCCACACATCACTCCGCCTCCACTGAGACAGGACGTGAGCCCCTACACCCTACCCTTTCTACTGGGATCTAGCTGGGCTACACAGTAACCTCTTCTCCTACACAGGATCATCAGATACTCAAGCCACTCCTTTTAGAATCACTCCCTAATGCCTCTGCCAGACATCTAGCACACTGCCAAACATCCACCTTCTTGTCCAGTTCCTTTGCAGGACCTCCTGCACACCACCAGAGGTACACCTCCCGTGCAAGTTCCTTAAAAAAAACTCACACTAACTCCTTCAGTTCAACACACCACTCATTCACACACAACCCCCCCCCCTCGGACTGGTAAGGCAGTTTCTACCACCCCTGATTCCTCAACCTGACCACACGTGACACAGGTACCAAACTCTGGGAGCTGGGAATGGGACTTCACATGCACTGGACACATTTAAGCTGCCACCACTGGATCCTACCATACTGGGGAATCCAGACACATACACACTACACTCAGGCGATAACCACCCTCCTGAGCTAGTCATTTCTCCTCACACTCCTTCTCTCTCCTATCTACCCACACACACACATGGGGACAGGATTTGGGATTGGGCACTGGACCCGGCAAGGGATTCCTAATCTATGGGAACCTCCCCCTCTACTGGCGTCCCGCCCTGTCACTTTCTCTCATCTGCCACTAACCATAAAGCACAGAAACACATTTGAAAATGACACTCTTTGAGGAAAAAAAAAATCAAAAACAATAATCCCAAACATGTGACTATCTGAAAAAAATTGCAGAGTTTTGTAATGTAGCCAGTTGTCGCTATGGCACTGCGCAAACACAAGTCCAAATCCGCACCGCTGACCACCAATGTTAGAACTGGCTATTTCTGGTAGGCTAAGGCTGACGCCAAAGCCAGGCAGAAACCACCATTCTAGTCAGGGCAAGGAAGTCACACGCCAAGATAACCCCTGCTCACCCCCTTGGTAGCTTGCCACAAGCAGTAAGGCTAAACTCGGAGGCAATGTGTAAAGCATTTGCGCCAGCGCACAACAGCAACAACCTACTAGGTACACCACAAAAGAGACTCCACACAAGGTTATTATAAAAATAACTTTTGTATTGTAAAAACACATCAGATAAAATCCCACATATAAATTGTGCCAACTGGCACGGGCAATATTCACATGGGATTATTCACAAGACAGGGCCACATGGGCCACTGCCATAATCAGCACTTAGTAGAAATGAAATATTGTCAGAAATTAGAATAAAAGAATATACAATCACTGTAGCACAAAGTAACAGTTATGAATCACATCCAGTAACTACTGGGAACAGGTAAGTACACACTACGCAACCCTAAACCCCTTAGGAGCATGTCACGCAGGGAACCAGGACCTCACTAGGACCACCTGTACTAAAAAGGACAACCACCTAAGTATCACACAGCATTTAGGGGTCTAGGAAAGAACACATTACCCATGATGCATAAATATACATTCAGAGGAGTAGTAACGGGAAACACATGACGCATAAACCTACACATTCAGCGGTGTTTAAGAACAGAGCACATGATGCAATAAAATACATTCAGGGGTGCAGCGCAAGAAGACACATGATGACTAAAACATTCAGAGGTGCAGCGCAGGAAAAGAAAGACACATAATGCATAAAAACATTCAGAGGTGTCAAGAGTAAAGCACATGATGCGATAAAATACATTCAGGGGTGCAGCGCAATAAGACACATGAGGCCTAAAACATTCAGAGGTGTTAGAGCCATACAATTGCGCAAGAATCCCATGATGCCTAAAAACATTCAGAGGTGCAGGAATAACACATAATGCAAGAGAACACATTCAGAGGTGCAATAACCATATAATTGCGCAAAGACTCACATAAGCCACTACCTGTGGCAGTCCCTAGGCCAACTGGCCGTGTTGGGGCTCAGACGCCCTGAGTCTCAATGTCAGGGTGCGCTGCCATGCAGCGCCAGTCTCAAAGTACAAAAAGCCTAAACGTGGCAGCTGCCCACAAAGTGCTGGGCAGCTGGGGAACAACAAAACTGCGCCAGGGCCCTCACTGGCCCTTAGGCGCCAGCTGCGCCACTGCTGGAGCCACACAGGCTCTGGGCATATCGCACATGCCCCAGACGTTGGAGCCACAGAGGCTCTGCTACTGCAAATAGCCAAACGTTGGAGCCACACAGGCTCTTGAAACAATGGTGCCCCCATGAGCCTCACCGGACTCTAACCCTCACACTCGGAGGCAGGAGGGGACGGGCACCGGCAATGTGCCCCGAAGCCCCCTCTATCGAATATGGCCCTCTCTGGAGCCAAACAGGCTCGTAAACATAATATGGCCCCTCTGAGCCTCTCTAGGCTCACACACGTTGGGGCGACCCACTGCCAACTGGGGCCGCCCTTGAAGCCTTCGTGGCTTCGCACTGGCAACAGGCGCGCTCTCGCGCCACTGGGGGGGGTGGACACCGACAACATGTCCCGGCGCCTCTCCTCTCTTCTGCCCCTCTCTGCCCGGCCCTCAGCCCAGACTCACCGGGACTCCGATGAGGAACGCCAGCCTTCACTCTCTCTCCAGGGCTCCCTCGGCACACGGGAGCCCCAGCAGCAGGCGACGCTCTCTTCTCTCTGCACCGGAGCGGCGGGGCGGGACTTCCGGTCTTCGCCGTGCGGTGGGGGCGGGCACCGGCAATGTGCCCCGCGCCCCCTCCGCTATTCGTCAACTCCTCCGTGGCCCCCTCCAGCACACGGGAGCCCCTGACGACCAGGCCACCATGCTCCTTCACCTCTTCACACACGGCGCCGCAGCTCCTCCTCCATCGGCCAATCCGGTCGCGGCTCGAGCGGCAAGCCCCCACACTCGCCACGCAGCTTCCAGGAGTCAGCCAACCACAGCGCGGCTCCTGGACCAGGCCCCCTTCAAAGGACCAATCGGAGCACGGCTCTCCTCGGGGTTCGTCCAATCAGGTCGCGGCCCCTTCGTGGTTCTCCCCGCGGCTTCTGGTCACCTTCAGGCCCCCGGGCAGCGGCAATCATGGTGTGGGCAGCCGAAGTTAAATAAGCTTAAAAATAAGCGAGGTGGGCACTCGCCAGGGCGGGCAAAGCGCCCCTCAGCGCTATAATCACAATAAAGCGCTCTAAAGCGCTATGGGGCAATAAAGCGCTCCCAAAGCGCTAGAACACAAAGTACAAAGGTCCTTCCAGAAATGCAGCTCCACCATGCTGCACAAAGGTCCCAGAGAGTCCCAGGGGGGCAAAGCAAAGTCCCCCCCATCAGCCCAGGCAAGGCAGAGGGTCCCTCAGGAGTCCAGGAAGGTCCATCAGGTGCCCAGGGGCTGGGCAGAGCCCAGGGACTCCCCTGAGCCCAAGCAGCAGCAGCCCCTGGCAGATTCAAGTTGAAAACAAGAACATTTTGGAAGAAGACACAGTCCCTTCTTATACACAGAAAAGTCTTTGAAGCCCTTTGAAGTCTTGGTGCAATGGGGCCCTGAGCACTGGAATGTTTCTGGTGTTCTTCTTCCTGTCAGCTTCAGGGCCAGAGGTGACAGTGGGCCGGCAGGGGAGCGAGCCAGCATGGTGGTCAGGCAGACACAGCCAGGCACTATCAGGCGCTTCTTCCTCCCCCTTCCCTGGCAACAGATGTTGCATTTCACCCCTGGGCTGACTCAGACAACCTCCGGGGCTCTGCAGCCCCTGTCACCCTCCAACCAGACAGTTAATCCACAGCAGGCCCAGGCACCCTGGGCCAGGCTCACCAGCCAATCGCACGCCAGAACCAACTTACACAAATATGCCAACTTCTAAAAGTGGCGCTTCTAGACTAGACACAATCATGGCGCATATACCATTTTGCAGCATTCAGTCTCACGAGTTCGTACATACCAAACTCGACCCTGCACTCCCCACACATCAGGAACTACCATGGGCATACATATTCCCCATGCATTCCTATGGGAGGGCAGGTCACTCACCACTCATTCACAGAGAGCTCAAGCACTTTACACTGTACCACAGCGAAAAAGTGCGCAGAGGCCTAAAATCACCAACACCAGGTTCCATAAACAGGCTAGGAAAAAGCAAAAAGCCTCGGGGTGAACCTGCCTAAAGGGCCGGGTCTAACAAAAAGCATACGGTAACACACCATGGATAGTTCCTTGATTTGAAGAGGCATTACTGGAAGTATGTGCCCCCACTGTGCCCCCTGCTGTGCCAGGCTCCTCACACTCGCCAGGAGTTAATCTTTTGCTCAATTTAATTAAAAGGTTTTCACGCTCTGTGGCCAAAGGTCAAGGGTCTTGATTTAAAAATATTGCTTTGCCGCTTCAGTAATGCCTTGTGTAGCTCAGTGAATATCGGCCACTCACACAAGCAATACTACACATGAGCTGCTGTAATTATCCTATACCGTGCACTGCAAACTCAGATTATACATTTAACACTCTGTGAACTCTCTTGTGCTCCCTCAGTATCCATTTATGGGCCTGAACACATTATCTTACGGAATGTTTGCCACCTTTCAGTCTCCATACTTGCCATTATTATGTAGATTTAGAAAATGAGTTCCAGTATGTAAACTGGGCACAAATGATTAGTCAAGAGGCACCTAGAGGCATGGTGTGCTATAAGTCTCCAACAAACAGGAGCTTCGAGAACACAGCACAGATGCAACCTGCTATTTATTAAGTATGCAGCTTTATTTCAAAGTACATGACATTTCTCCTCAATGCTATATAATATGGCCACCTGCTGAATTTTGAGACCATCGTTATAATTATGGTTTCCCCACTTGTTGTAGTACCTCCATTACCCTCGCATTCCCTCTATATGATAGTCATATTGCTCACTCTAGTAAATTTATGGTTTAATTTTTTTCGCCCTACTACTTTCAGACATTACCAGCCGCCACTGATTTGATCATACTGCGTTTCTTCCCTTGAGTTTTAGCAAATTTCAAGAAGAGCATTCCTCTGGTTTTAGCTCCTGAGTGAGTTTTATTATCGCTCTGAACCCAAAGTGAATAGACTCATATTGTAATTTTGATTACAAAAATACAACAGCTACGGACTTGTTTTATAGGTATTATTCACTGCATACTGAAGGGTTTGGTTAGATTTTTACATTGCTCATATCAAAGGACAAGATATGTGTTCTTTCAAAGACACCAAAACACACTAGAACAGAGGGGTGAGAGGAAGAAGGCCCCCTTCGGCCTCCCGCTCAGACTTATATCACAAAAAGGAAGAGGGATGAAGATGAATCAGAAAAGGTTTCTAAGAGTAAGTAGAGGAAAAATCACCTTATTTTAAAACTGCCCTCACACACAGCAAGCTGTGTCATGCTTCACATAGGGCTGCTAACACGCCTCCGTGGTCTCCCGACACTGGAGGTGGAGCAATAAGGAGGGGAAGACAATACAATATACAGTGAGCGGTTAGTGAAATCTCAAAAGGTGAGAAAGGGGTGTAGAATCAGTAGTGATAAAAGCTGGTACCTGGCGATCCTTACTACAATTGTAATATTAGGTCCCCTGTCCAGAATTTAAAAATAAATCGTGGATGCTAGGTAGAAGAACTTATTTATGGAATTCCACCTGCTCCACACCTCTTAAGTGTTGACATGTTTCAGCCGGCTGTTGACAGTGCCCCGGCTTTCTTCAGGACTCTCACCTCTGTGACCCTAAGTGACAACCCTTATTCTTCCACCAGTTCAGAAGTGAAAAAGGAAAATATCACCTTATACAAAGAGCTCTTTGCTTTGTGAAGGGGAACCGAGTTTATTATAATCAAAAACTCGAAATGGAAGGGGAGGGGAACAGGTTCCTATTAGCACTCTTGCTTGCGAGGTAGGCTGTCCACAGACCCGATAGGCTGTCCTTACCACCGCGTAGTTCTTTCAAAGACATACTGCCAATTTTAGAATTACTGTAAAATCTGCCAGGGAATCACAAACTTCGATTTGCATGTATGTGTCCAAGCTGTTATAAAATCAACAGATCAGTGATAGGCAAATGTTTGATATACAGTTCTAATAGAGTAAAGAAACTAGGCATTTAGAAAGATGTGCACATATATTACAGCAGCGAAAAATGCACGTTTGTCTTCCTCAAGTGTCAGTCAAATCACCTGTGAGTTAGCCACCAATCACAGCATTTGCAGGTAGGATTATATCAATGGTACCACGTTTTATATTCAGGTTCAACTAAAACAATACACTCATAAGGTCACGGAATACTGCAAAGATATTGCTACTATGGTTGAACGAATTAGCCACAACTGTTGCTGCTGAACGCTTTGTTCCCTCGCTACACCTTGGAATTCACAATTAGGCAGTAACTCCAGTAACAGGCTAATTGGGAAATTCTGTGTGTGGGAAAGCCTATGTATATCAATCAGAATTGAGCATTCTTAACAGTGTGCAGAATATTAATCCACACTCAAATTAACACGTGTATGCTGACATGATGCCTAGCACATAAAAAAATGAACTGTGCTGATTTTTCATAAGAGATTAATATCAGCACAAATGAAGCAATTAAAAAAAAGTAAAGCTTTTTATTAACATACATCAGCTCATTAGTTGTAATACAGAGGAAGTAATAAATCTGGCATAGTAGGGACAACAGGTAAAATCAAAGATTGCAGTATATCACCGGAAAATCTAGGGGGAAGGGGGATCGTCATATCTAGTAATGCGGCACGGTTGGCATATATCACCACAATAGGAATTCCACAAACCCCATACGCGGGCCCAATTTTTAGGGCAACCCTGAGCCACATAGACCGTCTTCTCCCTAAATATGGACCAGTCCAGGTATTTTTCCCATTCATCCACTGTTGGAGGATGTGACGCTCCTCATAACTGTGCGATGTTTCTCTTAGCCAGCAGAAGCCCCAGTGTGACCCACTGTGTAAGGTAAGTGTTCAAGTCTGTTGGCTTCCCAAATATTCAATAGACATCTGCAGGCCTCTGGACCAAGCGGGGTGGTGAGCACTGTGTTAATGTTGTCTTGTATCCTGCACCAATAGGGTTGAATGAGGTTGTACTCCCAAATGATGTGCATAAACGTACCCTCATGGCTACATCCCCGCCTGCATTCCGCGTCCACTTTACCCATCCGCACCCGCTGGGGTCCCCTCACGGCCACCCTTTGGAGGATTTTGAGTTGGACTAGTTGGAGACGCGCTGGTATAGCCACGACCCTAGGTGAGGAAACAGCCTCTTGCCATTCCTCGTCATCCATCTCAATTCCATCCCCTGACCACTTTCTCTGAGTGTACGAAGAGGGTCTGACAAATAATTGATCAGCTTTTTATATATCAAAGAAATTGTTTTATCAGGCAGGTGTCCATCTAGTACTCTATCTTCCAATGGTGATGGTTCAGGGAGAATAGCACCTTGTGGTAGAAGGGAGTGCAGAGCGTGCCTGATCTGCGCGTAGCGAAAATATTCTGTGTTAGCCAAGTCGAATTGTTCTTGCAAGGCGGGGAATGATTTAATATCTAACTTTTCCCATAGACCACCTATGTGTGAGATTCCAATAAGGTCCCACTTGTCTAACCCTTTGAATCTCCAGAGGTTACCCAGCTGCTCTGAGTCCCACAACGGAGTCGCAAGAGTAGGTCTGCGATCCCAGCCAAGGCTTCTGGTGGGGGTGTGCCAGACATGAACCAAATGTTTAGTGGGTCCTGTTAGCTTGTAGTGTTGAGATTTGGAGTAAAGGTCTCTATTATAATTCCCCTCAGAGAGGATCTATCTGTCCATGGCATAGACTGGGTCTCCCGGTTGAGCATAGGTGCCATGGTTGATGGCAGCTAGATGGGCCGCCCAGTAATATTTCTTAACGCCAGGGAGGCTGTTGCCTCCATTGTACCAGTTCAGAGTGAGGTAGTTAAAAGTGATACAGGGCTTTCCCTCCCAAAATAGGTCCCGCTGAAGACTCTCTACCCCCGAAAGTAAGATGATGGAACAGGATCTAGGGAGTTATGCAGGGCGTATAGAAACCGGGGCAAGGACATCATTTTAAAAAGGGCCGCTTTACCCAACAGGGAAAGGGGGAGAGACTTCCAGTTAACAATATCCTTCCTCATCCGGGTCAGAGGTGGGAGTAAGTTTCGGGCGTACCTGAGCGACGGGTCTAAGGAGAAAAAAATCCAGAGATTTTTGAAACCCTCAGTATGAATTTATATGGGGCATCCCCACGGGGGAACGGGCGGTTCCCCCGCTAGGAAAAACAGTAGGATTTACTCCACAATCCAGAAAATCTGCCGATAACGGTCAGGATAGCCAAGAGGACAATCAGAGACCGTCTTGGGGAGGACAAATAAAGAAGGATATCATCTGCATAAAGTGAGATGCGGTCTTCCCACTACGGGGACCAACGAAGACCCCGGATCATCGGGTCTCTGCGTATCCATGCTGCCAGTGGCTCCAAGGCCAGGGCAAACAGGAGGGGGGACAATGGACATCCCTGCCTCGTCCCCTTCTAAATTCAAAACTGGCCTACTTCTTGTTGTTAATCACCACCTGCGCCAGATGTCTGGCATATAGGAGCTGCACCCACTGAATGTAGTTCGGGCCAAACCACATCTTTTCCAATACTGCCCAGAGGTAAGGCCACTCAATGGTGTCAAAGGCCATGGTTGCATCGAGAGAGACTAATTTTGGCCGGCTCTTGAGTGGAGGCCGCCCTGCCCAACACCCTTTGGACCCTACGCAGATTGAGTGCTGTGTTTCGATGAGGGATAAGTCCGGACTGGTCTGGGTGAACTAAAGTCCCGATCATGGTGACCAAGCGATTAGCCAGAATTTTGGGTTTGGCATTCAGGAGAGAAATCGGTCTGCACGACCCACAGTCAGTTTTGGGGTTCCCATCTTTGTGGATTGTGATAATGGTGGCCGTGTGTTGGTCCAGTGGAAGTAGCCCTTTGCCTCTGGACTCTTCAAACATAGACCAGAGGTAGGGGCCAATTTGTCTTGCCGGAGTTTGTATAGTTCGATCGGGAGACTGTTCGGTCCGGAGGCCTTCCCAGATTTTAGGGATCTGACTGCCTTCGCTATCTCATCGTTGGAAATGTCACTTTCCAGAAATTTACAATCATCAACTGGGTGCTTGGGCAACACTATGTCCGCCAGCAGTTCCCGGGAGTCCTCTACGGATTACGGAGCCACAGAAGCGTAGACAACACGGAAGTGATCAGCAAACTTGTCCACAATGCTTTGCGGGTCTGTGAGAGGGTCGCTCCCCTCGCTGCAGAGTTTAGGTACTAATTTGCTCGCCCATACCTTTTTATCCAGCCATGCAAGCAATTTACCCGCCTTATCCCCTAGGTCGTGTAATCGTCCTTGCGGGGCTCTCCTAAGGGTTTTAGCCTGTTCCGTCGCTAACGCCCTATATTCTTGCTGTCGGAGCTGAAGATGGTGGAGTTTATCTGGCGAGACCGCCAATTCCAAGTCAGTCTCCAGTCGACCGATCTCAGCCTCAATGTCAGCAATTTCTTTCTGATTTTCCCTCTTTGCGCCGGTGATCAGAGATAAGGCCTGACCCCGGACCACCGTCTTAAAGGCATCCCATAGCGTCTGAGAGGAGGTCACTGAACCAATGTTATCAGTAAAGTAGATGTCTATTTCTGCGAGCAGTTCCTTGCGGATTTTAGGATTCCTCAGGTACCAAGGATTAATACGGGCCGCCCTCCCCACCTCTCTATAATTGAGTACTATATGGAGCCAAACCGGTGAATGGTCCGAGATACCCCTGGCCAGGTGTTTTATCTCGTGGATGTGTGTAACCTGTGATGCAGGGACTAAGCAGTAATCTATGCTCGATAGGCTCCTGTGGGCCCCCGAGTGGAAGGTGTGTTGCAGTGTGCTCGGGGGATAGGTTCCCCCACCCGTCCACCAGCCCCATGGTATCCATGAATTCAGGAAGCCAACAAGCCGATGTACTCACCGCCCGGGGGGATTGTGATCCAGCTCGCCCGAAACCACCGAATTCAGGTCGCCCCCAAGTATAAACAGGCCATCTGGCATAGCAAGCAAGATATCCCTAGGTCCCTGAAGGTAGTGGCCTGCTGGCTAGGTGGCACGTAGACTGATAGGAGTGTGATGGAATGCCCCTCCCACGTGCCTGAGATCCCAATGTATCGTCCCCGGTGGTCTGCTTAAGTAGCCTGCATCACCAGAGGGAAGGATTTTCTCATCATGATTCCCACTCCTCACGAGCTGGAGGTGAACCCTGCATGGGCCAACATGCTATATCCCCCTTTGTGCATGGTCTTGCACATATTGCCAATTAGGTGTGTTTCTTGTAACAATACAAAATCAGGGGTCTGACGCTTGATATATTGGAGGATCAAGCTACACTTAATTTTATCCCCCAACCCATTGACATTCCAGCTCAGGATTCTAATCCCTTTGTCCCAGTGTGTCACCATGGTAAATTAGTAGTGTCCCTAAGTCCTCAAGAAAGTTGTGATATACATTGCTGATGCAATTAATAAAACAAAAAAACCAAACAAAGAACCCCTTCGAAACGCCCCCTCCCCACCCTGCTGCCCTGCACTCTGGGCTTTGAACTGCCCATCTGAAAACTTGGAGAGTGCCTGTCGCCCTTATATGGAACTAAAAGTAGAAGAAAAAGAGGGGCGGAGCGCCCCAAAGCTATTTTTTTTTAATCTAAAGTGTGCTGGAAACAAATATTTGAATATGATAAAAACACATCAATACACTAGGTGATGACATGCACAAATTATTGTTTGTGTGGAGTTTTACCCCATTTTGGTGTAAATATAATGCTCATTTCAATTGAAAATGTGTTGTCTGTAATGGTAGTTCGCTACCATGCCATGCATACACCACTCCACTTCACTCTATGCCCTTCCACTCTGACTTGCCACTCCATTCTATGCTACACTGTACAACATGCCACTCCAAGCCAAGGCACTCTACAACATGCCATGACACTCCACTCCCTTCCACACCACTTACCCCACACTACTCTACCCCACTCTACCCCAATCTATTACACTCCAATGCACCCAATCTACCCCACTCCACCCCAATCTACCTAACCCCACTTTACATTGCATGCATATTACACAGAGACACTGAATCATAGTGTGGAAATCAATGTATAGGAAATGTTACATCAGACAGAGGACTACAAGTTGTAGGAGTCACAAGGCATCCATACTGGTAGACAGCATAGTTTAAAAGTACTTGGTCTGAAAAAGCACGCACTGATAATTTAAAATGTAACACCATGGTTGGGGGTTGGCTTTAATAATAAGAATTGATTTGTACCCAAGTTAAACCTTTTTGCAGCATTAGGATAATGAAAGACTGGAGGGGAAATTCATAATGCTCTAATCTATACCTTGCAGTTTGCATGCAGCTCTTTGATAGTTAATAGCTCACTTTTCTATATTAGGGTTTAAACTTATAAACTGCAAGTAACACAAGGGACTCTCTGACAGAAGCAGTAATGCAGTGATCTATTTACATTGCCTGCAATTTGTGATCTGCATGGTTCACCTGCTCTGCATCAGGCATTTTGACGTCCTCCGCTACTTTATAATGAATTAAAACTTCCACTAGACAAAATTCAGATCTCTCTGCAGCTGGTCCATCAATCTCCAGAGTTATCCAGCCAAAGTGAAGCGGAGAAGCCAGTATTGAGCCCAAGTTTTCTGGTACCACATTGTTCAGCCACTCAATGTACACACTTCTCCAAGTCCACCTTAACACCTCCCAAGTCCCTGACCACTACCCTGCACGCATCAGTGCGGCTCTCTGTCACACCACAACCAAATATTTTTGGCCCTTGGAAAAATATTTGCGAGTACCCATGGTCTATTGTAAATGTGATTACATGCAAACGATGGTGAATGGGACACATATCTGTTAAAATATTGACATGGCAAAAGGTAAAGAAAATGCATGGGAGTGGCTGGATTGTGTGGGGAGGTGCAGATAAGTTTAGCCTAATTGATGCTAATAATGAAGCACAGGAGCACGTGCCAATTTGATCGTGTTTCCTATTGGAGTATCTGGGCCAGTCCCATTCATTGTTTGTAACTCTTAGAGCCTTTGCTAACCATCTTGTCTTCAATTGCAGGTTTGCAGTCTGTAGGGTATTTGGATTTGAATGGTCAGGAGTGAGTACCCACAAAGACTTGGTCATTTTGTTTATGTTCCACATTGGATCTGGGGGGTGCTGGGTAAATAGATTCACAATCTGCACCCCTTTTCTTTTGCAGGTTTGTGAGACTCACTACAAATACAGTTGTACAGGCAGATGTGAGTGCAGGCATAACAAACAGGTAATTGTTTGGTAGAGTTAAACTGTGGTGCATCTTGGGTATTGTAGTATAACAACATACCTTACCCATGTTTTCTTCTTTTGTAGGATTCACAGACAGTACCCCACACATTTGAACGGGCATATGTGAGTACAAGCAGAGCATGTAATTGTTTGGTAGAGTTAAACTGTGGTGCATCTTGTGTATTGTAGTATAACAACATACCTTACTCATGCTTTCTTCTGTTGTAGGTTTCGCAGACAGTACCCCACACATTTGAACGGGCATACGTGAGTACAAACAGAGCAGGTAATTGTTTGGGAAATTGGTAGAGTTAAACTGTGGTGCATCTTTTTTAAAAAAAAATTTTTTAGTCCTAAATACGCCAAAAGATGTTCTCGAAGTTCATTCCACTATTACCAACCCCTGACAGCAGGTGTGTCCAGAAATGCTTATAAACTCTGAAGATCTTATTGGAAGCACTTTTTGTAGATGCCCAGCTGACATAATATTCGAATCAGTTCATCTAACTAACCACCATGAAACTGATCTTAGGGTATATTAGACTACAAAAAGGCATAATCATTGGACCTTGTTCTTAAAGCTTATCCAACCAGGAAATGCACGGAGTCCAAAAATGTTTTTTACTCTTCCAATTTATGCTATCTAGTTTCAAAGTATATTTAATTGCATTAATCCAATCTAAATAAGTTGGTGCGGTATCTTTTATCCATAATTTACAGATTTCTCTTCGAGCTAATATAACTAAATAAAACAACAACTTATTGGCCTCTCGAGAGAGTGATTCAAAATTCAAGGCAATACCAAAAAATGTAAGTGAAGTACTGACCTGTATATTTAACTTCAACATACTTTCCATACCTTCAGATACCGCACACCAGTAATTATGAAAAACCGGACATGTTAAAAACATATGGAGATCATCTGCTTTTTCCATCTTACATTTTGGACAACAAGGGATAATATCCTTCGAAAATTTAGCAAGCTTAGCAGGAGACCAATAAACTCTATGAAGAGAGAAGAAATGATTGCGTTTTAAATTGGCGGGACTGTAGTATGTAGTGTGTCAAAAGATACTTGCCATAACTTCTCCAAATCGACGTCCGAGATATGTTCTCCCCACAGATGAGATGGCAGCGTGAAATCACCGTCTTCTGCCCAATAAAGAGCTGCTGTCTTTATGTTCCTGGTCTTCCCTTGGAGCAAATCCTCAACGACGCTTGTTGTTCCTACTTGCGATCCTACCGCTTGACTCCAGCTCTTTATTTGAAAGAATTTAAACTTAGATAAGTGGTTGTTAGTCACACTAGAAATCTCTTCCCAGGATACAAGCGTCCCCTCAGGCATTAGCTGAGACCAATACTTAATGTCCACGTCCAGCAAAGGCTTTGCGAGACTATCTTTAGTCCACTCCGGGGAACCAGGAGAATCCCAAATAGGAGACATGGCTGTGTAGTATGTAAGTTTCAGAGCCTTCCTTACTCTGGCCCAGGTGAGAGCCATATCTCTCAACATCTTCAATCGCACCTTTTAAAAAAAACACGGGTCCCCATATTTGTATAGGAAACCATGTAAACCCCCTTGGATTCCTGTCAACATTTCCTTAAACATTATGCCAGCTTCTGATCTATCTGGACAGTTAAAAAGTAAGATCCCTGCTTTAAGTAGTAGGGTCCAAGCATATAGCTTCATATCCGGGGCACACAAACCACCTTTACTTTTTTTCCTACTCAATTTCCTCCACGAAATCCTGATACCCTTTGAGGCCCATACAAAGGAATTGAATTTAGCTTGAATTTGTCTGAGTTTAGCTTCGTTAAAAGCTGGAGGGATATTCTGGAACAAAAAAATCAGTTTGGGGAGGACCATCATCTTTATAATATTTACTCTGCCAATTAATGTAAGGGGAAGAAGAGACCAGCCCTTTAATGTCTGAGTAATTTCTTTATTTACCTTATCTAGATTTCTATCCGTTAATTTTGCGATATCCTGGGTGATTTGAACTCCTAAATATCTTAGCTCATGTTTTAAAATAGGAAGCTGAGCTTCCACATTCCAAAGCATACATTCCGTTTTGAGCTGGTTAATCCGGTACCAAGAAAGCTGACCAAACTCAGTTGCAGCACTATATATTAACGGGATTGCCTGTATTGGATCCGACGTGTATATCATCATATCGTCAGCATATAGTGACACTTTTCTTTCCCAATTTCTGAATTTAAAAGGCACAATGCTCATGTCTTGCCTGATCTTCTCCGCCAGGGACTCGATGTATAAATTAAAAAGCAGGGACGAAAGAGGACATCCCTGTCTTGTCCCTCTTTTGATGCATATGGGTGCTGATAAATTCCCATTAACCAATACTCTAGCTGTAGGATACTGATACATTGAGGACATGGCTCTGCAGACATTTTTTCCTAGATTACATTTCTCTAATACCCTAGTTAAATAGACCCAATTTACACGGTTAAATGCCTTGGCGGTGTCGAGCGTAATAATGGCCATAGGCAATTTATATACAGATGCTATATCTAAAGCTCCCACCAATGCTTGGATCAGATATTGGCTAGATCGCCCTCTAACAAATCCCTTCTGATCCACGTGCACCAATTTATCAGCAACGCCATTCAATCTCTCTGCTAAAATCCCGGCAAAGATTTTATAGTCAAGGTTCAGCAGAGAGACTGGCCTATATGAGTCACTTGACGACTGCGGCTTGGATAGTTTGAGAATTAACACTACAGTTGCTTCATTCCATGATGAGGGAATATTACCTCCCTCCTCAAAAATGGAAGAAAACAGCCTACAAAGGATTGGGGCGACAACAGGAGAAAAGATTTTATATAGCTCTGCTGGCAGCCCATCCGGGCCTGGTGCCTTGCCCCTCTTACTTGAGTTAACTGCAGGCACCACATCCCTCAATCTATCTTTCCGTTTAAATTGTTGGCTGCTTCATCCTCAATTCTCCGAACTGCAATTTGCTCTAACCATTATTGGATGGAAGAGTTCTGCGGAGACAAGTCCTCGTTATACACCTGTTCAAAATGGCTAAAAAAGACTTTTTCTATATCAGAAGCGTTATCTGAGGTCTCACCCGTTATATCCAACAGCACCTCTTTAATTCTATTCCTGGATTGATCTTTTTTAGTTTTCCAAGCCAAAACCTTCCCACTAGCTTCCCCGTATTCAAAATGGGCTAGAGAGCTAGCCTGCCACTGTTTCCTGAGTCTAGCATCCAAAACGTCTTCTAAGTGGGATTTACACAATGCTAACTCTTGTAGAATAGTTGGTTTCGACTGATATTTCTGAGCTAACAGATCTTGTTCTAACCTGGCTATTTTTACTTCTATTTCAGATACCTTAGCCCTGAATCTTTTTTGTCTCATGGCTTGAATAGCCAATATCACCCCCCTCAAGAAGGCCTTATAAGCGTCCCAAACAACTTCAATTGGGGCAGTTACCAGATTTAACTCAAAAAAGCCCTCGGACTCTTCTATCAGTTTTTTTTCCACATCATCCTCCAACAAAATAGTTCGATCCAGAGTCCACCTCTTCATACATTGCTGTCCCAAGAGCTTTAAAACTAAAGAAACTGCTGAATGATCTGAGAGGTGACCTCCTAGATGCTTGACCTCCTTAACCTTATCCCCCAACTCCTCTGCAATTAAGAAAAAATATAGCCTTGATTTGTGACCTAACTTCTTGTTATGAAATGTGTACTCCTTTTTTGATCCCCATATTTTCCTCCAAATATCTATCCATCCCAACAGAAGCATAGCAGTCCAGAGAAAATTCTTTGTTTTAGAGTTATATTTGGATCTATCCCTGTATGTTTAATCCATTTGAGGATCCAAAACCACATTAAAATCCCCTGCTAAGAATATGGGATCCCTAAACTCTAACAGTTCTTCCATCATTTCTCCGAGCGAAAGAGGGTCATCCAGATTCGGGCCATAGTATTCCGGAACTGTAAATTTATGGGAATGATATTTAATCGTGGCTATGGCCCATCTGCCCTTTTTGTCAACCCTAGACTTCTATACTACTACAGCTAGGTTTGCTTTAACCAGAATAGCTATTTCTCTTATAGTTAGTTGCTGAGAGGTGCAAACTACCTCTTGGGTCCATTTTTTCTTATTACAGACCTCCCTCAACTCTTCCTCTGTGAGATGGGTTTCTTGGAATATGAAAACCTGCTCCGGTGCATCTTTCATATATTGAAATATCCTTTCCAGTCTATGAACTACCCTCAGACCATTTAAATTCCAGGTTAAGACCTTCAGATATATATCCCGGGTTAACTTAGTCTGTAGCATTTTTTCTTTTGTGTGTGGAAATTATGGTTGTATAAAACAATTAGGCGACTCAGACTTTTTTTTTTACATTTCCCACATGCTCCCCACCCAGTGCACCCCTTCCTCCCAACTCTCCCCTTTCCCCTCCCTAGTGCTCCCCTGGAGAACCCCCCTTCTTCTTCTTGGCAGCCACGGCCCGTGGAGGGAGTTTCGGTGGGGCCGAGAGGCGGGGCGGGGGTGCTAAAAACTGGAGTATGGATAATTGAAGGTAAGTAAACAATTTAATAAATAATACAAATTTCGTAGCGCACCCTGCATTGCATTTTGCGATGCAGGGCATGCTACGAAATTCGTTTTTCCTTTAATTATCCATACTCCAGTTTTTAGCACCCCCCGCCCTGACCCTACCCCGCCCCGCCTCTCCGCCCCACCGAACCTCCCTCCACGGGCCGTGGCTGCTTCTTGGCCCTACTCTGGCCTTGAGGCTCCCCTCCTAGCTCCAGATGACCTATTTACATATTTACATAATGGATTTCGTCTCCCTTGTGTGCAACTTGTTCTCGCCTTTTTCACCTATTTACCTATGTAGCTTATACAAATCAGACACAGAAAGGAAAGGATGGGAGAATATTTATAGAAAAACTCTAAATCTCAGAAATGGGCTGAATATTAAACCACCACTGCCTCCTGAGCAGATTCTGATATTAGTTGTAGATAAGGTTCGGCTTCCTCCACTCTTTTAAATACTCTCATCTTATTTTTAAACATGATCTTTAAAGATGCCGGGAACTGCAGCTATGCAGTTGTGCCCTGCTGTCTAAACGGGTCTAGTAATTTCCCAAGCTCCCACTGTCTGGACGCCGTGATTGAAGAAACGTCTGATCTGATTTGAAAAGTAAAATATGTTATGCTATGTTATGTTATTATGAGCTTATATAGCGCTGTATCACCCAGGGGTATCTAAGCGCTATCAGCGGACATGCAACATCTGCAGGACACCCAACCACGAGTTCACAGAGGCCCCCATGCTTCCAAAAATAGTACAGTTTTTAATTTCTTCCTGAAAGACAGCAGATTGGTATCCTTCCTAAGTTCTGCTGGAAGATGGTTCCACGCCAAAGGGACAGTGCTAGAAAAGCCTCTGCCACCCTTGAAAACCAAGTTAAACTGAGGGCATATCAAGTTACACGCATCTGTGGACCGCAAGGTCCTGCTTGGCGAGTAGTTAGTAAGTCGTTCCTTGATGTATGTAGGGGCAGAGCCATATACGGCCTTGTGAGCAATACAGAGGCTCTTAAATTTTGCTCTTTGGGCAATAGGCAGCCATTACAAGTCACGAAGTAAGGGAGTGGCTTGGGTTCATCTGGGTTTGTTAAAGACGAGCCTGGCTGCATCATTCATCACAACCTGGAGCCTGGCCAACAGGTTGTTTGGGAGGCCGAAATATAGCGAATTGCCATAATCCAATCGTGCCAGGATCAGCGCGGAAACTACCATCCTGAGCGTGGAAAAGGATAGTAGTGGGGAAAGTTTAAGCAGTTGACGTAGCAGATAGACGCAGGTGCCCACTACCGCTGATACCTGTTGTGTCATGAATAGCAGGGCATCAATTTTGATGCCCAAGCTTTTTACTGCCACAGCCGGTTCTGGAAGTGGCCCCAATTCAGCTGGCCAAAACCGCTCACTCCAAGGGTTGGCCGCTGTCGTGATTGACAGAACTTCCGTTTTGTCCGGATTTATTTTCAAGGAGTTGTGTGACATCCAGTTAATTGCAAACTTGAGGATGTCTTGCATTCTCAGGTGAGCCGAGGGTGAGTGGTCGATCTGGATCAGAATTTGTGTGTCAACGGCATAGTTGTAAACTCTGCAGTCCATTTGGTTCAGTGCCTCGATCAGAGGTTGCAAATATAGATTAAACAACAGGGGGGAGTGAGCCGAGCCCTGGGGCACCCTGCAGGTCAACTTAGTAGGTTTAGACACTAGGGGCCAGATGTAGGTCGACATTTACCGACTGGTACCGGCCGATTCGGCCGTTACCGACCGGTAAATGGCTATTCTAGATGTAGGTGGCCTATTTTACCGATTCGGTACATTTACCGAATCGGTATTGTTACCGATTCGGTAATTTTGAGATGTAGGTGGGACTCTTCTAAGTCCCACAGGCCTTACCGAATCGGTATTTTACCACCCAATCCAATAGGGTGGTAAAATACCGATTCCAGGTGTGCATGCACATGTGTGCATGCATACCTATGGCATGTGACAGACAGTCATGCCCTTAGGGCATGACTGTGTGCCACATGTCACACATGCCTGAAATCGGGGTGCTAGAGGGTGTCAAAGTGACACCCCCTGCACCCTTGCAACATTCAGTAATTACCGAATCGGTAAATACCGATTCGGTAATGCCCATTGATTCCATAGGAATCAATGGGCATTACCGAATCGGTATTTACCGATTCAGTAAATATCGATTCTTACAGAATCGGTAATTCAATTACCGATTCTATCTACATCTCCCCCCTTCTATTTTACCGATTCATAAATACCGAATCGGTAAAATTCGGTATTTATGAATCGGTAAAATATACTTACCTACATCTGGCCCTAGGTCTGTGAGTTGAACTCGCTGCGAGCGGTCTTCCAAGAAGGACGTCAGCCAGGCCAGGACTGTGCCCTGTATCCCTTGGTCCTTAATCCGCAATAAAAGTTGACAGTGGTTGACCGTGTCAAACGCCGCGGATAAGTCCAAAAGGACCAGGGCACAAGGGGTTTTTGTGTCAGCCTTGAGTCTCAGGTCGTCCAGCACGGAAAGCATGACCAATTCTGTGCTGTGATGAGCTCTGAAACCCGCTTGGTTGGGCTCGAGGAGATGGTTGCCTTCAAGGAATTGAGTAAGACATTGCAACACATTCTGTTCCAGGATTTTGGCCAGTAAGGGCAACTGAGAGATTGTTCTAAAATTATTTAAATTTTTTGGGTCTGCGCCTGTTTTTTTTAGCAGGGGCACCACCCTTGCTTCTTTGAAGTTGGAGGGTGCATAACCTGTCTCCAGGGATCGATTCAACAGGGCAAAAACATTATCCTCCAGCCCAGGCCATCCCAGCTTGAGGTGGACAGGGATCTGCTGGTGAGCCTGATTTCACCCGGTTCAGGATAATCGATAGAGATTCCTTGGTGAGGGACGGCAACCCCATCATTCCATTCATTAGTGGCCTAGAGGGAATGGAGGGGGGTTCAATTGAACATGAAAGAGTTAGGGTCAAACTAATGTCTGCTAACAACTCCTTTATTTTATTCATAAAGTAGTCTTGGAAATCCTGACAGTCTTTTAAGTTGAAGGTCGGTTTAGGCCTCTTGACTGTCCTTAGAACATTTAGGACTTTAAAAATTTCTTTCTGTGGGTTGGCCGCCTCTTGGATAGCTGCTTCATAATTTTCCGCCTTCCTCAGGCGTGGCCTTTTTGTAGGATGCAAGCTGCAACAAATAGGCCTCCCGCACACTGGGCAGATGGGACTTGCGCCAGGCTCTTTCATATTGGCGGAGGACCTTTTTGAGTTCCCTAAGGGTATTATTGAACCATAGTGCGCCTTTGCCCTTGTCTCTCAATTTGATTTTGTGGGATGGGGCCACTACCTCGATAGCCTCCTTGAGTACAGACACCAAGGCGGCACTTTCAGTTTCCAGATCTTCACCAGGCAATACGAGGTGAGCAGATTGTGAAAGAATAGCTGTTAAATCGGTCGCATTGACCTGTTTCCAGCTGCGCAGTAATTTCCACTTTGATTTGGCTTCCCGCTGTCCTCTGAAGAGGGGGAAGTGGCCAATTGCTGAAAGGGAACTGCTCTTTAAAGCTCTGTTAAGAATCTCATCTTTTAAAGAATATGTCAAAAAATGGATCAGGATCTTTCTTGGCCTCGTCTTATTTGGCTTTAATCTATATGGGTCTCTATGGACTCTCTGTATGTCTTTAATTATATCCTGTTCTGAGATTTCAATTGCTGTGGCTTGTTTGATTAGTTTAGCTACAAACTCGGTGATGTTCTCCCCCTCTGCCCCTTCTGGAACTTTCAGCAGACGAAAATTGTTTCTTCTTTGAGCATTTTCAATTGATTACAGTTTTTCCTGGTATCCCTGCTCTCGCTGTCTTATATCATCGATTTTCTTTGTATGTTGCAAGGTTAACTTTCTCAAATCTGTGACTGTGGATTCTAAGTCCGTCGTTCTAACAGCTAATGCCTCAAATGTTTCCTCTAATTTTTCACGGTACATTTTAATTTCTTGTTGATTCTTTTGTAAGACCTTAAACCCGTTCCTCATTTCCTGGCTTAAAGACTGCAACATTAGCAGAACCGACTGGTCGTTAGGGGTCTTATCTTCCAATATTTCCACCCCCAAACTACCTGACATTAAATCCGGACATACCGGGTCTTATCCTCCATATTTAACTGGGAATCTTTATTTCCCTTAGAAAATACGTCTTCATTGCTAGCTCGATTTGTGAACTAGATGAATCATCGCCTAACTCTGCGCTCTGCATACCTATTATGTCGTCCTGATCCACCAAAGGCTGATATCTGTTCGGGCTCAAAAGGCCTTATGGAAAATTAAGGTCCGTATAAGCAAGTACCTCAGGTAATGGTTTTAACTCCCAAATGGGAGGTATCACCCTAAAATATTGTTTAAGTGAAGGAGCAAGCTTTATTTTATTTTTTCCAGCTTGAGAGGGGTGAATTTTTTAACCCAACTTTCATCTTCTTCGATTTCCCCTTGGTTTTAGAGGAGAGGGGCGGTTTATTTATAGAGAGCAGCACTTTGTTTTTCGGGAAAGTTATATCTTTTTTCACCGGTGCCAACATTTTTGAACACTTAGAACCCCCCCCCCCCGTCATGCTTCCTGCTTCTCAAACAATACCTCAAGCCTTGTGGTCCTTGTAGATCACTATTTTAATCAAGTGGAACTTCCTCTACTGCTCCAGTAGGTGGGGTACTATCACCCTGACTTTGCCTTTGATTTGCCGTCCTAGTGGATTCTGGGGATTGAAGTCTGTAAGTATAATTTAGCCCCCTACCTCTACCTACATGTGAAATTCTAGAGGCTACGCTGTGCCCCCTCCTCACTTCTGATGCGGCTCTAAACCACTTAGCAACCCCCCTTTCCGACCTACAATCTTGAAATCTCCTCACTTCCTTCTCTGTGCTTAGAGCCTGTGGATCCTCACCAGCAATAGCGGCGTCTGCCTGGGTGATACTCCCCGCTCCAGCCAGGTCCTCTTACCCCCCCCAGGAGCTTGCCCCGGGAGCTTGCTGGATCAAAAAAAAAGAGATCCCCAGTGAGCACGGAGCCCGGAACGCGGAACGTGCCCTGCAGAGCCCTGCAGAGCACCGCGTAAAGCCAAGACACGAGACCGCCCGGTCTCACCAGCACAGAATCAACTCGCCGGCTATATCATCTAATACTCTGCAAAAGCTTCTTGATTTCATGCGACAGTGACAAGATCCTATTACTCAGTATCCGCTGATCGTGATTTCATATTTCCTCGGGAGACACTCAAAGAACGCTGTCTGAGTCGCGGAGCCTCCCGACTAGCTACTGCTGCTAGCCACCATGTTCTCCGACCCAAATTTGTTTCAAGTGTTCAACTGTGGTGAATCTTGTACATTGTAGGATAACATACCTTACTCATGTTTTCTTCTGTTTTAGGTTTCGCTGACAATACCCCACACATTTAAACGGGCATACGTGAGTACAAGCAGAGCTAAAGATATAGCTGATAGAGTTAAACTGTGGTGCATCTTGTGCATTGTAGTATAACAACATACCTTGCCCTGTGTGTGATCCAGCACTCGAGTTAGAAACCCACTACTTGTATTTCTGTCCAATGTATCAAGAAACAAGAAGAATATGGCTAAACCCCATTTGCCGGATTTTAGCAGCTACTCGCTTAAACGAGATCACTAGAATCCTGAAAAGTGACACCATAGAATACCTGGTCTTTGCTCT
This sequence comes from Lissotriton vulgaris, assembly GCF_964263255.1. Taxonomy (NCBI): domain Eukaryota; kingdom Metazoa; phylum Chordata; class Amphibia; order Caudata; family Salamandridae; genus Lissotriton; species Lissotriton vulgaris. The sequence continues at coordinate 997,428,569 of NC_141685.1, read as the reverse complement.
ATCTAGATACTTGCTCTATGCATGGACCATAAGAAGCAGTACAGTACAAATCATGCATAAAACTAAATAGGCCAGGCTGAAGGATTTATAGTGAAAGGTAGACTGTGATAATATGTAAAAGGCATTGTGTATATGTTATACTTGATGGATTTTTTCTTTTTCAATTGTTATCATCTTTAACATGATCAAATGAATTAAAGGGGTATTACAATCTGTTCATGGGCTGTACGGCATGTATAGGTCAACTGTTATTGCAACACGATATGGATGAATTTGTTTTTAAACTTGTAAATATCTTCATTTTAGCACAAATGTATCCTTGGTTTTAAATGGTACTACTATCACGTATTTCACTAAAATTTTATAGTAACTTAACCCAGATCTCTGAGACAGTTAGGCCCGGTTTCCTTAACCAATCCCTCATCTTAAAATGTCTTTTCCTTTTCAATGAATTGTATACAATGTGCTTTTATGGTTTTAATGCAAAACCAAATAAAGATATTTACTACTACCTTACCCATGTTTTCTTCTGTTGTAGGTTTCGCAGACTGTACACCACACATTTGATCGGGCATACGTGAGTACAAGCACAACAGGTAATTATTTGGCAGAGTTCCCTTATGGTGCACATGGTATATTGCTGCATCACAAATTCATAATGCGCGGTAACAATCTTTACTTCTATTGCAGGCTCTACGGATAGTGCTACATTTAAGTTTAAAAGGGCAGTGGACAGAAAAATTCCAGGTAATTACATTTTACGTTTTGCCGGCAATGCCTCAGTATTATGTGACATATTGCAATCATGAGCATAGGCATCAACTTCAGACATGTTCCTTTATTTTGCATGCTTTGTGGCATAGCAGGCTAAACCCAGTTATCACAAATATGTTCAAGCACAAAGCTGTACCTTCTGCAGAGTGTGATGCTTCACCACAAAGGAAGAAATGTTGCCTTGTATTCAAGGAAGAGTGGATGAAAGAAATTGTGGAGGCTGAGACACAAAAATCACGAAGCAAGGTTCGTGTGCAACTTGGGGAACTATTTCAATACAGTCCAGATGTGGGCTTGATTTGCAAAGCATGTGCCGAAGCCAAGATTGTTGGGGACTTTTCTACAGGGAAGAAATGGAGTGATGGCTGGAAACTGGATTACCTGAAACACCATCTAATTAGCAAAGTTAACGAGTCTACGGTGGTGATATTGAGAAACAGAAATGCTGCTCCCAGGTTTGGTTTTGGAGTGCGGACAATGCTGACAGAAACTTCCACTGACAAATCAAATAGAATGGAAGTAGTTGGACGACAAAGATCCCTGCCTGAGGAGATACAAATTCTCATCAACAATGTGTTGCTAGCAGTCAAGATGAATACTTCAATGCTATCTGAACAAGACATCCATGACCACCTAGCTTTGTATGTGAAGATCCCAGACAGCTGGATGAGCAAGAACTATGCCTTTGTGTTCCTTGAGGCCATCAATAGCGTGATACACTGTGAAGGTATAGCAGAACTTCGTAACGCTTTGTATCACGCATTGATAATTGATGAGAGCACAGATATTTCTGTTACAAAAATGCTCATTCTGTACTTCAAGTTCCGACCTATAACCTCAACAGAGCACAAAACACTGATTGGGGGCATAGTGAAGCTGACTAGTTGTAATGCTGAGGCTATCACTAATGCTGTGAAGGAATTTTACACTGCCAATGAACTGGACCTCATGAAAAAGGTCATGTTCACATCCGATGGTGCGTCTGTGATGCTGGGAAAAAATAATGGTGTTGCTACTCACCTTAAACAATCCATTTCCCATCTAGTTGAGCAGCATTGTGTCGCTCATCGAGAAGATTTGGGAGTTGATGATGCAGGGAAGAGGGTTCCAATGATTAAAGAGCCTTGAATGAAGTCCAGTGGCAGTTAAAGTTGGTGCACTAATACAGAATTACGAGGCTGTTCTTAAGTACTTTGAGCATGAGAAAGTTGAAGAGAATGATCCAGTTGCTAAATATTGTTACAAAAAGCTATCTGACTCAAACTACCATATTTCCCTTGCAGTACTTAATGACATTCTGAGTGAATTTGCATCTTTGTGGAAACTGTTCCAAAAAAGTTCTGTGACTACTTTTGAAGCTATACAATATGCAAGAGCAAAGATTGGCCAAATTAAGGAACAGTGTTTGGCGGACACTGTCTTTTGGAACAGCAATGTAAGAGATATGATGGCGTAGTACAAGGAAAGTCAAGAGTTTGACAGTGGGCCTATTTTGTCTTTTGTTTCCCTTCTTTGTGAGCACATGCAAAAAAGGTTCCCTGAGGATGAACTGAAAGAATGGGCAAGTTTTGAAATCCAGGCAATAGCAACACAGTCACATTTTGATTTTGGGACTGAGAATATGCAAAGACTTGTTGAAAAGTATAAACATTTCTTGGTCTTGGGTGATTGTGACACACCGGAAGATGTTGTTCGACAATACAGAGACTATAAATATGTGGTGGCAGAACATGTAAAGGGTGGTTTATTTACCACCTTTCAAGACATGGTAAATTTCACTGTGCGCAATGCTGCTCAGTATAGTGTGGTGTCTCAGCTTGTTGATGTCTGTGCAACATTTCAAGCATCTAGTGCAGATTGTGAACGAGGATTCAGCCCATGAATACTATCAAGAGTAAATTGAGGAATAGACTAGAGCAGAAGCATTTGGATATGCTGATGAGGACAAAGGCCTCCCTCCTGAATGGGAAAGTTGACCTTGATAAAGTTTATCAGCACTGGAAAAATGGCAAGGATCTCTGTGAGAAGCAACCCTGTCACCCATCTAGTGATGCCACTTGATGTGTCTGAACATCCCTCTCCCACAGTCCATGTTTGTCTGGATGTCAGGGTTTTACAAACTATCTCTGACGGGATAGCCCAACATTACTCAGTAGCTTTCACATCAAATTGTACATATGTTATGTAATTTTGCAACTTATTGTGTATATGTGATATTGTATAGGCTCTCAACAGCGCACAGAGACCCTCCACTGCCGCACACAGAGGAAAAAAATTTGAGGCAACATTGCTGTGGACCCTAGGAATCATCAGAGAAGGGAATTTATAACCATTCAGGCAAGCCAGCTACCCCCAAAAGATCGGTCATTTATCCCTTGGCACCTGCCATTTGTGGCTGGCTGCAGCCAACGCCGTCAAGGCAACTGGTAAAGATAATTTTAGCTCTTGCAATATACCTATATGTTCATCAAACCTTGCCCCTGCATGATTGGGTTAGTACCATATCTGGCATATGTTTACAAGAAACTTGGTGAATAAGTCAAGTACATGTAGAAGGATACTCCTCATATTCTTTTAGCAGCTCTAGGGTCACAAGCCGGGCGAGCTAAAGGCGGACTACCGATACTTATTTCTAATACCATTTCTACTAATGTTTAAAAGGTTGCATCAGTGGGCCCCCATGCACAATTGCTGGGGTTAAATAAAAAAAGGAGGGAAAGACCTGAAAGCTGTAAACTTCTACAACAATATCTTTGATTCTACCCGTAGCAGTGTGGCTATTGCCCTTGGCCGTGGCCTTGAAACCTTTCTAGCTTCCATCAATACGAATTTTGCATTAGTATGGGCAGGAGATTTTAACAACCAGCCATACAGAGTATCTACCACCCAGACATGCGGACATGGATGGAGAGGGAAATAGCTATTTTTGCCATAACTAGTTTGGGGAAGCATTAAATCGGATCATTTCTAAATATGATGTCCAATTACTTAGAGGGGGCCGTGGTCCTAATGGGGACATATTCCCAACCTTTACCGGGAGAAATTTGTATTCTATCATAGATCATGTATTGATGTCTGCATCCGCCATTGGAATGTGTGGTAATCTTAGTGTTGTTCCCTCTACATTTAGTGATCATAATCTACTTACACTATTGTTTTTCTTCTGGGGCCAAAGTCGGGACTCATTAGATCTAATAAATAATATTGGCCCCACTAGGATAAATTGTGTAAGAATCATGTGGACGGGCGTTGATCCATGTATGACCCTGCAGAAAATAGTAGTGTCTAATCGTAGGGAAATAACCTACTGTCTTCAGGATAAAATTGCCTCAAATATAGTGATTAAAAATTTCTGTTATATTGCAATTTCCATCTATCACTTTTAACTAAGCATCCAGGTACATCAGGTAACAACAGAAAGGGACGGTTTGATGGTACTTGTAATAAAGCACTACAGTCACTTAAGTAAGCCTTGTGTGAGGGGAGGTGCCTCCCTTTGAACATCACTAATCAGGCGAGGCCCAGGGGCCGGGCCCCAGGCCCGTATGGTGTCCTAGGCGATGTTTTTAAATCTGCCCCTGAATTATGGGTACCTATTTTAACCAGGGTGTTTAATACAGCCATAACAGACACCATCCCACCAACACGTGGAGAATCCATCATCATACCTATGTTTAAAAACAGGGAAAAAAGAGATACAAAAACACTATTGCCCTATTTCGCTCCTAGACAACTCCCTGTAAGTGATGAGTAGGGTTTTGCTATTAAGATTGGAGGAGTGGGCGCAAGAGCATTTGATTTCAACATCGTTGCAATTTGGGTTCAGGAAACGGCTTGGGATTATCGAGCAATGCATCAACTTAGAGTTACTTATCGGCAAGTATACAAGGGCTAAGGCAGGTACTCTTTATCTATGCTTTGACGATTTAAGTAGTGCCTTTGATCTGGTCGACCATAATTTACTCAGGCCAAACTTGATTTCTGTGGACGCACCTAGGCCGATCATTGGGTTTCTCTCACGTTTGATTGAGAACCTAACCAGCCAAGTCCACGTTGGCCCTCGAGGGGAATGCTCACCTAAATTAAAAGTAGGGCGTGGTATACGGCAAAGTTGTGTGTCCGCGCCAATTCTATTTTCCCTTTTTATTAATGGGGTAGATAATCACTTACAGACGATTCAAGCTGTTGCCCCCCGGGCGGCTGTCCGCCCTATACCCGTACTATTATATGCGGATGACGCAGTACTATTAGCACGGACCCCAGTAGGCCTCTAGAGACAGATGGATGCTTTTTTAGATTTTATGACACAAAAGAAAATGGTAATTTATAAATCAAAACCATTTACCATGGTCTGTGGGCCCAAACCCAAACGCTGCAAATTGTTTTTTATTGATATCATTCCAATTAATACAGTGAATTAATTTTGCTATCTTGGTATTTTATTTTCAGGAAATGGCTCATGGTCACAACATATTTTAAACACTAGAACTAAAATGAGAAAGGAAAACCAAGGGATTTTCAAATTTTCTTCAAAACTAGGGAATCAACCAATTAATGAAATGGGAGCCATTATAAAGCAAACGGAGTGAGCACAGCCCTTTATGGCACGGGTCTCTGGGGTCATACAAATAGCACGGCGCTGCAAATAGAAGAAAACTGCTTTTTAAAATGTTTACTATACCTACCTTCCTGTGCATCAAACACTGTTGTACATAATGAGGTGGGACTATGGTTTTTAGAGGGTCTTTTATTGGTTAGACCGCTGCTATTGTGGGCTTCACTTTGGGACAGGGAAGAAACAGCTTTTACCAGATCAATTATTTTAGACTGTTTAACCTTGAATGATGCATTCATTATTCCCTGGTTATTGTATATTAACTCCTCCCTTGAAAGTCTGTTTAAGATATCCATTTGTTCGGATCCCTCAAAAGTTTTGTTTCTTACAAAGAAAGGTATCAAATAATTATTTTTCCAGCACAGACTGGATCGTAGATCAATGGTTGAGCAGAATAAAGCAACGGTTGCCTTGTATAAATCTTTTAATTTGGAGGAGTGAGGTAACAAAGGCCTGTCACATGTGACTAATGTACAGCATCGTTTTGTGCTGATAAGAGTGAGATGTGTCAATGTTCACTACCTCCTCGCACTCCCAAATATAAAGTCCCGCCCGCCTGATATAGTACCATGCCCTTGTGACAACAAAAGTAAACAAAGCACATTGCTCTTTCTATTGTTTTGTAATTTTTATCATAGTTTAGGTGTTTTTATCTTAAACCATTGTTTGCTGCTGAGAACATTAGGTCACACAAAGTAGCTATCAATGTTTTGGTGACACTAGACGATTCTTCAATATTTATAATGTTGCTTTGTTTATCTTGAAATCGAATATTGCGAGGAAAAGTATTATGCTATAGTGTAACAAATTAACTGATTTTTTTTATAATTGTCACTGTAATCATATGTCTTTTAATTGTCTTTTTAGATGTATTATTTTGCTTGCACTTTTATGGCTGTTTTCTTTGATAGCCGAAGGAAGATTGAAATGAATAAATGCTTCACATTACCATACAACATTCCTGTAAAGCCATACCTATTGGCTTTGCCAATCTTTTCTTTGTTTACGTTTTTAGAGGATACTCCAGCCAGTGCTAATAGGCCCCTTACGTGCTGTACATTTCATCTACAGTGAGCCACATACCAGGAGGCCACTGCCTATAAACTAGGAAACCATCATAGAATGGTATTATCCATTGTGTATCATTGTTATACCATTCTATAATTACAAAAACATTGGGTTCTAAATGTGGCAGCCATGATGGAAAAGAAAGATACACTGTATTCAACACCGTGACTATGTTTAACTTTATATGTTATTGCAAGCATATGGCCACCATGTTTAGGTAGCGACGTGTTTCCTTTATCTACTTTTATCCTTTCAATGTATCTTGCATATGTTGTGGAGTTTCTATGTTTTATTGTGGTAGTGTAAGTAGGTGAATGCAAGAATGAGTCAGCCGGTAAAGTAATGGATGCCTGAGTGCCAGGGTATTTGTGTGAGGACTCATTGAGAGTCTGAACCCATCAGTAACTGAAGAAGCACCTTCATTTATAAAACAGCCTTGTTGGCATACCCAGTGCTTATTTTTGGGTCTGAGGCTTGTCTGTGAAGGGAGGGTGCCGGCTTCTTACAGACCCAAATTGAAGGAACTGTAATGGTGTTGCGCGTAGCTGTTGTAGGTTATGATTGGCAAGAGATGGGAATGTGAATGCTCTTTTTGCCATAATATGCTCACAACACATCCACTGAATGTTTAGAAAAAACACTTTAAAAGCCAGCTGCACTTAGGCCACCCTCAGCCTTCAACCCATTGTGCCAGTACACAGTGGTGAGTCTAGTCACAGTGTTTTGCAACAAATGTCCATTCACTGCACATTTCCACCCATCTTCATCCCTGGAAAGATTAGTCTCCTTTCCCTTACTCAGCTAAGTCATATTTCCCAACTTTTGCATAATTTCTTTCATTTCCCCCCTTACTTACCCTTCCACAGGTTCTAACCCCTTCTACAACGCTTTCCTTCCCCCAGGTCTGCTTCCACCCTACCACGCCTTTCCATAGCTGCTTCTTCCCCCACCTGGCACTCCTCCTTGCCCACCCCTGAGCAGCGGGTTCACACTACTCCAACCTTGCATGCACACATTCGCACTCTTGCATAACCCCTTGGCCTTCCTCGTCCATGCTGGGTCCTGGCTCCGCCCACACCCTGTCGGGCCTCTTCACTTTTCCTTCACTCTGCCCAACCCCCTCACCATGTCTCCTCTCATTCTTTGTTTCCAATACAGACACTCAGACAGGCACAGAAGAAAGGCAACACCACTTCCTGTGTAAGCTTTTTATTAATGCCTCTTTTTGTATACCCCTCTGGCACTGTTCAACAGGCACAGCATTGGGACATACATTAAAAGGAAGCCCTCACTTCCTCTTATGGTTCCAGTGACCATTCCCGAAATAATTGGGAAGTACTTGGAAGTTCGGTGTGGGCCTGGCTTGACTTATGATCCCCACTGAGTGCGACCAGTGGCAACGTACTTTAAAACACCAACAACTTTTACAAGAAAAACATTGTCCCACCATGATGTAAACAAATTGAAATGTGAAGGGAGATGTTGTCAACATATCGCAACCAACCATAACCCATTTATTAGTGACTGGAAGCGATCATTCGAAGTTTGACCACCCCCACCCTTCTCCTGGCCAAGGTAGGAACCATAGGGATCAGTAAAACTTGGGTGCAAACTCTGTGAAAAATAATTGTGAAACCGGACCCTTTGCACATGCAAATGATGACCATTTGGGTAATGTCTTATTTCTCTCCAGTTCTTGGAGATCCAGAGATTGGGGGACGAGCCTGAACACACAGCTTGGAAAGACATCATGACGCTTGCACACACTGGTGGACACAGCTTGGGTGGTTCCACTTGCCTACTCTAGTAGGGAGAAGCTTGGTGAGTACAGCCAGGTAAATGTCATTGTTGTGCACAAGAGGTATAGATACCTTAGGAGGCATCAGCGAACACAACTTTAAAGACAATATGGCTTTTGTGCAAGTTGCTGAACACAAGAGGGAAGACCCTGACCCTCTGTAAACCTTGTGCCCCATGACACATCCCGTAGTCCTTGCACATACTGGTAAACACTGCACAAGATGCTTTCTTCTCTTTGCACACACTGGTAAAGGCAGCATTTAATCACACACAGCGTGCATTTGATGCCTCTTGTGCCATGCCTCATGGCTGAAGGTTTGTAGACCAGGCTCAGCCTGTACCTTTCCTGGACTGGTGACTGAGATTCACAGTGGCAGTGGAGTGGTACCGCCTTAGTCCTAGAAGCGGCTGATTCCGCTGCGGTCTGAACTCTGGAAAGAGCTGAGTTCCCAGCGCTCCATCTTGCTTAGTTTGAGGTCTGGCCGCCGCACCACCATGCTGTAGATCTTCCTCAACACTGCCCGCCGAAGGAGGATGTACACCCAGGGATCCAAGATCTGGTTCCACGATGCCAGGCGCACCCCAAGGAACATCAGCCACTGATTGCGCTCCATGTTGTCCATGTGCCCGCTGCGGACATCATTCACAGACATCATCAGAAAAATCTGGAGAGAATAGAAGGAAAGACGAGAGTTTAAGATTGGCAAAATATCAAGTGGGGGCGTAGGTAGAAGCATACGTTAAGGTTACTCAGCTTCCACAAGTTTAACATATCTTAATCAAAAGAGAGTAGACGTAATGATTTACTGGTGTCTCCATGTACCATTTTTCTACCCGAAAGCCTCAACCAATATTGACCACTGGTAGTGTTAAGTGGTCACCACTATGGTGTAGTATCGGGCGGCATTGTCATTGGGTTTTGCACTTAAGGACTTGCTTCCCTAGGTGAATACAGCCTCCTCTTAAGGGAAAGTACAGGTGGGATCTGTGTAGTGTAAACTGTCCATATACAAGTGACTCTAAGGATAACTTACACATCTGAACAACATCACCACCTCACTTTTTAATCTTACCACTATCTACTGTACTTATATTAAACGTCAACTTTTAGATACAGTAGGTAATTTTAACTTTTTCACTACATGGATCCTACCAGTACTTTCCCTCGTGAGGAAGAAGTACTCACCTAGGGAAGTGAGTACCTAGGTGCGAAACCCAATGATGATGCCGCCCAATACTAAACCATAGTGGTGACCACTATACAGCACCAGTGGCCAACATTGGTTGAGGGTTTCGGGTAGCTAACTGGTGCACAAAACCACCAGTAAGGCAGTAAGCAGGGGGAAAGGGACAAAGGCTCTCTGACTTAAAGTATGTGTATTCATCATGTGATGGCGTGTTATTCAAGCAATATAGAACTGTATGTCACACTAGATATGTCAGTTCTGCATAGAAGGCTTCTAACATACTTTCGGTTAAATTTGTTTCCTCAACTTTTAGGGGGATGGTATAAACCCTCCGATCCCCCGACCTGTCCATGTGACATGGGTGTTGCACAAGACACTTTACATATTACCCATCCTTGCCATAGGTGGATGAGTTTACGAAACAAGTATATTCGCCCCCTTCTTTTGCCACTGAATGTTAAACAAGCTAAGCCAGCTAAGTTGACGTTTTTAGAGAATTTTAACATATGTTGCTATGTAACACATTTGAGAAGGTGTGTATCACGCTCATTTATTAATTTAACTTCTATATTGTGAAATGTTTTTAATTGCGTATCACGCTTTTATGATTTGCTCTGTCAAATCAAGTAAAGGTTTTTTTCATGATGATGAATTTCAGAATTCAGTTTGGTCTTTCAAAGACCTTTGCCATACTGCCATCATGTATCAATACATCACCACAAATGTATGAAAGTTATTTGCCATCTGTGTTTTAGCAAGGTCAGTTTTTTGTATTCCATTCATAAAAATGTTATCATGTGTTGGAGCCATGCTGCTGCCCAATGGAACTCCTACATTTTGTAAAAATAATTTGTAGAAATTTTAACAGAAACATTCAATTTTCCTCAAAGCAGTGATGTTCTAATATCCCTTATTCCACTGCTTCCTTTCCTTCTTCATGTGGAATGTTTCAATATCAGTTTACCGCATCATAAGTAAACACATATTGTTACGACAATTCAGTATTCTCTCATTTGTATAGTATATCAGTAGAATCCTTAATAGAGGTTGGAATACATCTTAATAGTTTTTTTCAATGTTCATCAAGTTAAGTCGTCTATAGTACAAAACAGATTCTTGCCCCGCCACAATAGTTCTCAGTCGGGTATTTTGACTATCTTTGTGGATTTTCGGAGAACCACGCAGTACTGGAGTCAATCCTTGCGTTTCATCAAAAATCTCCTCTCAGTCTCATTTATCTATGTGTTATCAGCAGCTTCTTTTAATGAGCAAGACATCTGATTTTTGATTTCCATTCCTGGATCATTTTGTAGTTTCACATACTGTTGTTCCTCAAGAAACTATGCCATCTTTGCAACATACTATTCACGGTCCATAAGGACAGTGGCTCTGCTCTTGTCTGCTTTTTAGGTTGAACATTCGAGACCTCTTCTATATACTTTAGTATATACTTATTATACACTTATATGTGTATGTACTTGGTAGGGTCTGGATATCAGCCCTAGGACTTGTCTGCTTCAGTTTATGGACTTTTATTTCTGTTCAACTGCCTCTATTTAACTGTCTTGAAAGAAAACGACCAATAGTCAAAAATACCAGATTTGCTTACTACCTGTTTAACTGCCTCTATAGACCAGCAGAGGTCAGTAAAATACCAGAATTGCTTTCTGATGACGGACTTTATTTTTTTTATTTTTCTGGCAACTGCCTCTATTTAACTTTCCTGATAGAAAACGACCAGCAGAGGTCAGTAAAATACCAGAATCACTTTAGCATTCTCTAGATTCCATTCTATGGAAATTGTCTTCCACGAGCACCAGTAGACAATAATATTTCATATCTTGTATTTTCAGGGATATGACCACCGAAAACACAGCTTTGGACTATATAATTTCCCAGAGAAAAGCAATATTTCTCTCCATGTGTTCCCATACCTGGCTGTCACACAGTTTGGTGCTTACTTTGCCTCCATGTTAAAGAACACTAGATGTTTCAGCTCCCAGCCTATTGTGCTGCATAGCTAAATACATATAAGGTCCCAAAGGCGAGACCGATTGCATTGCAAATGCTTGTTTAAATAATCGCCTCGTGTATTAACCAACTTAGATAAGTGACTTTGCCCAGAATTAAAAGGCTTAATGAAAGGATTGAGCTGGGAGTCTTGCGAGCCAAAATCCTCTGAACACTCGAGGGTTGGGTACACAGATTTTTTAGATCCCTGTAGATGTTTTGGACAGCTTCCAGATTTTCTGAAGTTTTTGAAATTTTAGAATTAACCTTCAGAAATTCTCTGCTTGCCTGAATTTTAAAGCAGATAAAAAGTGTGTACAACTTTCAGATTCCAAGGAGGAATGAAATGGGGACAGGTAGATGGAGTCACAATGGCAACTATTAACACTGACAGCCAACACTGGCAGTGAAGGGGGTACTACTCATTCATTGTAATAGAATAGCAGCTCAGGCTGAACAGGGGGTGTCTATACTGCTGTGTTTAACCCCATGGCTGCTAGGCGTTTTCCCGTCCTGCGCTGGGTTTTATTATTTTTCATTGTTTTATGACGAGCTGGCCTTGTCATCCGCGCACGGCAGGTAAGCGCCATGACGAGCCCAGCTCGTCATTAGCCTCGAAGGGGTTAAATTAAAAAAAATAATGAAGAATTTTCAACAATTTGTCGGGTGGATAACGATTCCTCTAGTTACAGAGATGTTTAGGGTAGGCAATGTAAATATAACTTTGAGCTACTGGTGCAAAGAGCTGCATAGTGGATCGAAAGAGATTGCTGGGAAAATAAGTGAAAAATTGGAAAGGCATATGGGGATAAAGCTAAATCAAAATTTATGGGGAAAATCTTTCGATCTCAGCTATTCCAGTCTTAGAGGAGCTAATTTTTATCGGCGGGATGTTGTACATCACACCTTGATGTATTAAATAAGGCATTCCCAGCAGTGTCTTGGAATGTTCCAAAATGTGATGAGGAAGGAGGGGATTCCACATGCTTTGGACCTGCTATTGGTTATCTTGGAGTTCGGTGTTTCAAGCTGTACGGAAAGTAATCAGGGTGGATATCCCTTACTTTCCCAAGATAGCTCTTATGGTTTTTTATTTGAGGTCAAGAAACCGGAGCACTTTGGTATGGAGCGTTTCATATTTATAGAAATGTTAGTAGCCCGCTCTCTGATTACCTCTCAGTGGAAATCCTCAGCCGCCCATAGGATGGACAAGTGGGAATGAAAAATGGTGAAGGTTAGTCAGAGGAAGCCTTGTGCCATGTGAGAGTTATTCGCATCATTCAATATGGCAGGAAAAGGACATTTTGGGTCTGGGAGTTACACTGTGCACTGTCACTTTTTTGATGAAATATACTTCAAGGAAGTAGGAAAGCTTGTATTTGTGTAAGTTTGTTACATGGGCACTTTAATTGGTAGGACACTAACAGAAGTGTCCAGGTTGAATATTTAACTGTATTTAAAAGCTGGGGATTTGCTTTGCTATTTCATGAAAGCACTTTAAATAAGATTGTGCCCTTACATTTTGGCACTGAGCACTTTATGGAAAGGGGCGACCATTCGGTCCCCCCGAACGTATGGTGGAGGACCCCGATCCCCCCGGGAGGCCATCTTGGGCGGGAGGCGAGTCTCGGCTGGTATGCCCGAAGCGGCGTAGCCGGGGCGCGCCTTTTTCCCGCCCTGGAGTGGGTTGTCCTAGGCACTGACGCGGACGGCCACGCCCTCGGAGGCAGGCGGAGGCGGGTTTACGCCCGCCCGAAGACGGATAAAAGGAGCAGCAAGTCAAGAAAGCATCCTCTTGTTCCTGTGCTCTGAAGCTGCACCTCCCCGCTGCACGTGAGCTCGAGACGGAACGAAGAGCCAATTTTGAGCGTTGTAATCTTTCTCTTTGTTTTACAGATATCTTCGCTTGAGAATGCCGGGCAAGAAGGTCGGAAAGCGGGTCGGGACCGATCAGATGCTCCGCATGCTCATAAAGGAGGTAGCCGATTTGAAGAAGCAGATGGCGGCTAAGAATGGGGAGGGAGGACCGAAGCGAGTCATCGGACCAGCTTTGCCAGGAGTAGTCCCTGGCGGGAGAGGCAAGAGGTCCAAAAGGGGGGCACTTGGGGGGGAAACCCCGGTTCCCGATACTCCACTTGAGGAGACAATCTCGGTTCCGAAGGAGGGGCATCCGATCCCCGTGGTGGTCACCCCCGTGAACGGGGAAGATATGCCTCCCGAGTTGGCGGCGCAATTAGCAGCGTGGTTGGGAAAAGATAGTGAGGGCACCACGGCTGACAACGCCCGGGCAGTATTGAGACAACTGCGGGAATCTAGAGAGGCTGTGAAGGCACCATCTTCTGTTCCCCCGCAGGTTCTAGCGGCTGAAGATGCAGCAGGCCCAAGTTCGGCAGCAAATGCAGCATCTAGTTCAGGTAAGCGGCCATTGCCGATTGCGGGGGAGGGGTCTGTACCTTCACGAAGGGAAAAAGTGGCCCAGCATGTTCCACTGGAAATTAAGGAAAAGATTTGGGCGAATAAGTATGTGAACATATTTTCTTTGCTTACCGACCATTACGAGATGGAGCATGTGAAGAGCCAAAAGGAGCTCATGCATCCGAGTGTTTGGCGCGCAAAAATGGCCGCCTTTAAGGTTGACGAAAGCATAGGTACTTGGGGCAGAGCGTGGGGCATTTTTACCTCCATCATGGGTGAGCGCAGGCCCGAATTGTTGACCGAGTTGCCTATTTACCAGTCACGTATCATGGAGTATTCTCTGGCGTACGAGGGCAATCAGTGGTTCTGTTATGACAATATTTTTAGAAAAGCTAAAGAGCATGACCCAGCTCTAACATGGGATTGTTTCGACTCCATCTCGTGGCAGAAAATGGAGAGTTCAGGAATGTTAAAAGTGCCTTTGTCAGGGAGTAACGGGGGTGAATCGTCCCGCCAATCCTCTGGGACACCCTTTCGGACGGGTGCAGGTAACGAGCACCACTCGAAGTCGAGTGGCAACGCAGGTAAAAAGGGGATTTGTTGGAATTTTAACAGGGGAAAATGTGCGAGGCCCCAGGGGTCATGCAAGTTCAGACATGAATGTGGAGGGTGTGGGCAGTCTTCCCATCCTGAGTCCATGTGCAGAGCCAAGACGGGTGATAACGGTGGTAGGGGAAGCGCCAAACAGGTCTGAAATAGTCCGAGGGGCGCCTCTACCTACCCCGATTGATACCATGGCAATGATTCCTTGGCTCAACGAATACCCGGATCATGCTTCCGCTGGGGTGTTGCGGGACGGGTTTTCATATGATTTCCGCATCCCAGTGGGGGATTTTCAGGGTGTAGCACACTGTAAGAACCAACTGTCGGTCTTGCAGCATACGGCGGTGGTACAGGTAAAGATTGGGAAAGAGGTGACTCGGGGTCGTGTCGTCGGTCCATTTGATTTGCCACCGGTTGCTAACTTTGTTTGTTCCCCTCTAGGGGTGGTCCCCAAGAAGGACCCGGGTGAGTTCAGACTAATACATAACTTGTCAGCCCCACGTGGTCTTTCCGTGAATGATGCGATAGACCCGGAAGTGTGTTCGGTGCGGTTCGCATCTTTCGATGAGGCCGTCGCCATGCTGAATCGCCTGGGGCCCGGGGCGCTGATGGCAAAATCAGACATCGAGTCAGCATTCCGGTTGCTCCCGGTGCACCCAGACGATCAGCGTCTCCTTGGTTTTATGTTTCAGGGTCGCTATTACATGGATAGATGTATGCCGATGGGGTGCTCTATATCCTGTGCCTATTTTGAAAAATTCAGTTGTTTTCTGCAATGGGTATTCACAAGGAAGACGGGTTTTCAGCATGTTATGCATTATCTCGATGACTTTCTGTTCTTGGGGGCAGCCGGGGATCCTGAATGTGGACAGGCCTTACATGAATTCTGTGTCTTAATGAACCATTTTGGTGTGCCATTGGCGCCAGGTAAGACTGTGGGTCCCTCAACTTTGCTCGAGTTTCTCGGGATCGAGCTCGACTCGGAAGAAGGTTGTTTTAGATTACCCAGAGAAAAAGTGTTAAAATTCAGGACATCCCTTGAAACATGTATTTGTGCGACGAAAGTAAATTTACATCAATTGCAACAAGTGGTGGGCCAGTTGAATTTTGCCCTGAGAGTAATGCCAATGGCCCGTCCCTTTTCCCGCTCGATTGCACAAGCCATGGTCGGCCTGAAGGAAGGACATCACCGCACGAGGCTCTCGGCAGAGGTTCGCCAGGATATGCGCATTTGGTTGGCATTTCTGGCGGATTTCAATGGTCGAATTGTCTGGAACAAACCAGCGGTGTCCTCCGAGGAGCTGGGGCTTTGGACAGATTCGGCGGGGAGTATAGGTTTTGGTGCCATATTTGGTACACAATGGTCGGCTCAAAAGTGGCCGTCATGGTGGCACGAGTGCGGGCTGACGAGTAACATTGCTTTTCTTGAACTCTTCCCTATTTTGGTGGCCTTGAAAACATGGCCGGAGGGGTTTCGGGATCACTCTGTGGTGTTCTGGTCTGATAACATGACTGTGGTTGAGTGTATCAATAGTCAGGCAGCACGTTGCAAATGGATTCTGAGACTGCTCAAAGAAATTGTGTTATTGTGTATGCAGTTGAATGTGCTCTTTAGGGCAAGACATGTCCCGGGGGTACTGAACCAGGCGGCTGATGCGCTTTCTCGTTTCCGTATGCAGGCCTTCTGGGGTTTTCTGCCCACAGCGGACCCGGTGGCGGCACCCTTTCCTGAAGCTCTCTGGTCTCTCGGTGCCCCGAACTACAAAACCTCGTGGGAGAGAGTTTAGCACCCAGGACAAGGAAGGCATATGAAGGGGCGTTCCGTTCCTATTGGTCCTTTTTGGGTTCTGCTGGGGGGGAGCTTTGGGGACAGGAAGAGCCTGTCGTAAAATTTTTGCTGTCTTTACATCAGGCAGGCAAATCAGTAGCTACGGCCCAGAGGCATCGGGCCGCCATTTCCTTTATGGCAAAGGCTAATGGGATCCAGGACCCGACAGCGTCTTTCGTGGTGCAGAAAGCGCTACGTGGGTGGCAACGCCTTGAGGGTCGCAGAGTAGATGAGAGGCACCCGATAGGTTTGGATAGGCTGGCCCTGTTATTGTCCGTACTCCCTGCAACGTGTTCATCCCAGTATGAAACAGTGTTATTCCGAGCCGCATTTGCGCTGGCATTCCATGGGGCTATGCGGGTAAGCAAACTAGTGGCGAAGAACAAGCAGTATACGATGGGGGGACTGTGCCGGGAGCACGTTCAGGTCAAGGTGGAGACGATGACTGTCTCGTTTGTCAGGTCCAAAACCGATCAGGGCGCGGTTGGGGACTGCATAATCATTCAGAGGATTCCCGGGTCTTCCATGTGCCCTGTTGTTTGCGTAGAGGAATATTTAGCGCAGAGGGTGGCATCATGGAGGGGGACCTTGTTGAGACACGCTGACGCCACCCCACTGATGAGGTTTCAGTTCCAGCGGGTGCTTGCGATGTCAATTTCGGCCGCGGGCTTGAACCCCAGCGAGTTCGGGACCCATTCCTTTCGGATAGGGGCTGCTACTGAGGCTACAGCCAGGGGTCTGAGTGTTGAGAAAGTAAAACGTTTGGGGCGTTGGTCCTCGAACTGTTACAAAAGGTATGTGCGGTTGCACATGTTGTGAAGCTGTAATGATGTACTCACGCTTCCTGTTTTTGTTTGGTTTTCAGTTGCGCAAGCTTACGAGGCGGGGCGGACTGTGCAGTCGACCCGACACCTGGGGACCAGCGGTCAGACATCACCGGCTGCGAAAAAGGAGGTGTGGGTCGTGGGCCACTCATACGTGAGGCGGGCCGCAGACGTATTCAAAGCAGGTGACATGATTCACATGGCTGGGGAATACGGGTACAGGGTGACCTTCTACGGAAGGTGCGGGCTCTGTATTGACCAGTTTCAATCCTTTTTCGAGGGTTTGTTAGGGCGGACAAGGTCACCGCCGTCTATAATCATAGTCCATCTTGGGGGCAACGATTTGGTGGCCACTGGTAGACGACTTCTTCTCGAGGCAGTGCTCTCCACAGTAAGTTGGTTGGCAAGAAGAGTTCCAGGGTGCACAATTGCATGGTCCCATATGATTCCACGGAAAGTGTGGCGGGGGGCTATTTCGGTTTCTGCTCTGAATCACTCAGTAAAGAAAGTAAATAACAAATTGGGTAGATTGTTTCGTTCAAGTACACTGCATTCTGTTCCGCATGGTTGTATCAAGGGGGACAGTATGTATTTGGGGGATGGGGTTCATTTGTCCCGGGTGGGCAATGAGTTACTCATAGGTGACCTCATAGCTTGGCTAAAGAGTTTAAACCATGACCTTTAGGCAGGATTTGTTGTGGGGGGTCCGGATAGCCGGTCAACTATCCGGCCTGTGGCGGTAAGGTCATGATCGGTGAGCAGTAATTGGAAGATCCCTATGGGGGGCGTCACCCATTACGGATGGGAGCGCTCGGGGGAGGTGGCCATTAGCCCCTCAACGGGGAGGTGGTCCCTTCTAAGGATGGGCCGCCGGAAGGAAAGGAAAGGCGGTCAAGGCCCCTTCCTGGATAGGAGGGGCTACGGGCCCTCCTGGGGAATTTCCCGGGGCCAGGACATCTGCGACGGCAGATGGGGTAAGTTGTGTGGGGTTTGGGAGGGGGTTTACGCTACCTTTTAGACACCTCACACGAGTCCTCGGACGACCGTTAAATGGCGTCGAGTTCATTGGGGCCCCCGTCAAGTCAAAGGGAAATTGGTAGATGCACTTGAGGTACGCCTCTGTGCGGTCGCTCCGCTCACAAGTGAGGGGGGTATTTCTGGTTTAGGGATCTGACACCGGTTACGACCTTGCCGTTGGCCCTTAACGTTAGGATGTACAATTTCAAGTAAAATGTTTTGTAGGATGTTAGTTCGGCTAGGAGAACCTTTGTATTAGAGATCTGTTAAGGTTAGCCAAACATCGTAATGTGGAAATGAAATTGTACATAATATGAAACTGTTATTTTAATGTTTTAATTTTGTTTCATATTTTAATAAATACGGCCGGGAGGGTCACTCCCTCCCGCCTTCCAAAAGTTCAGAACCGTTTCCGGTTTCCCATCCTTGGGGTTTGTGTCGAGAGGGGGTGGCGGGTATCTCAGCCATATGGAAAGGGGCGACCATTCGGTCCCCCCGAACGTATGGTGGAGGACCCCGATCCCCCCGGGAGGCAATCTTGGGCGGGAGGCGAGTCTCGGCTGGTATGCCCGAAGCGGCGTAGCCGGGGCGCGCCTTTTTCCCGCCCTGGAGTGGGTTGTCCTAGGCACTGACACGGACGGCCACGCCCTCGGAGGCAGGCGGAGGCGGGTTTACGCCCGCCCGAAGACGGATAAAAGGAGCAGCAAGTCAAGAAAGCATCCTCTTGTTCCTGTGCTCTGAAGCTGCACCTCCCCGCTGCACGTGAGCTCGAGACGGAACGAAGAGCCAATTTGGACCCACCCACCAGCCCCTGAAGACAGCAAGTTGTTTCTAAATAAAGTTTGAACGTGTTAACCGTATTTCTTACAGGTTGGGATGATTGCTGTGTTATTTCGAGTATGCAATAAAGGAGAATGCTCATTTACAGTATGTTTGTTTTAAATAAAGTAATGTTGCACTAGTGTTGATCAGTAATCATACGTAACTAGTTATGATCGCCTTCTTTGTTTTTCATTAGTAATTTTAGCCATTTGTCGTATTTATTTTGGTCGGGCGGTAAGGTCATGATCGGTGAGCAGTAATTGGAAGATCCCTATGGGGGGGGCGTCACCCATTACGGATGGGAGCGCTCAGGGGAGGTGGCCATTGGCCCCTCAACGGGGAGGCGGTCCCTTCTAAGGATGGGCCGCCGGAAGGAAAGGAAAGGCGGTCAAGGCCCCTTCCTGGATAGGAGGAGCTACGGGCCCTCCTGGGGAATTTCCCGGGGCTAGGACATCTGCGACGGCAGATGGGGTAAGTTGTGTGGGGTTTGGGAGGGGGTTTACGCTTCCTTTTAGACACCTCACACGAGTCCTCGGACGACCGTTAAATGGCGTCGAGTTCATTGGGGCCCCCGTCAAGTCAAAGGGAAATTGGTAGATGCACTTGAGGTACGCCTCTGTGCGGTCGCTCCCCTCACAAGTGAGGGGGGTATTTCTGGTTTAGGGATCTGACACCGGTTACGACCTTGCCGTTGGCCCTTAACGTTAGGATGTACAATTTCAAGTCAAATGTTTTGTAGGATGTTAGTTCGGCTAGGAGAACCTTTGTATTAGAGATCTGTTAAGGTTAGCCAAACATCGTAATGTGGAAATGAAATTGTACATAATATGAAACTGTTATTTTAATGTTTTAATTTTGTTTCATATTTTAATAAATACAGCCGGGAGGGTCACTCCCTCCCGCCTTCCAAAAGTTCAGAACCGTTTCCGGTTTCCCATCCTTGGGGTTTGTGTCGAGAGGGGGTGGCGGGTATCTCAGCCATATGTTCATAGCGATGTTAGTAGCCAGTCTTTGATTATCTCTCATTTGAAATCCTCCACAGCCCCAATGGTGGACAAGTGGGAACGAAAACTGGTGAAGGTTAGTTAAAGGGAAGCATGGTGCCATGCAAGAGTTAACCCCATGTTCAATATAGCAGGAAATTGAAATCTCTTGCCCGGGAATTATAGTAGAGATATCCACGGTTACTTCATGAGTAAGGGAAGGTTAGGATTCTGACGCATTCCCAGGTTTACGAGACTTTGTAAATCTGGTAATGCGGCAGAATCCATGGGTGTTGCGTGGGAACATCCACAGCAACACCCATGGCACCCCCTTACACTCAAAGTGATGTGTGAAAAGGGGTCGTATTTACAAGGCCATTAAAAGCCATGCAAGGGTGTTTTGAATGACCAGTGCACCAAAAAAAGTGATGCACCAGTGGAGCAATGGGCTTGTGAATAAGCGCCCTTGTCTGCAATGTGTGTATCCGCTACCAGGTGGCACTATCGTGTCTTACAAGGACCGTAGAAGCAATATGAAGCAGTCACAGCTCCTACCATTGTCCAGACTAAGGGGCAGATTTACAATAACTGGCGCATCCCTGCATAACAGCAGGGATGCGCCAGTTATTGTGCGCCGCAACTACGCCACCCTGAATTCACCGCATTTACAATGCGGAGCACCATAGGGCAAAAACGGCACAGATGTGTCACGCATCTGTGCCGTAAAAGCGGCGCATTGCTGGAGCTGCATCGCAAGCGCGACGCAGCTCCAGCAATGCTCTGGGGGGCCCTAACTCCACAATGCTGCATGAATCCTTACACCTGCTTGAAGCAGGCACAGGGTTTTGACGCAGCATGGGCCCAAAAGTGACTGAGTGAATTCTTGTAGATTTCACTCAGCCACTTTTAGGAGGCGTTCTTGCGCCGGAACGCCACCCCCGCCCCTGCGCAGGAACGTCTCCTTCTGGCGCAGGGCTTTACAACGTGACGCATTTGGGAGATACGTCACGTTGTAAATACCCCGCACCATGGCGCATCTTTTGCGCCGCCGCTGCGTCACAAAAGTGACGCAACTGTGGCGTAAAAGAGGCGCAAGGGGCTTGTAAATGTGCCCCTAAATGCTTAGTCCTGTGTATCTGTTCGGCTTAGTCTGATGGGTTCATGCTTACTGCACCTGGACAGAATATGGTAATTTTATCTTCAGTGACTTTATATCTCTGACTCAGTTATCTGTGTTATCTTGTGCAGGTTCTTGGCAATAACTCTGGGGTTTTATCACCGAGAGGTAAATATATCCTTTCTTCAGAATCCATTAAACTCTAGAAAATGATGAGTACATTTCTGTGGAAGAATGATGCATGCAGACAGACCTCGGCGGGGCTAAGGGCCCGATGTAGGTAAACGGGATTTTCCGATTTCAAAATACCGAGGCGGGCCGAATCGGTATTCTGAAATCGGAAAACGAGATGTAGGAAAAAAATACCGAATGAAAACCGATTCGGTCGGCATCGGTAATGAGATTCGGTACGTTCCGATTCAGCTCGGTCCGAATCGGAAATTACCGAATCGGCCAACAACGAATCGGAAAATACCGAATCGGCTACCACCGAATCGGATATTTCCGATTCGGCGAATACCGAATCGGTAAAAGCCGATTCGGTAAAAACCGAATCGGCAATCATAGACCCATGGCGAAAAAGCCCATAGGAAAGCATTGCATGACCCGATTCGGCTTTTACCGAATCGGACAATACCGAATCGGATTTTACCGATTCGGATTTTACCGAATCGGTAAAAGCAGACTCGGCAATAGGCGATTCAGCCAATGAGGTGGCTCCCCCTCCCCCACCCAAACAGGGAGTGGCAACCCTGGCAGGTGCAGCCAATTAAGAAGTTTCTAGAAGTTTCTGGAAAGCCTGCCTGAGCCCAACACACAGTTAGCAGCAGTGGGAGAAGGAGGTTGCAGACTGAGCAGGAGCAAGAGAATATGGCAGATCAGGCAGGAAGCCAGAAGTCCTCCCAAAAGAGGAAGCCCAAATTCACCACCACAGAACTACAGGTGCTGGTTGAGGAGGTGGTGAGGGTGCACCGCCAGCTCTTTGGCAAGCTGTCCCTCAACGTGCCAGACAGCACCAAGAGGAGATTGTGGGCAGACATCGCCCAGAAGGTCAATGCTGCTGGAGTCACCCCCAGGTCCATTGAGGAACTTAAGAAAAGGTTCTATGACCTCCGCAGCCTCACCAAGAGGAAGCTGGCCGACCTCCAAAGGCAGGCTGGACTCACCGGAGGAGGCAAGAACCCGGCGCCACCCCTCACCGAGCTGGAGGAAATTGTCTCCAGCACCATCGAGAGGGAGAGCATCGTAGGGATCGGGACCCTGGACAGCACTGCGATGGCCACAGCTACAGGTAAGAAGCATGCGCATCATGACACACCCTACCAGACACCTCCCCATTAGACACAATGCATAGGCAAACACCAGCACTGTACTGTCACCAACATACAAGAGACAAGCATCATGGTACATGTAGTCAGCAGAAGTTAGCCAAATATGTCAGTGCAGAATCACAAGACAGGAAACAGTGTGACACGGTGTAAGGAGATGCAAGGACATGTGGAATGCCATAATTGTACTGACTGTAATACATCGGCACTCAGTTTACAAATGCTTCTTTGTACCTAGGGGCACCATCAGGCGGCACCACTGTGGCAGCAGAGGGAGCTTCGACATCACATACTGCAGTGGCAGGGCCGAGCACCAGCCAGCCTGGCCAGGAGGAGGAGGAAGAGGATGAGGAAGGAGACACCCCAGGGCTTGGAATGGAGGGAGTCCTGGTGATTGATTTCCAGGCAGTGCACTCCCCAGTACTGCCCAGCTCACCCCCCTTGCAATTTTCACCATACAACTCCCCAACAAGGCAGACCATTCCGCCGACAACAGCTCCTGCCACAACCGTGGCCTTGCCACCCGTCCTACCTGTCCTGGGAGCAGGGGCTCCGGGACCGGCCAGCACCACACCACCACCAGTGGCACCCCAGCCCACTCAGCAGGCCGGAGGCAGCAGTGCCAGACGCCGTGCCACCACCACCACCACCACCACCACCACTGCTGCACCAGCACGGGAGGGCAGTGTGTTCCTGGGCCTGGAGGGCCAGATGGTCAAAATCCAGCGCCAACAGGCCAGATCCACCATGGCCTGCCAACGCCAGCTCCTGCAGCACAACCTGCAGATGGGGGAGTTGGTGAAGGGGTTCCAGGCTGTTGTGGACAGCAACAAGGAGGTGGCAGCAGGGTTGGGCAGGCTGACCACTGCCATCACCCACTCCTCTGCCAGGCAGGAGGAGCATGAGGTTGCGCGCAGGAGGGATGCCCGGGTGCTCAACCGGGCCATGGCCCGCCTTGCAGCGGCGACGGCACAGCTGTGCCATCGTAGCTCAAATCAGGAGTCGGTGCAGAGTCAGCATACTGCTGAGCTGACCAGGGGGATGGCCAGGATCACCACGGCCATGGAGGCCATGTTAATATCAAACGCCGCCTCCAATCCTGCCCTGGACCTGGGTGATGCTGGTGACAGCAGCAGCCGCAGCAGCCCGGCCAGCGCTGCATCAGAGCCAAGGAGGAGCACCAGGCGATCCGCTGATGCTGCAGGCCATTCGGAGGGGGCCGAGGGACACCCCAGTGGGTCTGGAAAGCGGGCCAAAAAATAGGCTGGCAAGGGGGGATGATCAAACCAAGGCCCTGGACTTTATTTGTTTAGACAGACTCCATTTTTTGATGCACTTCAGTGATGTAACTGTGGTGCATCACTATTAAAAATTTTATTTTCCAAGCAACATTTAGCTGTCTTTGCATCTGTACTCAGTCAGAAATAGTTCTCAGTGATCTCCTCACGTCTGTATCTGCCATCACATGGCGTACACACCCCAGCTGGCTGTGTCAGTGGCACAGCTTCGTCGTCGTCATAGTCCTCGTAGTCAGACAACTCCACCTCAGTGCCCTTCTTGACCGCAAGGTTGTGTAACATTGCACATACAGCTATGATCTTGCAGCAGGTGATGGGGGTATACTGCCTTGCACCTCCACTCTTGTGCAGGCATCTGAATCTACTTTTCCAGATGCCAAAGGTCCGTTCAACAACATTCCTGGTGCGTATGTGGGCACGGTTATACCTCCTTTGGCTGGGTGTGGAGGGGTTGAGGTAGGGGGTGAGTATGAATGAGCGGAGGGCATATGCACTGTCGCCTGGAAGAGAAAGGGGTCACATTAGACACATGCATACATGTATTACACCTACCTACTATGTGTTATGGGGGTCTGATGATGTGGCTCACCTAGGAGGTATCCTTCTCCAAAATCGCCAGCCATCAGCCGTGCATATATGCCGCTCTGTTGGAATATATAGGAGTCATGGGTACTCCCTGGAAATTTTGCTACCAGGTCTGTGATGGTGCACTTGGCATTGCAGATCACCTGCACGTTGATGGTGTGTGTCGATTTCCGATTGCGGTATATGTATTCGGTGTCCGCTGGTGGGCAAATCGGAATATGCGTGCCATCTATGCAACCGATGACTTGGGGAAAGTGTGCCATCTGGTAGAAGTCCGCTTTGGTTTGTAGCAGTTCTGCGTGGGTTGCAGGGAATGAGATGTATTGGTCCATCCTGTCTATCATGGCGTCAAGGAATATGTGGAAGAACCTTGACAGGCTGCTCTGGCTCACCCCTCCTGCTGCTGCTACTCCACTTTGATAGCTGCCAGACGCTACCAGGTGTAGGCTGCATAGCACCTGGACGTGCGCAGGGATGGCGTGTGCCCTTGGGGTGTGGTGGTCCAAGTATGGCTTAAGGTCCCTGATGAGCTCAAGTATGGTGTCAGAGTCCAGCCTGTATCTCTGTAGGATCTCAGCCTCAGTGAGCATGAACAGGGTTATCCTCTGTCTGTAGACCTGTTCATTTCTTAGCCATTCCCTCAGTCCTTCCTGCTGTAGCCGTAGCCGCCTCGCAATGACATAGAAAGCTGCCATCCTGCAAGTTGCAATGCATTTTGGGACTGTTTATATGGGTTGGAGTTGGTTACCACCTGATTGCAATCCATGGTAAATACCGAGTGAATTCTACCGATTTTGAGCCGATTTCGGTGTTTCTGTGCCTCCCTACATCTCCCCAACTGTCGGAATCGGGGAATTTCCCGATCGGAGATTCATACGAATCGGCATGTTTTCCGATTCGGATCATGTCCGAATCGGTATTTTTTCCGATTCGGTACATGGACCGAATCGGTGATTTTCCGAATCGGTGTCACTAACGAATCGGTAGTAGGACCGATTCGGTGATTTTCCGATTCGGTGTCACTAACGAATCGGTAGTGGGACCGAATCGGTGATTTTCCGATTCGGTGTCACTAACGAATCGGTAGTGGGACCGAATCGGTGATTTTCCGATTCGGTGTCACTAACGATTCGGTACATGGACCGATTCGGTCTTTGTAACCGAATCGGTGTTTTTCCGAATCGTTACATATCCGATTTTCGGTATGTACGTATCGGATTCTTTCACATTCGGTACACATTCCGAATCGGTTTTCTATCCGATTCGTTCTGTTTTTGGTTCCCTACATCTCGATGGCTGTTTACCGATCGGTAAGGGCCAAAAATCGGTATTTTCGGCCGATACCGATCGGTAAAGCCCTACCTACATCGGGCCCTAAGTATCTTGTCAAGAGAAACGAAGGTATTATTGATTTAGCGTCATGCTTCTGCTTCATGTTCTGCAGCAGCAGTACCTACAAAAGTCACAAGAGGCCGCTACTTCACCACTAACCGGCAATGTCCTTTTAACTGGGAGTTGTCTAACGCTGTGGTCTGTTAGTAAAATGTACCCTATAGGGCAACGTTTTCCAAAGTGTAAGTCGCGACCAACTGGTGAGTCTGCAGCCAGTGCGGTGTAGTCAGGGGGCGGGGCTGGAGGCTGGGCTAAGGGCAAGACATGATGATACTTAGCAATTTCTATATTAGTTGCAGCACAAACCAAAACATATGAGAATTCTATGTCAGGACAGGAGGCTCTGATTATGCTTAGCCTCATTTCTTTACTGACACATAGCAGCCAATCACATTACAGTAAAGAAAAAACAGAAATAGGGCAACCATAGAGTACACCCATAGTATATAAACAGTCTCAGAGGTAACCACTTCCTCTTTCTTTGCTGCTCCGCAGCCAGTTAAGTGCTTTATATTTACTCTCTTAATGTTTCTTGACTTTGCGCATTGTTATTTGCTATATGCTTTGTGCTTGCCTTTGCGCTTTGTGATCGCGCGTCTGGGGCTGTGTCTCCGTTCACTCTTCGCGCGTGTTGTTTGCTGCCGGCGTGCAGTTTCCTTTGTTGTCGGAGCGTGTGCCTCACCTCCGTTTCCTTGCACGAGCGCTTCCTAGCTGCTCGCGCGCTGTTAGTGGAGCGGGAGCAGGGGTTCCGTTTTGCTTTGGAGCGCGAGCGCTCTTGCGACGGTCTTCGAGGACAGGCGACAGTCGCGCATGCGCGCTGTCCCATTTCCGGTTGTTGGTGTTTCCTCAGCTGGTTGAGCGACGGCGTATTGACGTTTTGCCCACGGCCTGTCACCGGAGTTAACCCCGTCAGACACCGAGGTCTTTGGAGGGCTTTGGTTGTTATTTCTTGGCATAGGCTCTGCCTAGAGTGTTTTATTTGGTACAGGCTTTGGCTCCCTCCACATTCTAATACTTTTTCGAGTCAGGTTTATTTCCTGCTTCTTCAAAGCCTGCTTTGGGGTCTCAACACTCCCCCTTGACTTGTGTTTTTTGTCAACACTCCATATTGTTCAAGTCGTCTTGTGGGCACTTACCTCTACTTGCTGTAGAATGGCTGATTATTATGATGACGCTGAAGACGACTATTATTATTATGCTGATGAGGAGGAAGGCTCCTTGGAACAGGATTTGGTTGAACAGTTAGACAAAGGTGTTCAGCAATCCGTTAACAAAGCACTTGTACGTGCTATTAATCCTTTGAAGCGTCATCTCAATCTCTATGCTCAGCAGCAGGGCTGGTTGCCTGCTGCCAAGAAAACGGCGAAGTCGCCTGTTAACCCTCACAAAACTGATTTTCAGCGTCTGGCGAAAAGTTTAGCATCTGCGCCATCCACAACTGCTTGTCTTCACGAGGCTGATTCGGACAATGTGTTATCCTCCGCCTCTTCAGACCATGTTTCTCCTCCACCTAAAAAACGGGTCTGTAAGGAGCATTTTGTAGACGCTCCTGAGCGTCCTCCGGTGCTCAATTTCGAGCCTGCAGACATCATTCACCCGAACTCTTCCTCATGGGGGCCTTCTCCGGCTGTAGCTGCCTACAGTGAGGCACATATCCGTCAGCCTTTTGAGGCTTCGGTTCGTGCCCGGTTGCGCTCGGAATGCCCGAGGCCTGATTTGTCTGCCCATTTGGCTGAGACCCCAGACGTTGACCCCATGATGGTCACGTATTTGAAAAAATATGCCAAGGACCCAAAGAAGGGCCTGGATAGATCTTGGCGGTCCTGTCAGGATAAGATGTTGGACCTGCTTGGGCCTCTCACTAAGATTTTGGACCTAGGTTACAGGGCACAGGAAGCTTCTGCCCTTGTGAACCCAAAGGAGATGATCGAATGGGCGCAACGGGCGATTTGCCAATTGGGTAATGCGAATTGTGCAATGTCTGCGGAACGTCGCAGGTCCATCTTGTTAAAGCTTGACCCTAGACTATCTGAATTAGCCACTTCTGAGTCGGGCCCTGAGGCGGACGGCCTCCTGTTTGGTCAGCCATTCCTTAAGGAACTCACACGCTTTGTATCCACCTTCAGTGGCATCGACAAGGCGCAGGCCTCCTTGCGGCGAGCCATGCGTCCGGTTTTTGGAAAGGCGGGACGAGGTAGGGGACGCTCGTTCGGCCGTGGTTCTGCCAATCAGTCCCAGAGAGGCAATTCCTCTCAGCACAGAGGCTCCTACGACGCAGGTTATTCATCAAGAGCCAACTTTTATCCTTCCAGAAAAGGAAAAGGCCAGTACGGCAAAGGACGTTCCGGTGGTCATCAGGGACAATACCAGGATTCCCACTCTACAGGTGAGCCTGATTCATGCATGCGATGTGATGTTGGGGGGTCGCATTCAGTTTTTCCTGCAGAATTGGCGCATGCTCTCCGGCGATGCTTGGGTGCTACAAACTGTTCAGGGGTTCAGAATAGAATTCTATCACCCGATGCATCAGACTTGTCCCCCTCCTTGTCTGCGTTTTTCTCTTCAGGATCAGGTTTGTCTCTCCGAGGAGATAGACTCTCTTCTCAGGAAGGGGGCGGTGATTCCAACCACCCGTCATCCAAAGGGGTTTGCCAGTTCTGTCTTTCTGGTCGAGAAAAAAGGGGGCGGTGCTCGCCTTGTTCTCAACCTGAAAGACTTCAACGGCGGAGTCGTCTATCGACATTTCAAGATGGAGGGAATCCATCTCTTGAGGGATCTCCTTCGAGAAGGGGATTGGATGGTCAGGCTGGACCTCAAAGATGCATATCTCTCGGTTCCGATTTACAAACCACATCGCCGATTTCTCCAGTTTCTCTGGCAGGGAGTCTGGTACGAGTATCAGGTTCTCCCGTTCGGTCTTTCGTCGGCACCATGGTGCTTCACGAAGCTGTTGAGACCAGTTGTGGAACATCTTCGGTCTCTGGGTGTCAGGTTGATTATTTATCTGGACGATATTCTCCTTATGGCGGATTGTCCACTCAAACTTCTTCAACATCTGGAATTGTCCATCACTCTTTTACAGTCTCTGGGTTTTCTAATCAATGTTCAGAAATCGGTTTTGATTCCAGCCCAGCGTATCGATTTCCTGGGCTTCCAGATCGACTCGGTAACTTGTCAACTTCTCTTGCCCAACCAAAAGATGCGTTATATCAAGAGAGAGTTGACTTCTGTTATTTCCAGACCGACTGTGTCGTTGAGGTCGTTGGCACGTGTAGTCGGTCTGCTGGCGTCTTCCATTCAGGCGATTTTTCCGGGTCCCCTGCATTACAGGGCAATGCAACGCCTGAAAATTCTTCATCTCCGGAAAGGCCTCGGATATTCCGATCAGATTCCTCTTACGGAGGAGGTCCGGTGGGAGATGCAGTGGTGGTTGGACCACATGGAGGCCTGGAACGGCCGAGCCCTCTTCGGTGTGTCTCCGGATCTGGTGATAGAATCCGATGCCAGTCGGTGGGGCTGGGGAGCCCGTTGCGGCTCGGTCTCGACCGGGGGTCGTTGGTCCCCTCAGGAATTGACACTACATATCAACTGTCTGGAACTTCTAGCGGGTTCCTTTGCAATCAAATGTTTTTCCCCCCTGCAGACCAGTTGTTGTGTCCTTCTCCGGATGGACAATATATCAGCAGTCCGCTATGTAAACAAACTAGGCGGGACCAGGTCCAGAATCCTGGCGGAGATCGCCAAAGATTTTTGGCACTTCTGTCTGCAGAAGAAGATCACTGTTATTGCGGAATACCTTCCGGGACGCCACAATCAGATAGCGGACTGGCACTCCAGGCATCTCCGGGATTACAGCGATTGGAGGCTGCATCCTCGGGTCTTCCGTGCTCTCCATCGGCGTTGGGGTCCTTGTCAACTAGATCTCTTTGCCTCACGCCTCAATGCGCAACTTCCGCATTTTTACAGTTGGAGGCCGGACCCTCAGGCTCTGGCCACGGATGCCTTTCTCCAGCAGTGGCCATCGACCCTCTGCTATGCCTTCCCTCCATTTCTAATGATTCCCAGGGTATTGGCCTACTCCAAACGATTTCAGACGGATCTGATTCTGATTGCCCCTCTATGGAGGGCTCAAGAGTGGTTTCCGGTCCTTCTAGAAATGTGTTCGGCTCCACCGTTTCTCCTTCCCCCATTGTGGAATCTCCTGTTAGACCCGCTCGGAGATCCTCATCCCCTGATCCTCTCAGGCTCCCTCCCCCTTCTCGCGTGGAGGATCTCGGGGATCGCTGGTCGCTCCCAGGCCTTTCAAGCGACGCTTCCAAACTCCTTAGTGAAGCATGGGCTCCCAATACTCACAAACGGTATAAAGGGTCTTGGAAGCGTTGGTGTGATTGGTGTTCACAACAACAAGTTGATCCCGTTTCAGCAGATATCAGCATGATTGTTAATTTCTTGGCCTCCTTAGCCACCTCTGGTCTGGCTTATTCGACTATCAACGGTTTCCGGTCAGCTATCTCGGCGGGTCATGCCCACATAGATGGGAAACCCGCGGGTGAACATCCTTTTGTTTCCAGGTTGCTTAAAGGAGTTCGTTTTGCAAAACCTCCCACTCCCAAGTATGTTACCTTGTGGGATGTTTCAGTTGTCCTCAGATTTTTGGAGGCCTGGCCTTCCAATGCTTCCTTATCTCGCAAGCAACTATCTGCAAAACTGACTATGTTGCTATGTTTGGTCTCATGTAAGCGCGTGTCGGACGTACACGCTTTGGATCTGGCGGGTCGCAGCTTCACTCCTGAAGGAGTTTCCTTTCGTCTCTCCAGACGTACCAAATCTAATACGCCTTCTATTTCTTATCCTTCTTTCCCTTCTCACCCCAACCTTTGTGTGGTTCAATGCCTGAAGGATTATGAGGTGAGTACCGCTTCTTTGCGCTCAGACATGCAGGGTCAACTGCTGATTGCATTACAAAAGCCTTTTCGCCCTGTCTCTCCAGCTACCTTGGCGCGCTGGGTGCGGGGGCTTATGTCTGAAGCTGGAATTGATGTTTCTGTGTTTGGCGCACACTCTGCACGTGGAGCGATGGCGTCCAAAGCTTATTCCATGGGTGTTACTCTGTTTGATATCATGAAGGCTGCAGATTGGTCATCTGCTTCTGTGTTTAAGACTTTTTACTTTAAGCCTATCGATAGTGTTGCTTCTGTGGTGGTGGATCAGCTTTAAAAAAGCATAATCAGAGCCTCCTGTCCTGACATAGAATTAAAAATTTGCAAACATTCGTGACAAGAATTTTCAATTCTATTAAGGACTAGGAGGCGAGGATTATCCCACCCGTTGTATATGCATGTATCTATTATATTGTTACTATGCAATGCTTCATGGATCTTTCCTAATGAAATGTGATGAGTGCTTTGGTTTTTTTCCCTACCCACCCTTTATTTGCTCATGATTACACAGGATGTGTATTACGGCTTTGTGTCTCTTTTCAGGCTCTGATCCCAAGTGAGGTTCCTCCGGCTCCGCCCTTGTGGACGTTCTGCTGCGAGTTTCTTCTCCTCGTTGGCCTGCTTCTGTTCCTGTGGCTTTTGGAAGTTCCTCCGCCTCCTCGTTCGGATTTTGGTCCTTTCGAATGATGTTCTCCTTGGTTTTCTGATGTTTAATTGGTTCTTCCTACTGGATTTTGGACAAAGAAAGAGGAAGAGGTTACCTCTGAGACTGTTTATATACTATGGGTGTACTCTATGGTTGCCCTATTTCTGTTTTTTCTTTACTGTAATGTGATTGGCTGCTGTGTCAGTAAAGAAATGAGACTAAGCATAATCCTCGCCTCCTAGTCCTTAATAGAATTGAAAATTCTTGTCACGAATGTTTGCAAATTTTTAAATGTGTTTATATAAACAAAGCAGGTTAACTCATTACACAAAATGTAAGAGAAGTGCGATAATATTTTAACATTTACTTTTTTTTTTGCAATAGTTACGCCTTCTTAATGCCAGGCTGTTAATTGATGTTGTTTGGCACAATACTATATATTTTTGAGCACGTGAGCCGGAAGAAACTGAAAATACCCCGCTTCGAACCAAAGCTCTTATGGCACCAAGCAAGTGAAACAACTCATCATGACCCTCCCCAGAAGATATCTCTTGTCTCTTCCGTCGATCTATCCATTTATCCTTTCATCCTACCATTTACCTGCTGATGTCCACCATTTAACCTTTACATTCTGTTGGTTATTCAGTCTTTCATGCATCATTCAGTTTTTCACCATTCCGTCTTACCACACTTCATATCCAAACCTATCCATCTCCAAACCTATCCATTCATCCTTTCATCTATCTCTTTATCCACCCTTTAGCTCATCCATTAATCCTTTCGCTCATCTATCCATCAACCCTTTCACTCCTTTATTCCATGCAACCTTTCATTCCATCCACCCTTTCACTCAATCCCACCTTTTATTCATCCATCATCCTCCCTTTCATCCATCCATCCAATCTTTCACTTATCCACCCATCATCCACCCTTTTATCCAATCATCCACCCTCTTTCACCTATCCATCCATGCTTTCACTCTTTCAGCCATCTGTTCATCCATCCATTCATCTATACATCCACCCTTGCACACTCTTCCATCCACTCACTCACCCAACCACCAACCCTCCCTTTTACGTTATTATTTGTTGCCGAGCAGACATGTACATACAGAGTGCCACCCATTTTCTCTAAAATACCTCCTGAGAGTGTCTTGATTCTTTCTTTCTTACACTTTTTTCTTACGAAAAACAGTCATACAAATGCAGGCCAACACACAAACACAAGCAGACAAACAAAAGACTAGGGTATGAGAAAAGCCATGTTATACTCTTCACCTATCATGGCTATTTTTAATTGACACCAGGGCTGGACTAGCTGTAGCCTAATTTCCACTGCAAGGGGACTGACATGATTTCTGTGTTTTCACAAATGCACAGGATAGTGTGAATGTGATTGACAGCACAGGGCCTGAATGGACCCTACTCTGTCAAACAGTGTGATGGTGAGCACATGGACATTATTCAGACATTATTCGAATACGCCCTGCTGAATTGCTCAGCTGGGGCTCAGATCGGGGCTGTAGAAGCGGCGCCTTGGCTGCCAGAGGCACATTCCACTCCTGCTCACCAGCGCTCGCAGCCAATGAGCCTACCTTTTCATGAGGACCAGTACTCTCCCGGCAGTAGAGAAGTGCCGGTACTCAGAGTGATAAATCTAAGAAGTGCCGGTACTCAGGACCGGCCCATTTAAAGCACTGTCAGCAGCCGATTTCTGGTAAGTCATGAAAGAGCAATAAATAAAGACGACTTTACAATTTGCATTCACTATGTCACATTTGCTGCTATTCAAAGCCATAATCAGTCTCTGTCTTCTGACAATTTCTGCTTTGTCTCATAATAGGAGGATTGGTGTTTCCTTTCCTTTCTGTGACTGCAAAGTAAGAGGAGTTTTAAAAGTGAATACAATCTTGCTGAGGTACATGTAGTGTGAAAGAAAAGACTGCAGGGTGTCATTTTCTGTAACACACAACAAAATGTAAATACCTGTAAATGAATTGTACACATTTTTCAGGATATTTCCTCGGTTTGGAAAGGAAGAATGAAGCACATTTTGTGTAATTCTGAAGTGTGATGGAAAGAAAGATGTTAATAGGATCAAAATGATTCAAGAAACTTTTATTTGGTGGTGTCAAATGATAAACGTTCACTGAAACCACATGTCCACAAATTTTTATGTGTGATATAGTTTTATTAATAAAACAGTATGAGTGTGCAAATAGTGGCCATTTCAATAGAAAATACGCTATCTGTAAATTCTTTAACACATTTGCGACAGTGTGCTACAAATTGCACCATCTGTTACAGACTACACCCTTACCCCTCTCCAGTTGAAAATATTTGCTATACCTTGTGCTAAGCTAGGGTTTTTCACAGTCCTTATGACTTCACTGATGTAACATTAATGCCATCACCCCCACTCTAAAACTGTTACAGCACCACTTGTGCAAAGGTGCTGAACTATGTCCTTAAGTACAATTTTTAAACAAACTCTCGCAAGTATTCCTACGAAAGGCTCCAGTTGACCTTAGAGTTTTTTTTTCTGCAGTTTTTTACTTCCCAAAGCCATTTCAACAGAGGATGTGCTAACTGTATATAATCATACACAATCATTACACTTATGTATATACATAAATTGAGAAATAAGGATGTAGCCTAATAGCCAGAGCTGTCGAGTTTGGAGCTGGGGAATCTGTTTTGAGTCCTTGCGTTGGCTCGGGACAAGTTACTTAACCTCCCATCCTAAAAATAAAATTAATCTGACCTTGTGTAACGTAATCCGTTGCTCATGTAAAGCTCTTCGATGCCCTTTGGCAGTGTTCACACTATATATAACTGCAATATATATATATATATATATATATATATATATATATATATATATATATATATATATATATATATATATATATATATATATATATATATATGTGTGTGTAGGGCGCAAGTTATACAAACTTGTGGTGTCTCAGTTATTCAACAGACACCCGCTGGCATGTCCTCATGTTCAATCCAACGGCTGTGGCGAGAGAAGTAGTTCACAGAGAGCTGGCTATTCCTGAACAGGGAGTGTGATAGATCGCAGGAAGGACTGTGTAAACATTGTGCAGAGATTGGAGTGTGAGACTGTGACCCTAATGTAATTCCCATAGGGGAAGGATTTAACATTTGTACCATGTGGACGCGACATGAATCTAGTCGAGGTAATCGCTATACCCGCATCGCATGGTAGCCGCATGATTACTCAATGGGAACATTTGCAGCCCTCCCATTGGCTGACAGTACACCAATGACAGTGGTGGGTACTCTATTTACAGCCAATCGGACTCTGTGTTTTACCAAGGAATTTCCAGCACTTGGTAAAGGCAATCTCGCCGAAACGGGTTGTGGAGGAAATAGCTGATGATCATTAACAACCCCGTTAGTGCTCCAGTTTCGTTTGGAAGTTGCTTTGCAGCAAGCGAGTTCCCGTCCTCGCAGTAGATGATAGCACCCTTCCTGAGTTCGGAGATTTTGGTGGGAATGAGTAAAACAGGTATATGTATACACCACTGGGTCTGCTTTTAAAACAAAAAATGGATATGAGGCCTTACTTCATACTCTGTTACAGAAGAGGTTTTTCAAATTTGCTAAAACTGCTGGTATCAACACCAAGATGTTTCAGATGCCTTTTGATTTTAGGGAACAGATTCCACAGGCCACCACCCCACTCTGCAAAACAATTCCAGCTCCAGTGCAGTTCACCACCTGCCACTTTTATGCCTTTACATTTAATTCAGCAAACAGATACTGTGATGCTAGGAAAAAAAAGTCTAAGAGCCTTATTTAGTCAACCGAGACCCCCCCCTGCAATGTCCAAACTATATCACCAACTGCACCCATGCTTAATCAATCGGAGATTTGTGAAGCGCGCTACTCACCCGTGAGGGTCTCAATGCACTGGGGTGGGGGAGGGGTCATGCAGCCGCATGCGGCTACGTCTTACCTAAAGTGCCAGGTCTTTAGACTGTTCCTGAAGGTGTTCAGAGTGGGGGAACGTCTGATGCTGAGCGGGAGCTCATTCCAGGTTTTTGCCATGATGTAGGAGTAGGCTTTTCCACCCACTCTGGCTCTGCGGATGCGAGGGGTTTTGGCCAGGGCGAGGTCGTGGAGCGGAGGGTTCTCTTGGGGGCATGTAAGAGAATCTTTCATTGACTTACTGGGTACTGAGGTACTGGGATCCGATGATGTGATGCTATGAGTATAACCTCCCGTCAAACCTGGCTTTTGTGGCAAAAGCACGTTTCCATTGTGGGATTTTTTTATCCTATATTTTCAATTTAATAATCGAATATACATATGCCAGATTGCACTCTTTTTTAAAAGCCATGAGTGGCAGAATTTGTCACATATTACTTTAAGCTCTGTAGAAACTTTGGATCTGCATTTGTGTGCCTTTAGATGTCCTGCAATGCAGCATAATACATTTGATATGATGGTCATAAACAAAGGCAATTCACGATGATCTTAGTCCGAAGTTCTTTTTTGCCAGCCTACACTTGCAGTGATCCATGTATAATGCTCGATTGTACTGCTGATACCTCACCAGGTGCAATATCCATTATCTGCACACAGACTATGGTGCACAGATAAACAACACAAGTCCAACTAGTGGTTGTGTTTTTTCTGCACAGCCTACCACGATGTGTCGCCAAGACAGAGCGCCAAGATAACGAGATGGGCCTAGGGCCTTTGCTCCCACAAAGCAACTCCTACATCGAGAAGAAGTTGGGAAAGCGTGGGAAGGCCACAGCTCTTAAGTATAAGTAAACATGTGCAAGTCGCAATTTGGTATCATTTGGTAGCAATTTGGTGATCTCTTTTAAGAAATTGTATTATAGAGCTATGCCCAGTGTGGGATTTTGAACTACCTACAGTTGAAAGGAATTCTTTCATCAGCTTCAATTCACGACTGTGAATCAGAGCTTAAGCCTTTCTGCTTTTTTAAAAATTCTTTAACAATCATTGGAAGAAGAACAAATCATTTAATATTTATTGCCTTCTAACACATAATAACAAAGACTCTCTTCAAAAGCCAGGAACCAGAGCTGAATTCCAATGTGGATCTTCAAGCACTGCTAAATATATAGAACTAACAGCCCACATCTGCAGGTCTTTAGAATACAGCCAATAAACCCCCTAAAAGCATATTGGATTCCCAAAAAACGCCATGTACTACATGCACAAGATGAGAGACATTGTTGGTGGTGCAATAAAGCTATTGTTGGATATGTGCATATGTTTATTGAATGTCACTGTGTTCTGCCCTGGTGGAGAGAGCTTCTGGCCAAAGTGGAGGCATTTGTAAGTGGAGCTGCTCTATTGACCACATCTATTCTGCTTCTGAGTGACTTCTCCTCAGTTGAAACCCCAAACACATTTGACACGCTCTGGATAGCAAAGAGGGTAGTGAGAGATAAATTGTCCTCTAGAATCGCGAGTCACCGAGTATTGTGTATGTAACTTACCGGATCTCTAGCGTATCAAAGCAGGCAGCCCATAGTTAGTCTGGGAAGATGAGAACACATTTGGCTATATCTGGTCCAACCGCATGCATAACTGTCTAGGTCAATGTAATATTGTAAGAAATAATTTTAAATGTATGTATGGACGTATTTGGTATTTGTATAGCGAGAACCTAACCAAAAAGGCAGCAGAGCACTGTATCGCGTCAAAGGCAAACATACAGTCAACTAGTGATGGATGTATGACATTACAACGCATGCTTTTACCACGCATGCCTTTACATCGCAAGTTTTACAACACATAGTGTTGTGGGGTGCTGGATAGTGAATAGTTTAATTTACTATTCCAACTCCAGTCCCCGTGGATAGTAGGGAAGGTGTTGGATAGTACATTAAATCTATTCCCTATCCTAGAGCGCCCCCCAGCGCAATGCGTTGTAATGGCATGCGTTGTAATAGTTGCGTCGTAAAGGCTCTGCGTGGTAAAAGTTGCGTTGTAAAGGATGTTCCCCACTAGGGATAGGAGAAGTAGCTGGGTATTGGATTGTCACTGCATTGTGGTGTAATGTTCTTTAGAGAGATGTCTCTTCAACTCTTTCCTAAATTAGATCAGCGTTGGGGAGGTTCTTACAGACACTGTGATGTTCGTACAGATCCTCGGTGCTTAGATGAACAAGATTTGCTCCCTTGTTCTTTTCTTTTTACATTTCTTAGTCTCCAGTTTGATGATGGCCTAGCTGCGGGTGTGCTAAAAACCACAAAAGATGGGAAACTTATGCACAAGAAAATCCCTATGTTTATATTTTCTCTATAGTGCTATCTGCATTCTAAAAATGGCTAATTATAATAAATGCTCCTGATGGTTACATTTTTACATTCTTTATACTAACTTCTGATTTGTGATGGTTTTAATGATAGTTGCATGCTATATTACTCCTCACCTCTAAATGAATTTTAATATTGCTTATTATAAAGAAAAACAAATGCAATTCTCAAACAAAATTGAACAGATTTGGTCCATTACTCCCCCACTAGATTAGGGAACGCCCAAAGGTATAGTTGGAGGTGTTTTTTTCTCATTCCATAATATTACAGGAAACCTTGTCTCTAATGAGTCCATTAACAGTACGGTCTACGATTATTGCCAAAAAGCAGTTATGAAGGAAGGGCGTGAAGAGTTAGCCTGATGTATTTTGGAGATTATTAACGGGATAGTTAAATGTGGTTAGATTTGTGACGTGATTAAAGAAATGTGGGTCTCTCCTCTATTAAGATAATGCTTGTCAGGGCTAGACTGGGAACAGAAACTGGCCCTGGCAAACTGCTCAGCTGCCCCCCTGCACCCCCATGGGGTGAGGGGGAGTGAAGCTGAGCAGTTTGCCTGTGCCGGTTTTGGCTAATTTTGTTACAGTGGGCCGATATTGCCGACCCCTGGTATCAAAAACGGCCCCCAGGGGCCCACACTGGCCCCCTCCCTAGCGGCATATGGGGGGTAACGCCCGGTGCCTGCTATGGCCAGTCCGGTCCTGATGCTTGTTAAATGCTAGAGGCCTGCAAAACTATTGTCCCATCTCTAACATTCTTTCATGTTCCTATTGAAATAGGTGAACAAGTTCGCCTGCAACCAACTGCTAGATTTCATTGAGGAAAACCAGTTTCTTGGGGAGAGACAATCAGAAATTGTCCTTGGAGGAGACCAGATTGGCTCGGTGGACATACAACTATTCTCAATATCGACACTGCTGATCCTGTGCTAATGATGCTTCTTGACCTGTCGGCTGCTTTCGACACCCTCAATCACTTCCCACTCACAAGCAGAGAGGAGGAGAATATGAGGGCAAATGTGGGACATTAGTAACTCCGGGTATTGTACTCCGCTCCGCCAGAGAAGTTTGTGGAGATTTACCAACTCCGTGCTCCACTGGGAACGCGAAGTTTGGCAAATCTCCGCCTCCATGGCAGAGTGGAGTACGAGGACAGCCCCATATTAAAAATGTTTTTACAAACCACCACTTACCTTGTCTTCTGCCTTCCCTCCTCGTCGCCGCAGTGTCTCCCTTCTTCTGGGCAATTTCCTCCTCGCCGCCCTGTAGGCATTACGTCATGCGTGAACTACGCATACGCAGTTCACGGTAGACGAAATACCTACAGGGACGCGAAGAGGAGAACCCAAGAAGAAGGGAGACACCGAGGCGAGGAGCAGGGAAGGCAAAAGACAAGGTAAGTGGTGAATTAAAAAAAGTCTTTATATTGCTTTGTGTAACGGAGGTACGAGGGCGGAGCGGAGCTCTGCGTAGTTCCACAGAGGTATTTTTTTACTCCGTGGAACTACGCGGAACACCACTACGCATACTCCGCCCAGGATTAGACATTAGGGGATTAGGGGCTTTGTAGCTGATTAAAGGACTTTTTCTCTAACAGAAGATGCCAGAGATTGAAATTGGAGGAAGCAAAAAACATGAACATTCCTAATGGGTTACCACAAGATTCCTATTTCTTAGAAATTGTTTTTAAAATCTATGCAAAATTAAAAGACCAAACAAAACAACATCTTCTTGACTTTTACAAAGGCTTCAAAACTCACTTGTTTTAATCTGTTTTTCTATTGCTAATTATTTTGTATGGTATCAGAATAGCATTGCCAGAGTATCGCCTGACAGTGACATTGTGTCCGAAAGGTTGTTTACAAAATAGCTGTCCATATTGGAGTTAATAATAGAAAATGTATGCCCAATGGAACAATATTTTTGTAGGTATGCCAACATCATCCATGGAGCTATGTAGAAGAGACCACAGTGATCTAGGCAGTGCTTCAGTGCCCCAGCACGCATGGAGCCCTCTGAAACAAGATTCAGGCTCAAACTTAAAACATACCTTTTCCCAAAGTAATATTGATTTTGTACCCATGTACCCGTATGGGCTCCTGATCTCGGCCTCTTGGTATACTGCAGCATTTCTTAGTGCGGGGACACACTGTCACAAGTGTAACCAGGCGCTCTATAGGTGTTTTTATTATTATTATTATTATTATTATTATTATTTGTGCTTGAAGAGAATAGAAGTGCGGGTACTCTGTAGCAGAGT
Organism: Lissotriton vulgaris; assembly: GCF_964263255.1. Classification (NCBI taxonomy): domain Eukaryota; kingdom Metazoa; phylum Chordata; class Amphibia; order Caudata; family Salamandridae; genus Lissotriton; species Lissotriton vulgaris. The sequence goes on along the minus strand of NC_141685.1, from coordinate 997,388,730 downwards.
ACCTGTTTGTTTCTGAGAAGTGCCGGTACTCTCCAATTAAAAGTATTATGTCACCCTTGAGAAGTGCTGGTACTCTCTCTCTCAAAATAAAAAAGTGCCGGTACTCCATACCGGACAGTACCGGCCCATTTAAAGCACTGGATATAGGCCCAAAAGATCAATGGTGGAGATCATGGTGACATCCACCATGTGGGCACTTGGTGGAAGCCACACTGACAATTCACTCCACATGCTTATGACAATTACTCACCAGGATGGGGCTCCAGCAAATGCAGGACACCACCATGATTCCCACCAACTGCACGACCATCTCGATGTCATGGGACTTGGCCCGACGGGTGCATTTTCTCTTGCGCCACCTGGCGCGGACCAGAGTCAAGCCACTCACAGTGTTACAGATAAGCGCCACAAATAGCGAGGCCAGCCCCAGTAGCGAGAAGAGCAGCGCAAAACTGATCTCTCTCCAGTTTGATGTTGGGCTGACATAGATGAAGCACCATGTCCCTGGATACTGCATATCATATCGGCCGAAGCTCAGCATAGGTAGAAGAGCAATGAGCAAGGCAGAGGTCCACAGGCCCAGCAGAGTGAGCTTAGTCCGCGTAGAAGTAACAATTGAAGAATGCAACAGCGGGCGGTTCACTCCAACACAACGCTCCATGGCCATGACGCAGCCCAGGAAAAGTGGGCAGAGGCCAAAGAAGACCATGCAGGCACCAAAGAACTGGCATATGGAGCCCGTCTGGTCAAGTTCCTTCCACTGCATGTGGACGGCGTAGAGGCGCAGTACAAAGGCACCAGGGATTATGTGTCCAGCAAAGTCAGTGATGACCAGGCTACTGGCGAAGAGCAGAAAGGTGGCCTTGGATCGGCGGCGGAAGCGAGCGTAGGACTTGACAAGAATAACTAGTGCAATGATGTTGGACATGGCACCCAGCGTCATAGAGAAACTGGGCATGGCCGCGGAGCGGGATCTTGAGGAGACAGGCTGGGTGGAGACAGCCATGTCAGAGCTGCTGTCCGGAAACGCAGATGCATTGCCAAGCTCAGGCGAACCGCTGCAGCAGGAGTTGTCCAAGGCATCGTATAGGCTGTGCAGGGAGAGATTCTGTTGGTGCTGGGCAAACATCTTACTGGACCCTGTTAGTGGCAGCCATGGAGCACTAGAAGAAAACATAAGGAAAACTCATAAGAACCTTGACACGGAGAGAAGTGAAAATAAGGCAGAACATAGAGAAATACTCTAAGAAACAAGAACAGTGGACAGTAACCATAGCCTAATACAGAGAGAGAGTTCAACCATCTATTGAATCCTACAACTCGAATGGAAGGCATTTATGTATGCGAGATCTGAACCATGTTAGGAGTTGTTAATTGCTAGGAGCCTAGAACAAGGATAGGGTGCAGCAATCTATGGCAGCCTAAAACAAGGGTAGAGGCGGCTCTCTCTCTTAGCCTAGAGCCAGGGTATGGGAAAACCACCTACAGGAGCCTAGAATGAGGATAGGCAAAGCAACCAATGAAAACCTAGACCCAAGTTAGGGAGCAACTATTTAAAAAGTCTAGAACAAGGATAGCATATGTGGATGGCAGCCATCCACTCATGCTGGGGACACCACGGGCACTCTTTGAGGGAATATTTAATGGCAACGGTGACTGGTTGAACAGGGGATCCAGCACAGTCAGGAATGGCAAAGCATCAGCCCCTTCATTCACTCTTTCAACCAGTGGAGACTCACCCAATGGAGACTGTTCGGGGGGTGGGGGAGAGAGAGAGAGCGAGAGAGAGAGAGAGAGAGAGAGAGAGAGAGAGAGAGAGAGAAGAGAAGAGAAGAGAAGAGAAGAGAAGAGAAGAGAAGAGAAGAGAAGAGAAGAGAAGAGAAGAGAAGAGAGAGAGGAGAAGAGAAGAGAAGAGAAGAGAAGAGAAGAGAAGAGAAGAGAAGAGAAGAGAAGAGAAGAGAAGAGAAGAGAAGAGAAGAGAAGAGAAGAGAAGAGAGAGAGGAGAAGAGAAGAGAAGAGAAGAGAAGAGAAGAGAAGAGAAGAGAAGAGAAGAGAAGAGAAGAGAGAGAAGAGAAGAGAAGAGAGAGAGGAGAGCGTATATAAACATTTCAAACAGGTGGCTTTCTAAACATTCAGGAATTATCAAACATGAATCAAAAATGCAATTATGCAGCCTGTTTTACTTTTGGCATAGAATTGAAAAAGCGCCAACTTACATTTTAACAGTCCTTTCTGCAGTATATAGAGCGCTCTCTTCTGATTTTATCCTTTGTGGAATATATCTCTACAGCTTTCCTCATATTTCTGTCTGCCCATTTGTGGTGCTCTCCCTCAGCACCTCACCGCCCCTGAGAGCTCCTCCTTTTGAAGGCCGGTTACCCCCTCTCCATCTTACCCTTTGCTCCGGGTCTCCTGTAGCCTAAGTCCTTTAGCCCGTGGCTTCCGCCCCACTCACGGCACGTCCGGGTTGGTCATTAGTGACTGCTCGGATACCGAACGTACATTTAGGATCCATGGATGAGTGCTTAATTTGAGACAGCGGTTTCTGGTGCTTGGCACCTAATCTTAATTGTCAGCACCAGCACATATGGTAGTCTGCCACATGGTGGCGTTGTTTACCTTATTTGCAGACGAGCACAACAATAGTTGTTTATACATATAATATACATTGAAAATTACACCACCCAAAAGATTTGAATAGCTTTGGGGGCCTGGAAAAGTCTGCATTTTCACACTTCTAAGAGTGGGATGGTTCGTGGGACTGTTTGTTATGTCATTGGCAGCAGTGGCAGGGGCAGTGCATGGGGCGAGCTGAAGAGGCCCCTTAAGGAGGGCTGTGGCACTTACTTTTTTTTTTACAAATTAAGCACTGCCCTGGATGTGCGGTTGGCCAGTAATAGACTCATATGTGAGGGTTGAGAGGGAGGTTGGAGCTCCTTTTACCACACCCTTAAGTTAGAAGAAGTCTTCTGGGCTGAGGCGGTAGTTCCTTAAAATAGAAACAGAGATAATGATCTCTGTTTGCGAAATAACAACACTAGGATGTGAACAGAAGCTGAAACTCGACATCAATTAATATTTTGGAGGGGGACTGATGGGGCGGTTTCAATTAGAGGAAGTTGTCAGAAGACAAAACACATTAGAAAAGCATTAGGGACGGATATTAGGGTGTTTAATGGCTTCAAACAAACCATGGAAGGCTGTGCACGCTGCAACTGTTTCTGTATCAGAAATGAGTATTTGCTGAGGGCGGGGTGACTCACAAAAAAGCAGTACATCTGAATCCCTAGCTGTTCTCCCACAACCCGGTGCGGAGCTGCACATTTGGGGATTCACAGGAGCACACCTAGAAAGCTGAGCCTGGCACAGACTTCCAGATGTACTTCTGTGAATTTCGTCTATTCCAGGCCTCCCCTTTTCCCAGTGGGATCTGTACATAATGTAAAATAGCTCCCTGGGAAAAAAGCTGCCCAAAGTGTAATTTCACTTCTTTTTTGTTTGCTTTTTATTTCTCAGCAGGGAACCCTTATTTCATCGTGGAGTAACCCCTTCTCCTCCAACCCCTCCAAGTTTGGAGGTGATCTGTCCACCCCCCCCCCCCCCCCCCCCCGCCGCTCTTGCTAAGGGAGTTACTGCAGCCCTTTGGTGGAGTAAATAAACATTTCCACTGTGTGAAAAAATCGGATCAGAGTTTGTGATAATCCACAAACACATTTTCAAGGCAAATCATACATTAATTCGCCCACTCCTCGCACTCTGCTTGGGGTTTGATACCGCAGATTCACAGTAGTAAAACAATTTAGGTAGTGTTTTCTTAGAACATGGGGGGATTGACAGGATAGATTTGTTTTCCATCAGCCGCTGAAGGACAGAAGTCGGGCCCTGGCGCAAGCACTGCTTTTGTTTTGCTTTGCCGGGGCCCATACTTGACAGGCCCTGTCCTAATTAGAGCCCCTCATTTACACCTGTCAGGAATCCTTCAGTGCATTCATTAAAGACCTACATAAAAGTGGCGTCTCTAAAAGTGATTTCTGAGGCGGGAGCACACAAGGAGCTATGCATAACATAAGTGGGGTAATGTACAATGGATTTTCGAGAAACTTGCATGCACATATGTGTAGATGTAGATAGAGATATATACATGAAGGTTGGCACATGGCAATACTTTGCCAATAGGGAAGTTTTTTCTCTCCACATTTTTGATTTCCCCGTAGATGTGGGTTCAGATGGGCCCTGGGAGTGGACATGCTTTAGAGTGCTGTGAGAGTGATTTTAAAGTGCTTTAAGCGACCGGACGAATTAATAAATCACTATTACTACCGTGAGCCTGAAAAGGCAACGGACGATCAGGGCAGGACTCATAGCGCCTACAGGAAACACATTCCACCCACCCACGCTCCATACAATCTTATTTTGCGGAATGCTTGCCTCTCGAGTTTTGTTTTTCTCCTTCGGGAATGTGCGCGCCTCTCAGGCGTGCCCATATGCTCATCCGTGTGCCCGTGTTTACATACCTCACCGTCTCCTCAGAGGACGTGTGGCGCAGGTAGCGTGTGCTTTACAAGTCTAGACACAGCTGGAAGCCCCCAGGTCTTTGAAATCAGGTAACAAGAAATAATGACCCGCTGCCTCCAGGGTCCTTCCCTGGCTGACCCAGCACCTGTGTGTCTGCGTGAGTCTGTGCATGTGGCTGGGGTTTCACACCCCAATGAGTTTGCCTCCCTGGCCAAGTGACTGTGTATTCACTACCCAGAATCAGTGCATTCCTTGTCACAGTGTGTGTTCCCATTCACAAAGAAGTGTAAGTCCATGGCATCGCACCGTGTAAGTGTATTCCTATTCTCAGAGGTAGTGTGTTCTTTGTCACAGTGTAAGTGTATAGCATCATATAGTGTCACAATATCTCCATTCCCAGACATTGTGCATTCCTTGTCACAGTGTAAATGTATTCCTATTGTCAGAGGTAGGGTGTTCCTTGTCAGAGTGTAAGATGCATTGCATCATATAGTGTCAGTGTATTGCCCTTCTCAGACTTTGGGGCCTATTACGATGGCGGATTTCCCGCATCCTCCGGGCTGGCGGAAGCCACCGCCAGCCCGGAGGATGCGGGAAAACCGCAGCGGATGATTCAAAGACCCACCGCCAAATTAGGATGGCTGGTGGGTCTTGGAATCTGTCCGCCGCGGTCGCCTTCTGACCGCGGCGGAAAAGCATTAACATGGCTGGCGGTGTCTATCAGACACCGCCAGCCATATTATGAAGTAGTAGAAAGTATGCTTTTCCATGGCGGCTTTTCTGCCGTGGAAAAGCATACGGACCTTCACTTCGGGGGCCCGTTGCGGGCCACCTGGGTGAAGGGGGTATGGGGGGTGCACATGGGGGTTACCTATGGTACCCCCCTGCATTTGCTAGAACAAAGCGGCAGGCATTGCACGGTGCCTGCCGCTTTGTGCACGCAAATGCCGTGCATGCATTTTTAACATTGCGGCGGGTGCAGCTTCAAGCTGCACCCGCCGCAATGTTAAATATAGAGGATGTGACCGCCATCCTGGCGGTCACATCCTAATCTGCACGGAGGGACCGCCGCTGCCCCTGCAGACGGTCCTTCCTACTCTATGGTGGCGGACGGACTCAGGTCCGTCCGCCATCATAATCTGCCCCTATGTGTGTTCCTTGTCACAGTGTAAGTGTGTTCCTATTCTCAGAGGTAGTGTGTTCTTTGTCACAGTGTAAGTGCATTCCTGTTCTTAGAGGTAGTGTGTTCTTTGACATAGTGTAAATGTGTTGCTGTTCTCAGAGGTCGTGTTTTCTTTGTCACAGTGTAAGTGTGTTCCTATTCTCAGAGTTAGTGTGTTCTTTGTCACAGTGTAAGTGTGTTCCTATTCTCAGAGATAGTGTGTTCTTTGACACAGTGTAAGTGTGCTCCTATTCTCAGTGGTGTTGTGTTCTTTGACACAGTGTAAGTGTGTTCCTATTCTCAGAGGTAGTATGTTCTTTGTCACAGTGTAAGTGTGTTCCTATTCTCAGAGGTAGTGTGTTCTTTGACATAGTGTAAGTGTGCTCCTATTCTCAGTGGTGTTGTGTTCCTTGTCACAGTGTAAACGTGTTCCTATTCTCAGAAATAGTGTTCCGGCATGCGCGTTTGGAGGTCTGGAGCTCGTTGGTGAACCAGGTGGCTCTCTTGCTGGTGTGGCTGTTGGAGGGTTTCTTGAGCGGGGCAAGGGTGTTGGCGCAGTCGTCGATCCACTGTCTGAGGTTGCAGGCTGCGGCGTCTAGGTTGGTGGGGTTGGCGGGTGGGTTCTGGGCGAGGGTGGTGATCAGCTGGTCTTCTGTAACTTTGCTCCAGCAGCGGCAAGGCAGCTGTTGGGTGCTGTGGTGCGTGGTTGGCGTCTTGAAGGTGAAATGGATGCAGCGGTGGTCGGTCCAGTGGAGTTCGGTGGTGTGGTTGAAGGCGACGTGGGTGCCTGTGGAGAAGACGGGGTCCAGCGTGTGGCCGGCGGCTTGGGTGGGTGCAGTGACGAGTTGTCTGAGGCCAAGGTTGTCGAGGTTGTCGAACAGGGTGGCGGAGTTGGCGTCATTGTTGTTCTCGAGGTGGAAGTTCAGGTCCCCAAGGAGGATGTAGTCCGTGGAAGCGAGTGCGTGGGTGCTGGCGAGGTCGGCGATGGAGTCGCTGAACTGAGCCCGGGGTCCGGGGGCTCTGTAGATGGGTGTTCCTCTGAGGCTGGTGTTGGGTTCGGTGTGGATCCGGAAGTGGAGGTGTTCGGCGGTGTTCAGGGTGTCGTCTGTGTGGGTGGCAACCTTGAGGGTGGACTTGTGGATGATGGCTATTTCTTCTCCGATTCCGTTGGCGCGATCCCTGCGGGTGATCTTGTAGCCGTCCGGGATGGCTATGGCGATGTCGGGCGCCGAGGAGTCATTCCACCAGGTCTCAGTCAGGAAGGCCACATCTGGGGGGGAGGTGTTGAGCAGATCCCAGAGCTCGACGGTGTGTTTGCGTACGGAGCGGGTGTTGAGGAGTATGCAGCTGAGGTGGTTGGGTCCAGTCCTTGGAGGTTTGGTGGCTCTGTCGCAGGTGAAACTGCAGGTGCGGCAGGAGAAGGGTCTGTGGGTCCGTTTCAGGGCGGCCTGGAAGCAGGTGTGGTTTCGGCTGGCATTGAGTGCGTGGAGGGTGCTGGCGTCGTAGTGGAGTCTGGTGTTGTGGCGTTCGTGGGGTCCAGGGGTTCTGACGCTGGGCGCGGTTTAGGCGCGGACGGGCGCAGACGGGCTTGCCTTAGGCGCACCTTCGGCGTGCCAGCGGCATGCCTGCTGTGCAGCGTCCGGCATATATGGGGAGGCGGGAGGGAGGCAGCTGGGAGGCGGGAGCAGCGAGTGGGCAGGGGGCAAAGCCGCAGGGGGCACAGCGGCGGGGAAACAGTGGTACAGAAAGCAAAATGGGGCACAAGGGGGGGAAACGAGTGGCACAGAGCAGAAACGAGGCACGAAGAGGGGGAAACAGTGGTACAGAAGGCAAAATGAGGCACAAGGGTTCCTTTTCACAGTGTAAGTGTGTTCCTATTCTCAGAGGTAGTGTGTTCCTTGTAACAGTGTAAATGTGTTCCTATTCTCAGAAGTAGTGTGTTCCTTGTCACAGTGTAAATGTGTTCCTATTCTCAGTTGTAGTGTTCTTTGTCACAGTGTAAATGTGTTCCTATTCTCAGAGGTCGTGTGTTCCTTGTCACAGTGTAAATGTGTTCCTATTCCCAGTTGTAGTGATCTTTGTCACAGTATAAATGTGTTCCTATTCTCAGAGGTAGTGTGTTCCTTGTTACAGTGTAAATGTGTTCCTATTCTCAGAGGTACTGTGTCCTTGTCACAGTGTAAATGTGTTCCCATTCTCAGTTGTAGTGATCTTTGTCAGAGTGTAAGTGCGTTCCTATTCTCAGAGGTAGTGTGTTCCTTGTCACAGTGTAAATGCGTTCCTATTCTCAGTTGTAGTGTTCCTTGTCACAGTGTAAATGCGTTCCTATTCTCAGAAGTAGTGTGTTCCTTGTCACAGTGTAAATGTGTTCCTATTCTCAGTTGTAGTATTCTTTGTCACAGTGTAAATGTGTTCCTATTCTCAGAGGTAGTGTGTTTCTTGTCACAGTGTAAATGTGTTCCTATTCTCAGTTGTAGTGATCTTTGTCACAGTGTAAATGTGTTCCTATTCTCAGAGGTAGTGTGTTCTTTGTCACAGTGTAAATGTGTTCCTATTCTCAGAAGTAGTGTGTTCCTTGTCACAGTGTAAATGTGTTCCTATTCTCAGTTGTAGTGTTCTTTGTCACAGTGTAAATGTGTTCCTATTCTCAGAGGTAGTGTGTTCCTTGTCACAGTGTAAATGCGTTCCTATTCTCAGTTGTAGTGTTCCTTGTCACAGTGTAAATGCGTTCCTATTCTCAGTTGTAATTTTCTTTGTCACAGTGTAAATGTGTTCCTATTCTCAGAGGTAGTGTGTTCCTTGTCACAGTGTAAATGGGTTCCTATTCTCAGAAGTAGTGTGTTCCTTGTCACAGTGTAAATGTGTTCCTATTCTCAGTTGTAGTGTTCTTTGTCACAGTGTAAATGTGTTCCTATTCTCAGAGGTAGTGTGTTCCTTGTCACAGTGTAAATGTGTTCCTATTCTCAGTTGTAGTGATCTTTGTCACAGTGTAAATGTGTTCCTATTCTCAGAGGTAGTGTGTTCTTTGTCACAGTGTAAATGTGTTCCTATTCTCAGAAGTAGTGTGTTCCTTGTCACAGTGTAAATGTGTTCCTATTCTCAGTTGTGGTGATCTTTGCCACAGTGTAAGTGCGTTCCTATTCTCAGAGGTAGTGTGTTCCTTGTCACAGTGTAAATGCGTTCCTATTCTCAGTTGTAGTGTTCCTTGTCACAGTGTAAATGCGTTCCTATTCTCAGTTGTAGTGTTCTTTGTCACAGTGTAAATGTGTTCCTATTCTCAGAGGTAGTGTGTTCCTTGTCACGGTGTAAATGTGTTCCTATTCTCAGAAGTAGTGTGTTCCTTGTCACAGTGTAAATGTGTTCCTATTCTCAGTTGTAGTGTTCTTTGTCACCGTGTAAATGTGTTCCTATTCTCAGAGGTAGTGTGTTCCTTGTCACAGTGTAAATGTGTTCCTATTCTCAGAGGGAGTGTGTAGTTTGTCACAGTGTAAATGTGTTCCTATTCTCAGAAGTAGTGTGTTCCTTGTCACAGTGTAAATGTGTTCCTATTCTTAGTTGTAGTGTTCTTTGTCACAGTGTAAATGTGTTCCTATTCTCAGAGGTAGTGTGTTCCTTGTCACAGTGTAATTGTGTTGTTCCTATTCTCAGTTGTAGTGATCTTTGTCACAGTGTAAATGTGTTCCTATTCTCAGAGGTAGTGTGTTCCTTGTCACAGTGTAAATGTGTTCCTATTCTCAGAGGTACAGTGTCCTTGTCACAGTGTAAATGTGTTCCTATTCTCAGTTGTAGTGTTCCTTGTCACAGTGTAAATGTGTTCCTATTCTCAGTTGTAGTGTTCTTTGTCACAGTGTAAATGTGTTCCTATTCTCAGTTGTAGTGTTCTTTGTCACAGTGTAAATGTGTTCCTATTCTCAGAGGTACTGTGTCCTTGTCACAGTGTAAATGTGTTCCTATTCTCAGAAATAGTGTTCCGGCATGCGCGTTTGGAGGTCTGGAGCTCGTTGGTGAACCAGGTGGCTCTCTTGCTGATGTGGCTGTTGGAGGGTTTCTTGAGCGGGGCAAGGGTGTTGGCGCAGTCGTCGATCCACTGTCTGAGGTTGCAGGCTGCGGCGTCTAGGTTGGTGGGGTTGGCGGGTGGGTTCTGGGCGAGGGTGGTGTTCAGCTGGTCTTCTGTAACTTTGCTCCAGCAGCGGCAAGGCAGCTGTTGGGTGCTGTGGTGCGTGGTTGGCTTCTTGAAGGTGAAATGGATGCAGCGGTGGTCGGTCCAGTGGAGTTCGGTGGTGTGGTTGAAGGCGACGTGGGTGCCTGTGGAGAAGACGGGGTCCAGCGTGTGGCCGGCGGCTTTGGTGGGTGCAGTGACGAGTTGTCTGAGGCCAAGGTTGTCGAGGTTGTCGAACAGGGTGGCGGAGTTGGCGTCATTGTTGTTCTCGAGGTGGAAGTTCAGGTCCCCAAGGAGGATGTAGTCCGTGGAAGCGAGTGCGTGGGTGCTGGCGAGGTCGGCGATGGAGTCGCTGAACTGAGCCCGGGGTCCGGGGGCTCTGTAGATGGGTGTTCCTCTGAGGCTGGTGTTGTGTTCGGTGTGGATCCGGAAGTGGAGGTGTTCGGCGGTGTTCAGGGTGTCGTCTGTGTGGGTGGCAACCTTGAGGGTGGACTTGTGGATGATGGCTATTTCTTCTCCGATTCCGTTGGCGCGATCCCTGCGGGTGATCTTGTAGCCGTCCGGGATGGCTATGGCGATGTCGGGCGCCGAGGAGTCATTCCACCAGGTCTCAGTCAGGAAGGCCACATCTGGGGGGGAGGTGTTGAGCAGATCCCAGAGCTCGACGGTGTGTTTGCGTACGGAGCGGGTGTTGAGGAGTATGCAGCTGAGGTGGTTGGGTCCAGTCCTTGGAGGTTTGGTGGCTCTGTCGCAGGTGAAACTGCAGGTGCGGCAGGAGAAGGGTCTGTGGGTCCGTTTCAGGGCGGCCTGGAAGCAGGTGTGGTTTCGGCTGGCATTGAGTGCGTGGAGGGTGCTGGCGTCGTAGTGGAGTCTGGTGTTGTGGCGTTCGTGGGGTCCAGGGGTTCTGACGCTGGGCGCGGTTTAGGCGCGGACGGGCGCAGACGGGCTTGCCTTAGGCGCACCTTCGGCGTGCCAGCGGCATGCCTGCTGTGCAGCGTCCGGCATATATGGGGAGGCGGGAGGGAGGAGCAGCTGGGAGGCGGGAGCAGCGAGTGGGCAGGGGGCAAAGCTGCAGGGGGCACAGCGGCGGGGAAACAGTGGTACAGAAAGCAAAATGGGGCACAAGGGGGGGAAACGAGTGGCACAGAGCAGAAACGAGGAACGAAGAGGGGGAAACAGTGGTACAGAAGGCAAAATGAGGCACAAGGGTTCCTTTTCACAGTGTAAGTGTGTTCCTATTCTCAGAGGTAGTGTGTTCCTTGTAACAGTGTAAATGTGTTCCTATTCTCAGAAGTAGTGTGTTCCTTGTCACAGTGTAAATGTGTTCCTATTCTCAGTTGTAGTGTTCTTTGTCACAGTGTAAATGTGTTCCTATTCTCAGAGGTAGTGTGTTCCTTGTCACAGTGTAAATGTGTTCCTATTCTCAGTTGTAGTGATCTTTGTCACAGTGTAAATGTGTTCCTATTCTCAGAGGTAGTGTGTTCCTTGTTACAGTGTAAATGTGTTCCTATTCTCAGAGGTACTGTGTCCTTGTCACAGTGTAAATGTGTTCCCATTCTCAGTTGTAGTGATCTTTGTCACAGTGTAAGTGCGTTCCTATTCTCAGAGGTAGTGTGTTCCTTGTCACAGTGTAAATGCGTTCCTATTCTCAGTTGTAGTGTTCCTTGTCACAGTGTAAATGCGTTCCTATTCTCAGAAGTAGTGTGTTCCTTGTCACAGTGTAAATGTGTTCCTATTCTCAGTTGTAGTATTCTTTGTCACAGTGTAAATGTGTTCCTATTCTCAGAGGTAGTGTGTTCCTTGTCACAGTGTAAATGTGTTCCTATTCTCAGTTGTAGTGATCTTTGTCACAGTGTAAATGTGTTCCTATTCTCAGAGGTAGTGTGTTCCTTGTCAAAGTGTAAATGTGTTCCTATTCTCAGTTGTAGTGATCTTTGTCACAGTGTACATGTGTTCCTATTCTCAGAGGTAGTGTGTTCCTTGTCACAGTGTAAATGTGTTCCTATTCTCAGAGGTACTGTGTCCTTGTCACAGTGTAAATGTGTTCCTATTCGCAGTTGTAGTGTTCCTTGACACAGTGTAAATGTGTTCCTATTCTCAGAAGTAGTGTGTTCCTTGTCACAGTGTAAATGTGTTCCTATTCTCAGAAGTAGTGTGTTCCTTGTCACAGTGTAAATGTGTTCCTATTCTCAGTTGTAGTGTTCTTTGTCACAGTGTAAATGTGTTCCTATTCTCAGAGGTAGTGTGTTCCTTGTCACAGTGTAAATGCGTTCCTATTCTCAGTTGTAGTGTTCCTTGTCACAGTGTAAATGCGTTCCTATTCTCAGTTGTAGTGTTCTTTGTCACAGTGTAAATGTGTTCCTATTCTCAGAGGTAGTGTGTTCCTTGTCACAGTGTAAATGGGTTCCTATTCTCAGAAGTAGTGTGTTCCTTGTCACAGTGTAAATGTGTTCCTATTCTCAGTTGTAGTGTTCTTTGTCACAGTGTAAATGTGTTCCTATTCTCAGAGGTAGTGTGTTCCTTGTCACAGTGTAAATGTGTTCCTATTCTCAGTTGTAGTGATCTTTGTCACAGTGTAAATGTGTTCCTATTCTCAGAGGTAGTGTGTTCTTTGTCACAGTGTAAATGTGTTCCTATTCTCAGAAGTAGTGTGTTCCTTGTCACAGTGTAAATGTGTTCCTATTCTCAGTTGTGGTGATCTTTGTCACAGTGTAAGTGCGTTCCTATTCTCAGAGGTAGTGTGTTCCTTGTCACAGTGTAAATGCGTTCCTATTCTCAGTTGTAGTGTTCCTTGTCACAGTGTAAATGCGTTCCTATTCTCAGTTGTAGTGTTCTTTGTCACAGTATAAATGTGTTCCTATTCTCAGAGGTAGTGTGTTCCTTGTCACAGTGTAAATGTGTTCCTATTCTCAGAAGTAGTGTGTTCCTTGTCACAGTGTAAATGTGTTCCTATTCTCAGTTGTAGTGTTCTTTGTCACCGTGTAAATGTGTTCCTATTCTCAGAGGTAGTGTGTTCCTTGTCACAGTGTAAATGTGTTCCTATTCTCAGTTGTAGTGATCTTTGTCACAGTGTAAATGTGTTCCTATTCTCAGAGGGAGTGTGTAGTTTGTCACAGTGTAAATGTGTTCCTATTCTCAGAAGTAGTGTGTTCCTTGTCACAGTGTAAATGTGTTCCTATTCTCAGTTGTAGTGTTCTTTGTCACAGTGTAAATGTGTTCCTATTCTCAGAGGTAGTGTGTTCCTTGTCACAGTGTAAATGTGTTGTTCCTATTCTCAGTTGTAGTGATCTTTGTCACAGTGTAAATGTGTTCCTATTCTCAGAGGTAGTGTGTTCCTTGTCACAGTGTAAATGTGTTCCTATTCTCAGAGGTACTGTGTCCTTGTCACAGTGTAAATGTGTTCCTATTCTCAGTTGTAGTGATCTTTGTCACAGTGTAAGTGCGTTCCTATTCTCAAAGGTAGTGTGTTCCTTGTCACAGTGTAAATGCGTTCCTATTCTCAGTTGTAGTGTTCCTTGTCACAGTGTAAATGTGTTCCTATTCTCAGTTGTAGTGTTCTTTGTCACAGTGTAAATGTGTTCCTATTCTCAGTTGTAGTGTTCTTTGTCACAGTGTAAATGTGTTCCTATTCTCAGAGGTACCGTGTCCTTGTCACAGTGTAAATGTGTTCCTATTCTCAGTTGTAGTGATCTTTGTCACGGTGTAAATGTGTTCCTATTCTCAGAGGTAGTGTGTTCCTTGTCACAGTGTAAATGTGTTCCTATTCTCAGATGTACTGTGTCCTTGTCACAGTGTAAATGTGTTCCTATTCTCAGTTGTAGTGATCTTTGTCACAGTGTAAGTGCGTTCCTATTCTCAGAGGTAGTGTGTTCCTTGTCACAGTGTAAATGAGTTCCTATTCTCAGTTGTAGTGTTCTTTGTCACAGTGTAAATGCGTTCCTTTTCTCAGTTGTAGTGTTCTTTGTCACAGTGTAAATGTGTTCCTATTTTCAGAGGTAGTGTGTTCCTTGTCACAGTGTAAGTGTGTTTCTATTCTCAGAGGTAGTGTGTTCCTTGTCACAGTGTAAATGTGTTCCTATTCTCAGTTGTAGTGTTCTTTGTCACAGTGTAAATGTGTTCCTATTCTCAGAGGTAGTGTGTTCCTTGTCAAAGTGTAAATGTGTTCCTATTCTCAGTTGTAGTGATCTTTGTTACAGTGTACATGTGTTCCTATTCTCAGAGGTAGTGTGTTCCTTGTCACAGTGTAAATGTGTTCCTATTCTCAGAGGTACTGTGTCCTTGTCACAGTGTAAATGTGTTCCTATTCGCAGTTGTAGTGTTCCTTGTCACAGTGTAAATGTGTTCCTATTCTCGGTTGTAGTGTTCTTTGTCACAGTGTAAATGTGTTCCTATTCTCAGAGGTAGTGTGTTCCTTGTCACAGTGTAAATGCGTTCCTATTCTCAGTTGTAGTGTTCCTTGTCACAGTGTAAATGCGTTCCTATTCTCAGTTGTAGTGTTCTTTGTCACAGTGTAAATGTGTTCCTATTCTCAGAGGTAGTGTGTTCCTTGTCACAGTGTAAATGGGTTCCTATTCTCAGAAGTAGTGTGTTCCTTGTCACAGTGTAAATGTGTTCCTATTCTCAGTTGTAGTGTTCTTTGTCACAGTGTAAATGTGTTCCTATTCTCAGAGGTAGTGTGTTCCTTGTCACAGTGTAAATGTGTTCCTATTCTCAGTTGTAGTGATCTTTGTCACAGTGTAAATGTGTTCCTATTCTCAGAGGTAGTGTGTTCTTTGCCACAGTGTAAATGTGTTCCTATTCTCAGAAGTAGTGTGTTCCTTGTCACAGTGTAAATGTGTTCCTATTCTCAGTTGTGGTGATCTTTGTCACAGTGTAAGTGCGTTCCTATTCTCAGAGGTAGTGTGTTCCTTGTCACAGTGTAAATGTGTTCCTAATCTCAGTTGTAGTGTTCCTTGTCACAGTGTAAATGCGTTCCTATTCTCAGTTGTAGTGTTCTTTGTCACAGTGTAAATGTGTTCCTATTCTCAGAGGTAGTGTGTTCCTTGTCACAGTGTAAATGTGTTCCTATTCTCAGAAGTAGTGTGTTCCTTGTCACAGTGTAAATGTGTTCCTATTCTCAGTTGTAGTGTTCTTTGTCACCGTGTAAATGTGTTCCTATTCTCAGAGGTAGTGTGTTCCTTGTCACAGTGTAAATGTGTTCCTATTCTCAGTTGTAGTGATCTTTGTCACAGTGTAAATGTGTTCCTATTCTCAGAGGGAGTGTGTAGTTTGTCACAGTGTAAATGTGTTCCTATTCTCAGAAGTAGTGTGTTCCTTGTCACAGTGTAAATGTGTTCCTATTCTCAGTTGTAGTGTTCTTTGTCACAGTGTAAATGTGTTCCTATTCTCAGAGGTAGTGTGTTCCTTGTCACAGTGTAAATGTGTTGTTCCTATTCTCAGTTGTAGTGATCTTTGTCACAGTGTAAATGTGTTCCTATTCTCAGAGGTAGTGTGTTCCTTGTCACAGTGTAAATGTGTTCCTATTCTCAGAGGTACTGTGTCCTTGTCACAGTGTAAATGTGTTCCTATTCTCAGTTGTAGTGATCTTTGTCACAGTGTAAGTGCGTTCCTATTCTCAAAGGTAGTGTGTTCCTTGTCACAGTGTAAATGCGTTCCTATTCTCAGTTGTAGTGTTCCTTGTCACAGTGTAAATGTGTTCCTATTCTCAGTTGTAGTGTTCTTTGTCACAGTGTAAATGTGTTCCTATTCTCAGTTGTAGTGTTCTTTGTCACAGTGTAAATGTGTTCCTATTCTCAGAGGTACTGTGTCCTTGTCACAGTGTAAATGTGTTCCTATTCTCAGTTGTAGTGATCTTTGTCACAGTGTAAATGTGTTCCTATTCTCAGAGGTAGTGTGTTCCTTGTCACAGTGTAAATGTGTTCCTATTCTCAGATGTACTGTGTCCTTGTCACAGTGTAAATGTGTTCCTATTCTCAGTTGTAGTGATCTTTGTCACAGTGTAAGTGCGTTCCTATTCTCAGAGGTAGTGTGTTCCTTGTCACAGTGTAAATGAGTTCCTATTCTCAGTTGTAGTGTTCTTTGTCACAGTGTAAATGCGTTCCTTTTCTCAGTTGTAGTGTTCTTTGTCACAGTGTAAATGTGTTCCTATTTTCAGAGGTAGTGTGTTCCTTGTCACAGTGTAAGTGTGTTTCTATTCTCAAAGGTAGTGTGTTCCTTGTCACAGTGTAAATGCGTTCCTATTCTCAGTTGTAGTGTTCTTTGTCACAGTGTAAATGTGTTCCTATTCTCAGAGGTAGTGTGTTCCTTGTCAAAGTGTTAATGTGTTCCTATTCTCAGTTGTAGTGATCTTTGTCACAGTGTACATGTGTTCCTATTCTCAGAGGTAGTGTGTTCCTTGTCACAGTGTAAATGTGTTCCTATTCTCAGAGGTACTGTGTCCTTGTCACAGTGTAAATGTGTTCCTATTCGCAGTTGTAGTGATCTTTGTCACAGTGTAAGTGCGTTCCTATTCTCAGTTGTAGTGTTCTTTGTCACAGTGTAAATGTGTTCCGATTCTCAGAGGTAGTGTGTTCCTTGTCAAAGTGTAAATGCGTTCCTATTCTCAGTTGTAGTGTTCTTTGTCACAGTGTAAATGCGTTCCTATTCTCAGTTGTAGTGTTCTTTGTCACAGTGTAAATGTGTTCCTATTCTCAGAGGTACTGTGTCCTTGTCACAGTGTAAATGTGTTCCTATTCTCAGTTGTAGTGATCTTTGTCACAGTGTAAATGTGTTCCGATTCTCAGAGGTAGTGTGTTCCTTGTCAAAGTGTAAATGCGTTCCTATTCTCAGTTGTAGTGTTCTTTGTCACAGTGTAAATGTGTTCCTATTCTCAGTTGTAGTGTTCTTTGTCACAGTGTAAATGTGTTCATATTCTCAGTTGTAGTGTTCTTTGTCACAGTGTAAATGCGTTCCTATTCTCAGTTGTAGTGTTCTTTGTCACAGTGTAAATGTGTTCCTATTCTCAGAGGTACTGTGTCCTTGTCACAGTGTAAATGTGTTCCTATTCTCAGTTGTAGTGATCTTTGTCACAGTGTAAGTGCTTTCCTATTCTCAGAGGTAGTGTGTTCCTTGTCACAGTGTAAATGCGTTCCTATTCTCAGTTGTAGTGTTCTTTGTCACAGTGTAAATGTGTTCCTATTCTCAGTTGTAGTGTTCTTTGTCACAGTGTAAATGTGTTCATATTCTCAGTTGTAGTGTTCTTTGTCACAGTGTAAATGTGTTCCGATTCTCAGAGGTAGTGTGTTCCTTGTCAAAGTGTAAATGCGTTCCTATTCTCAGTTGTAGTGTTCTTTGTCACAGTGTAAATGCGTTCCTATTCTCAGTTGTAGTGTTCTTTGTCACAGTGTAAATGTGTTCCTATTCTCAGAGGTACTGTGTCCTTGTCACAGTGTAAATGTGTTCCTATTCTCAGTTGTAGTGATCTTTGTCACAGTGTAAGTGCGTTCCTATTCTCAGAGGTAGTGTGTTCCTTGTCACAGTGTAAATGCGTTCCTATTCTCAGTTGTAGTGTTCTTTGTCACAGTGTAAATGTGTTCCTATTCTCAGTTGTAGTGTTCTTTGTCACAGTGTAAATGCGTTCCTATTCTCAGTTTTAGTGTTCTTTGTCACAGTGTAAATGTGTTCCGATTCTCAGTTGTAGTGTTCTTTGTCACAGTGTAAATGTGTTCCTATTCTCAGAGGTACTGTGTCCTTGTCACAGTGTAAATGTGTTCCTATTCTCAGTTGTAGTGATCTTTGTCACAGTGTAAATGTGTTCCTATTCTCAGTTGTAGTGTTCTTTGTCACAGTGTAAATGCGTTCCTATTCTCAGTTGTAGTGTTCTTTGTCACAGTGTAAATGTGTTCATATTCTCAGTTGTAGTGTTCTTTGTCACAGTGTAAATGCGTTCCTATTCTCAGTTGTAGTGTTCTTTGTCACAGTGTAAATGTGTTCCTATTCTCAGAGGTACTGTGTCCTTGTCACAGTGTAAATGTGTTCCTATTCTCAGTTGTAGTGATCTTTGTCACAGTGTAAGTGCTTTCCTATTCTCAGAGGTAGTGTGTTCCTTGTCACAGTGTAAATGCGTTCCTATTCTCAGTTGTAGTGTTCTTTGTCACAGTGTAAATGTGTTCCTATTCTCAGTTGTAGTGTTCTTTGTCACAGTGTAAATGTGTTCCTATTCTCAGAGGTAGTGTGTTCCTTGTCACAGTGTAAGTGTGTTTCTATTCTCAGAGGTAGTGTGTTCCTTGTCACAGTGTAAATGTGTTCCTATTCTCAGTTGTAGTGATCTTTGTCACCGTGTAAATGTGTTCCTATTCTCAGAGGTAGTGTGTTCCTTGTCACAGTGTAAATGTGTTCCTATTCTCAGTTGTAGTGATCTTTGTCACAGTGTAAATATGTTCCTATTCTCAGAGGTAGTGTGTTCATTGTCACAGTGTAAATGTGTTCCTATTCTCAGAAGTAGTGTGTTCCTTGTCACAGTGTAAATGTGTTCCTATTCTCAGTTGTAGTGTTCTTTGTCACAGTGTAAATGTGTACCTATTCTCTGTTGTAGTGTTCTTTGTCACAGTGTAAATGTGTTCATATTCTCAGTTGTAGTGATCTTTGTCACAGTGTAAGTGCGTTCCTATTCTCAGAGGTACTGTGTCCTTGTCACAGTGTAAATGTGTTCCTATTCTCAGAGGTAGTGTGTTCCTCGTCACAGTGTAAATGTGTTCCTATTCTCAGTTGTAGTGATCTTTGTCACAGTGTAAGTGCGTTCCTATTCTCAGAGGTAGTGTGTTCCTTGTCACAGTATAAATGCGTTCCTATTCTCAGTTGTAGTGTTTTTTGTCACAGTGCAAATGTGTTCCTATTCTCAGAGGTAGTGTGTTCCTTGTCACAGTGTAAGTGTGTTTCTATTCTCAGAGGTAGTGTGTTCCTTGTCACAGTATAAATGTGTTCCTATTCTCAGTTGTAGTGTTCTTTGTCACAGTGTAAATGTGTTCCTATTCTCAGAGGTAATGTGTCCTTGTCACAGTGTAAATGTGTTCCTATTCTCAGAGGTAGTGTGTTCCTTGTCACAGTGTAAATGTGTTCCTATTCTCAGAGGTAGTGTGTTCCTTGTCACAGTATAAATGTGTTCCTATTCTCAGTTGTAGTGTTCTTTGTCACAGTGTAAATGTGTTCCTATTCTCAGAGGTAATGTGTCCTTGTCACAGTGTAAATGTGTTCCTATTCTCAGAGGTAGTGTGTTCCTTGTCACAGTGTAAATGTGTTCCTATTCTCAGAGGTAGTGTGTTCCTTGTCACAGTATAAATGTGTTCCTATTCTCAGTTGTAGTGTTCTTTGTCACAGTGTAAATGTGTTCCTATTCTCAGAGGTATGTGTCCTTGTCACAGAGTAAATGTGTTCCTATTCTAAGAGGTAGTGTGTTTCTTGTGACAGTGTAAGTGCATTCCTGTTCAAAGAGGTAGTGTGTTCCGTGACACAGTGTGAACGTGTTCCTATTCTCAGAATTAATGTGTTCCTTTTCACAGTGTAAGTGTGTTCCTATTCTCAGAGTTACTGTGTCCTTGTCACAGTGTAAATGTGTTCCTATTCTCAGAGGTAGTGTGTCTTTGTCACAGTGTAAGTGCGTTCCTATTCTTAGAGGTATGTGTCCTTGTCACAGTGTAAATGTGTTCCTATTCTCAGAGGTAGTGTGTTCCTTGTCACAGTGTAAATGTGTTCTTTTTCTCAGAGGTACTGTGTCCTTGTCACAGTGTAAGTGTGTTCCTATTCTCAGAGGTAGTGTGTTCCTTGTCATAGTACTGTGTCCTTGTCACAGTGTAAGTGTGTTCCTATTCTCAGAGGTACCGTGTCCTTGTCACAGAGTACGTGTGTTCCTATTCTCAGAGGTATGTGTCCTTGTCACAGTGTAAGCTGCATTGCATCATATAGTGTCAGTGTATTCCCACTCTCAATGAGAGAGCATTCATTGCCACAGTGTAAGTGTACTAGCATGACACAGTGTAGTCACAGTCACATAATGTAAGTGGGCTGCATCACATAGTGTGGATGTATTTCCATTTCTGCAGATAGTGTGTTGCTTGCCACACTGTAAGTGTATTTCATGTCCTAGTGTCAGTGCGTGTCATCCGTAGTGTTAGAGGGTCCCATATTCCAGAGCTAGGGTATACCTTGTCTCAGTGTAAATGTATTGTACATCCTAGCGTCAGTGTTCCTTCTTCTGATGTGAGCGTGTTGCTGGTCCTAGAGTTTGCATGTAACTTTTCAAGGTGTAAATGTATTGCTTATTCGAATCTAGGTGTCGTATCTTACTTAGGTGGGCTTCCTGTCCTAGTGTCAATGCGCTCTCTCCCCTACCATCAGTGAGTTCCCTGCTGTAAGTGTCAGCGCTGGATTTAGCAATAGTATAATTTACTATTCCTACTCCAGTTTGTGCAACAGCAGGGAAGGTGATGGATTGTAAATCCAACACCTGCGCGCCCCCCTACAGCAAGTCGTTGAAACAACTTGCGATGTAATGGAATGCGTTGCGGCGCACTCGATGTAAACAATGTCTCCCATGGCATTAGCGGGTTCCTTGCCATGGCGTGTGTATTGCATGAGCTCGTTTCAGTGTGCTCCTGGCCCACTGTCATTGTTTTCCTGTCACACAATTAGTGTGTTCCATTTTATGGTGTTAACTTATATACTGTTCCAGTTGAGATTTATTCCCTACCTCTAGCAATTGTGTACTTTGTCCTAGTGTCAGTGTGCACCCTCATGTTATAACAGTGTACCCCGTATCAGTATCAAGGTGTTCCCTATGTTGACGTCAGGGTGTGGTCCAGTGTCAGCGTTGACATACTTATGTCGATTACATATAAGACTAAGAGGCGAATCTCTATTTTTTTTTTAAACGCTTGTGGTTTCTCAATCAATTTTGAAGGTTTTTTTAACATAAGTTAAAATCTTACTACCTTTGTCATGTATTACTCCACTTTAACCTTTGTTTTTTAAAATGGATATATATATTATACCCTGCTTGAGCCCCTGAGTGTTCTGTACATTCCCACATCCTCATCCCTCCTTCCCAGTTTAAATAGTATTTCTGAATTTCTGGCCCAAGCTCAAAACCTCTTTATTTCAAAGGCTTCATTAGCGTCTCTTCTGGCCTGTTTTGGTCATTTTGAAGGAGGAGAATGTGGTAAAACCAAGCTTTATCCATTCTTGCAGCCGTTTTGCCATACTTTATTATTTTTTGTTTTGAGCTTCTGAGCGAGGGTGCCCCTATACAGACAGCATGGGTGTAACTTTCAATCCAGTACAGATGCTCCACTGTAATAAACAGCTTTAGAAATCTCACCACAAATCCATTTCTCAATTCTTAAAACGTGTACTGCAAACAGATATCACGCCCAGACAAATAGACGCCTAATGCAGTGCACTAAGGTCAGCAGTTCACCACATCACACAGAAAATGACCCATTATCCTCAATAAAAACACTAAACATGTTAACAGTTACACTTAAATTCCATTTACGCTGTCTCTAAGAATAACTCAAGCAGCACAATTTTAATGGAGGTTTGTTTTTATTTAATTCCAGAATCTAACGCAACTCACTGCTACATAATGGGTTAGTTTACTGTTCTAACTGTTCCTTGCATAATTTGAGAGAAAGTGCTTGATAGTGGCATAAGGTGCAGGTTGAAGTTTGTGTAATATTTTATGAAGATCAAGATTTTGGAGTCTATGATTTTGCTAACTTTTTTTCCGCAGTCTGTGTTTTGCATGCTTGCTTGCTGGGTGCTGAACAAATAATGCATTGAATGAATTCATTAGAAGTCCTGTAGGGCTATCTTTGAAATCTGTTTTTTTGGCAACATGGCAAAACCAAAGCATTTTAAAAATGCACCATTTTGCGCTTGTTTGTTCTGTGTGACCTTCTGCAACATTAAAATGTTGAGAGGTAAAAGCAGGGGCCACACACAGGTCTTCCAAATAATTTAAAGCCCAATGTGCAACATTACTACTAGTGCTACTATAGTAGTGTGGATGCCCATATATACACTGATGCACCCCAATACCCACCCACAACACCAATGCATACTGCTGTGCTGGGGCCCATCGCAGCTCTGCCAATGCACCTCAGTCACAACCTGGAACACCACTGGTTACTACAGTAGTAGGATGACACAGCTTTGGTGACGCACCACAAACCTGCCATGCAACACAACTGACTGCTGCAGTACTGGAGCCATCAAACAGCTCTACCGGTGCTTTTTGATCCCCACCTGCTTGTACAGTACAAGGACTATCCGCCCTGATGTAGGTGTATGAGATAATATATAGTGCCTAGTTACAGTTAACAGTATGCCTTTAAATCAGTCTAGTTGTGGGGTGTTGTGTAGGTGTTGCTTTAGTGTGTTGTGTTATACAGCACAATTGTGTTAGTACTGAGACCACACACAGGTCTGTCAGTGCACTTCAATCATTAACTCCTGCACTTATGCGACCGCAGTACGAAATTCCCAAACGCTACCCAGTACCCATCCCTCACCACCTGCGGCTCAGGGTGCAGCAGGTACACTGGCACCGGGGTCTGGGAGCTGTGGCCCTAACTTCACTCCAAGTACGTTGGTTTTTCATTACCCAGGTGTGGCACGGTGGGGTGCTTTTATCACTTGCCTTAGGCTGATGTCAAGGTCGCTGCCCCTTCTCATTCTCCCCCTTTGATCCCAAGTCCTCACCCCCAACACACACACACTGCCAGTGATCCCGCGGAGAGCGACTTTCTCCCCTCCCAGTGCACTGTGCCAGTACATGGCGGGGTGTCGCAGTCTCCACAGCTGGAACAACACTCCTTATAAATAAATACAGCAGACGCGAGAAAGTCTGGATTCACAAGGCTCAACACTACGCCGGCGTACCAACAGATAGAGTGGTGCCCCTTTCCTGAGCGGTTGCCAGGTAGAGGTGTGGTGACCTAGTAGTTACGGGTAATGTTCTTCATGTAACAGGCACATCAAGAACATTCTTGTCCCTGTATCCTTTTGAGTTATATCACTTACACATTTTTTGACCACCATCACGGTTTATAATTTAGACCGCTGGTGCACTGCTTTTTTAATCCTGGTGAAGAACATCTCATAATAAAGATTTTTTTGGGGCGTCCTTGAGCTAGTTTTAACCTCACTCTCCTCACATGTTTTAATTTTTTGGCGCTGAGCCCTCACTCATACTATTAGCTCTTCATTTGTGGATTTAGAACATCCAATACAACATACAAAACATCCCTGAGCTCCTCCCTCTCAGAGATGGGGTTGTAGCCCCCAGAGGAGCTAGGTTTTTCCTCTGGGAGGAGAATCCCAAATGATGAAGCATGTCACCTTTGGTGAGTGAGGGATTTCGTCCTGAAAAGGGAAATGCCCAAAATTCACTAAAAACTGGTTCTGTTTCACATTTTATTTTTAATTTTGATACACTAGCTAGTAGTGTTTTTTTCACACTTTCCAAGTACTATTGTAGACCTCAGGATTTCACACTGTTGATTGTAGAGATGGGCGACCCCAGTGGTGATGGTGGGGTGGGAGCGGCGAGGAGGCTAGGCGGTGGGGGAGGGTCAAAGAGGAGGCACAGTCTGCATATAACGTTGGACTTGGGGTCAAGATTAGGAGAGAGTGGGGAACAAGGGAGCCTGTAGGAGATAGAGGCATGGGGACAGTCTGTGCGGAGAGCAGCAGAGCCACGAGACAGTCAGCCAGCCGGGTGAGCGGGGTAGGCGGGCGGCTTACGGGGACAGTGAGGCATCCAATGGGGGAGAGTGGGCCACAGGGATGTGTCCTGGCAGAGTGGAACTTCTAACTATCTCCAGAGGGAGTGGGCCATGGTTACAGTCTGAAGGAAAAGTGGGGCCTGGAGAGACTGTGTGGAATAGAGCAACCTGTGGGGAGGGTGGGGTATGGGGGCAGTCAGAAGAGAGATCGGGCATGAAGGAACCATATTGGGCTTGGAACCAGTCTGGAGTGAGAGTAGGACGGGGTGGACCTTTAAGGAGGGTGGGCATGTGCGCAGTGTGCACGGAAGAATGCGCATGATGGAAGCAGCCTCATCGCGCAATAACTACTCTCCACGCTGGCTTGAAGCATAAAAGGCCATTTATTACTACAAGTTTATCATAACTCTCAACTTTATTAAACATAGCAATTCAAGTCTATAACTTTAATCAATAATAAAACAACCCATACCCCTCATCCATTCTGCATCCGTCTCACCATTTTCACTCCTCCCCATTCCTGCTGTAAACTTCTCCATCCATCCCTTCTCACTTTCACAGCCCTATTAAGCATCCTCTCTTGCCTTTCTTCTGCTGCACCTTGCATCCTGCACTCCGCCCTCATTCCCCTGTGTACCTCCCCCCCCCACCCCCGTGGGGTGGCTCCGCCCATCCGTGACTCACCACCCCTCCAAAGATCCGCTACCCTGGAGTCATATACCCCGTCCTACACTGGCACGCAATAACTCTCATCCCCTCGCCATTTTATCTGCAGGGTGGGTGGGTGGATCAATTTAACCCAAATAAGGACCCTGCCTAACCTGGTGGTGCGAGGTTCTAGGAGAGAATCCAGAACCTCCCTCCCTAGCAACTTTATAGGCACCACCTGCCCACGCCTAACCAGTCACGGCCCGTGGAGGGAGTTTCGGTGGGGCGGAGAGGCGGGGCGGGGGAGGGGCAGGGTTGGGGGTGCTAAAAACTGGAGTATGGATACTTGAAGGTAAGTAAACAATTTAATTAATAAAACGAATTTCGTAGCACACCCTGCATTGCATTTTGCGATGCAGGGCGCGCTACGAACAAGGGTCACAGATTCTCAGTGCCTGGGGGCGATAGGGGCGTGAGAGTCGGGCCAAGGGTCATGGCTTTGTCTAGGCTTACATTAAGGGGGTAAATACCGTTTTTCTCTTTAAACGGGTGAAGTAAAGCTGGAACGCGCCACGGGGGGTTGTTTGTGAGTTTGTTTTAATACCAGCCTGGGACTCTGTTCAAAGCCGCCTTCATTTTTGAGCTGTTCGTCAGATTTCATCTTCTGGGGGCGTACCCTGTTTGTTTTCCACTTTGCATTTTACTCCTGCAGAGGGGCCTGTTTGCCTGACACTTGTTATTAGACACTCTCTGAGTCTGGGCTACGAATTGAGTAATCACCATCGCCCTGAGACCTACTGTTTAAGGAAGCCAGGAACCCCCCCCCCCCCCCCCCCCTCTCTCCCACCACTTCTTTCTGGCAAGGATGGGGTGGGAGGTGATTGCTAAATTTGGGTTGTTGATATAATGGTCCAGGACCTCACAGGGTGAGCTTGGCAGTGTGTGGATGCCCGGGGGATGCACTCTGCAACGGGAAAACAGCAAAGGCAGGGGTTTGGGGGGTTGTGGGGTGGCCTGTGGAGCCAAGTGACTGCGAGTACACAGTTCTAACCTTGGCACTCCTTCCCCAATCCTTGTAAAATGGCGTTCTAGTCCACGTGTTGCCATCGAAGTGAACCCACACCAACCTTCCCAGAATGCAGTGGTTAGATGAGCATTCATAACCGGGCAGGGGCGGAACGTGGTAGGTATGACTGAGCGGGGACGGAGGTGGGGGCGAGGGGGTGAGGGGGTGAGCTTCAGATTTCCCAACATTTACACTGGCACATAAAGTTAAAATACCATATACAACGAGAGGGGCTTAAGGGGCAGTGGAAAGAGAGAGGAATGCAGATTGGTAGCGGTACTAAATGAGAGAAAACATTATTTTGTGAACTCACCAACATTTTTTAAGGCTTTCCAAACAGAGAGAGGGAGCGATTGAGTGTGCAATTTTGTCTGTGTATGTAAACATTCCTGGTGAAATCCGACAGAAACCTCCCTATATCTGACGAAAAACACCTGCACCCAACTATTTATCACAAAATATATTTATTAGAGGGGGTGTACAACCCCAAACACCCCCCTGAAGCCACGCCCCTGTAAATGGAAGGTGGTGTCCCGGGGGATATGGAATCGACCAGGACACCCTCAGGTTGTGGTGGAACTGTCTGCACTACGGACTTTAGAGTTGGGGAACTAAGTTCGAGTCTTGGCGTAAGCTCAAGAACCTATGACGATGGCCACATCACTTAATCTCCCTGTGCCTGCAAACAAATGAATGTGTGTTTTAGTAATGTAACTAGTGCTCATGTAAAGTGCTCCAAAATCTCCGGGTCGAGTTCTAGCTATATAAAACTGTAAAAAAAAAAAATAGAAACAGATTTGGGGGCATATTTTCAAGCCCATTGCGCCACTGGTGTGTCACTTGTCTTGATGCATTGGCGGCGCAATGGGCGTGCCCACATAATCATTCTGCGCGACTTCTCATGGCCTTGTAAATATAGGCTCCTTCACGCATTACTCTGCGTGAAAGGGGCGTTCCACGGGTGTTGCTGCCTGTGGGTGTTCCCATGCAACATCCATGACACATGACACATGCCCAAATTTACTTTTATTTCTCCTCATGTTTTTCTCTTTCTATACTTGCTGCACTGCATCGAAAGAGGAAGGTGCCAGTAATTATTAGGAGTGTCTTCCTGCACAAAAATAATCATCCCGCAGTGCAGGCACTCTTGCACAATGATGCAAGGGTGCCTGTGCTGGTGCATGGCAGCCAATTGTGTGCCAGCTCAGGGGAAAGCACAGGGATGTGTCTGATTTTTGTTAATACAATGCATCCCTGTGCTTTGAAAATTACGCAGCATGGTACAGCTAAATGGCTCGTGGTGCTGCGTTGCAAAATGTTATTGTAGGTGAGGCCCTCAGTCTTTTGTCTCAAGCTCTAGGTCATACAAACGGCCCTAGTGTTTAACTTGAGCTGGTGTTTGTCAATGCTAATCGCCGGTACTTAATTTGCAACACCGACACGACAGCCCACCACAGGTGACGCTGCTTATCTATTATTGAGTTGATCCCATTAACAAAGTGTTTCATAATTCAATATACAATAAAAAATAATAATGCCAGCCATCCAATCCATTCTTATAGCTTTGGTGGCCTGGAATTGTCACCTTTTGGGGGGGTTTGATAGCTAGTAGTCTTGTTGGTTCTGCATTGGCAGCGTTTGAAAGCTGGCAGTCGTGTTGGTTCTGCATTGGCAGTGGTGACAAGGGCACTGGATGGTTCAAGCTGCAGTGGCCTCCTGATGCCAACTGTGCTCTAAGACCTACTCTAGAAACTGTAGGAAACTCCACTTAGATCACTCAGCAGTGGCCACCAGTTGCACGGAATAACTCCAAAGTGTAAATGTTAGAGCAAGGAGTTTGTTGATCAGTGCTTAATTTGAGCCAGTGGTTTCTGGTGCAGCCAGTGGTTTCTGGTGCTCAGCACTGGAACTTGATCATTAACACCAGGGCTTTTCATGAGCACCAATTAAGGACACATTCATTTTTGGTAGGCACGGAGAGATGAAGTGATTTGTCCAGATTCCCAGTCAATGCAGAGACTCGAACGTGGTTCCCCAACTCTGAAGCTGGTTTACGTCACTTCCTCTCCCCACTTTCACAGTTAGTAGTTGGTTCTGTTTTAGGCGGCGCTAACACGAGTAACGGGCTGGTGCAAGCTGCCTCCTCACGAGAGCCGGCACTTACTATTTTTCAAATTAACCACTGGTGTTGATCCTTCATTGGGAAAGGACCATGTGAATTCTTCACGGTTGAATACTAAGTGTTGCTGTGGTGTTCATGTAGCACTGTGCCGGTTTGCACTGCACCCAGGGACTTTTATAAAATCAAGTAAATAGATGCAATTCTTTGTATTGCATAAGACCACATGAGCAACTATGCAAAACCTTAGTAGTTAACACTCATAATGCAAAAAAGAGATTTCGCAAAAAATAAAGGGGCTTATTTACAAACCCCTTGTGCCGCTGGTACATGACTCTTTTCCATTTTAAAAGTGACACACCTGCGGTGCAAGGGGGTTGTTAATAAGCCCCATAGATTCCGGAACATAGACTAGCCAAATTGTGACTTTGCATAGGATGTAGCCTTATGGCTAGAGCGGTTGACCTCGAAGCTGCGGAACCGGGTTTGATTCTCGGCAACAACGCTCAACATCCTGTGATTCTAGGCAAATCACTTAGGGGCAGATTTATGAGTCCTGGCGCATCTCTGCAAATCAGCAGGGATGCGCCAGAACTGATGCGTCACGCAATTCCCTCCTTGCGGCACCACAGATGTGAGAGAGCGCAAACTGACCTAAATGTATAAGTACATCACACTTACACGTAGTAAGCACGAGTCATGAAGAGAAATGCCATGAGTGCTGATATTATATGCATTTATATTCTGAAATGTGCAGTTAACTTAGAGATTTAAGTAGAAGTGGAACTAATGCAGAAATGTGTGAAATTATATAACTTTATTAGACGTGATTAATCCTGAATCCATGTCGTGTAGCTGCTAAAATGTAAGATGGCATGCGGTTAAACGTAGAACGTGGTAGGCCTCAGGGCCAGAGCTGGAAGGGATGGGAAAGGTGTTTGTTTTCACGACATGGATTGCACTAATGTCTTTTAGTAGTAGCGTTAATGGGCCATATTTTATAGATGTGTTTACCGAATTATAGAATAGAGTATTAACATGCTACTAATTAATGAAGGATTTGAATGGTATAATCATTATGAGAAATGCTGTAGGCCTGAAATGTTTATAGACATTGATTTACACGTATTGGTCTGGGCCGAGAAATGTTGCAAACTTTTGTTGGAAGTCTATGAGAATTGGGATCTTGGCTGCAGATATCTGTCTGCAAGAGAAAGGGGGGATCCAATTATAAATGAAATGAATAGAGGTTTGTTCAGGAGACGGCCCAGACACGGAGGAGGGTTCCGGAATGTTTAAGGGGTATCAGCGGGCCGGAGAAGAGTCTGAGAAGCAAGGTCAACTCTAACGCACGAGGCCTCATCATGGAAAAAGCCAGAAGCTACACCACGTGAGGGGCGTCTCACGAGGGGCGTCTCAAACGATGTTGTATGTTTTTGTATTAGGGACAGCACCCCTGGGTGGAGTTAGAGCAGATGCCTGAGGACCCTTTAGAGAGCGGATGGGTAGGCAGAGAGGGGTCATGACTGGAGGACCATAGGTTTTCACCAAGAGACTAAGAGTGGGTGATCTTCCTAGGAAGTCATTCACCGCTGACACCTTTTGATAGGTTGAGACCTTGTTAAGTAGGGATACCATCCAGAGCAGGGTAGGGACAGCCTAACCTGTGTTTTCCCTCCAACCTTAAATGACGGAGAGATCTCAATACGTGTCTATGCTAATAGCTTTGTTATTCCTAGAACTTGTACTCGTAGTCTTCTTTGCTCGTCTGAGGGTTTTCAGAGAGCACATGTATGTAGTTGGGCCCGTGTATCTTGTGAATCTCATCCTGAGATGCCTGTACTTGCAGCTTATCCTAACTTTATAATAAACCTTTGAAAGCTAGAAGTTGTTTGTGATCTTTCAGAGCGGAGTCCGTTATTGGGTGAACTAACTTGGTAAGAGATGCACTTTCTTCCCTCAATGACAGGCAACAAAGGTTCAGTCGACCAGAACGGGGTTTTAGATCAATAGTGATAAGGTATCGATCAAAATCTCGCCCCAGCAGTTGGTAGCTATAGAGGATGGTTGCCTTCTTGAGGAAGGTGATCTAGGCCAGGTTAGATTACCCCAAGGCCCCTAGAGATCGATGATCAGAAGAACCGCCCGCCGAAGAAGGTCCGGATGACGTGAGACAGAAAAGCAGCAGTATCGGTCGAGAGTGAGTATAAAGGGTCATGCGTGCTAGATTGCGGTGTTTTTGTATTGTATCTATGTTGTAATGTCTGGCGGAGTTGAATGTCTGTAGAGTGACTGTGGAACAGGTTGTGAGCGCGCGCAACCGGTGGAAATCTTAAGTTCAAGGAGAGCTTAAGTGGTTCGGGTGTATCGGACATCCAGAGTAATTGTCAACCAGTGTGAAGGGGGTCATGAGGTACCATTGATCACCCGAAAGACCGAGATAGGGGGAACGTAAGAGTGAGTGCGTGAGTAACGGACGCTGGTCGGAGGTTACTGTGTGTGCAAACAACCTATCAGAGAGACGATAGACATTTCGTCAGTTGTGTTGACAATTACAGATAGACTGTGGACGTACAGTCGAGGGAAGTGACCGCTTGGTCGGAAGTAGTCATTTTTCAGAGTATGAATGGGACGCATGCATGACCGGGAGAAGAGCTGAGAAAGGAGGGGTGCTGCTGCGAAGCGGAGACGAGTGACGTCAGAAAGTGCCGCGCTGGGATTGGCCGGCCGGAGAAAGACCGCGCTGCGATAGGCCAGCTAGCAAAGCCGCGCTAGGATTGGTGGATTGTCATCAGGAAGTAAACAGAGTATTGAGGCTGGAAATTGTGCGTATAATCATGAAGTGTTTTAAATGGTTGAGAGCGGCGTTTAAAAAAGAGAGGCGGGGATCGTATGAAGGGGAAGAAGCCCCGCCGGAGGGTACGGCGGCTCGTTATATGGCGGCAAATGTTGGGCTGCATACAATTTTGTGGATCTCAGAGTGGAGTAAGATTACAGAAGGAAATGAGGAACTGACGTTTCCGAAGTACGGGACGTTCAGATTAGAGGTGCTACACCGATTAAAAGCAGTTATGACCTCAATGAGACCCTTGCCTAGACCGACCCAGTTTGAAGCTCTCAATGCCTGGATTAGGGCAGCGCACGAGAAGAACATGAATAGACGACAAGAAAGGGTGAAACGATCGGTAAGGGCAGTGCAGGATGCCAAGTGGGACGCAGATGCCAAAAGATGGAGAGTGCATAACATGGAAGTAAATAAATTGTACCCAGTATTAGAGATGCCCGGGAACAAAAGCCCCCTAGAAGAAGATGATGAGAGCGAAACAGAGGACAGCTTGATAAACAGGTTACTGACGGATAGGCCACCCCCGTATAACAGAGTAGGGGAAGAGGTCGAGCATAGTGAAGGGGGGGGCAATGCAGGAGAGCATAGACCGCTTCCCAGCTCCGATTGGGACCCCGCTGCAAAGACAGAACTGTCCCAGCCTAGTCCGGTGCAGCAGGTAGTCGGGAGGTTTGTGGTACAAAGGGTGCCGGAAACGGAGTGTGCCACATCCTACGCATTGCCAGATGCACTACAAGTACCTGTTACCATAGGTCCTATCGTATCGATTTATGACCCAGAAAGAGCCAGAGGGGAGGAACGGGTACGGAGGGACAGAGAAAGAGCAGAGATGGCAAGGAGGAACGATACGATCAACTCCCCAAGTCAGTTGCCGATACCAAGAGAGTGGAGCACCCCAGTACACACAGCAGAGGATCCAGTAGGGGATCCGGGGGGCCATAGATGGCCAGTGGATATGAGGGGATCAGGACGGAAATCCTTTCAGGAGTTAAACGAGTACCTGAAGAAGTGGGATGAGGCAGTAGAGGCTCACAAGAGCATCATAGCTGCGGAAGCTGGAAGGGAAAGTCAGGATAGCAGAGCCCGGACTCACTGCGGGGCTGAGGAGAGTAGTCCGGAGTGGGACGGGAGGGAGAAGGACAGTAGGGGAGTCACCCATTGGGCCTGGAGTGGAGGTAGATCAGACCTGGAAAACGGGGGCCCGAGAGTGGGGGGGTGTCTCGCCCAATACACAGTGAAGAAGACAGGAGAACGCGGGAGTACAGAGACAGCTTTAAGTGTATCCACTGTGTGCCCGGCAACAGAGAACAGAATGGGAGTTGCGAGAGGTCGCACCACAGTCCCTGTGATGACGGACATGAGCGCAGTCCAGGGAATATGGGGAACCAAGAAGGATCGTATCGGATACTGAGCGATACTAGGCAGAGAGAGAGTGGCGACCAGAGGGAAAATAGCAGAGAGTCGTACTGTGAAAAGAGAGAAGAAAGAGAGAATGGGCAAAGTAAAATTGGGGGTAACAGGCCCGTGTTTCATCACCTTCCAAGATCGGATGGCCGAGCATGGGACCTGGAGAGATGGGAGCAAGGGAGAACACTCCTTAACTCTCCCGAACCCAAACGTAGGGCTCGGAGTTGGGATGGGAGAGAAACCTGTGAACCTCCCTCGAAAGAGATACTGCGAGCTGAGATAAAAGCTAAGAGACTCGATGTCACCAGCTTAAGGTCAGATCTGGATGACATGGTAGATGGTACCTTGCCTTTAGAAAGAATGGAGATGTATGAGCAGGATGAAATACTGTTCATGGCAAAGGACATCACTCGAAAGGCGAGAACAATCCATGAGAAGTTAGTCGAACTAGCAGGCAAATATATGGTGGACCTGTCAAGGACCAAGGCTTTACAGGGTAACCATAGGCTACATTATTCAGATCGAGACCTAGATGAGAGGAGAACGATCGGACTGAAAACGCACATAAGGGAACTGATCACTGGAATAAGGACATGGAGGGCACTAGATAAATGGGAAGATAGGTGGTCCAAGAAGGGGACAGTCAGGAGAAGCATGCTTGGTATGACACCAGGAGGACTGCAGGGAATAGAGGCATACCCTTTGCGTGAAGTTGCAAATGGGAACTATGTGCACGTCCCATGGAGTAGGGGAGATTTAGCTGCTTTTACCACTTCCTTCCCCAAATTGCGGGAGAACCCAGTGGAGTGGTACAAGCAGGTTGAGAGATTCGTAAAAATCTCAAAGGTCCTATGGATAGATCTGAACACGCTGTTTGACATTGTAGTGCCAGGAGATTTGTGGACCGCATGCAAGGTTAGCGCTGAGTGGCCCACGCCAGAGAGAGACGCTAAGACTAACGGGCCGTCCGAGACTGTGATGGTAAAATACGAGAGAGTGATGACTTGGCTGAAAGATAAAGTGCCAATGCAAGACATAGATTGGGTCAAAATAGATCGAACCAGACAGGAACCCAAAGAGACAGTTCACGAATATTACGAGAGATTGCTGAAGGCGTTTAAACAATATAGCGGTCTGGATGTAATGGATCCAAAGGACATAGGGCAATTTGTGTCCAAGTTCGTCTTGGGCCTGAGACCGGATATTAGTTTAATGATTCAGCAACACTTGATTTGTTGGCAAAATAAACCCTTAGATGAAATCCTGAGATATGCCAGGTACTGCTGTGATGAGATAGACTCCAAGGCAAATAAACTAAAGGAGAAACTGATGGTGGTACAGATGCAGGCAGCCGGGAAGGGGGGACAGCAGCAACAGCAACAAGGAACAGGAACTGGGGGAAAGAAACAGTATAACCAGAGCAAGGGCAATGAGGAGAACTCCACCTTTAGACCCAGAATAGACATAGCTGCCTTGAAGAAAACGACTCGGTGCCACCAGTGTAACGAGGTGGGGCATTGGAAACGCGAGTGTCCCTACAATGTTGAGATAGGGGAACAGGAGGTAGAGGAGGAAGAGGTTCAGAGTGCGCCTATGAGAGGGGTAACGCAATACCAGGGAAAGGTGCTCAAAGGGGGGGGCCCTCCTCCCCGAGCCCAGTTCCCTCAGCCACCCAGAGTAGGGACTATGGGTAAGACATATAGACAGATGCCCCTGTTTGTAGGAGGAGAGGAGTGCTATTATGTGGACCCACTAACTGGACAGAGAGTGGAAAGGGAGGACTGTACCCTCGGGGCAGCCTTGGAGGTGGACCAAAGGGGACCCTATGTTGAGGCCGAAGTGGCAGGGTGCCCCACGACATTCTTAGTGGACACAGGAGCCACTAGATCCACGATCAGATCAGCCGCAGTTCCAGGCCTGCCCATGTCTGGAGAGACCATACAAGTGGTGGGGGTCGCTAACAGGAGAATGACCAGCCCACTGACTGAACCCGTGCAGGTGAAAATAGGGAAGTACAGCGATGAGCACCAGTTTGTGGTTTGCGATTCTAGTCCTGTATGTCTGCTAGGAAGAGATCTTTTGTGCAAATTAAATTGCACCATATACTGCACACCACAAGGAGTGGAGGTATTGACTAATGATGATGATGCTGACTTCAAGGTTGCAAATTCCAGAATATGTGTGGAGCTGTATCCCACTCTGACAGTAGATGAGCTCCCCTGGGATCTGAGAGAGACCGTGGCACCAGAAGTGTGGGATTTCACTGGGGAAGAGATTGGACTGGTCAAGGGGGTGGACCCAGTGAAAATTGTAGTGAAACCACATGCTGAGTTTCCAAGAACACCCCAATATAAATTGACTCCAGAAACGGTTGCAGGCATAAAGCCCGTGATCGAGTCCATGATTAAGCAGGGAATACTGAAGGAAATCGTGGGTAGTCCATGTAACTCCCCGATTATGGGTTTGCAGAAACCAAATGGGAAATTCCGGATAGTGCAGGACCTCCGAAAGATTAATAACATAGTTGTTTCATGTTGTCCAGTGGTACCGAATCCATCAGTGATACTGTTTCAGATACCGTTACAAGCAGAATGGTTCACTGTGATTGATCTTTGCCAGGCTTTCTTTTCGATCCCTCTGGACGAAGAGAGCCATTTTCTTTTCGCATTTAAGCTGGAAGGTCGCGTCCTAACATGGTGTCGTATTCCTCAGGGGTATACAGAGAGCCCATCGATCTTCAACCAGCTTCTGAAGAAAAATCTTGAAAGTCTAGTGCTGCCCCAGAGGTCAGTTCTGGTCCAGTACATAGACGACCTCCTTGTGGCGTCAGAAACAGAAGAAGCTTGCAGGGAGGACTCCATTGCTTTGCTAAATCACCTAGCTGCAAATGGGCACAAGGTGTCCCCGGGAAAGTTACAGTACTGCCTAACAGAAGTGCAGTACTTGGGACACAGAATTGAGAAAGGCAAACGAAAAGTGTCACCAGACAGGATAGAGGCGATCATGAAGATGAATGCACCTAAAACACAGAGAGAAGTCAGGATGTTCCTAGGGATGGTGGGTTATTGCCGACAGTGGATCGCGAACTTTTCACTGAAAGCAAAGCCCTTGCAAAAACTGACGCACAAGGAGGTGAGCGATCCGGTACCATGGGACAAAGACTGTTTGATGGCGTTCCTACAGCTGCGAGAGGACCTGTGTCGTGCTCCGGCTTTGGGAATGCCTGATTACGATAAACCATTCTTGCTTTATTGTTGTGAGAGAGAGGGTTGCGCGCTGTCTGTGTTAGTCCAAATTCATGGGAATGCCCGTAGACCAGTCGCTTATTTCTCGGCTACTTTAGACCCAGTAGCCGCAGCGTTGCCCGGATGTCTCAAATCCGTTGCCGCAACAGGTGTCAGCATCGAGAGGTGTGAGAATATTGTCATGGGGCATCCGTTAGAGGTGTACGTGCCCCATTCTGTTGAACTGTTAATGACCAGGA
Organism: Lissotriton vulgaris; assembly: GCF_964263255.1. Classification (NCBI taxonomy): domain Eukaryota; kingdom Metazoa; phylum Chordata; class Amphibia; order Caudata; family Salamandridae; genus Lissotriton; species Lissotriton vulgaris. The sequence continues at coordinate 997,353,565 of NC_141685.1, read as the reverse complement.
CCAAAACACAGCATCTGACCAACAGTAGGCTCACGCGCTATGAGCAAGTTATCCTTGCTGCAGAGAACGTGACCCTCAGGAGATGCTCTGTTTTGAATCCTGCTACCTTGATGCCACTCCCAAATGATATCGATGATGATGATGAATGTACAGACCATGACTGCCTCGATGTGACTGAACTATGCACCAAACCTAGACCCGACATCGTAGATGAGCCACTGACTGACCCAGATGAAATTTTCTTTGTCGATGGCTCATGTGTAAGAGACGAAGTTGGGCAGTTGAGAGCAGCTTACGCTGTTTGTACGATTACTGGAGTTGTGGAAGCTGGATGCCTGGAAGGAGTACACTCCGCTCAGGTAGCCAAGATTATTGCCTTAACGCGTGCCTGCCTGGCAAGCAATCAAATTCGCGTCACCATATACACCGACAGCCAATATGGTTACGGGGTAGTTCACGATTACGGGCAGTTGTGGTCTCAAAGGGGTTTCATGACCTCTTCAGGCTCTCCCATTCGCAACGGAGAGTTTGTGCGCTTGTTGTTAGAGGCATTGCAATGTCCAGCAGGTATCGCAGTTGTGAAGTGCACCGCACATACCAGAAACATGGACTTCGTGTCACAAGGCAATAGATATGCCGACGAAGTCGCGCGGTATTGCGCGGAACAAGGGTACTCTTTCACAGAAGTGGAAGTGGGTGGAATAAATGTAAGAACTGAATTAGCTATGATACTAGAAACTGTTGACTCTTGGGACGAACTAAAGTACATGCAAGAAAATGCTCCTGATTTTGAAAAACAAACATGGGAAAAGGCAGGATGTGTGGTGGGTGAGGCCCATTTCTGGGTCTCAGCAGATGGCAGAGCAGTGTTACCCAATGAGATGGTGAGCCCAATGGCTAGACAAATCCATGGTCCCGTACACTTAGGGAGAGACGCTATGCTGAGAGTGTTTAGGCAGACCTGGTATAATCCTAAGTTCAGAGTAGCAGCCGAAGCAGTGTGCCAGCGTTGTGTGACCTGTCAGCAGTTGAATGTAGGGAAAAAGACACCAGTTGCACTGAGCCACATTGGGAGGTCAGGGGGTCCATTCAACCGCATGCAGTTGGATTTTATCGAACTGCCAAGGTGCAACCGCCTCCGTTATGTCCTGGTAGTTGTTTGCGTATTCTCCAGATGGGTTGAGGCATACCCTACACGTAGGTGCGACACCCTCACAGTAGCCAAGTTACTGCTTAGGGAGCTCATTCCGCGCTTCGGGGTGCCGGCCTCTTTGGAATCGGATAGGGGAACGCATTTCAACAGCTCGCTTGTGAAAATGATTTGTGCGGCTCTGAACATAGATCAGAAATTGCATTGCAGTTACCGACCAGAGGCCTCAGGAATTGTGGAGCAGATCAATAGCACTATAAAGGCCAGAATTGCAAAGGTGTGTTCATCAACGTCCTTGAGTTGGCCTGACGCTCTGCCATTGGTCCTTATGAGCCTCCGTAGTACCCCAGACAGAAGAACGGGGCTGTCACCCCATGAGGTGTTGATGGGGAGAGCAATGAGGTTGCCTTCTGTCCCAACTGCCGCACTGTTAAACATCACAGATGATATGATCCTGGACTATTGTAAGGGGCTGTCTGACGCCATTCATTCTGTGTCCCTTCAGGTGCAGGCTGCCGAAGTTCCGTCGTGCCAGGACCTGTGCCACGACCTGTGTCCTGGAGACTGGGTGCTTGTGCGAAAGCACGTGAGAAGAAGCTGCCTGGATGTTCGTTGGCGTGGGCCCTTCCAGATCATCCTGATCACGAACACTGCAGTAAAGGTGGGAGGCCTGCCCAATTGGATCCACGCGTCGCATACGCGGAGGGTTCCAGCACCTCTGGAAGAAACAGCTCCTCTCTCGGATAGACGTCCAGCTGCGGACCGAGAAGCCATAGAGGGGGCCAGCCAAGCTGAAGAGGTGCCAGCAGAAGCAGGGAACGAGTCTGACCAAGCTGAGGACGGTCAGTACAACAGCGAAACAGACGACGCTACTGACGGAGAAAGTAGCTGGGAGTACGAGTCAGACACTGACCAGTCTGACAGAGAGCGTGAACAGACCAGAAGGAGAAGGAGTAGAAGGGTACGTGGAGAAGCTAATTGGCCGCAGAGAAGGAGCTCTAGCCTGAGGTCAACTCCAGAGAGAACCCTTCCTCCGATATCAGAGGACTCCGACCCAGAAGAAGGTGCTCAGGGCGCTGAAGCACCGGACTTGAGGAGGTCAAGAAGAGTGCGTGTGCCTAGCAGAAGATACGCCACCCCTGAGTGGACATATCTGGTGACAAATGTCTTTGGAACAGGAGACAGGGAGGATACGAGCGGTGGTGGTGTCCAGCTCTGAGCCCATCATCACAGTGGAAGTGCAACTGTTAGTACCCGGAGTTGAAGCAGAAGGGTCACTAACTTTCACACTCCCCAGCCCTCCCCGCCTCAGCAAGTTAAAGCACATGTTTTTCACAGAATTGCAATTCCCCGACTTTGGTACAAAGATAACAAGCCATGAAGAGCACATTCTTCGTTTGGAAATATTTAACTATGCTGTCAAAGCTGCAGGCACAAGCCTGATTGTAGATGCTTAGAGACTTTGTAAATAAGCAAGAAAAAGAAGATTACCTAGCGCCCAGGAAGCAGAGAATCTTAGGGACCTTCCCTTGAGTTGACGGAGAAGGGCTAGGGTTGTCTGTGTTGAAACCTTTAAAAAACTTTTGCAAAGGAGGTTGTCAGTTTCCAGTCGTGTGGTTCTAAGGACAAAAGGAGTAAAAAGGACTGTAAAAGAACGAGAAGAAAAGAACTTTGTGCTGAGATAAGAGAGCCATACTGTCTGACGACATGGAAGCCGGCACCCCAAACCGCAGAGCCAAATGTATAATAGGCACACTAATAGTAGGAGTGATAATATTAATAGTTTTAGTAGTCACAGTCTCCTATGTAAAGGGACATGAGGAAGAGGCAAAGGTAACCGATGCGAAATCTGTAGTGACACCTAAACCCACCGTTGCTGGTGAGAAAGGGGAAAACATTCAAGAGAAAGCGTTATTAGCTGCAGAAGCTCGCAGGTTACACGTGGATGAGTCCCAAGGCGACTTTAGGTCAAATGCTTATGCTAAACTTTTATATGAATACGTGGATGCCATGGAGGTTAAGGACTGCTATGTCTGCATGCAGTTGCCGGCGTCTGTAGATGAAGGCATTCGATATCATCACCTCCCGCTGACATATGGCATTACATGTAGCTTATTGCTTAGTATATTTTATGGGAGGGATAGTTTTGAATACTATTTCTCCAATTATGATTCAGTGTTACCAGAAGTCCCAAATTATAAGCAAATGAACAAATGGGACTACTGGAAGAGTGAAGACAGATTGGCCAAGTTCTTCATTCCTTGGATTACCTTAGATACTTCACATGCCCGCAGAAACAATCTGACATGCAAGGTGTCAGAAGTCGAGAAAAAGTTCATAGGGCAGGTGGATGATCGATACAGGAGACAAAAGATTTTGAAAAAATCAGGACAATGGAAAACAGATTGGACCGAGGAAGAGAAGGCACACAAGAGAAAGGGTAGTAGTGGTCCAATAGCTTTAGATAGAACGCAGAGAGGAAAGCTATGTCTTCACCGAGCCAAAACGTATTATGAAAATGTATACATGGGAGAAGTTAGCTGTGAACATGCTTTCAATCTAGAATATTATACTAAGGATTTCCTAAAGGGAATGCAAGTGATTCCAAATGTATATTTTGTATGTGGAAGAAATGCCTACGTGAGACTACCTGATAACTGGTATGGATCATGTTACTTGGCAATTATCTTCCCCAAAATATATCATGCCCAAGACTTAGAGATCATCGAGGGCAAGGCATCAGCAAGAGGAAAGAGAGATATAGGGGATGCAGAAATGGTTGGAGATGTATTTGGAGCTGTGTTCCCCCTTTTAGGACTAATTCTCAATGATGTCAAGATTAGACGACTGGCAACAGTCGTAGACAGGTTGTCTGCCAGCACTGCTCAGTCCTTAATGCTGGTGGAAGGAGAGATGCAATCGATAAGGGCCATGGTTCTTCAAAACCGTCTTGCATTAGACGTCCTACTAGCAAAAGAGGGCGGAGTCTGTAAGGCTTTGAAGGTCCAGAAATGTTGCACTTACATTCCAGACAATTCAAAGCCCCTTGAGAAAGTTATTATGAACATAACTGATATTCCCAAGGAGATCGAAGACCTGAGTAGAGAAAATGTCTGGGAAAAAGTGGGCCATGGAATGAGTGAAGCTGGAGGTTGGCTCACCACATTAGGCAAAGGCTTCGTGTGGTATGTGCTGAAACCTATCATCATAATATTGATCTGTGGGATCGTGTTGTGGGGATTGGTGAGGGTATTCAAATGGTACAGAGCAAGGAGGTCGGAGAGGGCCCAGAGAGAACAGCTACAGAGATTAGCTGCCATACAAGATAATCAGTACAGGAGTCTGAGGGCTCTGGAAACGCAGAAACGAGGTACACTAGCAATCACTGCAGTTTAAGTGTTAGTGATGACCCCGAGAGGTCATCAAAGGGGGGAACTGAGAGAGCGCAAACTGACCTAAATGTATAAGTACATCACACTTACACGTAGTAAGCACGAGTCATGAAGAGAAATGCCATGAGTGCTGATATTATATGCATTTATATTCTGAAATGTGCAGTTAACTTAGAGATTTAAGTAGAAGTGGAACTAATGCAGAAATGTGTGAAATTATATAACTTTATTAGACGTGATTAATCCTGAATCCATGTCGTGTAGCTGCTAAAATGTAAGATGGCATGCGGTTAAACGTAGAACGTGGTAGGCCTCAGGGCCAGAGCTGGAAGGGATGGGAAAGGTGTTTGTTTTCACGACATGGATTGCACTAATGTCTTTTAGTAGTAGCGTTAATGGGCCATATTTTATAGATGTGTTTACCGAATTATAGAATAGAGTATTAACATGCTACTAATTAATGAAGGATTTGAATGGTATAATCATTATGAGAAATGCTGTAGGCCTGAAATGTTTATAGACATTGATTTACACGTATTGGTCTGGGCCGAGAAATGTTGCAAACTTTTGTTGGAAGTCTATGAGAATTGGGATCTTGGCTGCAGATATCTGTCTGCAAGAGAAAGGGGGGATCCAATTATAAATGAAATGAATAGAGGTTTGTTCAGGAGACGGCCCAGACACGGAGGAGGGTTCCGGAATGTTTAAGGGGTATCAGCGGGCCGGAGAAGAGTCTGAGAAGCAAGGTCAACTCTAACGCACGAGGCCTCATCATGGAAAAAGCCAGAAGCTACACCACGTGAGGGGCGTCTCACGAGGGGCGTCTCAAACGATGTTGTATGTTTTTGTATTAGGGACAGCACCCCTGGGTGGAGTTAGCGCAGATGCCTGAGGACCCTTTGGAGAGCGGATGGGTAGGCAGAGAGGGGTCATGACTGGAGGACCATAGGTTTTCACCAAGAGACTAAGAGTGGGTGATCTTCCTAGGAAGTCATTCACCGCTGACACCTTTTGATAGGTTGAGACCTTGTTAAGTAGGGATACCATCCAGAGCAGGGTAGGGACAGCCTAACCTGTGTTTTCCCTCCAACCTTAAATGACGGAGAGATCTCAATACGTGTCTATGCTAATAGCTTTGTTATTCCTAGAACTTGTACTCGTAGTCTTCTTTGCTCGTCTGAGGGTTTTCAGAGAGCACATGTATGTAGTTGGGCCCGTGTATCTTGTGAATCTCATCCTGAGATGCCTGTACTTGCAGCTTATCCTAACTTTATAATAAACCTTTGAAAGCTAGAAGTTGTTTGTGATCTTTCAGAGCGGAGTCCGTTATTGGGTGAACTAACTTGGTAAGAGATGCACTTTCTTCCCTCAATGACAGGCAACAAAGGTTCAGTCGACCAGAACGGGGTTTTAGATCAATAGTGATAAGGTATCGATCAAAATCTCGCCCCAGCAGATGCACCGCATTTACAATGCGGCGCACCATGGTGCAAGGAAGGGCGGATGCGTGACGCCTCTTGTGGTGTACCGGCGGCGCATTGCTGGAGTAGCGTCGCAAGTGCGACGCAACTCCTGAAATGTACAGAGGCCACCCATCATTCTGCCTAGATGAGTCACGTTGTAAATAGGTCGCAGGGATGCGCCACGTTTCCGTGCCGTTGCATCACGCAATGGCGGCATAAACGTGGCGCAAGTCCGACATAAATCTGCCCCCAAATCTCCCCGTGCCTAACAAAAATGAATGTGTCCATGGGCGTCCGCAGGGGGGGGCAAGGAGTGGCGCTTGCCCCCCCCTGGAGCGACCCTCCTTAACGCCCCTGCGGACGCCCATGAAAACTGTGACTTAGACAGGGTTCTCACTCTCTTTTCTTTGCTTCCCTGTGAAATGGATCCAAAAAAGAAAGACGCTTTTGCTGGAAATGTCATACTTTTCTGACATTTTAATTCCAAAGTGCAGCATTGAGAATAAAAGGCTACAAATATGAAAAATAGATAAATAACTAAATAAAGTAAGACAGAGTGGTAGCAAACTGGCCAAACGGATTTTATTCACACTGAAACACATTAGCGCCACTTTTAAAGAGTTTGCCAGTGAAGCGCTATTTTTGTTTTCTTGTCTTTGTTTTCCCTGGACTTGGAACTAGTGCACCAATCCTGGAGGTACTGCAATGTGTGGATTGGTAAACAAAATGTGTACAGCGGCTCTGCATCCAGGGATGTGGTCTTTTTACCATACTTCTTACCTTTTGTAGGTTTATAAGCAATAGATATTGAAATGGGTCCATTCAGGGCCCTGTAGTCGTGTCCTTAACTTTTCAAGCAAAAGCACTGACGGATTTCTGAATAGTGAGTGTAAAAGCATTAAGGTAGCCATGTTGTTCCTGCTTACATTTCCCATGGTTTGCTAAATTTTGCATTCCCTATAAGTGTTTGCTTTTTCCAGAATGTTGTAACTTTTTTTTTGTAGGCCGCATATTGCTCTTGTCTAGTGCGTAATTTAAATTGAGCCGCATCCAGGTGTTTATTGCGGGCAACAATTGGGTTGTAGTTGAAGACAGTGGGAGTTTTTCTCAGTGGGGCTGTACGGTGTTCAGTGGGGGAGAGGATGTGGCACTATGGTCAGAGCTGCTGAATTCGGAACTGGGAACCAGGTTCAGCCTTAATAATCAGCCCACCAGACCTGCTCCTGCGAGAGCACAATCACATGCCAGACTTTAGAAGGCTTCGCAACACCTTAGGAGTCCTGGTGTCTTCGCACCAGCAGGTGGACCATAGCATGACAAGTGTAGGTTAACCCTCAAGGCTTGTCCACCACTATCCATACTGAAGTTCACCTCCAGTCTTACGGGCAGGCCTATGAAGCAGCACGTCCTAGAACAACAGTCACTGAGGTCACAGGACCCTTGAGAAGGGCCGGCTCTAGGGCGTTGCAACCAGTGTGACCGCACCAGGTGCGGACTTCCCCAATCCCAACGTGGTTGAAGGGTTTACTCCTGTTGTTCTCACAAGACTTTAGGTGGAGGCATCATGTTTGCAAGTATATTATGGTTTTAAAAACGCTTGCTGCCTCCTTCCTGGCCTCCAGCAATTTTCGGCAACAATAAAAATGTCATGATGACTCTGGTGATTAATGTTCTTCCTAGAGAGAGATCAGAATTTTGTCTGAAGGAAGTTTTAACTCATGGAAAGGTAGCTCAGAGGGTTAATGTACCGGCTGCAAAGAACATGCGCCATGCAGATCACAAAGTGCACATAATGTTAATAGGTCAGTGGGATGCTGCTTTTGTCAGAGAGATCCTTTTGTTACTTGCAGTTTATGAGTTAAATACTTAACTTAGAACAGTGAGCTATTAACTGTCATCTAAAAGCTGCATACAAAGGTATAAATTAGAGTGTTATGTTCCACTCCCCACCTAGCCCCCCACCCCAGTCTTTGATTATCCTAATGTCCCAAAAAGTTCTTTTGGACAGAAATCAATTCTGATTATTAAGGAGAACCCCCAGCCAACCATGGTATTACGTTTTAAATTCCGGGTATTGTGTTTCTCCAGACCAATCACTATAAAACTATATGGGCTACTAGTATGGTGTTCGTGTGACTCCTACACCTTGAAGTCCTTAGTCTTATGTAACATTTTCTATACAGTGATTTACACACATATTGATTGTCTCTGTGTAATGTGTGTGATGTAAAGTGCTCTGACACCCTACAATGGTATGAGTGGCGCTGTAAACCAAATTAAATGCATCTGAGAGAGAGTAGTTATGGAAACTTGGGGGGCACAGTTAAAGGGTGGTAGTGAGGGAATCCATGGTCATTGGGGGCACTAACAAACATTAATGCACAGGACACCACCAGTGCTATGGCTGGCCCTGCCCTTGAGGCCAGTCTGCCTCACCCATAAGTACCGCCATTGGCCTTGTTTCAGCAGTAGTAGCTGCAACTGACCAGGGATTGGCATTGCAGGACTTGCAAGCACACCAAACTAAGTTCGCAAACTTATAGTCACCCGGCTTCATTCACAAGCACTTTTAACATGTGTTGCCTGCTGTGGGGCCACTGGAATTAATTATGACAACATTATGCCGTAGTGTTGACTAAACTATGCATTAAAAAAAGGCTGCAGATTAATGCAGTATATTTTCAGATATTTTTTTATTTTGACATGTGTACACATGCTAACAGTCTCTGGAAAGATTTTGCCTTATTAGTACCAGTGTAACATACAAACGCAGCAGTGAGAAAGGTGACCAGTCAACCTTTACAATAGGCCATCCATCCACTCCACAGCAACACAAGTCACATTTTATATTAACTTTTGATATGTTTGAGTTATCATGAATTCTAGCACCAAGATGCCAATATTGGTAAATATGTGTGCTACAAATAATCCCTAACGTACACTGTGCATACAGGATATTCAATCTGGTGCTTTAATCATAGGCTGTTTTTAAAGTATTCTGATAAAAATCGAATCGTGCTGAAGACAGCCTTGATTGGTGTGGGATGGAGGACCTGGAAGTCTGCACACCTAGCAGACAGAGCTAAAGCACCTTGTCAGAAAGTTTTGCGCTTTCCCTACAGGTGGTGTTTGTTGTCCTGTGGCAGGGTCAGTCACATGTCCTGGATTCCTGGCATTTAATTGAGTCTATCCCAGTTCTGCGCCCCAGTGTTTCTTGTGCCCCACCTGGCACACATCATTTCGGAGTATGGTGATGATGTTAACATTTTGCCCCCCCCTGGAAAAATGTCTGCGGACGCCCATGAATGTGCCTTTGTGTAACGAAACTGGTGCTATGTAAAAGTGCGCTGATATCTTCGGGTCTAGTTTGCGCTATATAAAACTCAATATATATATAAAGCCCTAGAAAAAAAGGATCTGCGCCCATTCCTGCCATTAAGCATTTACCCTGAAATATGCAACAACTCTAGTTGGAAAAATAAATTAAGCCAGTCCTAAAATATGTGGCAAGTGAGCTTGGCAGGATAAAGGGACAAATGTATGTCAACATGTTTTTTGGAAAAATATTTATGTGAGGTCGAGATTTCCGAAATCTGCATTTTGGAGTCTGTGTTTCTTCAAAAGATGGTTTTGCAGTCTCTTGCCAGGATTCACAAATACATCTGGAGCATTGCGTTGCGCAAAGGACCAAGAAATACGCAGCACTATATTTCCCCTTCGTTGCGTGCTGACGACACTGAGACTTGTTTGCGCAACTCTAAACATGATTTAGAGTTGTGCTACAGTGCAAGGCCGAGCAGTGTCTTTCCTGAGTTTTGTACTCAAGTAGCCCCCGCAGGACAAGTCTCTGGTTTCAGACAACCGTCCAAGGACAAACTGCATCGTATGTGTAAATTTGCAGAAATTACGCATAATATGCAAAGAAATTTCACACAATTTGCCTTTTGACAATTTTAAGCGCCTGTTTTCATTTGGTGCTAGGATTCCAAAGAAACCCAACACCCGCTGCATAATGTGACTTTAATTACTTTAGAACCCTAAGGGAATTTGCACTGTTTCAGCCTCATCATACCCACTTTGTATAGATCATCAGCCATGTCCTGTGACGCGGCAATACTGTTTAAGTGCTTCACTAGTGTCAATCTTCAGAGCAAAAAATCCTTTTGCGAACAAAATGTATTAAACGCTTTTAAACACCAATTAAAGGCGCGCTCAACTCTGTGTGTCCCATGAACGACTAGTAAATCTGGATCATTGTTTGCAATTGACCTGGCGTCCCTGGGACGCCAGGTCAATTTTGTACTTCTCTGCTCGAAACAGTGATGGACCTGGCTAACACAAACGCCAACTTCACTCTTCTCGGTGATTTTAATCTTCATTTTGATGAACCGTCGGCAATGGTAGCCACTGAGCTTACTCAAGACCTGCTATCCTACCATCTACAACAGAAGGTCCACCATTCCACGCATATTAAAGGTCATCTCCTAGACTCGATCTTCTCAAGCCTAGACAAACTGGTTGGAGATCCTCCTATCCCTCTTCCCTGGTCAGACCATTTTTTATTTCCGTTTACCTGGTCCCCTATGTCTAGAGCACCACAAACCCACATTCCTCGTCCCTTTAACTGCTCATGGTCGAAACTCCCGCTTGAAGAGTGGTCCCAGGAATTTGGTAGATCTACGCCCAACCCGAAGGTAGCATATAATCTCTTCAACTCCTGGATCGAAGATTCACTCAACTCAGTACTACCAAAATGACGTATGCTAAAAAAAAACGGACACCATAAATCCCCCTGGTTTTCCCCGGAACTTCAGCAACTAAAAAAACAATGTAAAAATCAGGAAAGACAATGGAGAAAAAACTTCTCCCGGAGGAAGAAAATGGAATATAGAACCTCGTTACGCATATAAAAGGCAGAAACATAAAAAAACAGGCCTCTTTTTTTTAAAGAAAGATCTCCCTTGCAGCAAATGCCCCCAGAGAAATCTTTAAGATTGCAAAAACTGTCTTGAAGGTCCCAGGCCCACCTATGATTCCAGACCCCTCAGGGAACCACTGTAATAAACTGGCTCAATTCTTCTCTGCTAAAATCCAGAACATTCTAAACTCTTCCCTACTAAAGACATGAATCCTTTCACATCAGTAGAAAAGACATGCCCTGCAGAGATCGCCCCCCGCCTAGAAGCCTTTATACCCCTCACACTGAACTCCCTTTTACCTATCCTAGCCGCTGTGAAAAGTGGATCTCCCCGCGATCCGGCACCACTTCATATTTTAAAAAAGGTATCACCCGCCATCGCTCCTACAATCCTCACCTTAATCAACACCTCTCTCTCTTCTGGTTTGGTCCCCGCAGAATGGAAAAAAGCGATGGTCAGAGCTCTTATTAAACAACCTTATTTGGATCCCACGAGCCTAGCCAATTACCGACCCATCTCGCTCCTTCCTGGATTAACCCCTTCGCTGCGGCGGCAATTCCGCCGCAGCGCTGGGGGGGGGGGGGTGGGGCCGAGCGGCGCTCGCATTTTCGTGACGGAGCCGCTCCGTCACGAGCCGCGGTTGCGCTGTGCTCATGACGGAGCGGTTCCGTCATGGCCCCGCCCGCTCAATAGAACGCGCCGCGCAGGCGCGAAATCAGCGCCGCACAGGCACGGCGGCAGGGCCATGACGGAACCGCTCCGTCATGAGCACAGCGCAACCGCGGCTCATGACGGAGCGGCTCCGTCATGAGCATGCATGGGGTTAAGTAAAATCACAGAAAAACATGTCAACAGCTCCCTCTCCACATTTCTTGAATCCCACAATCTGCTCCACTCATCTCAAACTGGCTTCCGTCCTGGCCAAGGAACCGAAACCGCGTTAATGATGGTAGTAGAGGAAGCAAGAAAGATTCTCGATCAAGGAGGTACTTCTGCCATCATCCTCCTTGACCTCAGCGCAGCCTTTGACACGGGGAACCATCAAACCCTGATCCAACGTCTCAGGAACGTCGGTGTGTCAGGCTGTGCTCTTAAGTGGCTACAATCCTTTTTGGAAGGAAGATCATATCAAGTGTTCGAGGACGATGTCATCTCAGACCCTATTCTGTTGAGTTGTGGTGTCCCTCAGGGCTCCTACCTGAGCCCCACCCTCTTCAATGTTTATATGTCTCCCTTAGCGGACATTGTTGCCCCCTTTGGGATTCATATTGTATCATACGCCGATGATACGCAATTGGTCGTAGCACTGATCAACCTTACCAGTCGCCCATTGATCTCCACTCCTGTTTAGAGGAAGTGGTTAAATGGATGAGCCTCTCCCAGCTGAAGTTAAACGGAGACAAAACTGAGGTTGATTCTGCTGGGAAATCAGAGCAGCTCTAACATCAACTCGATGTGGCCAGTATGCATGGGCCCTTCCCCAATTCCTAAACCAGAAATAAAAAGTCTCGGCATATGGTTAGATCAAGATCTTCCCTTTAAAACCCAAGCGAGAAAAACTGTGGCCTCCTGCTTTGGCCTGCTGAAAATGATTCAGAAAGTACTCCCACTACTTCCATTTCCAGCAAAAAAGATACTGGTCCAGGCCCTGATCCTTTCTAGGATTGATTTTGGCAATGCTCTTTTATTTGGGGACACCAAGCCCAGTGATCAAGAGGTTGCAGATTCTCCAGAATGCGGCGGCTAGATTGTTGACCAGTACCAGCCACCGCTGCTCCGCAAATCCAGCCATTCGTGCTCTGCATTGGCTCCCAGTCAGAGAAAGAATCCACTTTAAGACTTTATGTATCGTCCACAAGTCCCTAGTAGAGAATAGTCCTTCCATCATGAAAGCCATGATTCGCCCCCATAAAACCACTAGAAACCTTTGATCAGATTCACTTCACGTAGCCGTAGTTCCTAGGATCAGAAAGCCAAGGGGTGGAGGTAGAGTTTTTTTATACAATGCTCCCAAACTGTGGAATGCTCTCCCACTGCACCTACGTAGAGAACCTAACCACCTCGCTTTTCGGAAGCACTTAAAGACTTGGCTTTTCCCTTAAATCCTTTTATCCTGTTCTTCTTATGATTGATTAGCACTGGGACACTTCCGGGTAGCCATGAGCTCTATAAAACCCTTTTCATTTCATTTCATTACATGGTACTCTATACGTCTACTTTCTTTAATCCCACCTCCCACACCAACTCCCACTGACAGTTCCTGAATCAAGTAGGTGGAGGCCCCCTAGGGAGTCAAAAATGTCACGCCTCCCTCACAAATTATCTCCTAATCCCAAATGCACAGGATTTTTTTACAAACTGACAGCTGCCAGAAGATGAACTTTTAACCTCTTCTCACGGTGGACATTCTGCCGCGGTGCTGAAAAAAATTAAGCATGCGCGGTTCGGACGGCCCCTGTCCGTCCTCTGCACATGCCCACTGTGATGTCGGATGACCATGGGCCATCAGACGCATCGAAGAGGTTAAGAAACAAACTGTTATGTGAATCTAATGTCTCTGGTTTGTGTACTTTAAGTTGTTAATGGGTACATTACATTAATACAGTATTTTCTCTATAGAGTTTTTAATGGAAAGTTTTTGTTTCTTTGAGCTGATTCATTTTTTTCTATCTTTTGGAAACATTAATTAAGAAAGCTTGATTGTAAATTTTGATCCGTTGTCGCGGGCCCCTAAAAGGAGTGGGGCCTGTAGGCTGGTGCCTACTTACCTATTTGGTAATCCAGCACTGCCCACTGCGCTCAGCCCACATTTCTGCCTCCAGGACTTCACCTCACCGTGGCACAGCTCCAGTGTTCCACCTGTAACTGGCACCCCTAGTGGTGCCCTGGATTTGTGGTGCCACAATACATTGTGGTCATTTGGTACTGGTCCCAGAAAGGATGCTCTTAGTCACTATTTGTGGTTGGTGTATGGAGTGTGCCAATCCCTGATGCGCCACACTGACGTTATCTTGTGCATCACCACCGAGATGAACCTAATACCACCAGGTCCGCCCAGAATAGGTGCTGCTGACATTAAGGGTGGGCCTCAAGGGGTGCTAGGAAGGACTGGTGGCAAGATGGCAGCCCATGGAGTGGCAGCAGGATCGTAAAGGTCTATAGGGCAACCAGGTAGAGCACGATGGGCTGGTCTGACATATCAGAATGTGGGCCTGGTTATTAGCACTTTGTGGGCCTGTTTTATGGGCAGGGGGTCGGTTTTTACTGTTGATTTCTCCATTACCACAAACGTTGCCTGCAGCAAACACAAACGTATGCAGTTTCGCATACCTTGCAAAATACACATACATCAAGTCTTGACAAATTCAAAACTGGCCTGATTCTCAAACGTGGGAATGGGATACTTTTGTATCTATCTGGTTCACTAGTGGGGGCAGTTTTATTTTAGGGTCTGGACCTTTTTTTTTTTTATCCCAGTCTGACCCTGGGTGGAAGGACCCCTGTTCTCCAATTGGTCAAGGTGCGCTTCAGGCAGATGGGTATTGTGCAGTATGCAGGCGGTGGTGGGGCAGGTCCCGGCCACTTTAAAAGTGGAGTAGTGCGGCCTCTTTTGCGTCCAGGCCTCAGTGCTGCCACCAGCCCACTCTGATCACCTGCCCAGGCATGTTGCTCGTGCCCAGCCTTCACAGGCCGCTTTAAGGGTTTGGTGGTTTGGGGTCAGGGCCTTCGCGAGCAGAGGCTGGGGGCAGTCCACCAAAGGACCCAGGCGAGGGGCTTCCACTGCCTGCCTGGTGGATTCTACGCATGGGTGGGGATGACTTTGCAAAGCATGGCCGGTGGGATTTAGTTGATCCCTTGCTAGCTGAGATGTCATGGTTAAGGGGTGTTGGACAGGCCACATGACGGGCCGCTCTCCCCCGGCTCGACCAGGCCCGAGCCCAGTCATACAAGCACCACACACCACCATTGTACGTCCTACGCCCCCTCAGGGACACCTGCCCTCGAACATGATCACCTCATGGGCCCGATCCACTGCCGACCCATGCGCTCAGCCTGGGCCGCCATCTTGGACACTTCGTCACGAGGCCGCCTGGCCCCCGATCGACCTCAACCCTGGGCCTAGCCCGGCCTCAGACATTCCGGCACCACCCTCCACCCAGGAGGTGAGCGAGCTACTTGGCAGGTCAATGGGAGAAAGAGGTGTCGATGGCTCTCCCCCGGCCAGTGCCGCTCGCCCATCGCCTCCCCGGGCGCTGGCTCCACCCCCCTGCTGGGTGTCTGGACTCCCTCATCCCGGACCTCCCGACCTCCAAGTGTGAGGGTCCGGACATCAAAGCACGCCAGCCCTATAACTGAGGCAGCTCCAGAGCAGGAAGGCAGTTGTATCTTGGAGTCGAGAGACGTAAAGAGGAACTCACCCTGGACGGACTACTGGCGCTGCCGTAGCTCTGTCCTGTGCACCATCATCCTGCCTGTTGGTGCTGCCACAGCCGTCGTAACCTTCATCCTTCATCGTCGTCCGGATCTGCTGGCGAGGCCGCGGACCGTTGTAACCGTCATCTGCATCGGGACCTGCTTGGCTTCTCCACGGCCCGTCGACCATCCGCCATCCATCCCGGGACCTGCTTGGCTTCTCCACGGCCCGTCGATCATCCTTCGTCCATCTCGGGACCGGCTTGGCTCCTCCACGGCCCGATCAGCAAACACACCGAGCTCGAGGATTGAGAGCTATTTAACTCATTGGCAACTAAGACTGTCCCGCTACCCCTTTTTCCTCAACCAGAGATCAGAACCGAGGGGACCCCTGAGTCCAGACCTCCTTGTATCATATCAACGTAACCTAAGAATTGCCTATAAAGTCTCGTTAACCTTCAATCTTGTGTGGTGTCCGTCTGTGGGGGGGAAGTTACTTATCTGTACAGTCGTTGGAGACGGCTCTCCCTGGAGACCTCTCCCCGTAATCTCGGCCGACCCTCCCGGTCCGTCTAACATTGGTGGCCAGCGGCGCGATCCGAATCACCGCATAACGTACAGAGAGTAGCTCACCCCACAACGAACAACAATGTCAACTAAAGAGAGCGGATCAACTGAGAAGTTCCAAATGGAAAAACTCGAGGAATACAGCCATCGTGAACTAAAGCAGTTCTGCATCGAACTAGGTATCGCTACCACCGGACTAAGTACCAAGGACGATTTTAAGCATGCCCTAGAATCTTGGGCAGAGACCGGGGATGTCGAAGCCCCTGAGCAAAGCACCGCGAAAAATACCAGCACGGGCCCTGAGGGGCAAAGAACCAGTCTCTCGCAAGACGAGATCCAAGAAAGAGAAAAAGCCCGACTACACGAACTCGAAATGGCCCGACTCAAGATGGACATAGAACTCAAATTGGCCGAGCAAAAAATAAACTTAGAGCACCTTCGCCTCCGAGAAGAAAGAGAGGAGAAACAGAGGCAAAGGGAGCTCGAGGAAAAAAGACTAACGTACGAGCACGAGCGGAACCTAGCCGAGATCAACCTGCGCAAACAGAATAAAGAGTTAGGGGTGCCTGACCGACCGTCCACCCCAGGGACCACGGAGAAAAAAGTGCACATCCCCAAGGATGTGGTCCGAGAATATTTTCGAGAAGACGACATCCAGCAATGGTTTAAGGCCTATGAAATCGCGATGACTGCGCACCGGATCGATAGAGCCGACTGGGGAGCCGGCCTATGGGGCAAATTCCTTAATGAGGGCCGCGATACTCTGTTACAGCTCCCAGACCACCAGATGACCTCCTACGACCATATGAAAGCGGCCCTCCTCACCCGCTATGGCCTCACGCCCGAGATGTACCGTCAGCGGTTCCGAGACTGCACACGCATTCCAGGTACAACTTGGGTGGACTATGTAACGTACTTTAGCAGAGCCTTCGAAGGCTGGATCAGAGGGAACAACGTCACGACCTACGAGCAGCTGTTCAATCTGATGGTATGGGAGCATCTGTCCAACAATTGCTTCATTGAACTACGCCAACACCTCCTCGACAGCAAGTTAACCGATCCCCGGCAGCTCGCAGCCGAAGCTGACCGGTGGGAGATCACCAGAGTGGGCCGGAATGGGTCCTACGAGCAGAACAGGAACAACAATGGTCACCCCCGACCCAGAGGAGGAGGAGGGGGCCAAGGACGAGGAAGAGACAACACTCCGGCCGCCCCCACTACCAGCACCACCCCCCCGGCCAACCGGGGCAGCACCCCGGCGCGACCGGGATACAGAGCCAATGTTACATGTCACCGATGCCAACGAGTCGGCCACTATGCAAACGACCCAAGCTGCCCGCAGTATCAGAGTCCAAGACCCCGCCAGGTGGCCGCCGCGGCACTAGGGGAAGAACAGATCTCCGAGGAACAAGAAACAGACGAGCAAGAGTATCAAGAGTGGGAGCCAGCAGCCATGACTCTCGCGTGCTTAGGGGGAAGAGACATGGTCCCGCGGGTCCCCCTACCCGCTAACACCCAGAAGTACAGCCAATGGGTGAACATCAATGGACAACGGGCCGAAGCCCTTCGAGACACCGGGGCCAGTGTGACAGCCGTCCGCTGTCATCTGGTGACCCCAGAACAATATCTACCGAACATTCTCTGCCCTGTGCGATCCGCCGACAACTCAGAGAGTCTGTGTCGGATGGCCTGCGTCCCCTTTGAGTGGGGAGGGGTCTCCGGCATGCTGAAGGTAACGGTCCGCGACGACGCCCCCGTGGACTGCCTCCTCGGAAATGACCTGGAAAGCTCCCCGTGGGCAGCCGTGGAGCGAAAAGAACACTTGGGGATGTTGGGCGTCCCAGACTGGGCGTGCGTCACCACCCGGTCCATGGCCGCCCGTGCCAACCCTCACCCCGAAGAACCAGAATGGCCGGCGCCACCGCCCCCGGTCGCCCCCGCCGAGACCCCCGACCATGGTATCCCCCTCGAACTTGCCCAACCTTCCGACCTTGCTAATCTTGACCAGTGGGCTCAAGAAGGGGGACCCACACAAGAACAATTTCGTCAGGAGCAGGAGACTTGTCCCTCCCTTGAGGGACTCCGACAACAAGCACTCGCCCAAAGCGCAGGGGATACCTCCGGAACTCATTGGGTCTACTGGGACAATGACCTATTGTACAGCGAGCAACGAATCGCCGAGCTAGGGGCCAACCGAGTACTAGTGGTGCCCCTCCGCTTTAGAGACTTCCTGCTAAATCTGGCCCACGATGTCCCCCTGGCAGGGCACCTGGGACAAGATAAAACCTACAGCCGCCTAGTGACCCACTTCTTCTGGCCAAAAATGAGAAACGATGTGCACCAGCATTGCCGATCTTGCCCCACGTGCCAAGCCAGTGGGAAGAGCGGCCGCAAATTAAAGGCCCCCCTGCAACCCTTTCCAGTAGTCACGACCCCATTTGAGAGGGTCGGAATAGACATTGTGGGACCCCTAGACCCGCGTACAAGACAAGGCCATCGCTTCATCCTGGTACTAGTGGACCACGCCACCCGCTACCCTGAGGCTATTCCTCTCCGGACCGTGACAGCCCCAGTGGTCGGCCGGGCCCTGATGGGGATCTTCTCCCGTGTGGGGTTCCCCCGAGAAGTCGTCAGTGACAGAGGCACAAACTTTATTTCCAAATATATGAAGTCCCTCTGGCAACAGTGTGGGGTCACCTACCGCTTCACGACCCCCTATCACCCCCAAGGAAACGGACTTGTTGAGCGGTTCAATCGCACGCTAAAAGGGATGATCGGGGGATTGGAAGAGCCCCTCCGTCGCCAGTGGGATGTGCTGCTGCCGTGCCTCCTCTTCGCCTACCGGGAGGTCCCACAGAAGTCCCTAGGCTTCAGCCCATTCGAGCTGCTCTATGGGCACCCAGTACGGGGGCCACTCAGCCTGATCAAAGAAGGCTGGGAGATGCCTCCGGCCAAGAGTCCGCCCGATGTCTTCCGGTACCTCCTCACCCTCCGCAACCAGTCCCGAAGGTTCAGAGACCTAGCAAAAGCCAACCTAGAGACAAGTCAAGAGGACATGAAGAAATGGTATGACCAGAACGCCTCATCTATTGAATTCGAGCCGGGGCAACAGGTCTGGGTAATGTCCCCCACAGAACCGTGCGCTCTCCAAGACAAATGGACGGGACCCTTCAAGGTAATCGAGCGCAAGGGTCCTGCCACCTATCTGATCGATATGGAGTCCGCCCGGAATCCGCTCCGAGTCCTCCACACCAACAGACTGAAACCCCACTTTGCGCGAACAGAACTCAGTCTCTTGATGGCCACAGACAATGGGGTTGAAGACGACTCCGAACCTCTCCCTGACCTCTTGCGGACCCAGGAGCAAGACGGCTCCGTGGATGGGGTCCGACTCTCGGAGACCCTCACCAGAGAACAACGCCACGAGTGCCAAGCCCTCCTATCACGATTTGCCAGTCTGTTCTCCCTCACCCCAGGTGTCACTTCCTGGTGTGTGCACGATGTGGACACCGGAGACAACCCTCCTATCCGCCACCGGGCCTACCGCGTACCTGATCGGGTACGGGCCTGCATCCAGGCGGAAGTAGCTAAGATGCTCACGCTCGGGGTCATCGAGCCCTCAGACAGTCCATGGGCCAGCCCGGTCGTACTGGTCCCCAAAGCGGCCGCCCCCGGAACCACACCAGAACTCCGGTTCTGTGTCGACTACCGGGGCCTGAATGACGTCACCAGAACGGACGCACACCCCATCCCCCGGGCAGATGAACTGGTCGACCGAATGGGCGCTGCCCGCTACCTCAGCATCTTCGACCTGACGGCAGGTTATTGGCAGATCGGCCTCACATCCCGAGCACAAGAACGTTCTGCCTTCTCCACCCCCGATGGCCACTATCATTTTAAGGTCATGCCCTTCGGCATGAAAAATGCCCCAGCGACTTTCCAACGGCTCGTCAACCAGGTCCTGGCGGGGCTCGAAGAGTTCAGCGCCGCCTACCTGGACGACATCGCTGTGTACAGCCACCATTGGACCGAGCACCTCCACCACCTCCAAGCAGTACTACAAGCCCTTCAGCGAGCTGGCCTCACGATCAAGGCCAGCAAATGTCAAATTGGACAAGGGTCGGTGACCTACCTCGGACACCAGGTGGGAAGCGGCCTAGTGGCCCCTCTACAGCTGAAGATTGCCGCCATCCAGAACTGGCAACCCCCTATCACTCAAACTGAGGTGCGAGCCTTCCTGGGCCTCACGGGCTACTACCGAAGGTTCGTGAAAGACTATGGTACCATCGTGGGGCCTCTCACCGAACTCACATCAAAAAATCAGCCCAAGAAAGTGAACTGGACCCCAGAGTGTCAAGCGGCATTCGAACAGTTAAAGGCCGCCATGTGTTCCGCTCCTGTGCTCCAGGCCCCAGACTACAGCCGGGAGTTCGTCGTCCAGACGGACGCCTCCGACCAGGGCATTGGGGCAGTCCTGTCCCAAGTGAACACCGAAGGCCTTGATCAACCGGTGGCCTTCATCAGCCGGAGACTCCTACCACGGGAACAACGCTGGAGCACCATAGAAAGGGAAGCCTTCGCTGTGGTATGGGCCCTCAAGAAGCTCCGGCCCTACCTTTTTGGCACCCACTTTCGGGTACAGACTGACCACCGACCCCTGCAGTGGTTGATGCATATGCGGGGGGAAAACCCAAAACTGCTACGCTGGTCCATCTCCTTGCAAGGTATGGACTTCACGGTTGAACACCGGCCTGGGTCCGACCACGCCAACGCGGATGGCCTGTCCCGGTTTTTCCGCCTCGACGAAGAGAGTCCCCAAGAGGATGGGTAACTCTCCCCGCCTTCAGCTGGGGGGGACGCATGTTGGACAGGCCACATGACGGGCCGCTCTCCCCCGGCTCGACCAGGCCCGAGCCCAGTCATACAAGCACCACACACCACCATTGTACGTCCTACGCCCCCTCAGGGACACCTGCCCTCGAACATGATCACCTCATGGGCCCGATCCACTGCCGACCCATGCGCTCAGCCTGGGCCGCCATCTTGGACACTTCGTCACGAGGCCGCCTGGCCCCCGATCGACCTCAACCCTGGGCCTAGCCCGGCCTCAGACATTCCGGCACCACCCTCCACCCAGGAGGTGAGCGAGCTACTTGGCAGGTCAATGGGAGAAAGAGGTGTCGATGGCTCTCCCCCGGCCAGTGCCGCTCGCCCATCGCCTCCCCGGGCGCTGGCTCCACCCCCCTGCTGGGTGTCTGGACTCCCTCATCCCGGACCTCCCGACCTCCAAGTGTGAGGGTCCGGACATCAAAGCACGCCAGCCCTATAACTGAGGCAGCTCCAGAGCAGGAAGGCAGTTGTATCTTGGAGTCGAGAGACGTAAAGAGGAACTCACCCTGGACGGACTACTGGCGCTGCCGTAGCTCTGTCCTGTGCACCATCATCCTGCCTGTTGGCGCTGCCACAGCCGTCGTAACCTTCATCCTTCATCGTCGTCCGGATCTGCTGGCGAGGCCGCGGACCGTTGTAACCGTCATCTGCATCGGGACCTGCTTGGCTTCTCCACGGCCCGTCGACCATCCGCCATCCATCCCGGGACCTGCTTGGCTTCTCCACGGCCCGTCGATCATCCTTCGTCCATCTCGGGACCGGCTTGGCTCCTCCACGGCCCGATCAGCAAACACACCGAGCTCGAGGATTGAGAGCTATTTAACTCATTGGCAACTAAGACTGTCCCGCTACCCCTTTTTCCTCAACCAGAGATCAGAACCGAGGGGACCCCTGAGTCCAGACCTCCTTGTATCATATCAACGTAACCTAAGAATTGCCTATAAAGTCTCGTTAACCTTCAATCTTGTGTGGTGTCCGTCTGTGGGGGGGAAGTTACTTATCTGTACAGTCGTTGGAGACGGCTCTCCCTGGAGACCTCTCCCCGTAATCTCGGCCGACCCTCCCGGTCCGTCTAACAAGGGGTGTTTCTCGCAGATGGGGTGCGTCTTTCGCCTGAGGGTAATGGACTCTGTGCGCAGGCGCTGTTCTGTTTTGTAGCCCAGTTTGGGGCACAGCTTGCAGGGACGCTGGATGGCAGGTAAACTGTTCTGGTCTTTGGCGAGGGAGGCTCATGGTTGGCAGTGACACTCTAGGCCACATTGACATCTTGCCACATGATTGGTGGTCTCATGGGCTTCAAGGGGGAATGGCTGTGCTTTTATCTTATTTACAGGGGGTTGAGGGCGGGCACTGCCGCAGCTGTTACTGGTTTTCCACTTAGCTGATTGCTCCACCATGGTGGCTCCTTGGGTTGAAGGCGATGCAGTCTATGCCTGAAGACCCAGCTTTGGATCGGGTACCCTGTCCATCTATCCATCACGTGTTTGGGACCTCTCTGGGGGTCTCAAGGGTGGATTGACTCTGGCATGGATAATTAGGTTTGCATCTGAGCGGGATCTTGTTCCCAGTATCGGGAGATTCAAGAATCAAAATGTAGGTGGTCTTTTCACAGCACAGGGGGTTGTTTAGTTTGGAAAATATAGGAGCCGGAGGAGGCATCGGACCATGAGCTCACAAAAAATGTAAGTATGCATTAGAGGGAGGGTTGATTAGCAATCTTCTTCTCTAACGTACTCTATCTTGGGATTGAAATAATGTATAGGTTTGTAATGGTGTGTTGAACAAGTATGATTTCCTTGTTTTTAGTATGTCTTTTATCTCTATGCAATGTTCTTATATACAAACCTGGGCTTGGGAAGTTTTTCTCTATCACAAAAAAAAAGTTCTGGTCCTCTGGCTTGTTCTGGCAGTGTTTTGGTCAATCGCGGAACTTGCTGTGTCCTCATCATATCTCTCTTACTGACCATGCTTTGTTCAGCTATTGAATGCTTCTCTACGCTTGATCAGCCCTTTGCTCAACACAGTATGTTTCCCGTTATTCTTACTAAGGATACTACATGAACGCCACACTACCCTACTTCAGAGATGGCGAAGGCAGGTTTTCGCGTTGGTGGCGCCTGGTATGACAATCTTTGCTGGATCCTCATTATTACCTCGTTCTTCTTGGATTCCCTTACTACCACTGTCCAATGGTACGTCTCATCTCTCCTTATTCCCTCTCTCACATTTATTTGTTTTTATAGCGCAACTCATTCCAATGTAGAATGTCAGAGTGCTTTGCATCACAAACACGCTACAGAGTCATACAGGTGTATACCTTAATGTATACCAATTGTTACTTAAGACAATGAGGACTACATGTCATCCATATTCATGATTCAGCTTTCTGCTTAATTCAGAGACTCTGTCCCTCACCACCCCTTGTTGTAAATATTTTTGTCCACCCTAAGCGTGGAAGGGTATTCTCAGATGTGAGACCCTTGCTCATTGCACCATCAGGATTCAAGCAAACCGGGCCGAAGACGGCTGTAATGCCAGAAACCGGTCCCCGGGAGCTTGTTTCCTTCCCAGTGTAAGAATTGGCTTTTGTAGTTTGGTTTTCCCTGTTCCCATCATGCACTGGGACAGGAACAGACTAATTTGCATACAGCCAGGTTCTGAAACTGGGATGGTGCAGTGAGCTAAAAAACGGTGTTGGATCTAGCCCTGATCTCTTGACTGGGTGAGAGCTTTCTGCTTAATTCAGAGACTCTGTCCCTCACCACCCCTTGTTGTAAATATTTTTGTCCACCCTAAGCGTGGAAGGGTATTCTCAGATGTGAGACCCTTGCTCATTGCACCATCAGGATTCAAGCAAACCGGGCCGAAGACGGCTGTAATGCCAGAAACCGGTCCCCGGGAGCTTGTTTCCTTCCCAGTGTAAGAATTGGCTTTTGTAGTTTGGTTTGCCCTGTTCCCATCATGCACTGGGACAGGAACAGACTAATTTGCATACAGCCAGGTTCTGAAACTGGGATGGTGCAGTGAGCTAAAAAACGGTGTTGGATCTAGCCCTGATCTCTTGACTGGGTGAGAGCTTTCTGCTTAATTCAGAGACTCTGTCCCTCACCACCCCTTGTTGTAAATATTTTTGTCCACCCTAAGCATGGAAGGGTATTCTCAGATGTGAGACCCTTGCTCATTGCACCATCAGGATTCAAGCAAACCGGGCCGAAGACGGCTGTAATGCCAGAAACCGGTCCCCGGGAGCTTGTTTCCTTCCCAGTGTAAGAATTGGCTTTTGTAGTTTGGTTTGCCCTGTTCCCATCATGCACTGGGACAGGAACAGACTAATTTGCATACAGCCAGGTTCTGAAACTGGGATGGTGCAGTGAGCTAAAAAACGGTGTTGGATCTAGCCCTGATCTCTTGACTGGGTGAGAGCTTTCTGCTTAATTCAGAGACTCTGTCCCTCACCACCCCTTGTTGTAAATATTTTTGTCCACCCTAAGCGTGGAAGGGTATTCTCAGATGTGAGACCCTTGCTCATTGCACCATCAGGATTCAAGCAAACCGGGCCGAAGACGGCTGTAATGCCAGAAACCGGTCCCCGGGAGCTTGTTTCCTTCCCAGTGTAAGAATTGGCTTTTGTAGTTTGGTTTGCCCTGTTCCCATCATGCACTGGGACAGGAACAGACTAATTTGCATACAGCCAGGTTCTGAAACTGGGATGGTGCAGTGAGCTAAAAAACGGTGTTGGATCTAGCCCTGATCTCTTGACTGGGTGAGAGCTATCTGCTTAATTCAGAGACTCTGTCCCTCACCACCCCTTGTTGTAAATATTTTTGTCCACCCTAAGCGTGGAAGGGTATTCTCAGATGTGAGACCCTTGCTCATTGCACCATCAGGATTCAAGCAAACCGGGCCGAAGACGGCTGTAATGCCAGAAACCGGTCCCCGGGAGCTTGTTTCCTTCCCAGTGTAAGAATTGGCTTTTGTAGTTTGGTTTGCCCTGTTCCCATCATGCACTGGGACAGGGACAGACTAATTTGCATACAGCCAGGTTCTGAAACTGGGATGGTGCAGTGAGCTAAAAAACGGTGTTGGATCTAGCCCTGATCTCTTGACTGGGTGAGAGCTTTCTGCTTAATTCAGAAACTCTGTCCCTCACCACCCCTTGTTGTAAATATTCATATTCATGGGCATTATATGTTAAGGGTGCTTGGTCTGGAGAATTGAAGGGGCATATTAACTAAGGGCCTCATTGTGATGTCGGTCAGAAAGGTTCCGAATGGCATTTGGTTTGTCCGAATCCGTGTGGGGAACCCGTGTTTCTAACCAATTCGGAAATAATTCCAACTGGCCGATTACGATGGTAGGTAACTCTTCAATCCTTCTTACTCGGTTCCGACCGGCATTCGCAGGAACCGAGTCGGTCAGAGCAGACTCGTACTGCTCTATGGACTGCGTTCCAACCGACAGATTATGATGTCAAATTCGGACAGCCTTTCCGACTCGGTTTGTCCAACGCGGATAGGCTGTTGGAATCTGACTTTGGGGGCCCGTGGCAGTCCCCCCCTTCACCAGGAGTCCTCCAGTTGGGGCCTGTGGGGGTACCCATGGACCCCTCTTTGCAACCATGCACAGTGTGGCAGGCACCATGGTGTGTCCGCCGCAGGGTGCACGGCTTTCCCCAACCACCTCTTTCTTCAATGGGAGCCTGTGTTGTCGTTCAGAACACAGGCTCCCATCGAAGTCAATGGGAGTTCGACCGAACGGTGTTTGGAACCATCGTAATCGGTCGGACTCCCCAAACCTGAGGCGTTTGGAAACCATTCCAACATCGAGTAGGTTGGAATGCACAGAAACCAAAGTTGTGGCACTACGTTGAGAGAAAAGGAGCGAGCACAACAGCACCATATCTGCTAAGATACGGTGCTGTTGCTCTCTCCTGTAGTGCTGCCATACCTTAGTCTGCCTTGTGCAAATGCACACACCCTTGTACCACAGTGCAGGGGTATTTTAGTAACGTCAATGTTAGATGTTATACTGGAAGGTAAAATTTCAGCGCAAAATTCCATGCTTTCTCAAAGTTTAACATTTTACCACTGCTTATGTGTGCTGTACGGTGCAGCACACATGCAAAGTTAGAAAGGTTTGAACAAAAATAATCTTTTTCTCCAACTTTATGCCTACCTCAAGGAGGTATCATTTTTTATGCCAATCCCTTACTGTGAAAATTAGTAGATAGGGATAAGCGTTAAAATCCTGGGGTGTGTGTATGGGAACTTCCATGTACCACCCACGGTATGTCTCCTTGATGTAAAGTAGTGCATAGTGCTACTTTGAATTGCTTATGGTCTACTGTCCAATGCATTTGAGTATTTGTGCTAGAAAGTAAACCCCAAAACAACATTTTGCACTGATTTACATCACATTTGTGATGCAAACCACGTGCAAAGTGTTTGTATCTATGCCCCATAAAAGTAATACAAACCTTTCCCAATAAATGCACCACAATGATGGTGGTGTCTTACTAACAACATTGTATTGTTACTCAAAGGAACCCATTTTAGCAATCTTAGAATAATAAAAGATTTATGGGGAAAAGGCATAAGGTTCTGAACCTATGCCTATCAATTTTCGCGCAGCACTTTGACGCTAGTTCATTGCACAATGCGCTATATTAGAAGACACACTTATAAACTCCAATCGACAAAAGGTTCTCTGAGTCAAAAGCAGTAACCCACTAAGCTATCTACATAAAATATTAACCTGTCACACCTGGTGCTTTGCAGCAGGAACATTAACCTATGCTGCTATGAGTCAAAACTCACGAGGCAAATCACAGTTCTCTCCCTCAAGTGCATTAAGCACCAGAGTTATCATGCGGTTGTAAGATTCCTGCAGGCTGCTCTTATCTTGATCTAGACTGTCATGCAGAAGGCGCCCCTTTGACCTTGGCGCGAGGTGGAACAGCACTGGTCGCACCCTCCTAAAGTCGGCCCTGGAGATGTCTTACTTTTATTAACATGCACACTTCCCTAGCATACTCAGCCTTTTTTGGTGGGGTGAGATGGTTTACAAAACCATGTCCTAAATGTTGGCATCTGTGAAAGTCTAACAGAACATTTCTGTGGTCCTGGTTTTGGATTCTGCACAAATTTAAAAATGTACGAGAACTCACTATGACTTTGTCGACATGCACAGGGTGCGGGTTGTTAGGTCCAGCGCCTGTTGTGGCTTGTCGCAAACTCTTTTGTTCTCCTTGTCTCCCCTGCAACTATGGCATGTAACTGTGTTTTAAATCACAAGTAATATGAGGAAAGGCTTTTGGATGTAAACGTATGCTCTAGAGGAAAAGATTGAGGAGGTGGACTAAATAGAGGCAATCACATTTCCACATGGTATAAACGCGGACCAGAAGATGCATGTGTTACTCAAACAGCAATGCAAGAATTCAAGGAATAAAGTATCGATATAAGCGAAAGAAGGGGAGGCTCGGGAGTAAGGAGTGATATAAGAGCTCGGGAGTAAGGTGTCAATATAAGAGACAGAACGGGGGGCACGCGAGTAAGGAGTGAATATAAGAGACAGAAGGGGAGGATCAGGATTAAGGAACGAATATAAGAGGCAGAAGGGAGGCTCAGGATTAAAGAGTGAATATAAGAGGCAGAAGGGAGGCTCAGGAGTAAGTAGGGAGTGAATATAAGAGGCAGAAGGGAGGCTCAGGAGTAAGGAGTCAATATAAGAGCTCGGGAGTAAGGAGTCAATATAAGAGCTCGGGAGTAAGGTGTCAATATAAGAGACAGAACGGGGGGCACGCGAGTAAGGAGTGAATATAAGAGACAGAAGGGGAGGCTCAGGAGTAAGGAGTGAATATAAGAGACAGAAGGGGAGGCTCAGGAGTAAAGAGTGAATAAAAGAGACAGAAGGGGAGGATCAGGAGTAAAGAGTGAATATAAGAGGCAGAAGGGAGGCTCAGGAGTAAAGAGTGAATATACGAGACAGAAGGGGAGGATCAGGAGTAAAGAGTGAATATAAGAGGCAGAAGGGAGGCTCGGGAGTAAAGAGTGAATATAAGAGACAGAAGGGGAGGATCAGGAGTAAAGAGTGAATATAAGAGGCAGAAGGGAGGCTCAGGAGTAAAGAGTGATTATAAGAGGCAGAAGGGAGGCTCTGGAGTAAGTAAGGAGTGAATATAAGAGGCAGAAGGGAGGCTCGGGAGTAAGTAAGGAGTGAATATAAGAGTCAGAAGGGAGGCTCAGGAGTAAAGAGTGAATATAAGAGGCAGAAGGGAGGCTCAGGAGTAAGGAGTCAATATAAGAGCTCGGGAGTAAGGTTTTCAATATAAGAGACAGAACAGGGGCACGCGAGTAAGGAATGAATATAAGAGACAGAAGGGGAGGATCAGGATTAATGAGCGAATATAAGAGGCGGATGGGAGGCTCAGGAGTAAAGAGTGAATATAAGAGGCAGAAGGGAGGCTCGGGAGTAAGTAAGGAGTGAATATAAGAGGTAGAAGGGAGGCTCAGGAGTAAGGAAGGAGTTAATATAAGAGGCAGAAGGGAGGCTCGGGAGTAAGTAAGGAGTGAATATAAGAGGCAGAAGGGAGGCTCATGAGTAAGTAAGGAGTGAATATAAGAGGCAGATGGGAGGCTCAGGAGTAAGGTTTAAATATAAGAGTCAGAAGGGAGGCTCAGGAGTAAGGTTTAAATATAAGAGGCAGAAGGGAGGCTCAGGAGTAAGTAAGGAGTTAATATAAGAGGCAGAAGGGAGGCTCAGGAGTAAGGAGTGAATGTAAGAGTCTCTGAGATGAGACTGCACGGGGTAATGTAGACAGAAAGACACTCTGGGAACAACTTCAGCTGCGATAGATACTAGAGGACGACTTCAGAAAGACGCGGGTGCGCTGCTGTGGATGCAGAGCCGGGGTGAGCCGGGGTAGAGTTGGAGACCACGTAGGGCCCAGAGCGTGCAAGGGGCGGAGAGACGGGTGGGTGCGCTTATCGACATGTGCATGAAATAAACCGTGAGATCTATTCACGAGTTGCAACTTCTAAAACAGCAACTAGGAATAATTAGAGATAGAAGCGCGTGTATGCCGTGTTTCGCTTTTCACTCTGTACGTCTACCGAAGCGAGATGGGCTACAGGCGCCTCATACTGCCTCAGGTACGCGCGCGGCAGAGCTAGGAAAGCACCGGAGAGCGTGCCGTGGAAACACTTTCTAGCACTTTCAGTGTTCCCTCGAACACTCAGGACTTAAATGCTATCGGACACTTTACGGAGTTTGGGGGTCCAGCAACGTTAATGGCACATGACTAAAACCTGCTCTAACGCTCACGGGGCTCGGGTAAGTGAACATATAGGGCGCACATGTTCTCCCGCTCTCTTTAAGAGGGCAGTGTTAACCCACAGAGGCCCCTGTGTACCTTGGGGTGTTAAACAGCTGTGCGACGGGTAACAACTCACTATAGCTGCGGCCTTCAGAGTTGTCAGGTTTCTTCTACCGCTGCATGAGCTGCTGTTCTTAAACCGCTGGATAGCTCCCTGGGTTATGCTCCAGCTGCGGAGATCCGTTGGAGCTTACGGTAACTATTTAAATGTGAGCTGGGCAAACCAGTGATCCATCTTTACAGGGTCGGTAAACTGAGTGTCACGGAGTTGGCTGTGTTCTATACAACTGCATATCTGCGGTAGGAAAGCGCAATATAAAAACTAGGTGTTATTAAAACGTTTTAGCGACAGGCGTTGACTGGCATTTCTGTACGGGTGGGCGAGCGACTGGAAGCGTGAGCGAGGCTCGAGCCGGAGACCTGGCTCTGGCTCAGCTCGAGGTCCTGTTGGCACCACAAGCCCATAAGGGGCCAAGCCTTACTCCCTCTACCCAGGATGTGGCGTTAGGATCAGAGCTGAGACTGTAGGACTGAGGAGCCAGGTTCGATTCGGGTCTTGGCATGGGCGCAACATCCTGCGATTCTGGACAAATCACTTACCCTCCTCATGCCTGTAAACAATTCATTTGACCTTATGTAATGTAACTAGTGCTCATCGTCGGTAGAGTGCGGGCTATATGAGAAGGCTGCAGAAAAATGCACTAAGACATAGAACAAAGCCTTCACATAAGGAAAGGCAAATAGTTATCCATTTAGTAACTGATTTATACAAAGTCAACCAGAAAACCTGGATAAATCCTGGCTTCCCCGTTTAAATTGTGTGATCTAAGATTTTTGGGGGTAATAAAACATGTTACTATTTTTTTCATTATAGCGTGTGAAAATAGTTTCAAAGATGAGCTCAGACTACCAGAAGTACAAAACTACCACTTTTAATAAGTACTTCTCAATGTACAACATTAAAGAAATACACGTTTTTTAAATTTTCAAGAGACTTTATCTATTTCTTTTGTTGTATGATTTGCATAGCAAGTCTTTTCAGGACTCAGCTCGTGCACCTACTATGAGATCCAATCCAGACCCTTGGCTCGGCTCTGGCTCGGCTCTGACTCTTAATGTGCCGGCTCGCCCACCTCTACAATTCGGCTAACACGAGGACCAAGCGGCAATTTCTCGGGGCCTTTAGCTTCGAGTGCATGGGTAACACCCCTAAGGCATTATCAAGCAGTATAAACAGTGCTGTTTTCACTGTAACTGCGCAACAACTTGTAGCGCCTATAAAAAGTTACAACTATTAATAACAATTACTGTGGTTAACCTGCGGCACGCGACCAGCCCTCGGGGTACGATTTTAATACCCACCGCCTCCCGAAAGTGCACCTCTCCTGCTTACCTTCTAAATGCCACTGTCGCTCGCTCTTTCTCCTGCCCTGCGGGTGCGCCGCGACATGGTCTCGAGGCGCCTCGTCGTCAAGCTTATCCGACGGTCTCACGTCCACTCCCACCGCATGGGACCCTTCACATAGAAGATATTCCGATATGTCGCGAAAGCTCCTATCGGCTCCAACAAATATCCACCAGCCCGTCTAGTCGGTCAACTGCTAGATTTTTGGTCAAAGATATTTCCAAATGACCCTCACACCCCGTCCATCAACCAAGGAAGTTCTTTGGGACGTGAAGACGTTTTGTAGGGTTGTCACCCTCTTCGAGGAGCCCCTGAGGGGTCCCTCTCGCCTCCCAGTGGACGCCCCTCCGGTGGTATCCTCCAGTCTCCGCGGTTTTCCTGGGGTCGCCTCAGACTCCTGTGCAGTCGTCCCCCAGGCTCTTGGGGTCGCTGGACAGGTCTCCCGGGCCCCCTCACAACCAATGTAGGATGGGGCTCCTGGCGTCGCTTCAGACCTCCGTGCAGACCCCGGGAGGTGCTAATGACGCCGGGCAGTCTCCAGGTGGTGCCGGTCCCTCGCAGCTCCCTTCTCGCCAGGACACTTGACTGTCTGCTGTCCTCTCCGAGCTGCGCACACGGGCTCTTTCCGCCTCCTGGTTCTCAACCAGCAGGTGGCGCTATGAATCAGCCCTCCACCCCAGCCGGGGCCAGAGGGGGTGTCAAGTGCAAGGGCAGGAGCGAGGCTGGCAGACATGAGGGGAGAGTGGGAATTGGGCAGACAGGCAAACGGGGAGAGAGAGGGACAGGAAAGGGGTTGGGACAGAGAAGGAGAGAAATGGACAGACGAGTGAGGAGACACAAGAAGGAAATGGTGACATGGCAGACAAGGAGTCAAAGTCCAGCACAGGAGAAGGAGGAAGTCGGAGAAAGGAAAGAGAGAGTGAAAGACAAGATGAGGAGTTTGAGGCAGAGATAGACGAGAGAGAGCGACAGAGACACTGAGGGAAGGATGAGGGAAGAGGGACAAAATACACAAGGAGTAAGAACAAGTAAAAGAGGGGAAAGGGATCGCAGTGTGCCATATGTGGAGCAGTGGGAGAGTGCCATCTACGCAGGATTTTGGGGTGTTTGCAAATGTGTCCTTTCCGGCCCATGCATGTGGGGATGCCACACGTGCACATTTTGAATGTGTAACTGCATGCTGTGTCGGTGAGTATTTCATGTTCACCGTGTGTGTGTGTATGTGCGCAGTTTGTCAGCTTTAATGTGTGCAGTAACTGCGTTTGTGCAACAGGTGTATGCGTGCGTTGCCTGTGCAATATTTGCTTGTGTTTGTCATCTATGCAGTGTTTGTGGGTGTATAATTTCTGGAGGGATTAGAAGTTTTTTTGTTTGTGCTGTAGATGTGATCGCGTGTCAGGTGCGCAGAATTTGTGAATATGTTACATGCGCAGTATTTGGGAGGCGTGCCTTATTTGCCAGTGGGTCATGTGCACAGTATGTCCTGTGTGGACAGTTTGCGAATGTGTCAGGTGTGCAGTGTTTTGTGAGGAAGTCATGAATGCAATATTGTAGGCAGTTTGTGAATGTGTCATGCACGCAGTAGTTGTTAGTGTCACATGTTCTGTATGTCACATATGTGGTATTTTTGGGCATGTCATGTGGGTAGTATCTGTGTGTCACAAATGCAGCATCTGTCAGAGCGTCACGTGTGCAGTATGAGTGTGTGTCGTCGTGTGTAGCGTTTTGGAGTTTCTATTATGATCAGGGACTGTGAGTGGATATTATATACGTGTTTGCGTATTGTGTTCAATGTGTGTATGCGAGTCATATATGCTCTGATTTTGAGCAGCATGTGTCAGTGTGTCAAGTACGCAGTCTTAGAGAGTGTGTCATGGTACAGTATTTGTATGTGTTATTTGTTCAGTTTTGGTTAGGATGTCAAGCATGCAGTATTTTTCACTGTTTAATATATTTACTTTCGGTTAATGTGTCATGTGTGCTGCTTATGTGAGTGTCACATGCCCAGTATTTATAAGTGTGTAACACGTGCGCTAATTAAAAGCGGTGCAAAGCCCTGTGTAAATGCATCTAAAATATAATGCAGTGCACGGACTATGTCTGATTTGGACATACATACAACATTTTTAAGTGTCGGTGTTTGAGAGTGGGGAGTGTCGGTGTTCGGTGTTTGAGAGCGGGGGTGTCGGTGTTCAGCGTTTGAGAGCAGGAAGTGTCGGTGTTCGGTGCTTGAGAGCAGGAAGTGTTGGTGTTCGGTGTTTGAGAGCGAGGGTGTCGGTGTTTGAGAGCGGGGAGTGTCGATGTTCCGTGTTTGAGAGCAGGGAGTGTCACAGTTTGAGAGCGGGGAGTGTCGGTGTTCAGTGCTTGAGAGTGGGGAGTGTCGGTCTTCGGTGTTTGAGAGCGGGGAGTGTCGGTGTTCGGTGTTTGAGAGCGGGGAGTGTCGGTGTTTGAGAGTGGGGGTGTCAGTGTTCGGCGTTTGAGAGCAGGAAGTGTCGGTATTCGGTGCTTGAGAGCGGGAAGTGTTGGTGTTCGGTGTTTGAGAGCGGGGAGTGTTGGTGTTCGGTGTTTGAGAGCGAGGTTGTCGGTGTTTGAGAGCGGGAAGTGTCGGTGTTTGAGAGTGGGGAGTGTCGGTGTTCTATGTTTGAGAGCGGGGAGTGTCGGTGTTTGAGAGCGGGGAGTGTCGGTGTTCGGTGCTTGAGAGTGGGGATTGTCGGTGTTTGAGAGCAGGGAGTGTTGGTTTTTGAGAGCGGGGAGTGCCGGTGTTTGGTGTTTTAGAGCAGAAAGTGTCGATGTTCAGTGTTTGAGAGCGGGGAGTGTCGGTATTCGGTGTTTGAGAGCAGAAAGTGTCAGTGTTCAGTGTTCGAGAGGGAGGAGTGTCGGTGTTCGGTGTTTGAGAGCGGGGAGTGTCAGTATTCGGTGTTTGAGAGCGGGGTGTGTCGGTGTTTGAGAGCAGGGAGTGTCGGTGTTCAGTGCTTGAGGGCGGGGAGTGTCGGTGTTTGAGAGTGGGGAGTGTCGGTGTTCGGTGCTTGAGAGTGGGGAGTGTCGGTGTTTGAGAGCGGAGAGTGTCGGTGTTCAGTGTTTGAGAGCGGGGAGTGTCGGTGTTCGGTGTTTGAGAGCGGGGAGTGTCGGTGTTCGGTGTTTAAGAGCGGCTAGTGTCAGTATTCGGTGTTTGAGAGCAGAAAGTGTCAATGTTCGGGTTTTGAGAGCGGGGAGTATCAGTGTTCGTGTTTGAGAGCGGGGAGTGTCGGTATTCGGTGTTTGAGAGCGGGAAGTGTTGGTGTTCGGTGTTTGAGAGTGGGGAGTGTCGATGTTTGAGAGCGGGGAGTGTCGGTGTTCGGTGCTTGAGAACAGGGAGTGTCGGTGTTTGAGAGAAGGGAGTGTTGGTGTTCGGTGTTTGAAAGCGGGGAGTGTCAGTGTTTGAGAGCGTGGAGTGTCGGTGTTCGGTGTTTGAGAGCAGGGAGTTTCAGTGT
This sequence comes from Lissotriton vulgaris, assembly GCF_964263255.1. NCBI lineage: Eukaryota > Metazoa > Chordata > Amphibia > Caudata > Salamandridae > Lissotriton > Lissotriton vulgaris. The sequence goes on along the minus strand of NC_141685.1, from coordinate 997,319,519 downwards.
TCGGTGTTTGAGAGCGGATGTTTCGGTGTTTGAGAGCGGGAAGTGTTGGTGTTCTGTGCTTGAGAGTAGGCACTGACTACAGTTTTTGTGAATGCGTCATGGTTGGGACACAAATATCCCCAGCGTGGCTCTGTGCCACGAGCATAGCAGGCCCAAGGCAGACTGCTGGTAAAGTCACAAAATGTTGTGCATTTTACCTCGATGAATATGCATCTTCCCGGGAGACCTCCCAAGTAACTGGATTGAGGCACTAAACTTGGCTCTAAGGTCAGAGGGCCTTCCAAAGTTCACCCCTCATAGCACGAGTCACTACTTTCCTCTCACTGGTCTTGGTAATCCATCTCGGAATCCTTTCTATAGAAGCAACTGGAGGGCTGAGCTGAGAGGCCCCTGACCCCTTCTTTAACCTGAGAGCCGGTGCAGCATTCCTAAACTTCCCCCTGAGATTTCATTGTAGCCAGAGTTCAGTATCAAGGATGTTGGGGTGACAATTTCTCTCCTTTGTTATTTGGGAGCACATCCTGGAATCTTCTTGCCCTTTCCCCAGAAGTATCATTGTGGCCAGATATCAGTTAGTTAGCTAGTGTGCAGGGACTCCGCATCCTTCATTTTTAGATCCCGCCTAGGCAGTGCTTTCGTTGTCTCTTAGAGACATGCTGTATTATGGATATGTGCATAAAGCTTCACCCACTTTCTGCCCATCTTTTTAATTGGCTTCTGTCTTTGTCCTTTGTAAATGGTAGCTTTTCATTGGTCCATAGGCTTAGTAGTCCCTATTTAGTACCGTCTTGTCTCTTCTTGTAACCTCCCATGAGAACACCCCCTGTTACATGTGTTGTTACTCCCTAGGTTTTAATTAGAGCCTCAAGGCACTATTTTCTTTAAATGTTTTAGGCAAAACACACACTTGGTCCTAAGCTAGGCTGGCAGTGGTTACTTTGCTCACTAGAACATCTCACATTTATATGAGACCTTTTATATGGAATGTACTCTTAGTACTGTCTTGCATTCAATGCATTATGGGTAGGGTGGATTTACCATATCCTCTGCAGGGTGCAGTACTATATTTGACCAAAAGAGGTCAGCAGTGCTGGTGCCTTGCTCACTAGGGACCTCTAGGAGCAGCTTGCGGTACTGCACCCAGACATGCAGTGCTGGTGCCTTGCTCACTAGGGACCTCTAGGAGCAGGTTGCGGTACTGCACCCAGACATGCAATGCTGGTGCCTTGCTCACTAGGGACCTCTAGGAGCAGCTTGCGGTACTGCACCCAGACATGCAGTGCTGGTGCCTTGCTCACTAGGGACCTCTAGGAGCAGCTTGTGGTACTGCACCCAGACATGCAGTGCTGGTGCCTTGCTCACTAGGGACTTCTAAGAGTAGCTGGCTGTACTGCACTGAGACATACAATGCTGGTTGCTGGCTCACTACGCAAGCATTTCCTATGCACTGGGGCTCGCATTACTGAATGTATGAGCTATTGGCTTTGCATTATTATTTGCAACGCCAATACCTCAAACCATCAGTAATGCGAGACCTATTGAATTGCAAATGCTCGAGATGTTTATCGTTCTGTACCCTGTCCTGGCAGCCCCACCCCCACAGTCGACACCCAGTCCTGCTACATCTGTGTAACAAAGACCACAGGCGAACCAGTTTGAGCGTAATGTACAAAGACAAAATAACTGTCCCAAACCTGCTCCAGAGAGGGCTTCTGGAAATAACATTCTGCATCCTCTGATTCGAGGAGCTCCCCAAAAATTGAACATAACCTGAACACAGAAAGTTCAGTCTAGCAATAGACACTGGGCTGTTTCCCTTCACTGGGTGCCAGGAATGTTCACTTTTGAGAGACAGAAGTCACACACCAGCCTGCCTATGAAAACTGCTAAGCTCTAGGGCTAAAACCTCTGCTTGGGACCAATCCTGTACCAAGAACACTGCAAGGAGTGGCGTGGACTGCCTGGAGCATGAAGACCTGCTGAGGAGAAGGGACTGCTGGACCACATCTGCTAGAGATGACAGACTTCCTTTGGAGTCATTAGACCAGCCACTGGGAGGCACTGGGACATGTGCAAGGGAGTATGAGGTTCAGTACACTGCTGGAAGGAGGCAGCCTCACTTTGCAGTAGAAGGAGGTACCCCACAAAAGAAAAGTGCCTAGAAGAGGAGCCTTGAAGCCTAGAGGCCTGATGACTGAGTGGGTCAGGATGGACAAAGATCAATCCAACATCAAAGCTGTGCATGGCCTGTAAGGATCTCTGGCGAGCCCCCTTTGTCCCTGATGCCCAGGCTGGCCTTGTGACCTCCAGCAGGCCCTCAAGATTGGCTGGTCCTCACCCCCGGCCTGGATCTGATCAGTGGGGTCATTAGAGGAGGCTCTAATTAGCCCAGGACCGAAAACCACGTGCATAACTGTGCAGTGACTGCAGAGACATTCCAGTCTGAAATCCGATTTATGGAAGTCCTTTGTGCTCCCACTGTGCTCCCCATGCTTGGGTTCTGGGGGTCCCGGACCGAAACGGAAAACGTCATCCTCATTCTATAAACGCAAAGTTACAGGCCTTTGAAGTCCCGGCACTGAACATCCACCGACCACGTTCAGTCGTTTTAAATGTATTGCTTTTTAACACGATTACCCCAAGGCCTGGGGATTTCAGCGCAACGGTCTGGAGAACATATTTAGGGCCTTATATAGAGTTTGGTGGCTGCTGTACACCAGACAAAAAATGTCAGATGTCTCTTCCACCCTGTGTGGCGTGTACAGGACCTCGGTGCACTCTAAACAGGGCAGAAGAGACAACCTCCATGCATCTGACGGTCACTTCCTGGTTCCTCTATTCAGTGGCACTGCTCTTAGTCTGTGTGCACGTGAGCACAGGAAGAGACGGGATGACGGGTAAACAAAGAAGCTCGCGCTCCCTAGGACCAACTGAAACAAAGACACGTTAACTCTTCCCTCCGTTTTAAATAAAGACTGTGCCAAAACCAACCAGCAGTGAAAGTGGCATTAAAAACCCTGAGCCAAACCCAATGGTCGGTAGTGAGGGCATTTAAAAATTTATGAATAACACCGTAGGCAAGGGAGACTGCTTTGTGTACACCCAGGGGCAGATTGGTACTGCGGGCACTCGGGCATGGGCCGAAGGGTCGGTGTCTCAGTGCACTCTGTGGGCCGTTTTTCCCCCTTTCGCAGTCCACAGAGAGCACTGACAGCAAGGTCATCTTAAGTAATTTGGGGGCCCTGGGCGAATGCATATCAGAACTGCTTTGAAATCATGACCCAATTTCAGCTCTTTCATGCCCTCTTTGGCCAGGTCACCGACAGCGCACATGCACACTCATCCAAATTCTTAATGTGTTTACATCTGATATTCAGAAGTAGTGACATGTGTTTTCAGCAATGTGACACAGCAGAGTTTCACTAATATTACTGAAAATAACCTCCCATATCTCATATGCCAGGTCCTGTTTTGATCTGAAAGAAACTTTTTTTATGCATGTTTCATGAAACATTAACACAAAATGTATCTGAAAAGTGTCCATAATAGACTCTAACACATCACCTATATAAAAAATAAATGAAAAGAAAACGGTATCGGAAACAATCTGTTTAAGAATTATTTAAGGTCATCAGGATAAGACTCTCTGCAGAACATGGCTGACTCTATCAGGGGGTCCCTGAAAAGCTGGGGCCCTGGGCCAGAGCCCACTTTGCCCATCCCTTAAAACGTCTCTGACTGACAGGGAGAGGAAAGCAGCCTCCCTGTGCAGCTGTTCAGATGACCAGCTGTGACCTCTCCTTGACCCCCTGCCCTCCCAAGCAATCATGCTGATGGTGGGCTGGGGAGGGGTGATTGTGTGCAAGAATCGGGCTCCCTGGGGGCCAGGTGCTGCTCAGGCCATTGAGACATTTTCACCTCGGCCCCCCCTGGGGCCCATGCAGCCCTGAAACAGTGTTTGCATTAACACCAAAGGAAGAATGGGTCTCTCTGTGGGGCCAGGTGATGTTGGGAACTCGCACCATCTTCACGTAGCACCCCCCACTCCCATAGAATTATAGTGGGCACCTTGTACCAGTTCAAACAACCCTTATTGATGATTAGCTTAAAGACAACCTTTATTGAAAGCTATCCTAGTGGTAGCTGTGGAGAGCAGCCTTCGAGCTAAGTCTCGGAGGAATGTATAGCAGCTTGTTTTACCAGATTATAACCTCTTGAATGACCAAATGAAAGGAGAACCACACAAGGAATATATAGAATATATGTATTTATTACAGACACTCTCTACTAACCTCTTTATGAGATTGGAGAATAAAGCACACAATATTAAATCACTAGAACAACAGTAAATAGCACAATACACAGCGGGCTCCAGGGGGAGACCGAACCATATACTAAGAAAGTGGTATAACAACCATGACTTGACTAGACACAGTGCCTAGAGCACATAGAATCGCTGGGAGCCCAAGGAACCACCCAGGGTAGTGACACAGGGGACCCACTGGGGAAACGTGCAGTGTGAGAACACAGGCGCAAGTTTCATACAACTCTATGGGAAAGTGGACCAGGAGACGTCGACAATGACCAAAGTCCGGAGGGAGCTGTCCCACGAAGGATATCGAGGGCTGGGGGTCAGTGTTCGGATGGAACACAAACAAGCCTTGGCAACTGCAACCCATGAGGTCAGAGGAAATCAGCTTCTGTTAGGACCAGCAAGGTCCTGGAGACTCTCCAAGCAATGGAGAGTCAGGGCACGTCTGGAGCAACCAGGAAGGCTCACGGAAAGTTAAAGTTACCTTCACAGGGGCCCACAGGCCAACGGACCAGGGATCGCGAAGGGACCTCAAGAAGAATCACAAAATGCCAGCCCATGGAACACTCATGGAGTGTAGGCCGGAATCTTCAGTGAAAACCCTGCTTGGGTCAGGACTACAAGTAGCACAAAGCACATCCTCAAGGGTCGCCGAAAAGCATATGCTGCTGCAAATGTACACGGTGCACAGGGGGTTGCACGGTCCCCACGAAGGATACGGGCCTCAGAATTGCTGAGAGCGCAGATCAACCTTGGAGACCTCAGGAACCCACCTCCTGTATTGCAGAAATCTTCAGAGTCCTCAGGTGCTTCGTAGATGCAAACCGGTCAGATGCGTTCAGGTGCCTGCTTAGCAGGGGAGTAACTCCTTTACCCCAAGGGAGATTCTTTAGTCGTCCAGCGTCGTGCAGATCAAAGTACTTGGCTTCTGTAGCAGAGTTTAGTGCAGGTAAATTCTAAAGTCCTGTAGTCACGGGTTCCTACTTTATACCCAAGGAAGGGGAGGGGTAGGACAAACTCTGGGGACCCACTTATGGGAGGGTCAGGACAGAGGGGTGGCTACACCCATGTCCTTTGTCCAGTTTCGCACCAGAGCAGGAGCAAATGGCTCCTGCAACCGGTTTGAGCTAGACTATGCACAGGGACACCAAATGTGCCCCCAGTGCAGACATCAAAGCACTCTGAGAGTGCACCCACCCAGCCCCAATACAATAAAGCCTGTCTGGGAGGTGGTTACACCTCCCTGTGACAGGAAACCTATTGTCAAGCCTTTCCCTGCTGGAGTTTCGTCCAGCAGCAGGAGGGCAGACTCATGTCTGTGGCTGGTAGCATCCATCATGTGATGCCAGGGTTGAGAAAGCTGGTACCATGTGTACCAGTGTTGTCATATTTCTCCCTCTAGGAGGGTGGAATACAAAATTTTCTAGCTATCGCGACAAGAATTTTAGATTCTATTAAGGACACGGAGGCGAGGATTATGCTTTCTCATTTCTTTACTGCAACAACAGCAGCCAATGAAAATGAAAGTACACATGTAAAAAATAAAATTTCTCATGAGGCTTTGAACCACGCCTCTCTTACAACAACCAATCACGAAGGTATCATGTCTATAAATCCTGGAGACACTAGTCCGGCCTCCTCTTTCTTTGCGCGAACAGTCAATAACAGTCTCATCACACTGAAAAGTTCAACACTGCAACGGAAACAAATCCATCAGAAGTCTCAATGAAGAAACCTTGAATCGAAAAGGAAATCCTCCAGCCGGAAGGAGCGGCAGCCAAACCACAGGCGGTCTTCAACTCTTGTTGGAGTTGTTCCCTAAAACAGAAAAGGAATTTTGAGAAAATTTTTTCCACCACAACCTAGATCGTTGTAAGGGTGGGCAAAACAGTTAGATAAAACATGTAAACAACAACAGTTGTGCTTCTGATTATGCTGGTTCAAAGCTCACATTAAAGCTCGTCAATCACAGCATCAGAAACATGAGGAATCGGTTTGTAATAAAACACCTTAAACATTGAGTCCGAGGACCAGTCAGCTGCCTTCAGAATGTCCTCCAAGCGGGAACCCAATATGTAAGCCTTAGAAGCCATCGCACCCCTCGCAGAGTGTGCCCCATAAGCAGAAATATCAATGCCGGCCTCCGACATGATCCACCTGACCCATCTGGCTAAAGTAGCAGCAGAGTCTGGCTTGAACGGTTTTTGAATGGATATCAACAACTGTCCCAGAGGATCCGCCCTGTGTACACTAGTACGCTCCTCATAACATTTAAGACACTGAAGAACACACAGCCTGCCGTTATGAGGAAAGGCAGGGTAATCAACTGAACGGGTCATGGTCTTAGTACGTCTAGTAATGACAAAGGATACACCTTGGGGTGAAAACATCCTCCCAGCCAAATCCAAAGCCCTGACATCTGAAACCCTCCGACATGAAATAAGGCACAATAGCATAGTAAGCTTGGCAGAAAGCTGTTTCAGAGACAAATCACCATTATCGGGCCAGGATTCCAACAAATTCAGAACCTTAGTAACATCCCACATGGTGGAATACCTGGTCCGAGGAGGGTTGGCCACACTCACACCTTTAAGTAACTTACATACCAAGGGATGCATCCCCACAGGTTTACTATCTTTGTGATCGTGACCAGCAGAAATAGCAGACCTGAAATTGTTAACCGACCTGTAGGCCAGGCCCGAAGTCGCACACTCTGACAAAAAGTTCAGTACTTCTGTTATATTTGATCCCACGGGATCCACCTGTTTTGAAAGACACCAACCCACCCACTTCTTTCACGAAGCAGAGTATCGTTTTCGGGTGGAAGGAGCCCACGCTTGCTGCATAAAGCTGGAAGCCTCTCGTGAAAGGCCTGCGAGGCGTTCATGTCTCCGGAGAGCGTCCATACCATCAATGACAGCTGGTTCTGCATGACCAGGGGATGGCACGTTCCCACTGGGTCCTGCTGAAGCGTTGGAAAGACTGGAAGCCGGAAGGGGAGGTCTATGGACAATTCCAACAGTGTGGGAAACCACGACTGAGTCGACCAATAAGGCGTTACTAGCACCACCGTCGCTTCCTGTCGGCGCAGCAATGCCGCTACTCTCGGGATCAGTGCAAACGGTGGAAACGCATAATTCCTCTGATGTCCCCAATGATGAAGGAACGCATCCGTCCCCAGTGCCATCGGGTCCGGTCTCCAACTGTAAAACAGAGGAAGTTGGGCATTGAGGCGCGAGGCAAACAGGTCTATCCGACATGGGCCTCGTACTGACATGATCCGGGAAAACAGCGATGGATGGAGTCTCCAATCGCTGGAGTCCCGGAGAAACCGGGAATGCCAATCCGCTACTTGATTGAGTTTCCCGGGAAGGTATTCCGCCACCACGGAGATCTTGCGATCCAGGCAGAAGTGCCAGAATTCCTTCGCAATGTGCACCAGCATCCGGGACTTCGTCCCGCCCAATCGATTGATGTATCGCACCGCAGAGACATTGTCCATCCGAAGAAGGATACAACAATTGCTCTACAGCGGAGAGATAGATCTGATGGCAAAGGACCCTGCCAGAAGCTCTAGACAATTGATGTGAAGTGATAGTTCGTCTGCAGACCAACGTCCTCCTGTGGCAAACTCACCGCAGCGAGCGCCCCAGCCCCACTGGCTGGCATCGGATTCCACCACCACATCCGGGGCTGTGCCGAATATAGCTTGGCCGTTCCAGGCTGACATGTGGTCCAACCACCACTGAAGCTCCTCCCTGGACTCGGAGGAGAGAGGGATCAAATGATCGTAGTGAAAGTTTCTCTGTAGGTAGAAGATCTTGAGCCTCTGCAGGGCTCTGTAATGCAAAGGTCCGGGAAAAATGGCCTGAATCGACGAGGCCAGAAGGCCCACAACCCGTGCCAGACCCCTCAAAGAAATCTTTTCTTTGGCCAGGGTAGCTGCGATCTCTCTCTTGATCGACCTGATCTTCGACAGCGGAAGGAGAAGCTGGGCCGAGACCGAGTCTATCAGGAAGCCTAGGAATTCCATCTGCCGATCCGGTATCAGCACCGATTTCTTGGTGTTGATCACGAATCCCAGATTCTGCAATAAGGACGTCGTCCACTCCAAATGCATGAGAAGGAGGGACCGGTCCTGTGCCAGGATCAGCATATCGTCTAGATAGACAATCAACCGAACTCCCATCTCCCGGAGGCGGGAGACCACCGGCTTGAGTAGTTTGGTAAACACCCAAGGGGCCGAGGACAGTCCGAAAGGAAGTACCTCGTAACAAAACCAACGCCCTTTCCAGGGGAACTGCAAAAACTTTTGATGTGATGGGCAGACTGGGACCGTCAAGTAGGCATCTTTCAGGTCCAGTCTGACCATCCAGTCGTTCTCCAAGAGAAGGTCTCGCAAAAGATGGATGCCCTCCATCTTGAAATGTCGATACGTGACAAAGGGGTTGAAATCCCTCAAGTTTAACACGAGGCGCTGACCGCCTCCCTTCTTTTGAACAAGAAAGACGTTGCTGCAAAAGCCTCCCGGAAGGAAGGGTCCTACAGCAATGGCCTGTTTTGCCAAAAGCTCGTCTAGTTCTGAGTCTATAAAACTTTGTTCGAGATGGGAAAAAAGGAGAGGACGGGGGGGGAAGGGCTGAATGGGGTAAGACACCATCTCTATCTCGTAACCCTGAACGGTCCAAAGGACCCACACATCTGAAGTGAGAGCTGCCCAATTCTTGACAAATGGCGCAATCTTCCCCCTAACGGAAGTAAAGGCAGAGAGAGACTTACCGGAAGATTGGTTACCGAAGTTCTTGTGGCCTCGATTCATCCCTTTGTTATAGCGGCCCCTGAAGTCGCGTGATCGGGACGGGTAAAATCCGGCTTGATCCGGTTCTTGCGTGTATCCTCTTCCCCGCCTAGGGGCGTAGCCTCTTCGAGGACTGGGATTTGAGTAGCGGCCGGTCGAGCGTCCTCTGCCACGCCCGGCCCTACCAGAGACCTGCAGAACACGTTTCAACGATGCCTGAGACTTGTCCAAAGAAGCAAAAGTGTTCACAAATTTTTTAATATCTTTAACAAAGTTGTCCCCAAACAACTGTCCTTCCGCCAAAGGACCCGGCTCCGAGGAAGCCAGTTCCACCAGTTGGGGGTCAATCCGGAGAAGGACGGACTACCGCCGTTCCGAGGCAAGGGCGCAATTTGCGTTGCCCAGCATACAAATGGCCCTCTGAGCCCAACCCGCCAGAACCTCAGGGTGTATGGCGGCACCAGTCTCTTGCACCTGCAGGGCCAGTTCCAGGATCTTGGCCAACGGGCCCGAAAGGTCGAGGACCTTATCTTGGCACGCTCTGAGCGCGCGATCAATCCCTTTCTTCGGGTCCTTTTTATACTTTTTAAGAAAAGTGGTCATGGAAGGATCTATGTCCGGTGTGAGAGCCACTTTGTGGGGCAAATCAGGGCGCGGGCATTCAGATTTCAGGCGGGCACGAACCTCCTTGTCGAATCCCTTGCGGAGATGAGTCTCCAGATAGGTCACCACCGCCGGAGGGGGAACCCAGTCAGACGATCTGGGGTGGACAATGTCCGTCGGATCAAATGAAAAGGGAGTGGGAATGACCGGTGAAGTGTGCTTACGCTTTTTAGTGCGTTTGCGCGGAGCGGCATCCGAGGAATCGGTATCGGTGCCAGTATCCGTTGTGGTGATAACCAGGGGGGAAGTGGGGGGAGGGGAAACAGGCTTGTCTTGGGATCGAGACTCCTGGGACTTATAAAGTTTGTCGTAAGACTGGGCATGCGGCCAGGAAAGGTCCAGAGCCGCCTTCTTCGGGGGAGGAGGGTGAAGGGGATCTTTGCCCGGAGCGGGTATCGGCTTACCCGGGATCAGCAGGTCCAACTTCTTGGCCAAAGGGGAGAGGGCCGAGGAAAGGGCTTTATCCAATTTGGCATCGAGTTTTTTGTCAATGATCTCCTCCATGGAGTCCCCTTCATAGAATTCCTGCTGTCCCTGATAACCATACGCAGCATCCTCCTCTTCGCAGTACTCAGCGTCTGCCATCGCAATCAGGAATCCGAAATTCCAACTCTAATCCCCAGCGGGAAGCAAGACCAGCCCGAGCAAGGGCGTCGAATGTGGGGGGTGCCAGGCGCAGGAGCTGGAAATACCAGGAAAAACAAGAGCAAGGCCTAGTCCCACTCTAGGACTAACGGAGGAAAAAAGGGGGGTGTCGCCTGCACCAATCTAAGCTGCCCAAAAGCACGGAAACCGCCCACGGCTCCTGGCCCAAGCTGCGTCGATCCCCACTTCAGCCGGGGGCAGAGCGTCGATCTGGCACCTTCAAGAACTGTGCGTGCCAATACGGCGTGCGCGGGCTCCCCGAGACGTGCGTAAGGCCTCAACGGCACCTACGTACGCTCATCCCCGAGGGGGGGGGCTAACCCCTCACTAGTGCGGCTAGCCGAAGCGTGCGCCGCGGGCAACGACGACTTGAAGTCGGGGGCAAGGACCGGACGGGCCTAGGTGCGCAACACGCGCCACCACGGGGAAGCGGGGAACGGAGCGAAGCTCCGGCCCCAATCTAAGGTGCAAAGCGGACAATGTATGAATAAACAGTGCCAAGAGAGCGTGAAGCGATCAATCAAACCATGCAATATACATGAATAATAGGAAACAATAGTCAATGGCATCAACCAATGCAAAAGGCATAAAGCACAAGTAACAGAGCAATATGAAAGGAAAGAGCACTTATCTGGGCTGCGGAGCAGCAAAGAAAGAGGAGGCCGGACTAGTGTCTCCAGGATTTATAGACATGATACCTTTGTGATTGGTTGTTGTAAGAGAGGCGTGGTTCAAAGCCTCATGAGAAATGTTATTTTTTACATGTGTACTTTCATTTTCATTGGCTGCTGTTGTTGCAGTAAAGAAATGAGAAAGCATAATCAGAAGCCTCCGGTCCTGCCATAGAATCATACCTCCCCTGCCAGTTTCTGGCGGGGAGATATGATTACAAGGTGTTTGACACCAAACACTACATGTTTCCTTGCAGCCGTTTTAAAGTTAGCATTTACCGTGAGGTTATAATGCACGTACGAGTATATGGTTGGCTGCATCACAGAACAACCCAGGAGAATAGATTCCGAAGGCTGCAGAGGGGCTCTGCTCTTGCATGTGCACCCTCTCACACAAAACCCAGCCCCCTGCCTTCAGGATTGATTAGGCCTGCCATAGAGGTGACTGATAGGTTTATATGTGCAGTGATATAAGGTAGATATAGTGAACCTATATATAAGTAAGTGGTGCATGCACCACCTTACGCAGGCTGCAGTAGCAGACCTGTAGTGTCATTTTGAATGGTCTCCCAGGGGTGGCATAATCCATGCTACAGCCCCTGAGAGGTCGCTGGGGTACCTATGTCCTGGGTACATAGTGTACCATATACTAGGGACTCACAGGGGTACCCCAGAATCCAATCTGGAGTGTACCTAAAGTACATGCAATCAATTTAGAGTAGAAAACAGCTAGGCTGGGGTCCTGGATAGCAGGATCCCAGCCAGACTAAGTCAAAAACAGTGACACATCAGCAAAACGTGGGGGTAACTATAAGAAGCAGATGCTACTCTCTTACAGCTGGGGCCTCTCTGTTTTTCAGGTGCTCCTGTGCTGGAGGGCTGGGGAATCATTTTGTAATAGAAAGGGGCCTCACTGTTTTTCAGGTGCTCCTGCGTTGGAGGGCTGGGGAATAATTTTGTAATAGAAAGGGACCTCACTGTTTTTCAGGTGCTTCTGCCCTGGAAGGCTGGAGAATAATTTTGTAATAGAAAGGGGCCTTGCTGTTTTTCAGGTGCTCCTGCCCTGGAGGGCTGGGTAATAATATTTTAAGAGAAAGGGGCCTCGCTGTTTTTTAGTTGCTCAGCTTGTAGGATAATAGCTGGGGCCTCTCTGCTTTTTAGGTGTTCCTGTGCTGGAGGGCTTGGGAATAATTTGGAATAGAAAGGGATCTCACTGTTTTTCAGGTGCTCCTGCACTGGAGGGCTGGGGAATAATTTTATAATGGAAAGTGCCCTCGCTGTTTTTAAGGTGCTCCTGCGCTGGAGGGCTGGGGAATAATTTTGTAATAGAAAGGGGCCTCTCTGTTTTTCAGTTGCTCAGCTTGTAGGACATTGTCACTTTGGCCTTGTGTCCTTCCCAAGAACAATATCCTCCCACTTACATTCCTTGTGTGTTTCATGAAAGGGCACGCTTGCGAATGTGGGCCACGCCCGCAAATGTGGGCCTTGCCCCGCAAATGTGTGCCACACCTCATGAATGTGGGCCACTTTTTGCGTCAGTGCCCGGGCCAATTGTGATCACAATCCGACCCTGTACAGTACACCCTGTTTCCAACGTACAAATCAGAAGGCTGGCAGAGGCGTCTGAATATTGTTTTTTAAATTACTTATGCATTGTGTGTACATCAAGCACGTTTTCTTTTAAAAAGTAAACACACTGGCAGGACATTGATTTAATAATTGTTATTGTGTGTTTTGGTGAGCTCTGAGATTTTAGCCCACACCACCTCCTTCAGCAAGCCTTGACAGCTCTTCTTTACTCTGCTGCATGTCAGGTGTGAAAAGAGTGTGCATAGTGCTCAGATTTTAGTTCAATTGTGAGGTGGCTTGAGGACACCACAAGTAAAATAATCACATTGACACAGTTGGACCCAACAATTTTTGAGTGCCCTGGAAATTCACACTGTCATTTAAGTAGTGTTTGTGAGCATGTATGATGGTCGCCTGTGCAGTTGTAACATACACCCTGCACACTCATCCACAAAAGCCTCAAGTTGATAAAGGCCAGAGGGATCCAGGCACCAAACTATGACACTTTCTAAGATTCGCAAATGGGATTTCTGGCTGAACATTACTCAGTAATAAACAGAGGCTCCAGCCCTTTATTAATACCTCTTGAAGTGCCAACACACCCTTATGTGAGGGGGAGCTTGCAGTAAGTGCCTCACTGAACTTAGTACTGTAGGATAAAACTGTTTCCTTGGAGTACCCATGTGATGCAACGGATTCCCTGTGCAACCTCAGGTGGCCGGCTTGTTTAGGACTGCGTCTCATGACCAATCCCTGAAGAAACTAATGATTGGCAGGATCCTGGCCGATTGGATAGTCCCTCTGGAATTTCAGGTCATGTTTCTATATGATTTCTGCTTTCACCAAGAGCAAACAAGGCATTCTTCTACCGGGGACAAACATGAGACCAACTGGGGCCACATAACATAGCATAGCATAACATAACATGTCCATTTGTAAAGTGCATGGTCACCTCTTGTGGTAAAATGGTACAAATAACAGATGTTTTGTGTTACCCAACTCAGTTGTACTCATTTTATTGAACAGGCTATTTGGAAACTTAGTAATTCAGACCTCTGAGCATGAGTACAAACATAGATCCTTGCAATGGGTGCATTAGGCCACAAAGCCACCAGACCAGGCCTTAAGACCCACCCTGTCTGTTATTTTGGGGTTATCAACCCCGTAACAACTCCTGGGGCTCCAACTCTCAGGTATTGTTTGTTTCACACACAACCTGCCCCCAAATAAATATTCAACGTGGCTAATTTCGGAGTATAACTTATTTGTGTTCCTATGACCTTTGCATGGCTTGCACATACCCCCTTCCAGAAGGGCCCGACTTCAGGACATTCCCAAATCATGTCCAAGAATGTCCCTCTTTGACCACACCCTCTTGTACAACTATCGGAGGCCACTCGGCTCATTCTCAAGAGTGCCACTCTAGTATAGTATGGCCTGTGTCGCATGCGCAGTTGCACTAGTCTCAATCGTGCACGAATTGCGATTTCTCGCAGGGATCTCAAAGCCTCCTCCCATTCTCCCTTTTCCATCTTTGCAAGGTCTGACTCCCAATCCATTTTAAAACGGGTTAATGGCTCAGGTACTTTGCTTGCTATTTTGCGGCATGTCACCGATATAGCCTTTTTCAGTAAGGGTTCCAAGAGTAGTCGTCGTATAATGGTGACGATTCTTCCATTATTTTACACCTTTCATTCTGAGATAGCTCACGCCTGACCTGTCTGTGAAGGCTTTTGTGTGTGTTGTTATTCCGCAAGGAGAGATTCCTGGGGGATTGGGGCATCTTCCTGCCATGTGTCTCCCAGTTTGGTAATTCCTACTTTGTCCCAGCTGGTCAAGCCATAAAGCTTTTCCACTTATGCCAATATATCACTGTCCCATAGTGGAGGCCCCAGACATAGGTTTCCTGGCCCAAAGAAAAGTGCTTTGTAACACTGGCTCCTAATATTGAGCTCACAGTATTCAGGATTATTTTTTTTAAATTCCAAATGTTTCAATTCAGGGTTAATTTTTCTAGCAAACAGATTTTAAAAAAAAATAACTGACATGCCATTTTCTCTTAGCCAATCCTTGTGACAAAATGAGTTTAATTTAGAATCCAACACAGAAGTACTTTTGTGTCAGTTTTCTAAATTAGCACTCAATTCCTCTAGCAACACAGCTGAAGCAGGAAAAGTTAGAAAAGGATTCCTAGAGCTAGGCGCGTCAGGCTGATTCCCGCCATTAATCTCTATAACAGAGTTATTTCAAAGCCATGTAGGCCGGCTCCCCGTTGCGAACATATCTCATCCGGATTAAAATGCCAGAATTTTTGGAACCTGCTGAAATCGGCCTGATTCATGCCCATTCCCTCTACTCCGTCACTTTGATGTTGCAACAATATTTAACAGAAGGAGCTTAGGCCTTCCCGCCCTTGGCATGTTTCAGCCTAGGCCTCTTGCTCGGTCCCTACATGGACGCCAGAACGCTGACGCCTGTTGTGCATGGAACACAGACCAGGCATTGACGGGACATTCCGAGTACTCTTTGTCCAGGTGCACGGCAGAAGAAAATCCCAGCAAAATTCCAGGTTACGTACTTGCCCCATTTTTTTTAGAGCGGGAAATGGAGAACGTGACCGTAGGAAAAAGTCCACACATGGTTGAGTCACTCATTCTTGCGTGGGACATTCTTGCGGGGGACACGAGACAGCTGGAATGTTTTCTCCACATGAAGCCCTCGTATTTTAACAATGAGTGTTTGCTCGGATCACATGGCCCAGGATTTTTTCTTTGGATGCCAAGATTTATAGGAGTTGAGGAGATTGCGCATGTGCACATCCGCGTCAGGCCTAACCTATTTTGACACTGGTGCAGTAGTTGCACCTGGTGGAGAGTTAGAGTATTACAATGCTGTAGACCTGGTAAAGGGGCTTTGTCAGTCTACCTCTTATCCTCATAGTGTCACTGATCGGTTTAGCTCTCCTATAGCACAGAAAGGATCCAGGCACATATAGTCTATGTAGTAAAAATATGCTAAAGAGTAATTGGTAGCATTAGCCCCTTCAATCGATCAAGGATTTGTAAAGCACGGCAAATCGGGGTCTCGAGGCGTTGGAGTTGCTATCAGCTTTGTGGTGATCTGTTCATTCGAACAGCCAGGTCTTGAGTCCTTTCTTGAACTGCTGGAGCTGTGGGGTGGTCCTGAGGTGCAGGGAAGGTTGTTCCAAGCTTTGGCCGCCAGGTGTTAGAAGGAGCATCCTCAACTGTTGCCTTGGCAGGGTGTCTGCGAGGAAGAGGGAGGCGGACCTTAGGAGTCTGGTCAGTTGGTGGAAGGTCATTCATTTGTTGATGTATTCTGGTCCCTAGTTGTGCATGGCTTTGTATGCGAGGATCAACATCTTGAACTGGCATCTCTTCTGGATCGGGAGCCAGTGCAGCTTCTTGAGGTGAGGTATGATGTGGGTTCATCTAAGGAGGTCAAGGATGATTCTGGCCTCTTAGTTTTGTATAGTCTGTAGTCTCTTCAGGAGTCATGCAGTGATTCCTACATAGAGTGTGTTCCCATAGTCCAGCCTGCTGGTGACGAGGGCCTAAGTGACAGTCCTTCTGGTGTTGACTGGGAGCCACTTGAAAATCTTTTGGTGCATGCGTAGGATGTGGAACCAGGTGGATGAGACTGTGTTTACCTATTTCTTCTTGGATAGCTTGCTGTCCAGGATAATGATGAGATTGCAGGCATGGTCTGTCGGGCGGGGTATAAACCGAGTTCAGCAGGCCACCATGCGTCATTCCAAGGCGAGGTGTTGTTCTCAAAAATAAGTTCTACGGACTTGTCCGTGTTGTGCTTGAGACAGTTGTCCTTCATCCATTCAGTGACGTTCATCATGCATCTGTGGAAGTTAGCTCTGGCGATGGAAGGGTCTTCGGACAATGAGCGGATGAGCTGGGTGTTGTTGGCACAGGAGAGGATGTTAAGTGCGATCTTACGATTTTGGCCAGAGGGGTCATGTACGTGTTGAAGAGGGTGGACCTGAGGGACAATCCTTGGGGGGCGCTGCAGATGATCTTATTGGTTTCTGAGGTGAATGGTGAGAGACAGATTCTCCGGGTTTTTCCTATGAGGTATGAGGCCAACCATTTTTGGGCGTCTCCCTGGAATCCCCGTCTGTTGATTAAGATGTAATAAGAGACGTGTCAAAGGTGGCTGACAGGTCAGGGAGGATGAAGGCTGCTGTTTCGCCATGGTCCTGGAGAGCTCTGATGTCATTGGTGGATGCGATCAGGGCTGTCTCACTGCTGTTGTTGGCTCGGAATCTGGATTGAGAGGTGTCCAGGAGGTTGTTGTGTTACAGGTGCCTGGTGAACCTTTGCAAGAAAAGGGAGCAGGGAGATTGGCCTGTAGTTCTTCAGTTCTGCTGGGTCAGCAAAAGGTATTGTCAGTAGGGGTCTCACTTCAGCGTGGTTACAGTCCTCGGGGCAGGCAGCCGAGGTAATGGAGGTGTTAAGGATTTTCTTGAGCTTGTTGCCAATCGTCTTGCTCCAGAGGTTCCTTACACAATTTTTGCTGTATACTGACTTAACCAGATGTTATGTGACCTACTCATCTTAAACAAGCATTACAAATGCAATAGGTCTCGCCCTTCATTAAGTTAAAGCCATTTGTTTTGCTATACAATACCATTAGCAAAGCAAATGGCTTTAACTTAATCAAAGGTGAGACCTATTGCATTTTGAATGCTTGTTTTAAAATGCGTTAAAGGGATTGGGGGAGTGATGGGGGGTCCCAATGACCACCTGATTCCCCAGTTTCCTCTCCGGGACCCTGGTAAACAAGCTGAACATAAAGCCCCTCAAGCATGGTGGGTGGGGGGGCAATAAATTTAGGTATAAAGAGGACGAGACTTCCAGACACACATAATAATGCATGTGGAGGCTGGCTTTCAGTCCACTGGAAGGTCTGTATCTCTGATCACCATCCCATGTGAATTGATTGCCTTTTGGGTGCAAGGACCGACGGAGGAAAATGTCTCGTGCCCCCGGGGGCCTTGGATTTTTTGCAACAACGGGGTGTTTCTGCATTTTATGTTAGCAGGCACACCTTTGTAAACGGCGTGTTTGGAAAGAGCGACAAATGTCTGACCTGACTGACGTCTGGAGCGAAGGGGTTTAAACCCAGATTGATATGTTTCTTCGATGCCCCACCTTGCGCTGCGTCACTGTTAATCTATAAAGGACACACCACAAATATACATATATATTTTAAGTGCAATGTGCTAGGATAGCCTAGTACGATGGTACTCCTTTTATCAACATCCGTAAAGGATATGCTGAGCTAGCGTTGAAAGAACACACACTACTCTGAGGGGGTTGCGTGCCAATCTCCGCAGCATTTGGCCAACCCGCATGGATATCTTACAAATCAACCACGCGTGGGAAGAATGCCTCACATTTTATAATAAAATGGCTCCTGTAGAAAAGGATACCCTGCACTCAGTGACCGAAAGAAAATACTATTTATATCTCGCCGACAATATAATACATTTTAGAGCATTATATGGAGTGCAAAATACGTACACTGTATCACAAACGTCCATTTTACGGTTAAAATGAGTCTTTCAATGTTATGGTATCTCGATTATATTAGAGAAAACACTTTACCGTTACTTGAAATCCATGTGAGCCATCACCTCTTCCTCTACACCATACCTAGATCCATAAAGACACACAGAAAATCTTACAGAGAGTCTACTAAGAGTCACTAAAGCCCTGGGGCCTTATTTATGAAGGCCTTGCGCCACCGATGCGTCACTTTTTCCCATTTTAAATGTGACGCACCGGCGGCGCAAGGCCTTCATAAATAAGGCCCTTGTGCCCAGGGGCGTGTAAACCAACAATGGCCCCTGTGGGGCAGAAGAGTGTCCTGTTGTATTTGTACCTTCTTTTGCCTGTAAGGGGATGGGGGACAAGGAAGGAAGGAATATTTTGGGGGAACATCCTTTCTATGTACATAACTGCTTTCCTACAAACGTAGATATAAATGAAGAAATATTTCATTCAGAACAAGCATTTGAAAATATGGCCCTGTACTAATTCACGATATTCACACACAAACTAACCAAGATCAGTAACCCCCCACCCCTCACCTCTTGGACTAACCAAGCCCTGGTCAAATGCTGCAGGCATGCTATACGGGGCTTATGTCTATAGCGCCTACTCTCCCTGACAAGGCGCTGAAGCGATTTGCGGACGGTTGCTTGCACTGTGATTTGGGGAACGGCTTCTGATGCACGAGGGAGCCCAGGTGCACTGTTCACACCTGAGCATTGTTTGCGTAGGCGCAGCGGCAGGCGGCCTCGACTGCACACGATCCGTGCGTTCTCTGCACCAGCCGCCTCTGGGATGTTCAACTGCTAAATAAATGCAGAGAGAGAGTCACCTAAAACTGCTCTGACGAGGGGTGCGGGGCTTCTATCCCAACGTGTTTATCCTTAAACACTTCGACACCAGCCAATACTGAAAGTGTTTTTTTCTTCCTTTATTTTTTTGTGCCCCGATGTGATTGGCTATTTTATTTTCTCTATCATTTGGAAAACGTTTTAAACAATAGAAAAATATGAGGGAAACATAGGCAGGAGTGTGGGAGGAATCCAACCGCACCCAGTTCCAAGGGCTGCCCTGGCAGACCACCCCAATGTCCTTTGGCTCCTCTGATGGGCGGCTGCGCTCGTGTTCCGACGGAACTGCACTGAACGTGGTCCAGTTGCCTCAGATACCCCCTTCAGGGCCAGGGACTGAGGGCAGGAAGTAGGTTAGTAGTTGTGGGGAAATCTGTCTGCAGCCCGGGTTGGGAGGGAAGCAAGTGTTGTTGCGTTGCCTAATAACATCTGCACTCTTCGTTGTGAAACAGCTCGCAACAGTATCTGGTTGCAGCGCAGACAGACACGCAGCAGCGGGGCTGGGGATGGGGCGGCCGGCCGGTAGGACCCTCTATCTGCCCCCAGTCCTAGGGTCTTCGTGTTCTGCTGCTCGACCTGGGTGCTATTATACATGCTATACCTTCCAGGTACCTTCCAGGACATTTTACACAAATATATACGGACTTCAAACCATACTGCACCCTGCAAAGGGTGCGATGTGCATTTATCAGCTGTGGTGTCCGGGGGTGACTGAGAAAAACAAGCCGCGCCAGAGAAATGAAAGGTGTATCAGCCATTCTTGAAAATAAACGCGGTAATACAAGAAAAAAGTTCTTAGCAGCTAATTAAGAGACACTCAGGCATATGCATTAAAGTAAATACCGGGAGCAAATGGGCTGATTATCAGAATCTGCCCGTTTGCTCCCGGTTTTTTTGCATTTGGGATGCATCATGCCAAATGCAAAAATCGCAATTTAAGGAATCTCTAAATTGAGATTCCTTCATTTGCGATTGCATTTAAGGAATCCCAAATTGAGATTCCTTAAATGCAATGCATGAAAGTAAAAAAAAATAGCGAATTCGCTAATAGGAGTAGCAAATTACCATGAAGTTGAACTTCAGAATTTGCTAAAACTTTGAAAAAAGCACTTTTGTGCATTTTTCAAAGTTTCATGTTGCGCACACACATGCCCTTAGGGCATGTGTGTGTGCAACATATGTGCAGAGATCAATTTCAGGGGCGCAACAGGGTGTCATTTTGACACTCTTGCACCCTTGAAATTGCATGAGCAATTTGCGAGTACCTACTAGTACTCGCAAATTGCTCATGCAATCGCCAATTCATTCCTATGGACCTGTTGGCCCATAGGAATGAATGGGACAGCATTCCTTAATTGCGACTTGCAATTTGCGAGTAGCAATTAAGGAATGTTTAGGAATCGCTATTTTAATAGCGATTCCTACATGCATAGGCTTTTGCTATTCCTAAATAGCGATTCCTTAAAAATCGCTATTTAGGAATAGCAAAAGGCTACGTTGATGCATCTGCCAGACTGTCTCCTACCGCCAGTAAAAGATCCAATACCAGTGGGCGTGGCCTAAAGAGGACAGGGTGGCAACCAGGAGGAACTTAAAACCCTCCAGTACAATCAACGATCTATGTTCAGCATAATTAATGACAAGAAACAACACACGCCAATACAAATTGCAGGCGGAGCTGAGACACGAGTTCTGGAATGGTATCGATTCCAAGAAGCCCTCACATAGCGAGAGCAGCACATGCGCGCTGCTAACGCCAGGTGAGACCTAAAAAGGACAGATGTTTTCTCCTGGACACTGCAATTTATTTTTAATAATATAGGGCCCCGTTATACAAGCCTATGTTTGTCCCCTCTGCATTTTGTGTTTACTGCCAGCGCAATGTTCAGTGCGAGTATTAATTGCCAGCAGTGCTCAATTTGAGCCGGTGCTTTCTGGTGCTCAGCACCGGCACCTAATCCTCAGCAGCGGCACTCATAGCACCAATTAAGGACAGACACACTAATTTGGAAATCACATGATTTTCCTCAGAATCACAGGATGTTGAGCCACACCAGGACTCAATCCCGGTCACCCAGCTCTGAAATCAGCAGCTATAGCCATTAGGCCAAGTCCTCTCCAGAATAATAAATGCCAGGGCTGTAGTCAGGAGGCAATTTGCTCCAGCACATTTCTCCAGTTAGCGCTGCCTCCTGAGGAGAGCCCTGGTACTTTTTATTTGACAAATTAACCACTGATTGCCAGGACTAAAGGCAAAAGCCAGCAGTTGGGTTCAGCTGTCATGGTTTGATTTTCACAAGAACAATTGACCCGGTATTGTACACAAGCTGTTTCCCCTAATATGTGCGCCCACGTAGGTGCTTTGAGTGGAATGATAAATATGGTGCGGTAAATGAAGTGGGCGTGGCCTAAGACGCTTTCCATTGGAACCTTTACAAGAGGTGTGGCTCATGTAACAAAGGGCGTGGTTTATATGTGACAATAACTCTTACGGGGTAACCCAGTATCCCTAAGAACCTGGGCAATACAATGAAAAATTTTCAACAATGGTTCTTTCGGGTACGTAAACAATTACTTTAAATCATATATATATCTTCAACACTTGGTCAAAGCATAACTTCCTTGCTTATTATGCTATTTTGATTAACATTAAAGTGCAAAACCAAACTGAAGAAAGGGTCAGGATAATTTTAATTAATCAATTATTGAAAATATTGTGACAATGTGACAAACAAGTGATAGTCTATTTACATGTGAATGGAAGAAGGTATGGGGGGAAAGTTTTCTTAATCAGGTATGTGGGTGGCTTTTCTCTCTCATTACCAACGTCGTTTAACTTTACTTTCAACAATCAGTGGGTATGAACGTGTTTCCATACCTTCGTAGGAATGTCATGTTCGCCTCGAATGTACCACCCAAAATGAATAATCAAGAGGGGTGCGATGTCTTTACTGCATCCTGATTGAGAAAACAGGACATCCATAATAGATTCAAGACTGCAGAGGACACGCCTATCAAGTCGAATATCGGGCTGTTCCATGAAGAACTGGCGCAATAAACCTGTTCCTAACCCTTGTACTGAAGAAGACCCGCTAGTGACCCACAAATAAGGTGTCCATAGGGTCGAAACGTCGACAGAACCATTGGAAGGATCAGTTTACCATACCCAGCTATAAGTAGTGTATATAGCACCCTGGGTTTGAGTATGAATGAAATACGAATCGGCCTTTGTTGAATTTCCCTTTCCCCCCATACCTTCTTCCATTCACATGTAAATAGACTATCACTTGTTTGTCACATTGTCACAATATTTTCACTTTGTCACTTTTCACATCTATTTGAACTGTTGCGCCGTATCTTGCATTTTGTAAAAAGTTTTTTATGCATATATTTGAGGTGTCAGTTGGAAACAAAATGATGAAAAATGAAAAATATTTGATTAATTAAAATTATCCTGACCCTTTCTTCTGTTTGGTTTTGCACTTTAATGTTAATCAAAATAGCATAATAAGCAAGGAAGTTATGCTTTGACCAAGTGTTGAAGATATATATATGATTTAAAGTAATTGTTTACGTACCCGAAAGAACCATTGTTGAATTTTTTTTTTTTTCGTGGTTTATACGTGGGCAATAAAATCCTGTGTTTAATGAATTGTTAAATAGAATTTTGCAGAGGTACAGTGATAACACCCTACAGTGCCTCTGAGAAAATCCAAGTAAAGTGCAAGACAAATGTACTAAAATTCCCATGCTGCATTTTTTTATCTGCCTTGGGAATACAGTTGAGTAAAAATAAGGGCCTATTAGCCTCTTGCACCGCCGGTGCGTCACATTTAATATAGGAAAAAGCGACGCACCGGTGGCACAAGAGACTTGTCAATAAACTCCTCAGTGCCATAAAGCCAAATGATAGATTAAAATAGCAAAACAGAACTAGCCAATACACCTCCAAATGAGGGTGAAGGAGTTATGCACAGAGCAGGTATGTTAAAAAAAGTATCATTACAAAGTGACTTTGCAGGAAATTCACCGGCGCAATCACCAAGGTCAAGACCATCTTAACACTACATCTTAGCTAATATATGGCACCGATTTCTCTTATCAAAGAGCATTACCATTAGAAGATAACAAGAAACGGACTCACCCACCTCAGTGTGTTGATTTCCTGTTCTCCCTCTGCAGTGGTTAACCCTTGTCTCAGAACACATTACAATCATGCACCTGTGCTAGAGCTGGCTCTGTGGTCAAGAGAAGCTTGTTTTCAAGCATGAAATGGCAGTGACCTGATTCTAAAAGCGATTTAGGCCTTTTACCTGTTGTCCGTTTTATTACATTTGGTCTGCCAGTCCCCTACAAATAAGTCCTTCGCTGATCCATGTGAGTCATGGATGTCACAAGGGTGTACATACCTCGCATGGCACACGGTGCTACACTGGGCTCCATTTTGTATTAGCTTTGTCTTAAGTTGTACATAAGATGGAGAGTTGGAAGAACAGCCCAGGCAGCAGATGTAGTTTGAAAAGCTTTCCCCAGGACCTTCAAGGGATCCTTTGTAGTGAGTCAAACTGAGGAATGCGGATGAGAAGAGCCAGAGGGTCCATTTGAAACTAGGGTGCTTACAGGAAGTTAAGCGGGGCAGACTCTCTTGCCTTTGTGCTCTTTATTTGGTTTGCTCCTGACAGGACACTCCCAGCTCCACCTACCTTCCTGCTCACACTTTGTGACAAAATCTTTGGCTGGACCAGTCTGAGTGGAATAAGCAAAAGGGTAACATTGCTCAGAACCAGGCATGACATTTGGAATACACAACTTCCGTCTGCAAATTTAAAATAAGGATGGAACAAAAAAAATGCGCAGCCAATATGTCAATATTTATTTTTTAAAGCCAGGTTCTCCACCTCACTGGGTTAAAACCAGTGATTGAGCTGTAGCGTCTCCACCACCAACTCCCCTTGCAAGATGGGCATTTGTGTATGGCAAATTAAATCAGGTAAACACAATATTAGTTACAATATATGCACCGGTTATAGATGACCCTCTCCCTATTTTGCAACTCAAACAAGCACTAACGGGGATACCAGGGCAAATATTATGGGGGGCGATTTTAATTGTTTACAAAATCCTACAATTGATTCATCCCAAAAAGATCGACGCCAGAATAAGCCCCAAGTAGCCATTGCTTTACAGAGTTACAAAACAGATCTGGATATGTTTGATTTTTGGCGTTCCCAAAATCCATCCAAACGCGTAGACTCTTGCCATTCTGCAAAATACAATTCAGCCTCTAGGTTGGACTTCTTTTTAACATCCCATGGTCTAGAAGTTTGCAATTATGAACATCTACCTAACGCATTTTCAGACTATGCACTACTTAAACTGGAAATAATTATAGGAAACCAGGAAAAAGAGGGACCTAGAAGATGGTATTTTAATAAAATTAACCTTGCAGAACCACAATGGTGTACAGAAATTGAGGAGGAGATAGAGGAATTTTTCACTCTGAATAGAGGGTCCGCTACAATCAATGTGATTTGGGACGCATTCAAGGCCACATTGAGAAGAATAATTACCTCCAAAGAAATACCTAAACAGAGGGAAAAAAGGGAGGAGAAAATTCATTTACAGATAAATCTTGTGCATGCAAACGAAGAACATTATAGAGTCAGATCTTTAGTTACTAGGCAGAAGGTAGCAGAGGCAAAAAAAAAATGAGGGAATTTTACTACGACTTGGGCGATACAGCTAGTAGTCTTTACACACAAAAGCTCTATGAAGAGAGTGAATACACAGGTAGACTCCTAGCGTGGCAAGCTAAAGAAAACCAAGTCCGCAATAGGATAGATCGCCTTTATGACCCTGTCACCAAAGTGCATGTGCAGACTACTACATCTATAGGAGAGATGTTTTTAAAGCACTATGAGGGAGTCTATCAGACTAGTGAAGGGGCTGTGAGTGAAACAATTTTTGAGTTTCTAGGTGCACTTCAAATTCCCAAATTAGGAAACAAGTATAAAAAATGTTTAGTGGAGGAGTTTACAAAGGCAGAATTAGATCTTGTAATCAGCTCCCTCTCTAGCGGCAAAGCCACTGGGGAGGATGGTTTTCCTGCGGAATTTTAAAAAAAATTCGATGGCACCTTTTGTACAGAGTTCCTGTTATTAGCTAATTATTTATTACAAGGAGGTCTGCCGCCGGAATCCTTCCGCACTGCAGTTGTGGTCAGTATTCTGAAAAAAGGAAAAGATAAGGAAAATATGAACTCCTATAGACCAATAAGTCTTTTAAATACAGACTACAAAATATTTACGAAACTCCTGGCGAACCGACTTAACAAAATAGTAGGAGGACTTGTTGGACCAGACCAGCGCGGTTTTATAGCAGTGAGACACCTTCACACAATACAAAATTTTTATTAGAGGCACTGGATTTTTTAAGGTTAATAAAGTGGAAGCACAGATTTGGCTTTTAGATGCCGAAAAGGCTTTCGACTCCGTATCATGGGACTGTCTTTTTGCGATTTTGCACAGCTTTGATTTCCCGATTGATTTTATCTTTCTCTTGAAACAACTATATGAGAATTCTAGGGCACAGATTATTATTAATAATATAAATGTTGGGAGATGTCATATTAACAAAGGCACGCGCCAAGGCTGCCCCCTATCCCCAATTTTATTCGCCTTATTTATTGAGCCCTTTGCGATTGCGATTAGGGGGAAAATAGCTGGAACAGTATCAGTGGCCGGAATGACGAATATAAAACTTTATGCCGATGCTATTGTCCTTTTTTTAAACCCAAAGCCTACCAGTCAAATGGAAATTTAAAAAATCTTCTCGGATTTCCAAAAACTGGGAGGCTATAAGATAAATACGGATAAAACGGAAATCATTTTATGCAATTGCACGGTAGACACTTTATTAATGCAATTTAGGCAGATATATATTACTCTTCCTAAAAGATATTTGGGAATTTATATTTCAGAAAACCCGGTAGATCTTTACCCACTAAATTATATACCTCTACTGAAAAGGGTTGGCTCACAATTAGATCGATGGAACCAATTGCCTTTATCAATAATGGGTTGTGCCGCCTTAATTTGCATGTCTATCCTACCACTCTTTAATTTCCTTTTTAGTGCAGCTCCTTGTGCAATTCAGGTTTAATTTTTTAGGAAAGTGGATGCTATGTTTTCTTCCTTTTTATGGGCAAATAAGACTTCGAGATTAGCACTAAGCACTTTGAACTACCCGACCTTACAGGGAGGGTTGTCTGTTCCAAATATTAGAGATTACTATCATGCTACTTTTGCACATCATACTTTTATGTTTTTGTACACAGAAAATCATGAAGCGGATAATTTTTTATGAGGATGATGTTGATTGAGCTTAAACCCCTAGGATTATGTTTCATGTTGCTAATTTCCTAGTGGGAGCAGTCAGGATCAAGAAGAGGAAGATGACCAATAACCCCGATAATGTTGTTTTATAGTGGATGAAAGCAAGTACACTGTTTACACTACAGGGAATGTTTACTGAATGAAATTGATATGTGGGATTGTATAATGAATGATACCTTGTATTCCTATTTACCTGACCTCTTTTTTAAATGTATTTTTAATGTATTTTAAACGCATTTTTTAAGGTCATCATTTTAATACTTTCTGTAAATATTCTGATTGTGTAAATTAATCGTTATTTTATCCTGTAGTAACTATGTATTTTAGAACATTGTGAATTTTGTATAGTGCTATTGTGTTTTTATGATATTGATTTATCGAAATAAAGTATTTTGACTGACTGACTGACTGAGCTCAAAATCAATGACCCAGTAAGAATCACGAAAGACCCAAAGAAGGTACGCTACAAGTCTATACAGTGGATATTTAAGCTAAAAAAACAGCGCCTGAAATATTATGCATTTTTGGAATAAATAGCTCAACTAGTTTAATGAATTTAATCATAGGAGAGATGGGTACCCTGGATAAAAACATTCTGAGACTCTGGAAGGATAATGGCTTTGAAAACATTGGGGATTGTTTATTAGGGAGTAGATGGGAATCTTGGGAGGAAATTGAAAGGGAGATTCAGCACTCAAATACAATCCTGCAATGGTCCTTTATTAGCCTACATGCTGAACTAAGAGAGCTGGACATAAGTAATTTATTTGATAAATTACATTTAACTGAAGCGCTAAATAGTGCGACGCAGAGGAAGATTGGCACTTGGATAAAAAATATTAATGAAGATAACTCAGTTGTATTATATAATAAGGCTAGAGACAGGTGGAGAAAGAGAGAAGACATTGAGATTAACAAACTAACATAGGCTAAAGTTAACAAATTTAATAAGTCCATTTTCCGAGGTGCCAATTTTAAGCGAATGCAATTTTTCAGCAAATGGTTAATTTATAGAACACCCTGGTTTCTCCACAATATATATCCTCAAGTGGAGGATAAGTGTTTTCGCTGCGAAGAAAAGGGAACCTGGAAACATATAATTTGGGAATGTACCAAAATACAAGACTATTGGAAAGACATAGGAAAATATCTCAGTAATATATTCAATGTGACAATTACATTTAATGAATTAATTGCAGTCTTTGGCTGCTCCCCTAGTTCCACTCCGCATGATGAGTCCTTGTTCATAGCATCACTGGTAGCAAGATCACTTATTCTGCAACTGTGGAAAACGGATAAAGTACCAACTCTTAATGCATGGAAGGCAAAAATATTGAAGATTCAGGGAAGGGAAAAAAAATACGCATCACGATCAGGGGCCCTTAGAGAATACGATAAATACTGGAGTGTGCTGGAATGCTAGCTATTGATTGTTAACTTCTTCCTCTTTTTTATTATGTATATATTTTCTTGGAACATATTGTTAATCACTTCTATTATCAATATATCACACTATGCACAGTGCACTTTAAAAGAATATCTTATCCTAGAATTCGAATTTGTATTGGCATTATTATGGTATACTGTCAGCCTGTCTATCTTTGGATAATGTATTCTGCACTTTTTTAATTCCGATGTGAAAATTGACATGTAATGGTTATGTATCTTTTTTTATTTTTTATTTTTATGAACTCTCAATAAAAAATATATTAAAAAAAAAACAACTCCCCTTGCAAGATTTGGTCCCCTGGAGTAATTCCTCTTTGAACTGCCAGGAGGAGCTGTCTAAATTCTACCTTAAAGGGGAACAGCTGATCAACTGGAGCTAGACTCCGAAGAAGTAAGGCCGGGAAAGCTAAGGCGGGACAAGCTGAAGACATCCACTGTGAGCCTGGGAGAGATTTGTGCTGCTCCACAAGGGTAAAGCTGGGGAGCCCCTGAAGTGCCACATCATCATGACCTGATTGTGTACCCACATGGATGAAGGAGACCTAGGAACATACATATGTGCAAGTTCCCAAATATCTCCCAAGTGCTGCGAAGATGCGAGACTCTGCATGAAATTATCATGAAGCTGTGAGATGCCACAAGGATCTGCAGAGCCGTTCATTGGCTACACCAAAGACAAAATACTGTGACATAGAGGCCAACACAAGGAACTAAGGCCCATATGTACAAAGCCATTTAGCATTTCTTAACTAACCGAATCACACATGTTAAATATGCTGTTCGTATACGGGGACAATTGGGCTTCATTGTGTGCTTTGGCACTTTTTCTTCATAAGCTCCCAGTCTGGGACTCTGCTCCAGTTTGGCTATCTCACCTTAGGTGGCGGGGTGTTTGTACCAGGAGAGCACCAACCCACAAACGTGTGCTTTCATGCCATACTATTTTCTTCCCTGACTGTGAATGACACATGGATGTGCAGACAATGTAGCATAGCCATCGTCCCCTTTTCTAGTGCAAAAATGCAAATAGCTCTGATTGATATAGCCAGAACATAGTAATCACTGACTGCCCCTAGAAAAAAGTTATTGCATTCACTCCCCTTTCAACAACAATAGCCTTTGCTTTGATTAGGGGCATTCTAACACAGAACAGCTTCCTTTATCTATAAGAATTCAGGCCAGGACCACACAGAGTTATCCACTTCTTTAACAAGACATGAGGAGCTTGGGGACAGGCAACACATTCAAATAGACCTCACACATGAAGCATACTTTGAAATGAGAGGAGAGAAGGTAGCCATATTGTAGGAAATATACCTTTTCCATATGGTTACTGTGGACTTTTTTGCCTTTGTTAGACCCTATTTTTGTTGCTGGCTTTAGAACTGTGTGCACTTCACCCCTGCTGGCCAGTAGTAAAGTGTCTGCATTCTTCCTTTACACATGGTTGAACTGGCATTCTCCTGATTGGCACACTTAACCTGCCAATAAGTTCCTGGTTTATGGTACAAGGTGTACAAAGGACCTAGAAGTTAGTCAACTCCATCACAAATTGTGCTATCCACTACACTGGCAGTTCAAAAATTGACAGTGTAAAAATGGCTTCAGTCTTGTCATTGTAGCCTGGCTGTAACTGCATAAAAACTGCATTTAGACTTGCCAAAATTACCCTTTTGACAAGTCTATCTATACCTTCCTTTTAAATATTAATAAGTCACCGCTAAGACCTTGCAGCTGACAAGGCAGGGTGCATGGTATTTAAAAATAGGACATAAAGAAATGTAGGACCTCAATAATATGTTTTTGATGCAGGGCAGTGCAGTATGTTACAAACCTGCCCTGTGTCAAGAAGAATGTGCAGGAATGCATCATATTTATGATATACAGCGCATTCCGGTCCTTTCCACGGTGCTTGCGCGTTTTGGCTGACTTGCGCCAATATAGGCACTCTTGTACAATGGTGCAAGGGTGTCTGTGTTGTAGGAATTATTGTTTTTGTGCCGGAATTGACACCTTCCAAACAATCAATGAAAGTGATTTCCTCCTCCTAGGCGTGCTGCAGAATGCAGCACAAATGGAAAAAGGAAAAACGAGCAGAAATGAAAGCATTTCTCCTTGTTATGCCTGCTCCGGGGAGGTGTATGGTTTTGGCGCTGCTCCAGGTTTAAGCGATTTTGTAAATATGGGGCAGAGTCAAATCCATGGGTGTTGCGTGGGAACACCCACTGCAACGCCAATAGAATGCCTCCTTGATGCAGAGTAAGGCAACGCAGCGCTTTGTTTTGACTTGCCTTACTCCATATCTACAAGGCCATGCAAAGCCACACACAGTGGCTTTGTGTCGCTTATAGATATGACTGAGAGGCCTGCCCCACCGTAGCATCAAAAAAAAGGGACGTCCGGCAGCGCAGGCCTCTTGTAAATGAGGCCCCAAATGTTAACATGTCCTTATAAGGGCCAGCACCCAAAAGCTATTTTCACTGTCTGAAGGCTGGCAGACCCATAGAGAAACAGTGGGATGCAATGTTAGACTTTGATACTGTATCTCAAGAATGGGACCATCTAGAATAATATTTTTTATATTGATTTATTCTTGTCAGTCAGACATATCACATATTGCCATTTTAGGTACATACATATTTGCAAGTTACATGCATCACAACTAAACTTCAATATGCGTGTAGTCCCAAAAAATTATCATTACAACTGTTGACAGTCATTATATACATGCCTAGTACCATGATCTGCCCATAGGTATACAGAATAATGAAAGATCACATTGTCGACATTTGTTACTCGTATCCTGTACATATCCCATCTCTTGCAATACATCCCAACATAGATGTTTAGGTTGTGTGATGTGCTCCTGCACATCAAGTCATGTGGTCAGTCCTTTGGTTGCGTAGCTGTGAGGTACTGTAGTAACGGGTCCCAAAAGTACCTAGGGCGGGAAGCTTGTGGTAGTTCCTCCCCATATGTTTCCAGTCTCTCCGCACAATATGTCATGTCTGTAAGCCAGTCTTTGCATTGCGGTACACGTTTGCTTCCCCATCGCATTGCTATGCGTCTCTTAGCCATACCAAAGGGGATGATGGACAGA
Organism: Lissotriton vulgaris; assembly: GCF_964263255.1. Classification (NCBI taxonomy): domain Eukaryota; kingdom Metazoa; phylum Chordata; class Amphibia; order Caudata; family Salamandridae; genus Lissotriton; species Lissotriton vulgaris. The sequence goes on along the minus strand of NC_141685.1, from coordinate 997,288,482 downwards.
GCGCTTGAGCAAATCAAACACTCACCCCCAGTCAACTGATCTGGGTTTAATCCATCATCATTCTTTAGCTCACTCCACCACCCCAGTCCAGACATGGCATATGCAAATCAGTCTGACACTGTGCCTCATGGGAACAGTCCAGCCCGAACTGCCAAAGAATGATGATGGATTAAACCCAGATCAGTTGACTGGGGGTGAGAGTTTGATTTGGTCAAACGCTCAGTCCATCATCCCCTTTGGTAATGCATCTCTTAGCCATCAGCAATGTTACCGCTAGGAGTTTGCGCCTACGAGTCAGTTTAATCTTATAAATGCCTAAGAGGCACACTAATGGTGTATTTGGGATTTGCTCCATCAGCAGAGTAGTGAGGATGTTGGTTACTTCTATCCAGTATGGTTGAAGTTTAGGGCACGACGATGCCATATGCAGGAAATCTGCATTAGGTGTGCCACATCTGTGGCACCTATCGTCAATTCGTAAGCCGTATTTATGCAGCTGTGCAGGTGTGTAGTATGCCTGATGTAGGAACTTGAAATGTATAATTCATAAATTGCAGTTAGATGTGAGCATATGAAGCTGTATGCAGCTGTATTCCCAGTCTTCCTTGTCAATAGTATCCCCGACTGTTGCCTCCCACCTTTCCAGGGGTTTATCTGTCATACGGAACTGTGCACGTTGAGCTGCAATGTACAGCCGTGTAACTAAGCTTTGACGCGATGGTGATGTCATTAGTACCTACATCTAGGATAATAATTAAACAACTATTTGTGATAGTTATTAAAAATTAAATTCTGCTGCAAAGTCAGATTTTTAATAATATTAACTAAAAGTAACTTTTAGAAATTAATGTTTTTTCCTGCTTGAAGTTCCGGGAAACTAATTTGCATTTGATTCTCCCAGACAGTGATTGTTCTTGAAAAGGGGTGAAAAAGGGGTGAAACTCCCTCCAGGCACAAACAATATGCTGGCCTGACTGGCCAGAGATGACTCATCTGAGTTCAGCAGAATATGATGGGTGGGAGCCTTCTTTTGACAGCACAGTATCAAATCCTGCTTCACAGGTCTGTTGAGTCACACATAACACTCGGGGAGCACTTGAAAGGGGGAGAATTGGATTTCAAGACAATTCTTGTCTAACGCCTATCCAGTTGCTGCTTTTGTCCTACCAGACTTATGTTTCTGGGTTTGTTGTGGGTAGAGTGCAACTGCAAAAGTAGGTTGGGTAGGTCATGGCCTTTGAACCTTTATCGCATTGGCCAGAGACTGGGGACCGAAGTCTCCCCTACCCACTAGCTTTTGTGAGGTATAAATGTGGCACTTCCAGGCACCCGCTTCAGAAATCTTTTTGGACCTCCAGAAGATCAGAAGAGGACTAGATCTGCTGTCTGTGACCTGAGAGGAGTGCAGAAGGACTGGACCTGCTCCCTCTTGTGCTCAGAACAAAGTAGTGGTGGACTCCAAGTGTCAGTTAGACAATGCCATTTGTGGCTACAGGTCTGTTGCCACAGAGGGGTCTTCCATGAAAAGGCCTCTTGCAACAAGCTGCAAGAGGACTTTTCTTGGAAGACTGAAGCTGACCAGTGGCAACTGGACCTCAACTGGACCCTGCTGTTGGCCACCGACACCCTGTGCTTTTCTAAGTGCCTCCCTTGAGGCTCTGGAAGGATGTAGAAGTACAGCACTGTGATGGATTGGGGCTTAAAAGACTAAGGGCCAGATGTATCAAACAGTTTTACCCATTCTGTGTCTATGGGAAAATGTGTTCATACATCTGGCCCTAAGTCAGAAGGTAAAATCTTTGACCAGGATGAATCTGGTTGATGTGTCTGAGCTATCCTCCGTCATGGTTAGCCTCAAATTGGGTCTACATCCCACTCTACAATGACCAATAACTATCATTGCCACTTTGTGCTTTTTGATACTATTTCGACATCAAACTTTAAAACGTCATATCTATAGTTCCCCTTAGTACATTTTGTCATTTTTGTGTCCTTTTGTTCGTGACGTTTTACTCTATCTTTCTATTTTGGTTTGAGAATTTTAATATTCAGCATTTTGACTTTATTACTCATTTGCTACTGCATAAATACTTTGGGCCTCATTTATGAGGCTGTGCTTCACTTTTACGCCGCCGGTGCCTCACTTTTGTGACGCACCAGTGGCGTAAAAAATGCGCCTTATTGCGCCATATTTACAAAGTAACGCATCTAGGTAGATGCGTCACTTTGTAAACCCCTGCGCCACATTATACCTGCGCCAGGTATAATCTATGCAAGGGGGGGGCGTATTGACGCAAGGAAGGGTCATAGAAGTGACGCAGTGAAATCAATGAGATTTCACTGCGTCACTTTTAGGACGCCGTTGCGTCAAAATCTTGCGCCTGCCTCACAGCAGGCGTAGGACTGACGCAGGCCCTTTCACATGGGGCTTTCCCCATATGAAAGGATGCATTGCTGGAGTTGCGTCACTTTTGTGACACACTCCAGCAATGCATCACTTTTGCGCTTACAGATACGTCAGAAATACTGACGTATCTGTAACTCCTTGCGACATGATGCATCATACATTAAATATGACGCATCAGGAATGTCGCAAGGAGTGCGCACTGAGAAGTGACGCATTGCTGCTTTCATGCAGCGATGCGTCATTTCTCATAAATGAGGCCCTTTATACTTTGGCCTAAGTTAAGCATGATTGCTCTGTGCCATAGCTACCTGGGGATTGAGCTCTGGTTAATTTAGTGACTTTGAGGGGTTCTTCCTGAGAAAGGTTGTGCTTATTTCTTGAGGTGGGCAGTTACCCATCACAACCAATAATGAAATGCCCTGGCTATTGAGTCGTTCGGTATCCACATAAGGGTAGAGCGGGGGAGATCAGCCATATGAGTGGGAGCAAAGGAAAACCTGTTCTTTTTGTTTGCGGACAATACTCGTGTATACTTACAAGAACCGGAGATTTTGGTGCCACTCCTTTTGCAGGAGCTACAGGGGTTTGCTAAGGCTTCTGGTCTCCGAGTGAATTAGAGGAAGTCACTTGCGTTCCCACTGGCAACGCTGGTGGGGGGGGGGTAACCCCCGGAGGCATTGCCACAGGTTGAGCTGCGCTGGGTGCTAAATGAGTTAATATACCTGGGAATCAAGTTGCACTTGAAGAAGAGAAACAATACTCACTAAACATGGGTAGGGTGCTTGCCGTGCTTCAAGCCTGTGTGGTGTTCTGGCAAACACTGCCATTATTGATGGCGTGCCGTGCAGGCTCTCACCTGTTAAAATGGTGTTCCTGCCAAGATGCTTGTACATGCTGCTGAATTCGCAGCGTCTGATTCCAAGGAGCACTTTCAAAGTACTTGACAGTTTACTGGTGGCGCTCATTTGGGTGGGAAAACGCAGGAGGGTAGACCTCCCGCTCTTCAAGCTTGACCCTAGGCATCGGCCTCATAGATCTTGAGTTGTATTATCTAGCCGCATTCCAACAGCATGGGGCCAGATGGTGCCCAGATGAGGGCAATTGGGAGAAAAACCTTTTAATTGGGACCCCACAAGCAGCATACCTGCTATCTATATTGTTAGCAGTCCCAAGGAAGAACAGCATCCACCACATTGTGGTAAAACAAGTCACACAGGTGTGAGGGAGAGCCGTTGGGAGGGTGTTTTGCGCAAAGCCGATCTCCAAAAACCTACTGCTGCTGCGGATCCCCCAGTTCGCCGCCCTTGACTATGCGGCTGCCCGAGGCCCCGCAGTGGCCATTCAAGAGGTCGGGCCTCTAGTCACAGAGGGCTTCCCCCGCCCCTCTCTAGCACCCCCTCCTCCCACGGGCAGGAGGAGTCCTGAGGGGAGCGAGGAGGAGCTGGGTGGTCACGTCCGGTGCGGCGGGCAGGGCAAGGGGCACACAACCACCCGAACGACTACTGGGGCGCCGACACGGGTTCCCGGACCTCCCATGAGGTTCCAGGTTTTAGGCTCTGGCACCCCTATGTGCCCGCTGAAGTACAGTTCTGCACCTCTCCGCTTCCGGATCACCCTGTAACTCCGCCTGCAATGGAAAAGACACATTAAAAGTTCCAACAGTCGCCCCCCCATGCCGACACTCAGGGTAAGCGGTAGGGAGGGAAAAGAGTGTCCTAAAGGCGACGCGCGACGTCCGGAGCGGTAAAGAGGCAGTAAAGATGGCGAGGGGAGGTTAAATACCCCTCGCCCTGCCTACCGCCCCGGATGTGCGTTATTGGCCCTCCCACCCTCCCACCTGGCCTCACTAGCCCTGGGGGGAGTGGCTGACTAGGTAGGGGGGCGGGACAGCCCTCTGTAACTAAGAGCTCGCGCTCTTGATGGCCACCGGGTGGCCTCGGCCAGCTGCATAGTTCCATCATGTCCACAGAACACCCGCCCCGCACAATAACCAACATCCCGCAAATTAACACACAAGACACCATTGTTAGTTTGGGGAAGTTGCTGCAGGTTTTTACATACAACATTATGTAATCATGGTGAGTTATCTTACGGGCGATCAAAGCCTAGTAGGCTCTGGATGACCCCAAGAGGCGCTTTGTCCCTCCCAAGCAAATTCTGAATTTCCCGTCTCAAGTCCTGCACCTTCCCGGTCGGGAGTCTCGACACGCCTTCAACCGTGTCCAACTCTATGCCCAGAAACGTGAGAACCTGTGCCGGGCCCTCAGTCTTGCCGGGAGCCAAGTGCACTCCCAGATAGTTGGCCAAATCCATGAAGCAATGTAGCCCTTCACTGCACTCCTGTGTACCATCCCTCCCTATGAATAAGAAATTGTCAAGGTAGTGGGACACCGCCTTGACATCATATCTCACAGAGAGAGCCCACTGCAGGAAGGAGCTGAAAGCCTCGAAGAAGGCGCAAGATACAGCGCAGCCCATGGGCATACATTTCTCAAAGAAAAATTCCCCGCTCCGCTTGAAGCCTAGGAGGTGCTGGCTCACAGGGTGCATCAGCAGAAGTCTGAAGGCTGCCTCTATGTCTGCCTTTGCCAACCAAGCCCCCTTCCCTGCTCTCCTGATCAAGTCCACAGCCATGTCCAACGAACAGTAGGAAACAGAGCTAGCCCCCACTTCTAGCCAGTAATTTACAGAATTGCCCCCAGGCAAGGATAGATTGTGGATCAGCCTGAAAGACCCTGGCTCTTTTTTGGGGACCACACCCAGGGGGATACCGCAAAGTCGGGAAGGGGCGGGGATTTGAACGGGCCTGCCACCCTCCCTAAGGCCAGTTCCTTCCTTATCTTCTCGCACAACACCTCCGGGAGATCCCTAGCCGATTTCAAATTCTTTGTATCCCTGCTAACCAAAGGACCCAGGTAGGGGATTTTGAACCCTTCAAGAAAGCCCTCCGCCAATGTGGCCCTATCCTTGTCGTTGGGATAGCTCCTCAGGAGAGGCAGTAGGCTGGTAATGATGATCGGGGACGGACCTTTGGATTGCGAGGAACCCGCAGCAACAGTAGTCGCTGCACTGCAGGGGGCAGCCTGCGCGGGAAGAGAAACGGGAAGAAGAGGATGCAAGGTGGGACTGCAAGCGGTCTGCAGGATCGCGCTTGTCGTATGCTGAGGCGGGATGGGAACAGCTACACTTGCTGCAGGCGTGCGCAAATCTGCAAGCTTTGCCCCACGTGCAATTACCTCCGTTGAACAATCTGCACGTAGCTGGAGCGCCCTTTCTGAACCCTTGTCTGTGGAGGCCTCCCCCACCGCGACCTCCTCGAAAGGGCTGCTTGATACTCAGCTGCATAACTTCATAGCGCAGAAGGAAAACAACAAACCCTACCGCCTTGATGTTCATAAAGTGTTCTCAGAGTTGCATCTGTAAGTCCTCTGCGATCAGATGGATTGGCCTTGCCGGCGGCTATGTTTTTGCAACAGCTTAGGCCTGATTGGGGGTGATCGGTTTTCACCAGTGCTGCGGGGGGACCTTGCCTCTAGTTTGGACTCCAGTTTTAAGGTTGCTGTTCGGAAGGAAGCTAGGTAGTGGGGGGCCTGGACGGTGACGGTGGCCGCCGGCCGGGCTGTGGCAGAGTAACAGGGCGATCCGGAAGCAGAGAGGTGCAGCACTTTACCCCAGCGGGCACATAGGGGTGCCAGAACCTAAGACCTGGGGCCTCATGGGAGGTTCCAGGAACACGTGTCGGCGCTTCATTAGTCCTTCGGGCGGTTGTGGGCCTGTGCAATCGGGGGTTTGCCTAGATATGCCCCGCAAGGGGCATGAGTATAATGTTTACCATAAAGGGCAGCACATGGTGGTTCGCCACGGTGCTGCCTGGCTCATCAGGTGGGCAGGTGGCGAGAATGTGGCCTGCCCTTGGATCGCCCGTAAGATAACCCACTATAATTACATAACAACCTGCAGCAGTTTCTTCCCAATCTAACACTGGTGTCTAGTGTGTTATTTGTGGGATGCATGCTTATGTTGTGGGGTGGGGGGTCCTGTTGCCATGATGTGACTATGCGGCTGCCCGAGGCCACGCAGTGGCCATTCAAGAGGGCGGGCCTCTGGTCACAGAGGGCTTCCCCCGCCCCTCTCTAGCACCCCCTCCTCCCACGGGCAGGAGGAGTCCCGAGGTGAGCGAGGAGGAGCTGGGTGGTCACGTCCGGTGCGGCAGGCAGGGCGAAGGGTACTTAAGCCCCCCTCGCCACCTTCCCTGCCGCTTTGCCGCACCGGACGCGCCGTTTGTGACCTCGTCCCGGGGACACACAATTTTCCCTCCCTACCTCTCACCCTGTGTGTCAGCTAGAGGGGGACAGTTTGAATGTTTTAATGTTTTAATTGTCGTTGCAGGCGGAGTTATAGGGCAATCCGGAAGCAGAGAGGTGCAGCACTTTACCTCAGCGGGCACATAGGGGTGCCAGAGCCTAAGACCTGGGGCCTCATGGAAGGTTCCGGGAACACGTGTCGGCGCCCCATTAGTCCTTCGGGCGGTTGTGGGCCTGTGCAACCGGGGGTTTGCCTAGATATGCCCGCAAGGGGCATGAGTATAATGTTTACCATAAAGGGCAGCACATGGTGGTTCGCCACTGTGCTGCCTGGCTCATCAGGCGGGCAGGTGGCGAGAATGCCACCTGCCCTTGGATCGCCCGTAAGATATCCCACTATAATTACATAACGTTGTATGTAATAAACCTGCAGCAGTTTCTTCCCAATCTAACACTGGTGTCTAGTGTGTTATTTGCGGGATGCATGCTTATGTTGTGGGGTGGGGGTCCTATTGCCATGATGTGACTATGAGGTCCCCTTAATTAGGTGGAGCGAGGGCGTTGTGAGCTGTTGGGAGACATATACTTGGCGGATGGCTGTCTCACTTTCCAAGAAGCACGCAAGTCATTTGGGGTGGGCCCAGGCCAGTTCTTGCAATATGTGACTCTGGCTAGGGTTGTGAGGAAGCTATGGACATAATTCCCAACTACAGCCACGGGAATCCAGCACACTGGGTGCACTGTTGAAACTTGGCTCCTTCAGACATCCGGTGTCCCACCTCTACTGGGCCTTGAGGGCGGAGCACCCACACACTACTTATCGTGCCCTGGGTAACTGGGAGGCAGATGTACCAGAGCCCCTCAAAGATGCAGAGTGGAACAAGTCCTGCACCTTGGCAAAAGAAGTGTCTCCTGATGTCCAAGTTAAGCTGGCCTCTTTTTATGTCCTCCACTGCGCGTACCTGGCCCGCACGAGACTTAGCAAAATGTATCCAACCTGGACAGACGAGTGTCCACCTTGTAAGGGAGGTGGAGCAGAATCCAATCATGTTATGGGGCTCTGGCACTAACTCAATACTGGCAGGAGGTTATTGATGACATGCCCAGCTTGAAACCTTGATTAAACACTGCCTCCTGGGCTTAACCCCATACCCTAGAGAAGGAAGGGCTTGTTATAAGATTGCTCCATTGGGTCTGTTTCTGGCCTGGCTTAAAGAAAATGTTTAATCTTCTTTTTAACCTAAATTTTTATGAAATGCTTCTTTTTAATGGAAAAGCTAGGTTTTTAAATTCTAATGTAATTAACTTGTTGTACTTTTTTCATTTACAAATGAACATGTGTATATTTTTTATCATGAAGCTTTTATGATAATTTTTATCGAAATAAAGCCTTTTTGACTTGACTTGTTTCTGGCAAAGCGTAGAGTTGTTGTTGGCGGGCTTTCCCCCACCGGACCTACATTATGGAATGGTTCGGGCCAGGGACTGCATGGAATGGTCTTGGGCAGAACTGAGACTCTTGCGAGAAGTCCACACAGATGAGCGCATGGAGGATGGCTGTCAAGAATGGGAGCACATGATACATGACATGGCTGAAGGGGGAGGGCAGAGGCTAGATGGGGCACCGACTGTGACATCGCCGGGAGAGGGAACGCAGCCCCTCATGGTGGGTGACGCAAGGGCCACCCACAATAGCAAACAGTAATCAGAGACACAGAGGGCACGGCTGTGGGTGGGCGGGGACCCCAGGGACCGAGGCTGGAGTAGCCTGGGAACCTTCCAGTAGATAAGATGTGGGAGCCGAGACACCAGCTAGCCTCTCGGAGAGGCAACTGCAGGGGTCAGAGGTCGGGACAGATGAAACTCTCTATTTGTGGACCAGATAGATAGATCCCTGTGTCAATACTTTGACGCGGATATATTCAGAATCACGTCTCTATGTCAGCAGCAAGGGGAGGGGGCAGGGCTCGAGTCGGGGTACCACGCGGGTGGACGGCGTCCCCCCACTTATTTTACCGGGAGCTCGATAACTATAATCTGCAACTGAGTGTAAGCAACCTTTCATGGCGTCACTTCCTGTTGTGACGTCAGCGTCCCCCCATTTCTTGTTTTAGGACTTGTGCCCTGGGAGGGAGTGGTGGAAATGCTCTGTAAGTGTGCATGTCGGTTTGGCCAGCCGTCCATGGACGGCCAAACCAACATTTGCACTTTGATACCTACAGCCTGTTCCTTGGAGTTATCAGCAATGTGTGGCGAATTGTGGCAAAAGGTAAGTGCATGAACTCTTTTTTATTTATTTTTTCCCAATGCTGCCCCCGCCTCTCCCCCCACGTCGGATTGGCAGCAGCCGCCGCTGCACCCACTGCTACAAAAATCATAGTTTGAAAGCACTTTTATATCTTAAACCTACATCTTTTTGAGCATTTTGCTGTATTTATTTATTTATTTTATTTATTTATTTATTTAATTTGTATGGCGCGTTATAACCACAGGGGTCTCTAAGCGCTGTCTGACCAGATTTACGTGATAGATGTTATATTCACTTGAAACCAGCTGTACACCTAAAGTCTGCTCCATGCTTGTTTAAATAGTACGGTTTTTAGTTTTTTTCTGAAGGAAAGTAAGTTACTCTCCTTCCTGAGCTCTGGATCCAATTTGTTCCATATTGCTGGGATCGTGCTGGAGAAAGCACGGCCCCCCACCGTGGTCAATTTAAAGCGGGGCTGAGACAGAAGAGTGGCGTAGCCGGTCTTATAATGTATGTAATGAAAGTTTATAATAATGACAGATATTATCAGTGTTTTCTATGACAGCATAGGACTCTGACTTCCTAGCACTAAAAATACACACTATTCCCCACTGCACCAACCCGGACGCAGTTCTGTGGCTCCCTGGTTATACACACAGACGTCAGCAGTGCTCGCATTAACCAACAGAGGTTTCAGTACATAAAATAGTGCATTTCTCACTGATTAGTTTAACCTGGGTTTATTTGTTCTTTAAGGTGAGTACGTCATTTTACCCGCAGTTATGCGAAAGACCAACAAAATAATTTAAGTATATATTTTTCTTTTTAGCAGCACCTGTGACCTTGCCCCGCACACACTGACCCCGCCACACTGCACTGAGGGTCACAGTTCCCATGTGTTTGTTTATGCACTTCGAACACTGGTTGCAATAGGCCATTCAGTAGTTCATGAGAAAGTGGAGTGGTGAACTATGCAGGGGCAAAACACAAGCCCCTGCAGTCCCTGCGGCGCAGGGGTCCCCACCCTTCAGGATCCCCCAGTCAGCAGGGTTGGATTGGGAATAGAAACCGGCCCGGGCACGCTAAAAAAAAGTGGGACATATTTGCATATTGCCTTTCCTCAAAACACTGCTTCAGCGAATTTTTATAAACACCTGTGGGGCCACTTTTGCACAGGCACTCTGCCCCCTCTCAATATGCATACATTATTGGCCGGCTTAGCAAAAGAAAGGGAGTGACACCTCTGCCCGTTGATAAAAGGGAGATAATGGACGCCCATCTGACTCCAGAAAAGCCACTCAGGAGGGGACCCCACTGGGCCACTGGCGACATCTGAACACACCCGACACAGCCCAAAGTGGCTAGGCTGACGCAGTGTGGTACGGCCCTCGCCGGTCGGTGCTGGAGAAACAAACAGAAAGCCCGCCCAGGACACGGTGGAGAACAGAGTAAAGGGGCTGAGAATAAGGTGGAGAGACAAAGTGGGGAGTTTAGTTCAGGGGACAGACTGAACTGAGTACAAGCGACAGACTGGCCTGTGCCAGGGGCGTAGTTTTTAGAGATAAGGGTACCCCTGACACAATTTCCTAAATCAGGGTGTATTACTCGAGTGTGAACAAAACAAATGAGGTAAGTTGAAAATAAATGTGGACCTAAACAACATATATAATATACATACACCCTCTGAGGTTAGGTATCAATTCTTTTTTATTATTATTTATATATGCACTTTTCTTCATGTACAGATTAAAAGTAGAAAACAGAGAAGTTTTTGTCCTCTATAGTCAATATTGCACTGTAATTACACATTTTGATTACATGAAATGGTGATGTTTCCTATCATGAATCCAGACACTACTCAATAAATTTTACACAGTGCAACAGTGCACGTCTTTATATATGAAGATATTCCAAATGATTCAATATTGATCTAGACATATAAAAGTTATCACTTCATTTTGTATAGAGGACATTCATTTCTGGCATGGCTCTTGAGATTCTGTATCCTAGGGGCGTACACAGGCCCTGAAGGGCCACCGTTCTGCGGTGGGTGGGGGCTTAAACCCCTGTGAATATGGACGTCTCAGTGGGGTTCACCACATTCTGCAGGGTGTGATCCCGTTGTATAGTGGTAGTCTACTGAGCGATTCAGTGGATTGAAAAGTGGGCAGGGGCGGTTTCTCTATAGGGCCGTATGAGCGTTGACCCCTTACCTGCGAGCCCCCTACCTGTGAGCCATTACAAACCTCGCAAGTGGATTCCTGTTCTCCTTTATGAGGCAAGGCTACCACAGAACTGTCGCTTGCTTTAGGCGTTGTTTACGGCAGGCGACCAGCTGGGGCTGTGTAACCCAACTGCACATGTGAGGTTGGCTGGTCTTTTGTTATCGGCCAGCCCGACATGCGTAGTTCAGGATGCCCCAGTCGTTGCTGTAAAGTGAGCTAGGAAGCAGAGACACAACCATATCGGTCTCAAATGGAGCACTGTGTTTACCTGTCCCAGCCAATAGTCACACTGCTCTTATGGACTTTACTATTATAAACAGCATGAGAGTAGTGCTTTCATTGGCTGATATGGTGACGCTTTAGTTTCCACAGGCCCGGCATTCTCAGCACTTTAGTACAGCCAGGAAGAGCAGCGTGAGTGGATTTTGAAGAGTCGGCCCACATGACATAAAGAAGTGGCTCGCTGATGTAAGATGACATTTGTAATTATATTTTGTAAAGAAATGTAACTGGTACTTGTGTATAGTGCTCCAATACTGTCTGTTCAAGTTCTCGCAATGTAAAAACTACAAAAAATAATAGACCATGTTAATGCTTCGTTTGAATGCTAGGCCTTTAACTACTTGTGTCTGTTTGCTAGTGACTTCTTGCCAATTAATAACAGATATATTGCATAGACAAAACTTGCACTTTCTATAATAAAACGTGGCTATTCAGTTAATTTTATCAAGTTAATTTTTGGTGGTTCAGCACTCAAAATTAATAGATATATCAAGTAAAATGTAGTAAAGTTCTGCAAAGATTGTTATCCTGTTCACAACAGCAGGGTTCATAACAACATAGCACCCAACATTTAATTAATACATATGCAGAAGATTTCTTTATTCAATTGTTCTTTATTCATTTTCTTCTTTAAAAATTGCGCTAATGAACAGTAGCCACAGTAGCCAACGCGTTTCGTCCTACAAGGACTTCTTCAGGGCTCGGACCTATGGGCAACCATCACTAGGTCTTCTGAATGTTGTGACATTAAAGTGGTCCAAATTTTTATCATTTTGTCAGTACAAGAATTGGAGTGTGTGTGCTCCTCAAGGAGAATGCATTTGTGGTGTTTCCTTCTAATTTGTATCAAAATGCTCCCTCAGTTTTTTGGTTAAGTGCCTTGCAAGTCGGTTTATTGGCGCACTTTCGTTTCTTCTATTAATTACTGCTTCTGCTAGGGAAGGGGGCGATAGAAGATATATCTACTCTCTATATGAGAGACAGGTGAGGAGGGAGGTCAGCCTGCAGCCAACTAAGCAGTCAATCGAGGACGTTATCAACCCTCCTGCAAGCCACAAACAATCACTTTTGATTGTGTGAGCAGTCATCCAAGTCTGACCCCTGAGTCCAGACAAGAGATACTATTACCAGGTAACTGGGTGTCACTGAGATTACAACTCTGTAGCCACGGCCTTTCACTTTACAATCAGCTACCACTCTCCAAAAAAGGATCCATTAAAATAAAACAAAACTGCAGCTCCCAGAGTACATTAGGTTTCTACATTATATTCCATTGCACTTTATTCTGCATATGTAAAGTGCATTACCGCCTCTAATGTGGTATCGAAGGGCTGTCAGATCTTATCCTTTTTGCAAGTTGGGAATTGCGTGCATGAAAAGCCCCAACACTGCAGCCTCCTTCACTAAAAACAGATTATTTAAACAATAAAGTGTAATGCTGTATGCAAGCACCATACACCTGCACGTCTCTCTGTGAAATGCAGGAAGCATTGTGTTGAGCCCTGGACTGATCATCAAGATCTAGTGCATTAACGGATTGATCGATCCACCATGCATCCACGATAATACGTAATGACGGTAAAAGTGAACAAATCTTCTGTTTCGGAGAGTGGGTTGAAGGAGATGCGACCAATGGGAAAGAGATAAAATACAATGCAACAGCAACAAGTACCCAAATGAATGCCTTACCATTTTCGATAGTCACCAGCCGCCACTGGTGAGCATATATTTTTGTGATCTGTCACACCCCTCTAGCCCTCAAATTGAGCGGTCACTCCTTAGGATTCCCTTTATTAGGAAGGGCTGTGGGCCTCCCACCACATGCCCCACCCTCTTCCACCCCTCCCTCGAGCCCAGAGGTTCCTTTGTAGACATGGGTCTTGTATACGAGCACGGCGTGAAATTATATAAACCAAAATGACGAGAAACCAAACAAAGAGCGGAGTGGGATTAAGTCTGGATTAAAGTACTGCAGCTCCCAGGCTCTTGATATCTCAGGCGCAGTTTGGGGTCAGGGCCTGCTCTAAGAGGCTCTGTGTGAGGCCCAGGCGGAATGCATTCCCAGGTCAACGTTTTTAAACTCCACAAGATGTCTTTTGCATAACAGGCAGCTGCGCTGTCTGGTAGGCTGCAAACTAAAACAAGCATTTGCAATGCGATAGCCAGATTTTAAGCTATTGGCAATGTAAATGAAAATTCCTTTTATTTATGTGTTTAAAAAACCTGAAATAATAAAAGGCATTGTCATTTACAAAATCAATAGGTCACCGTTTCTAAAATGCAAGACATATTGCATTGCAAATGCTTGCTGTTTACAAGCGCCACATGCTGCGCTTTCACAAGCCACGCTCGTGTCTTTAGACGAGCCGTGTCTAAAGAAACGTACACGGCCGCTATTTAAGTGAAAGCACGATATGGGACACTTTTACCAAAAAAAGCATTTGTTTATCAAGTTGACAAACACATGCTTTTTTTGTAAAAGCGCCATGTGAAACCACACATGGCACACTGAATGCACTAAATATTGCAGGATAGTATGTAGTGCCTGCAGTAGGAGAAACTCATTTTAGAAAATAGTGCTGACGGACTAAAATAAGACGTACCGTGTAACAACCGAAGTAAAACGGCCAGTCCTCATGGGAGGTTACAAATGAAGACAAGGCGGTACTAAAGATGGACTAACAAGCCTAATAACAAATCGGAAGCCAGGATTTACAAAGGACAATTACACATGCCAATGACAAATATGGGCGGAGAGTCGGCGGGGCATCAAGTCCATACTTCAATAGAGCATGTCTCGCAGAGCAGCGCATGCGCTGTCAAGGCTTGACCTAATAAGGGTAGACAGGACTTTGTGGCAAAAAATAACACTGTACAGCACACATACAAAGTGGAAAATGTGTTAAACGTTGTCAAACAATAGGATTTTGTACTGGGAAAGTCCTCCTCTAGTACACAACGTATGCTTGACATCTCACACACACACACACCTTTGCACTGTGATGTAAAAGTGTGTTCATTGGGCAGGGGAAGAGAGAACCAGCACCTTATCTTAGTATATGTGGTGTTATTCTGCTCTCTCCATTTCACGCAACGCAGTGTAGTTCAGCAATATTATTTGCTGCAAACGTAGTAAATCAGCCTATACCACATTCGGCTTTACTGTTCTGTCCCAGGCTCTTTAAGGTCACAGTCCGTACTAGTGGTGCCATTCATTCCTTGACACCATGAAAGTTCAAATGAATCCATCAATTAAAAACCTATGCTGGCTTCCAAACAATTAATCTATTGCATGTCTTTCAGGAAGGAAGCATTCTGTTGAGGAAGCCTATTTATTCTTCATTAGCTGTCTTCCCTCGTCTGGCGCCACTAGAATTATGCGATTCTGTGGCTGCAGCGTTTTCTGCATAGTTATGGATTTTTTTTTACATTTCACCCATAAGCCATCATCTATTGCAAAATCTCCAGATTTTGAACGAAAACAAAACAGTTTCCAACTCAGAAATTACTAAATGGGAATCAGACACACTATTGAGGATAAATTATTTTTTTAAAATACGCACACACAAGTAAGTCTAGATTTTCTCCACATGTATGTACTTACACACTAGACACATCTTCAAAGTACATAGATATGGAGTTAGAAATAGTAAAACTTTACTTCCTTCTATGCACATTATTTTGTACCTTGATTTCTGTCCTTGATATTCTTGTACCAAGACTTGGAACTCCCTCCCCACCCACCTTCGGCGAACCCAAGACCATCTCTCCTTCAGGAAGCAGCTCAAGACCTGGCTGTTCGAGCAGTAACTTACCCCTCCCCCAGCGCCTTGAGACCCTCCCGGGTGAGTAGTGCGCTATACAAATGCCGTGATTGATTGATTGATTGATATACTGGGGTTCGATATTCAGCAGTACAATCTACTGGTGCCCATGCATGATGATGTTGTATCTAGCTGAGTAAGCTCTTCTGCCTTTCCTACTCTGTTTTGCCAGCCTACTAAATCAGGATTTCAAACTAGGCAGTTTCAGGGATGAAGTGGGAAGTTTTATGGCTCATGGATGGGTTCACTGTATGCTCACAAACAGCCCAATTGATAACCACAAGTAGGGCTGGTCTGAACATGTATTTAATCATTGGACAACAGTTTTGTGGATGGGCAGGGCTGCTGCTAGTGTCTCTGTGATTCCCTCCAGCTCTCATGAGCATAAGGAGAAAGGGAGACAGAGGTGGGAGGGAAAGAGTGCAGAAGGAATGAGAGCGAGAGGATAGAGTGAGAACATAGAGGGAAAAGAGAGAAGGTGAGAGACAGATAATGGATAGAAGAATAAAAAGAAAGAAGGAAGGAGGTGGGGGTACTTTGAACATTTATGCCAAGGTTGCACTGACTTCCCAGTCTGTCCTGACTAGAAACCACCCAACTTCCACTCAGAGTAACGTCCCCTTTCACAACCACTTCCCGTGGTAGCCACGTCTTGCCCCTGCCACCCACAACAATGGTGCGCCACCCACAACCATGACCCACCATGCACAGCCACAACCCCGCCTTCCATTACACTCATCCACCATCCACACGCCTACTCTCAATGCTCTGGATGTGGTGCAAATAAATGGATAAACTAAAATCTGTGGGGGAGGCATACAAAAATAAAATAACTAGGAACCCTTCACAGGGGACGTGGCCTAGAGGTGTGCTCAAAACATGATCTAGAATCCTATGCTGGACACATTGTGCCATTTGACCAGTATCTGGGTACCTGCATCTGTGCTTTCTTTTAGTGCATCCAAATGCATCACACTACAGGTAAACAACAAACTAGTCAGACCTATTGCCCGTACCAGTTCACTCATATTTATTTAATATCAGGTAAAACACGAGCAACTCCCATGTTTGCCTTCACATCACTTTCCACTGTAGTTCCCTCTCTGAATTAGTCACTTATATTTCCCTATCTGAAGTCCCTCCAGGCGCATGTCCTTTCACTCTTTCCGGCATGTATATACTTTCGTCCCTCCACTTCACCACCCCTTTCACTCTCACAAACACACAGTGTATTTTCTTTCCCCAACATTTCAACAGCTGTGTATCTCCTTTACACACTTTCGCGTAGTATAGCGATTACAATTGGCACATAATCTGGCCGTCGTTCCATGCTCTCTGCTGCAAAGCCAAGGATTGGATGAGCATGACGTCTGAATTTCTTTGAGACACAGCGGGAGGCACCGTGAGAAACTCGCACTGCCTTCAGCCTCAACTCCAGAGCTCTTGATCATGCCCTGGCATGAACACCCATCCACACCCTGAACTCAGCCAGGCACCCAGAAGTCACTCATTTTGCAATATGTGCTATACAAGACCCACATATAACAAGAAAACCAAAACCACAGAAACCTGTCATGATTGAGAAAATATTCCTAAGAAATGGGAATACACATACCATTTAATACAAAGTAAACCAGCAGGAAAGCAACAGGGAACCACACAGCTGAGTGGGGTTTGCTTAAAGTTTATTGTGCACATTGTTGAGAAAACAAATCAATGTTTTTGCCTGTGAAGTTCATGGATGTTAATTCACCAAAATGCCAGGGATAGCAGAAGTGACATCAAATGCCATTTGATCTTTACTTTTACTCGGACACAGATGTTTACACATACAAATACATTCACACTCTCTTACATAAGCGCACTCTCATCCGCAAGCACGCACACAATATGCATTTAAAATCATTTTCTACTTGCATGAGCTGCCAGCTAGGGTCATGTCCCAGCCAATTTTACTCCATTTTTTATTACACTAATGGTGGATATTATTCACTATTAGTGTAGTAAAAAAAACTGACAGAAAAGGAGGAAAGTGGAACCAGAAGGACAGCTGCCCCTATGTTCCTGGCACTGATTTTGCCACCTCTGAGGTCAGGGGTCGCAAAGGCACTGACAGGGGTCGCAAGGGGCAAGCCAAGGGTCACAGCAACACCTAAATGACGTCCATGGCAAAGTTAAGGACTCAAATATACAGCCCAGTAAGGATCCTTTTCAATAGTTAAAGTTCAAGTTCAAGTTCGGGTATTTGTATAGCGCACTGCTCATCCAGAGGGTCTCAAGGCGCTTGGGTAAGGGGTTCATTATTTGTCGAATAGCCAGGTTTTAAGTTCTTTTCTGAAGGAGATGTGGTTTTGAGTAAGGCGGAGGTGAGTGGGGAGTGAGTTCCAGGTCTTGGCAGCAAGGAAGGAGAAGGATCTGCCACCCATGGTGGATTTTCGGATGCGCAGGACAGCGGCGAGGGCTTGATTGGACGATCTTAGTTGGCGGGTGGGTTTGTAGAAGGACAGTCGAGTGTTGAGGCATTCGGGTCCTAGATTGTAGAGGGCCTTGTGTGCGTGGGTGAGAAGGCGGAATGTAATTCAATGTATATTATTGCAGGGGTTGAGCACTGTCAGGAACCCATTCACTTAAAGCTCTGCAGCATTCACACACGTACGCACAACGCACGCATGCGCACACACAAACACACACATCTCTCTCTCTGCACGAGAGGCACTCTCCGGGGCAAGTTTCAATGTGTGAAGAGACATCAGAACTATTCTTACGTGACAACAGGCGCATTTGTGCACTTTGAATTTACCTCACTGCACTTACGTAATCCCTTGGGCTTCAGGTTTAGTAGAAGGTGGGCGAGCCAATGAGGTGGTCTAGTGGCCAAGAAGCCTACCTATGGACCTTGCTTTGAAACCTGGCCTCAGCACTTGAGGATCGTGTCACTCTAGGCAACTGGCTTTATCTGCCAGGTGGTTCACAAAAATGAATGTGTCCTCATGTAATGCAACTGGTGCTATCTAAAGCCCTCTGATACCCTATTCGGGTCCAGTTCGCGCTATATAAAACTCTGTAAAATAAATAAATAAATAAATAAGTACTGTCTCCCATAGTGTATGGTACGCAGCCGCTAAGTTCACATCACATGAATACTAACTAATTCATATTATTCAATACATCAACATCAGTGCACAAGTCCTAAAAAAAGAAGTGGGGGGGACGCCGTCACCGGAAGTGACGTCACGACAGGAAGTGACGTCACGAAAGGTGGCTTGCACAATCGGGCTCATTGCTTCCCCTCGCTTACCCCTTAGATGCGATTGCATCTGCAAAGCCAGAGCGTGTGCTGCGTCCTGTGAGCTCCGATCTCCTACCAGAGAGGGCAAAGAGTGAAGTCCAGCTGTTTGGCAGGGGGATGGCGTCCACCCGGTAAAATAAGTGGGGGGACGCCGTCCACCCGCGTGGTACCCCGACTAGAGCCCTGATCAACATCCTGTTATTATTATCACTTGACATTTGTAAAGCGCGCTGCTGATGCCTCCTGTGTGGCCTCACAGCGCTCAACTGTGAGAGTTTGCTGCCCGCGGGACATGCACGTGTGGTTTGGGAGTGTGCGAGTGCAACGCGGCCTATGTTTGTATGTGGAAAGATCTGAGTGCGCGAGGTGAGCATGTTTCTGGAAGAAATGAAGGCAGGGTCTGACTGGGAAAGAAGTAGGCCCGGGAACCAAAATAAAAGGGGGCCATATTAGGGAATTTAAAAAGTGGCCCGTGTTTTCAAATTGTGTCTTTTTCAAACTTGTAAAGACGCACTGTAGAAGTGTTTTGCAAGTAAGAAAGACTGCACGGATTTGAGCTTGCTGCAGGCAATGTTTGTTTTATTATCAGGGAAACCAACAGTAAAAACCAGCCCAGCATATGATAAAGCAGGCCCAAACACAGCCAAAATACCAGCCCAGGCACTGACCTGTCAGATTAGCCAGGCGGGTAATGCCTGATTGCACTACAGGCGAGGTCGACGTTCCTGGAGTACCACGTTCTTCCATACCTACAACTACTACGTAGTGACGTCCTCCTGGCGGCCATGTTAGGCTCGGTTTGTTTTCTTAAGGCAGTCATTGTTTAAGCTGCACCCAAGATCATTGACTTGACGGGGTCAGTCAGCTGGTGTATAACAGGTGCCTGAGCTCTGCCTCCAGTCAGCAAAGGCCAAAGGAAACGTGCAGCCTCTGGGATCCTTGTGGTGTAGGGGGCTATTCAAGGGAAAGAGACGGAGCTGCTGGAGACATCTTCAGATCCGGAGCCAGAGCATCTCCTGTAACCACAGGAAGTGGAAATCTTGAGCGGCATATCCAGGCGGCACCACAAGCGGCAACCGCTCGCAGTTGTCAGGCGAATTTGAGAGACTGCCACATACGCCTTCCTACATATGTGCGGCTTTCTCCTTAATTAAACCCTGCGGACATAACTATACATTTACATTTTCGTGCTTCTCACTCCATCAATGTTCATCTGTTACACATCTGTTGGAGTACACTTACATCCATGTAATTGTCAGATAATGGCCAATTAACGATTGGCTAAAGAGAGGCAGCATTGGAGCAGAAGACCTCTCCCAACCATTATTTGAACCATCCCCATCAATATCTGACCCTCGAGGCGTTAGAATCTCCATCAGCGATTGTGAATATCTGACCACGGCAGGCAGCGTGGGATGGTGCAGGACACCTTTGCTTGTTTAGATCTGCTCTAGAGACAGCATTAGATGTTTAACCAGCCACGAGTTCGCCCAAAAAATCATAATAAAAATGCAAGCCTATATATTTACATATAGGAGCTTTTGGTCAGCCCTCTTCACCCATTGATCCGTTCAAGTGTTAATGTCATTCACATTTTTCTTCCACCCACCACCTGCATGGGTCAATGGGCCAGCCCACTTCATTTCATTTGCTGTGACTGACCTCATTTGACCTTGCACAACTGACAGAACAGGAGTAAAAGTTCAGTGTCAAGCCTGGTGTACCAGGGCTGCTGGGTACCTTATTTATTTTTAGCTTGTTGGCAATATTTTTTGTGTAGTGTATATGTTGCATAAAAGTATTTAAAAATAAAATGCATGCTTGCTGAGACCAGGCCTATTGGCTTGGCCAATGCTCGTTTCAAAATGTTGTTCTGTAATATTAATGTTGTTCAACTATTGTAACAGGAAATGGCATCAAAGAGGTACAGGACGCGCAGTTAGCCAAGCTATTGAGTCGCTGCCTTGCATTACTCTGCCCCAGGGAGGCGTTCTATGGGTGGAGCCTGGGTGCTCCCACGCACCCACCCATGGATTTTGGCGCAATCCCTGATTTACCATGAGTAGTAGACCTGGGAATGCGTCAAAATGCTATGCCTTCCCAGGTGAGGCGTAATGAGGAGAACTATCTTTATTTCTACACGTTGCGTCCTCTTTCTATGCATGCTGCATTCTACAGCATACATAGAAAGAAGTTAAAGCCTCGGAGGATTGTTTTTATCCAGAAAGGTCTCCCTTCCTGCATAAGACCAACCCTGCCCGCAACGCCGGCACCGGGCACCATGACGCAAGGGTGCCTGCATTGGCGCTCGGTAGCTAAAAGTGCGCCAGCACAAGGAGAGGACAGGAAGGCACCATAGAATGGTAAATATGACCCATTCCTGCCCTCGTCCTTTCACACATTGCTGCATTGCGTGAAATATGGATAAATCTGCCCATAGGTTTTAACCAAAGCAAAATCAATTAATTTCTTCCTTTACCTACATTTCTTTATCTTCCACTGATATGTTGCCACTTTTTTGACTAATAAAACTAAGCAGGGAGCGGTGTGGCTGACTCTGGAATCTGGGGCTCATGGTTCGATCCCCGGCACCGGCGGCAGATTAGCCCAGCACCATGTGACTCTGGGCAATAGCTTGCTTAGTCTTCCCGACTGCCCCCCAGTACCTAGAGACCCTAACGGGTGATGGTTTGCGCTTTACAAATGTGGAATATTATTATTATTATTATGCTAAAGTCTTATGTTCTGGGCTCTTTTAAGCCCATTAGAACGTTTGTGCAAAAGCAGGATTAGGTTTAGATTCTAGTTGGCACAACCACCTATAAATAATGTGGTTTTGATGCAGAGCGTTTACACATTTTAGGACATACTTATCAAGGGTTTTGCGTCACTATGGCGCCACCTATTATGAGACTTACCAAGCTATGCAATACCACCTTGCTTGACCCTGCGTTGCTTGGTAAATCTGGAGTAATGCAGGGCAGTGCAGTT
This sequence comes from Lissotriton vulgaris, assembly GCF_964263255.1. NCBI lineage: Eukaryota > Metazoa > Chordata > Amphibia > Caudata > Salamandridae > Lissotriton > Lissotriton vulgaris. The sequence continues at coordinate 997,266,912 of NC_141685.1, read as the reverse complement.
CACTGCCTTGAATTCCGCTGCCCCAGGGAGGCATTCCAAGGGTGGAGCTTGGATGTTCCCACGCATCCACCCATGGATTCCGAAGCATTCCCAGATTTCCAAACAATGGTAGACCTGGGAATGCATCCCCAGGGGAGGCGTAACGAGGAGAATTTTCTTTATTTCTCCTTGTTTTTCCCTCTTTCTACCTGTGCGGAATGCTGCAGTACAGGTAGAAAGAGGAAAAAGTCAGAGAATTGATTTTGTGCAGGAGGGTGTCCCTTCCTGCCCCAAACCAATCCTGCCTGTAACACAGGCACCCTTGCACCATGGTGCAAGGGTGCCTGTGCAGGCGCTAGGCAGGAGTTTGTGCTCCAGCGCAGCTCGCGAGCAGGAATGCAGTATATCTTCATAGATATGGCGCACTCCTGCCCTCTCCCTTTCACGCAGCACAGCGCAGCAAGGTGTCTTTCTGCATTGCGTGAAATAATGATAAATATGTCCTTTTATGTGTATTTGTCCTCCACAGGAAGGATACAGTAAAGCTAAGCCAACACAACCTTAACAAATGAGTCATGTTTTAAAATGACGAATTTCATAGAATGTGTTTATGAACAATTTTTATTAGGATCAGCAACTAATTGCATTAGTTTATTTGCTGTGTTGCATGATGCTATTGCAAATAAATTCAAACTTGAACATGACTGGAAGTACTGTGGGAAGTGGAAATACTAATTGTATGGTATAGTATATTTTAAAGACGTTTCTACCCTGTTTGCTCCTACTTGAACACACTGTAGCAAGCCGTCCACTCTGTAGTTGTGCCTGTTGGCCAGAGTGCAGATGTGTGTGCCTCCAACGACGCGGCATAATTTACAATGGCTTGCTTTGTATAAACAATCGCAATGGACCGCACACCGCTAGCCCCTCCTCCGGATCGCCCCTCGGGACTCTGGTACATGGAGTTCTTGAGTGGTTCACCCCAGTGGGTGCAAGTAGGTACTTGTGGAACTGATGATCTCTAGACCCGATACATGTCCCGGGCTTGCTTTGTATGCCTAAGGTTTGTGCCTTTACGTGTATATGTTGCCTAAAAGCATTAAAATACATACTATTAATGTTATATATTAATATCAATATATTACATGCCTTGTTATTCTACACACATCATTAGTTTTATAAATTGCCTGAATGACGTCATTGGAAAACAGTGAGAGAATTTTTTTAATTCATAATGAAAAATGTATAATGACATCATTTGTTATGCCCACGGCATCATCCGAGCCCTAGAGTACACACCAGATGAGTCTCCCGTGGCTAGGATCAATCAGAGAGGCAACTCTCAGACAAAGTGGCTTTCCAGCGTGGCTCTTTGCCCTTTAATTAGAGCTTAAAACTCAGCAAATTCAAGTCAATCAAATGAAGTGAGGCATCAACCTGGGAAATGGTGTTCTGAAATCAACAATGTTTTCCCTCTGGGCCTGAAGCCTCGATGCCAGTCCTAATGGAAAAATTGGAATGTTAGCAGGCTCTCTCGGGATTTGAGATCAATATGGTCAAATTGGAGGTGCCCAATCTGACGCTGTAGACCAGATGACATCATTAAAGATACCTTTCTTCAGCGTAGTGCTTAATTTAGGCCGGTGGTTTCCGGTGCTTGGCTCCCACGCTTCTTTGTCAACACTGGCACTTTTGACAGCTTGCCACATTGTGGCACTGTCCGGTGAATTTAGAGATGAACACAGCATCAGGAATCTAGAACCTTTCAGGAAAAAACTTAAAACTTACCTCTTTACCCTGCCATAAAATCTATCAAAACTCCCCCCCTACAGCTTCAAATCACACAGTAAACTGTCCAATGTAAGCAACAGCGCAGAGATATCCCTTCGGGAATTGACTCAGGCGCTTAACAAGCAAATAAATAAAATAAATAAACCAGTCGCAGGCCGTGCAGGTAACAGCGGTGGGGCCCTTTGAGGGGGGATTTCAAGGGACAATGCCAAGGGAAAATTAATTATTTATTTAATTTTCCCTCTGCATCGTTCCTCGAAATCCCCCCTCACGCTGACCCACCGCCCCACCGCTGTTAACTGCACACCGCCCCACCGCTTTTAACTGCACGGACTGCGGCTGACAGCAACAGTTGTTTATTACTTCTATATACATTACAATGACTTATAACTGCCACATAAACCATTCTTATAGCTTTGGGGGTCTCACATTTTATGAATTGTCACACATGTAACTGTGTGATGGGTCGTGGTTGTGTTGGTACTGTCATTAGCAGTGCTGGCGGAAGCAATGGGTGGTGCAGACTGCAGTGATCTTCTGACAAGGGCCCTGGCAATTATTTATTTTTTCTTTACAAATTAAGCACTGTCAGGGGAATAAGATGACAGTACTAAACATGTAACTCGTCTGTAAATCCCATGGTCTCCTGGGTGTAGATTACACTGAGCTGGTCAGTGTGATCTCAAGAGACCTGCACAATTGCCAGAAACTTGTGATGAAACAGCAGTAATCGAAAGATCAATTCTTCTGACAATAAACTATCCAGGCACTAGCTTTCCTTTTAAAAAGGCCTCCTCTCTAGGTACGTCAAACCGTATATTGTAATTTATAGGGGTGGGTGGAATGTTTCATTCCGCCCGTGCAAGTGGTGGAATTTGGCAACTCCGTTTTACCCTTGTAATGCGAATTTCAAGCCAAATTCCACTAGTCCCCGCGTGGTGGAATTTTTTTCTGCGAGTCTCCAGAAATATGAGCATGAGTGAGATTTGGTGTTCCCTAGCTTCATTTTCTAACGTGGGCAGTCACAGGTGGTCATGAGCCGTCGCAGTCAGAAGGCTGCTTCTCGAATAGATTTGCTGCTGTTCAAGTAGATTTTATACTCAAGTGTGAGCAAAATCAACTCGAATGGCTGCATGCCTTACACACCCCATGGTGCAATTGACGTTGATTTTTCAGTGCTGCTCACGCTACTGGTGCTAAATTGCAGTGCAAGTAGCGCAGTTAATAATTTCCTCCCTTTGGCGGAACTCTGTGAAATCTCACTGAGTTTTTATGTCACTCCTCGAAATTCCACAAAGTGAAACTCTGTGAGTTCCGCCCATCCCAGGTAATTTAATAAGGGAAGGGGAGAGCAATCATAACATCTAATCAGAGAATTTCGCACCCACAGGAGGGTGGGAGGGCGATCTCAGACTTACTGCGATTTTATTAGGGAACACACATTAGATTTATACACCACTGGCTGGGAAAGGCAGACAACCCCTGATGCTTAAGTGACCACAAACCATCATAGGGGCTACACTAGGGGAACTGAACCTCTGCACTGTCCCTTTCTAGAGACAAGAGGCTTCTTCAATATGTGCAAGTGAAGCTGTGGGTAAACCAAGAGTCTATCAGACGCCGCATTCATTTTGAAAAATTATTGAAAGAGAAGACGGTTTCAGCCCATGAAGTTTTCCGGATGTACACATTTTTGACCACCACCCAGGATCAACTGAAATGCTAATTTCAAATGGCGAGGGAGAAGGAATTGGGGATACTGTGAGACAATGTCCAATGGAAAGAGACAAAGATGAGCACGAACAGTTTCGCAAAACATGCTCTACGCTCTGAAACCGTATTTAATGCGCCTGCCCGAGGCCACGCAGTGGCCATTAAGAGGGCGGGCACCTAGTCACGGAGGGCGGTCCCGCCCCCATCTGTATGTCCGGCACATCCGCCTCACCGGTTGGAGGAGGCGGCTTGCCGTGAATCTCGTCCGGGCGGCGGGGAGGGGCTTCCTGGGTACTTATGCCACGGTGCCCTTCTGCAGAGCCTCTTTGCCGCCCGGACGCCGTCGTGAACTTGCGGGACACTCTTTTGGACTCTCTTTTCGTTCTGAGGTGAGCGAGGCCTCGGGCCTACCCTCTCCCCCCCCTTTTCGTAGCCGCCTGCTCCCTCCTTGCGAGGTGTGAGCCTGGCGAGGCGGCCCGCTAGAGCGGGCTGCTGTGGGGGGGGACGTCCGGTTCCGTTCCCGGTCTTTTGTCCTCCGAGGGTTGTTTTCATGTTCCGTGCGGGCCCGGCCTGTACATGTCGGGCCCCGCTGTATTTCCTAATACCTGCTAGTCCCGTTTCACGCCGGATCGGTGACCCTATGCTTTGTGTAATTTCTCCGGCCTTGGGGGGGAGGGTGAGGGTACAGTTGCCGCAAGATGGGGCCTGTATTCTCGGCAAGCACAATGCCTCCGTTTCCCCCCCCCCATTTCGGCATGTCCGGTGGCCATTTTGTGTGGTATTGTGGTCGGGCGTACAGTTAGTTTCAAGTGGGGGCCGCGTGCTTGGTCAAGGGTATTTGTCTAGGTTGAGCGCGCGTGCGTTTTATGTGGTGTTCACAATGGGGGCAGTAATGAAGAGAGTATCAGATGCCGAAGCTGGGTGCTTCACGGAGCTCGGTCCACAATGGGCGCGGGACTCCACGTGCGCTCGTTGCAAAGTTACCGCGCAGCCCGTCCCTCTACGTACCCAAGAATTTCCCCTATCCCCCCATTGACTGCCAGACGCTCATTGTATATTCGCTGTTCCATGTTTATTTAAAACGGGATATCCAAGTCTGCGGCATATCCATGTTTGCATTTAAGATTTTATCAACAAGTTGTTATGCATCGTGCTGATCTATGTTTATTTAAAACAGCATATCCATGTTTGTATTGAAGATCCTATCGTCAAGTTTTATGTCTCGTGTTTTCCATTTTCTGTATGCACAATCGGATGTTTGTCTGGGAGGTGCGGTGGTATCATGTAGCCTGGATGGGCGTTCTACGCATTTCTGAAACATTTAAATGCTCGAAGCGGTAAGGGGGGGGCGCAGAGCTTGCCGGTGTCCGGTCCACGTGGGCGCGGGATCCGGCGAGCGTTTTAGCGTGTCCCCCTCGAGCTGCCATACGCATAGCTTATATTTCAATATGTGTTCTGTTCGCATTAGTGCCTTTCGTTCCATTGGGGGGATGGCTTCGTCCAATTGTGCTACTTTGGCTATGTTTATTGCACTATTTGTATTTATTTGTGCAAGTTTCAGTGTGCCAGCTTTGTTTACCGATGGGCCCCCGCGCCTTTCCTGCCTCATTCAACCTGTACAGGAGGTAGGGTGCGGAGCGCGGTGCTGGGGAATCCGGTCCACGTGGGCGCGGGACCCGGTGAGTGCCCAGCGAGTCTCTCAACGTGCTTTGCCTCCTTCTCACTGCCGCATATGTGACTAGCCATGGACAGGGGTTCGTGGAGGGCAGTGGGCTGCTCGCGTTGACGGGATGTTTCCTTCATGGAGGGGGGGGTAGGGGGGGCCTGCTCGGGCAGGGGCCCGGGCCTGCGAGGGTGCTGCTGCCTGCCGCCTGCCCCCTCCGCCAATCGGAAGTGTACTAATTTTCGTACTTTTTCTTTCCTAGGAGGCGCCTTCGAAGCTAATTTACTCGCTTTCCTTTCAGTGTGGGCGCGCAGCGCCTGCTATTTCGGCCTCGGTAGTGTCCTGTGATAACATGCCACCCCCCCCTTTTTCTTGCAGAATTCGTCCCTATCGTGCAATCGCTACCGCACCTAGGCCTTCCGGGGTTTCCAAGTTGGCATCAGTGCATCCACCCCCCCACGCGTCCTCGCTTACACAGTGCCAGCGCAAGGTATGCTTTCGTGTGAGTGAGCGATTAGGTTGTATAATCAAGGGTTTTCTCGCTTCCTGCATTGCTTGGGCCGTATGCCCCGGGCCGTTTACCAGTTGTACATGAACTTTGGTGCTCATTGCGGCCCAGTAAGGGCATTTTTGAGTTCAAGACAAGGTGTTTTACCCCCCCTTTTTGTTGTTTCAGGAATTTTTTACCCGGTCGAGGAACAGCATCGGGGCCGTACATTAGACTAAGTCACGTGAATAATAGCAGAGGTATGTAAGTGCGATGGGTGGGCCTACCCTAGAGGGAGGAGGCCTGGCAGTTAGTCAATTCCTCCACCGCCCCCCCGCCCGGTTGTGTGTCAAGTCTTTTCCTTCCACAGGTCCAGTGCCATGGGGATGTGAGGGGGTGATAGCCTACATGGGGTGGGACGTGCGTGCTGGCTTGACAAAAGTCGTTTGAATGTAGTTGCTCACGGTTATCTCTTTTTGCAGGATACATCCGAAGGCACCATGGAGAGTCAGGGGTCCCCCTCTCTTTTTTCGCAGACATCCCAGAATGAGGATTCAGGGCTAGGACCGTCTCAGGACCCTCAGATGAAAGCCCTGTTGGACATGATAAAGATCAATGGGGTGGCGTGGGCTAGTGGACTTTTACTAGCCAACCCCTCTAAAGCACCGGGGCCGGCCCCCGCCCCACAAATAACTGAAATAGAGGTGGCAGAAGACACAGCCACAGTGAGGTCCAAGCGCACGAGGAAGCCAACAGTCAAGGACTTCCCAGCGGAACCCCCCTCTAAGACCAGGGCGGCTGACCCGGTCAGGAATGTGATAGTGCACGCCCCGGCATCCCCCCCAGCGGTGGTCCGGGTGTGCCCCCCCTCGCCCCCTCGCATGGTGGCTTCTAGTGCTGAATTCGCTACCCGGGAAGATCTGGGTAAGATTACAGACTCGTTGGCGTCTTTTATGTCGGAAATAAGAGCCAGTTTGTGCCCTGCCCAGGCACGGTCACCTGTTGCAATGCAATCTGTAATTTTGCCACCGCCAGTAGTGGCCCCTTTTCCTTCTGCCGGGGAGGCAGACGTGGTGCAAGTGTGGGGTGGTACTTCTGCCCAAGGGGGGGATAATGCTGGTCCCATCAATGTTCCTATTGTTACTCCGGTCAGCTCTCCTACCAGTCTGCTGACTGGAGCTCCTCTCCCACAGGTTTTGCTGCCGGCGCAGAGTGTGTCCCAGGAGGCCCTCTCGCCCGCAGTGGTCCCAGTCCAGCCCCAGGTGGGTGCATCTGCCGCTCCTCCACCCTTGCCAGCTGTCAGTTCTGTGGCCCCTCCGACAGCTGTGGTGTCCATCCCCGCGCCCACAGTCCTGATGACTATGGCACCTCTTCTGTCTGGCAAATGTTCCCTGGCCTGGCAAGTCCCTCAGGCGGCTAAGGAGGGCATTTGGCGGAGGGAATTCATAGACATTTTCTCGCTCCTCATGCTGGGGGCGGATGGGGTGGATGTGAGAAGGATGGGGTCGAAGGACGAAGAAAAGAAAGCACGCTTCCAAACCTGGCCCGAGAAGACAATAAAAAACTGGCGCCAGGCATTTGCCATCCTGGCGGCTGTCATAACTGAGCGTTTCCCGGAGCAGGCACAGGGTCTTTTCCAATACAATAGTGTAATAATTAACGAAGCGGAAGCAACATCGGGGATGGGGTGGTACTTGTATGATTGCGAGTTCCGCAAAAAGATGTCTGTCTGCCCGGAGCTAGAATGGGACCAGGTTGAAGTGAGACTGTGGATGGTCCACATGGGCAAAGGAAAAGTAGAGAGTGGTGTCAACAGTGTTGTCCAGGTTAGGAAGACGGAAAATGATAAGCAGTTCTCGCAGAAGAAGAGTAATTTTCGACAGTCCTTTCGAGGGGGGCGCGGGGGGGCAGTTTTAACAAACAGTACGCCAAGAAGTATGTTTCCCCCTCTTGTAGGATGTTCAATGCTGGGAACTGCACCTGGGGGAAAGCCTGTAGATTCTCCCACGTTTGCAGCAAGTGCGGTGGTTCCCACCCCGAGTCGTCCTGTGAGAAGAGGTCCCCCGCCGCCAATGCTGCCAGCAAGGACAAGTAGTATCTCCAGGGACATCCCCCCCCTCCCCCTTGTTGAGGTGCCCCTGCAGCCATACCCGCCCCCCACTCCTCTTAGCCCACCTGTGCTGCCCGCTAGGGACCCCCCCCATCTCAGGTCCAAAGGCCCATCTCCAATCATTTTACCTAGGCTGGTTGCCCTCCTTCACCAATACCCCAATGTGAAAGATAGAGATGCCCTGACTCAAGGTTTCCTCGAGGGCTTCAAGATCCCCTATCAGGGTCCTAGAGTCAGCAGAGATGCTGAAAACCAAAAATCGGTGAGGGAGCTCCCGGAGGTTGTTGAGAAAAAGATCATCAAGGAGGTAGCCTTGGGGAGGGTGGCTGGGCCTTTCCTGTCCCCCCCCCCTTCCGGACTTTGTCGTGTCCCCTTTGGGTGTTGTCCCTAAAAAAGAACCTGGGGCTTTCAGGTTAATACACAACTTGTCCTTCCCAGAGGGGAACTCTGTCAATTCCTGGCTGCCTGAAGAGGCCTGCTCTGTCTCATACTGTTCCCTTGACATGGCCATAGACCTAGTGAGGAGGGCAGGGGAGGGGGCCTGGCTGGCTAAGGCAGATATAGAGGCAGCTTTCCGTTTGTTACCAGTCCATCCTGACAGCCAGCACCTCCTGGGCTTCAAGTGGAAGGGGGGATACTACTTCGACAAGTGTATGCCAATGGGTTGCGCTGTCTCGTGTGCCTTCTTTGAAGCCTTCAGCACCTTCCTTCAGTGGGCCCTCACAGAGGAATATAAAGTGGCAGCGGTGTCTCACTACCTAGACGATTTCCTTTTCATTGGGAGGGAGGGCACGCAGGAGTGTCAGGAGGGCCTTGACTGTTTTATTGAGCTGGCTAGTCGCTTGGGTGTGCCACTGGCGCCAGGTAAGACCGTGGGCCCTGCTCAGGTGCTGACTTTCCTGGGGATTGAGCTTGACACGGTCCAGGGAGTGTCTCGTCTCCCAGCAGAAAAGGTGGTGGCCTTGAAGAGTGACATTCAAGCTTTGCTAGGCAGAGACAAAGCACCTCTGGGGGTCAATCAGAGCCTGCTAGGTAAACTAAATTTTGCTGCGAGAGTGATTCCTGTGGGGCGCGTCTTTGCAAGGCGCTTGGCCAAAGCTACCGCTAAGATTAACAAACAGTACCATTTTGTCAGGTTGACCTCTGGTCTCAAGAAGGATCTGCGGATGTGGGATGTTTTCTTGTCAGATATTAATGGGACTGTGAGGTGGAGGTCCCCGTGGGTGGAGAGTCCTGAGTTGAACATGTTCACGGACGCCTCGGGCCGCGAGGGCTTTGGGGCCATTCTGGGAGAGCAGTGGTGCGCGCAGGGTTGGCCCAATTCTTGGCGCAAGCGGGGCATTACATCTAACATTGCTGTCCTGGAACTCTTCCCCATTGTCATTTCCCTACACCTGTGGCCGGAGATCCTGTCCAACAGAAAGGTCTTGTTTTGGTCAGATAACATGGCGGTGGTACAGGCTATCAATGGGTTGTCTGCCAGCTGCCCCTGGGTGCTGTCTCTACTCCGGGAACTGGCTAGCAGGTGCCTGTTTTGCAATGTTGAATTTAGAGCCAGACACATTGCAGGGGTCACCAATGTCGCAGCTGACGCTCTCTCTCGTTTGCAGCTGGATCGTTTCCGGGCAGCTTGCCCTCAGGCGAGAGAGGAGATGACCCCCTTTGCGCCAAGGCTTTGGCACATCTTGGAGTGGAGCAGCACATGAGGGAACTAGGAGAGAAATCCTTAGCGTTAAGTACACGTAAACGCTACGCAAGTCACCGTGCTACGTTCACTAAAGTTATCTCTGACCTGGGTTTGCAAGCGTTGCCAATTGAGAAGAGAGTTCATGCCTTTATAGTATGGGCCAAGAAGCAGAAGAGATCGCATTCCTGGGTTTGCGGCCACCTAGCGGCCATCGGTCATGAGACTAGATTGGGTGGGGGGCAGGATCCCACCTCGTCCTTTGTGATTAGGGCCGCCTTGAAAGGTTGGGCGCGGGAGGATCCGAGGGCCCCGGATGACAGGTCGCCCATTGATTTCCCTTCTCTCCAGGCCATGTTGCAGGTGTTGCAGGCAGTTGTGCACTCTCGGTATGAGGCGGCCCTTTTCTCTGCTGCCTTTGTCCTAGCTTTCTTCGGGGCTTTTAGGAGTAGTGAGCTGGTGGCTCGTTCCAAGTCCGATACCTCTCGGGATGCCCTGGGTGTGGAGGATATTAATTTCGAGGGTGGGTTGTCTATTACGCTGAGGAGATCTAAGACGGATCAGTCTGGTAAAGGGTCTCTTATTAGACTCTCCCCCCTTGGGGATTTTCGTTGCTGCCCAGTGGCAGTTCTACGAGCCTTCCTCGCATTGCGCCCTCCTGGGCCGGGTTACCTCTTAGTGCATGCCGACCTCAGCCCCTTAACGAAATACCAGATGGACAAGATCATGTTGGCTTGCCTTGACAGGGCTGGTTTGTTGGTTCAAGGGAAGAAGTTCTCTAGTCACTCCTTCCGTATAGGGGCGGCCACATCGGCCTTCCACGCTGGGATGTCTCCAGGGCAGGTACAGTCGGTTGGGCGCTGGGAATCTGCTTGTTATAGGCGTTATGTTAGGCCTTGATCCCATTTCAGTTTTGTGTTGATTTTGTTTGCTGTGCTTCGTGATATTTGTGTATAACATGTGAAATTGTGAATAAACACCCTTGAACATATCGCGTCTTTCTTTGACAGGTGCTCGTGTGTGGGTCTTGGGGCACTCTATGGTCAGCAGATTGGCACGATGGGCTGCCATCAGGCAGTGGACTGGTACCTTTTCAGAGATAGAATGCGTGTGGTTGGGATTCCCGGGCATGCGCTGGCATAGCCTACTCTTTCGACTGCGGGAGGCCCTTGCCCAGGGTGGACTTCTTCCCCATCATTTAATAATCCACTTGGGTGGCAATGACATTACCTCCGTGGGGAAATCCGCTCTACTTCTCAAAATGAAAACCGACCTGGGTATCATTGGCAGCATGTTGCGTGAATGCGAGGTCTGGTGGTCCGAAATAGTGCCTAGGAGACACTGGCGGGGTGCTAAGTCCAGCGAGGCAATCGAGAGAGCAAGAAGGCGCATAAATGCGTCCATGAAAAAATTTACGCAGCGCAGAGGGCTGGGTTTCATTAAACATGATTTGATTCAGGAAAAGGTGAAGGGGTACTTCGAGGAAGATGGTGTTCACCTCACACCTGTTGGCTTAGACCTCGTCCTGCTGGACTTAAAAGAAGCACTCATGAGCAGAGGTTGCAGGTAGAATAGGTAACAATGGTGGGGGGCCTGTGCGGCAGCGGTTACCACCGCACAGGCTGTGGCGGAGTTACGGGGCGATCCGGAAGAAGAGAGGTGCAAATGATGTACTTCAGCGGGCACATAGGGGTGCCAGAGCCTAACCTGTAACCTCATGGGAGGGGCAGGAATCCGTGTCGGCGCCCCAGTAGTCCTTCGGGCGGTTGTGGGCCTGTGCAACCGGGGGTTTGCCTAGTCACGCCCAGCAATGGGTGTGTCAGTAATTAATTCTATTATACAGCAGTTGGGTGGTTCGCCACTGTGCTGTTTGGCTCAAACAGGCGGGCAGGTGGCGAGAATGCGGCCTGTCCTGGATCGCCCGTAAGCTAACCCACCATCTTTACATATGTTGTATGTAAATAAATCCTGCAGCAATTTTTTACCCAAACTTCTAATTGTCTGTGTTTCCTTTGCGGGTTTGGGTATGTGGGGGTGGGGGAATGTTCTGTAGCCCTGAGGTGACTATGCGCCTGCCCGAGGCCACGCAGTGGCCATTAAGAGGGCGGGCACCTAGTCACGGAGGGCGGTCCCGCCCCCATCTGTATGTCCGGCACATCCGCCTCACCGGTTGGAGAGGCTTCTTCAATATGTGCAAGTGAAGCTGTGGGTAAACCAAGAGTCTATCAGACGCCGCATTCATTTTGAAAAATTATTGAAAGAGAAGACGGTTTCAGCCCATGAAGTTTTCCGGATGTACACATTTTTGACCACCACCCAGGATCAACTGAAATGCTAATTTCAAATGGCGAGGGAGAAGGAATTGGGGATACTGTGAGACAATGTCCAATGGAAAGAGACAAAGATGAGCACGAACAGTTTCGCAAAACATGCTCTACGCTCTGAAACCGTATTTAAATGTCTCTTCACATAAATGGCACCATATCCTCGGTCGGATGAAGCCAATGCCAGAGGGGCTTCGGCAACCAAATGAAAGGTGATGACTATTACACACATACCACCTCCTTCTGTGTGCCTCTACAAAATGATTTCAGAATATTTGAGGTTAGTGCGGGCACCCAATTTTGACATACACAACTCGGAATCGCCTGGTAAGAACAAAATACAGTTTCCTTGTACCCTTATAGGCAACACCTGAGACTTTGGGGCAATGTGGGGCCTCTGCTTCGAGTGATGAGAGCAAACTGGGGCGATTCCACCACAACTAAATTCAAAGACACACCTTACATGTTCACTCTCTTGCAGGAAATGACAAAATGGTGGCCCTAAACCACTTGGCGACCTTGGAAGGACTGAAGGTGGCGGATGAAGAAAGCAATGAAGGAGTAGGGCACCATAGTGAGGGGGAGACTCACTGGTGTCTCCTCTTTGGTGAATGTGTCCTGTGCGACACTTTGCAGGTGTCGCGAAACTGATGAGTAGAACCAACTGCGTTCCGATGACCCCGGACACAGAAACAATACTGAAGCAGCTAGAGGGGTAAAGGGTGGCAATTGGCTCGACTTTTTGTGCATTACCCTGAGCAGTTAATACTCAGTAATTAAGAAGAGGTTTGTGGGCACCATTCTGTTGTACACAAGGCACTAGAGACCAGCGCTAGCCTCTGATCCCAGCTCCACAGTTCTGGCCTGAATGTTTTCAAGTGCCTGGTGAGAAGGCAAGGACTGAAATAGCTACACAAGGCCTGAAATAGCTGAACCACTTGCAGGATTCACAGAAGGAATCTGTAGAAAGGTAGTTAGCTGCTGTCAATCTCAAACTTTGTTTGTTTTGCTCTTTTTTTGTGACGAGCAAGTTCCTTCAATGTGTGAGAGACAGAATACTTATGATATGATAGGTAATGTTACAAACATTATTACAGGACATTTTCTCCGACTATACTGTCCTTTCAGGAATCGGAATCTGGGCATCCTTTACAGTTTTGGGATAGGTGTACTTCGGAATATCGAGACAAGAAGTATTGTGATAAAAAAAATATTGTGGCATTCATATCAAGAGTCAAAATATTGTGAAGGTAGGTATAGATTTACTATTCTTCATTGCACAACCACGTGCCTTAAAAAAAAAAATATACAAACACACACACACACACATGCGGGAGGGCATGTCAGTGTGGCCGCACCCAGCAGCGAACAGCTCTGTTCGCATGAAAAACCAGACACCGACACATAATTGCATGTTTATTTATTTAGCTGTAACGCGTTTCGGCAGTTCCTGCTGCCTTGATCACACACACTAGGCGCCATTGCTCCCACCATATAAGTAATGGGACACATTATTTTTAAACACAGTAAACTTAGTAGAAACACTTTTTTCACAAGATTGCTACAGCATAGTCTTTTTTCTTTTTGAAACCTTTTTCTCCTTCGTGATTTCAGCTCATAATCTTCTATTTTCATTCATTTTACAATTTTTTTTAAATATACAAAGTGCTCGTGCTGTGTAATACCATACTTCACTACAAATACAAATGCACATATCTTGATCAAATGGGTTTCAAGTGCTAGTGCTGTTCAATGGTAGTATCCTTATAGTCGCGGCTCAATCTACCATGATTGGTTAAATTAAAGGTTTCTACCCGAGCTGCCACGGTTTGCTAAAGTGCTGGTGCTGTATTAAAATATTCATACCGCCATCATTGTCATTAAAACATTTTTGAGATATTATGGTGCTTCTAAATCTAATGGAGTAGAATATTGTACTTCATATTGGTCCATGTACATTCTCATAAAAAAATTATGATATAAATTTGACAGCACTGGCAAATGCCTATAGATGTATATTCAGATCTTGTTATAAATGATTTAAAGACACTAGCATTAATGTCTCTGGAGAACTTTTTAAGTGGCAATAAAAGGCAAGGACTAAAATATCGTCAAGTTGTTGAAAAAATTAAAGTCAGAACTTTGTGGTATGTCAGTCCAATAAGAGGCGTGGTGCAGCGGCCAGGGCAGCTGACTTCAGAGCACAGGGTTCACGTTCGATCCCTGGCTCCGGTGGCAGCTTAGCTCAGCACCATGTTACTCTGGTCAATAGCTCACTTAATTTCCACGACGGCCCCCAGCGCCTTGAGACCGGTAAGGGTGAGTAGTTTGCGCTTTACAAATACGGATTTATAAGGGAGGGATCATCATCCTGTGGCACCTTAACATGTATAATATTGAGGCCAAGTTACAGTTGAGGGACATATTGTGTTACCACAAAGTACCACCAGCAAATAAAAAATTGGTTAAGCTAAATGTGCAATTAACTTTCCTCACTGTGTCGGTGTCTGGTTTTTCATGCAAAGAATGGTCTCCATTAACCGTAGTGGTCATGTGGGGTCAATTTGATGAGTCTGACTAGCAGCAGCTAGGCGGGGTCCAAGGATCTTAGTTGTGCCAGCCAGTTTGATGCACAATTTTTGAAATCCAGAATCCAGATAGAGAGAGAGATGTCAAACAAGGGTGCTTCCTGGCAGCCACTCTATTCAATCTATGTCTAGCAGACTTGAAGAACCGGATTAACCCACTTACTGGGTCTGTGCTGCGGGGGATCCGCCCAAGCCTCCCATACCCTTCATACACAGTAAAAGGAGACACGGGAGCCTTCGTCTGCAGGAGGAACCCAGATTTATTCAAATAGCCCGGGCTATGGAACAGAGTCCCAAGCTCGTCAGAAACAAGACAGAGGAGGCTGCTGCTTTACTCTGCAGCTTACAAGCCTTTTATACTTTTTCATTCCAGTCTTTTGGCTGTTAGTTCATTGTTCAATCAGGGCAGTGTTTGCAGTTGATAGCCAGATCCAGAGGACGTTTGTAGATGGTGACCTGGTCAAGGCTTGGTACACAAATCATTGTTCACTTGGCTTGATCAAGGCTCAGTCTTTCAGGTCATTGTTCAATCACTTTGATCAAAGTCCGGTCTTTCAAGTCATTGTTTAATCACCCTGATCAAGGCCCAGCAGTCAGACCTATGTCCTGATAACCTGATCACGGTGTCAAGAATGTTTACCAGGCTGGGAGCAGGAGATGAAAAACAAATCATTTACTAAGGGTGTGAGTGTCTTGTGGCTTTCAGTTGAACTGCAAAGAACAGGGGGGTTGGGTGTGCAACAGTTCCTGGGCAGAAATACAGGCTGCAAGATGGCTGTTGTCATGTTAGTTAGTTTTCCTCAGGCATCAGCAGAAACGATCAGGTGGGTCGTGTGAAGTGTTTGACACGAGATGGCAATGAAAAAGCAATGGACTCCCAGTACAAATGATGCCGATCAGAAGAACACTTTTCCTCAGACCCTCCTTTTGCCATTGAGTGGCAAATACTTTAAGAAATGTCAATGTTCATAAGGCCATTGGTTTCTTGTTGGAGCATCATCATCATATTGGTGTTGTGAACGTTAGAGGGTGGAGGTTAGATGGTCTGGACACACATTGTACAGAGCACTGGCAGACACTGAAAGCACAAACAGAAGGAGATCAGGACAGTTACTCCCAAGGCAAGGAAGAGGAGGATATTCCACCCCCACTGGGAAAGGATGCCCCAGATCCAGCCTGTGAGGGACCAGTTGCCTTCATCCAGATGAATTTTGGAAGAAAGGTGATGCAGACGTTGGATGGCATTGTACACTGTAGGTGCGTTGTCTGGGATGTACACGCAGCAGCTGAAGCCGATCAATTTACACACACCACCACGATCGGAAAGGATGATATCTAAGACCATTCTGTTTTGAAGCGTTATGAGGCAGTCCGCCTGCAGCTCTGCAGTGATGTTGGAGAGGGCAACAGCTGTTACTGTGATGGTGGCTTCAAGGACCCTGGTCAGTCCTTGTACCTGTTGGCCATGGGGCCCCAGAAAGGAAGGAAACCTTGAAAGAAGTCCCCCGTTTCCTGGCCTGCTGTATCCTCGGCTGATATGACGACCCTACGTTAGCGGTGCAGAGCGCCCTTCATTGACAGGTGGTAACCTCCATGGGTGGAATACGTTGGTGGAAGGAGGAAGGCCATATAGCAGGTACCAGACCAGTTACGGGGGAACTAAGTGTAGGTGGCAGTACCACAGATGAAATAGGTGTTGGGGAATGCCACCAGATTCGGAGGAGATGTAGAGTTTTACGTTTTTGTGGTATCACACGTACTGGTACCAACTTTCTTAGTCCCTTGGCCATGAATGCAGACACGGCCTTGCACATTTATGACATTCACAGTGTCTCGTTCATCAGGCAGTATCCTTCTTGTGCGGAATCTGGAAAATGTTTGTCGATTAGTTGAGTTGAATACTACCATCTCACAGAGTTCATCTGGTGATAGTAGCGTTGTGGATGAGCTGGTCGGGCAAAAAAGGAGCATTGGCATGGCCGGATCTGTTCCGCCAGAAGTCATTCCGAAATGTTCCAAGGGCAGAATTGGCAGTATCATTGACAGTGTAGGCCTCCTGCATCAACATCCACCATGCAAGACAAGATCCAGAGATGGAAAAGGGGTAGGGAAAGAATGGGACAGGGTGTATCATGGAATGCGGCATCAGTCCACACACCCAGCAGTTGGAAGTGTTCATGATCAGCTGGTGATGATGCAACATTTGGATGAAGGTGTTTTTGAAGAATTCTGCACGGCGGAGTAACTCGTGGGCTGGTAACTAGTAATACTGGTGTTCTGCAGGAGTTGGGGTAGGAGTTGGTGAGGTAACAGGATGGTAGATTAGTAACAGCCAACCAATGATAGACAGGATGAGGGAGATAAACCGCGTCACCACGGTGAACATGAAACATTTACTATGTCGGAGGCTGACATCTTGTTTCTGGATTCGGGTGTTTTGGACGGCGGCCATTGTGCTAAGCCAGGGACCTCTAGTGGCTGTCTGTGATTGGTGGTTGCTTCACTGTGCGCAGGTGCCAAGGGCCCTTATGGCTTACCTTAGTCTGACACACCAGCACTACTCTCAGCCGGGGAAGATCACAGCCTTACAGCCTATAGGTACTTGGTGAAGTCAAGGGCAAGCCTTCCCTCGGGGCGCAAGTTGTATCGGTCAGAATTAGGGACAGTATGGTCGAGGAACAATTGTTCTTGGTGTTGAGCAGAGTTAAGGGAGGGTTCCACCCTTCCTTTCAGTATGCTGTCACTCTCTGCTTCCGTAGATGTAGAATGCAGTCTGGCATAGCTGAATGGGACAAACATTGGGACTGTTTCTGTTTCTGAGTCTCCTAGTCCTTCCCTCATCCACTGATCATAGGGGAGGGGCAGAGGCACACGCCTGCAGTGCGATGAATGCACCCAATTCTTCCGACCTTCTACTTTCACGGCGGTGCGGGTGGCTAGTAACATCTGACGGGGTTGTGTCCAGCGGGGCTCGAGACTCTTAGTCCGTTGAAAATTCCGGATCAGGACCCAGTCACCAGGTTGGGTAACGTGTCCTGGGCCCTCGCTTTTATCAGGTATGGCCTCATGCACCTGGTGATAAAGAGTACGAAAGGTATTAGTCAGACTGTACAGATAATCAGTTAATACAGGGTATTCGACATTAGACAGTTTCTTAGGCCGTGGGACACCCCATACGTTGGCAGGTCTCCCAAACACAATTTCATGGGGAGATAGCCCTATCCTGGTGTGGGCCACTGTTCTTGTGGACAGTAGGGCTAAGGGCAGAGCATCAACCCAAGTGACACCTGTCTCTGCAAGTTTTTTGGCCATTTTAGTTTTTAGGATGCCATTGTACACCTCCACTAGACCTACTGACTGTGGGTGGTTAGCTGCATGAAATTTTTGTTTTATACCCAATGCTGTACAGACATATTCCATAATTTGGGCTGTAAAGTGTGTCCCATTGTCACTTCAGACCAAGCTGGGCAAACCAAATCATGGGAGGTACTCTTTTAATAGTACTTTGGCGGTAGTGATAGTGATGCAGTCTTTGACAGGGTAGGCCTCCACTCATCGGCTGAATGTACAGACCACCACTAGGACATATTTTAAATTGTTTCATCTGTCCATCTGGATTTAATCTATTTGGAGGACTTCAAAAGGGAAGGTAGGAGGGGATAATCCTCCCTTAGGAGTAACTGTGCCTTTTCCTGGGTTATATATTAGGCAAATCATGCATGTTTTAACCAGTTTGTCAGCATATGCTGGTATCTTAGAGTTGTACCATGTAGGTTCCAACAGTTTACATATCCCTTTTGCACTGATGTGAGCAGGACCATGGGCCATCGTAACTACTGGTAGCACGTGACTGTCAGGTTACATCCATTGTCTTTCCATAGTCGTACGGACCCAACAACCATCAATTCCCTCCTTTGCTAATAGCTCTTTCCACACCCTTAGTTCCTCAGGAGTAGTATGGGACTGAATGTCAATCACACTCTGTACTGTGTTTTCAACCATGCCCTCGTCTACCACCCACCTGGCGGGACCTCCTACATACATTCCTTCCCTTTTTCTAAGAGCTGTTTGTCTGGCCGTCTGGTCAGCCAGGGCATTGCCTTTCCCAACATCATCTGTCACTTTCTTGTGGGCCTTACATTTTATAATGGCCACACTTCTGGGCAGTGTCAGGGAGTCTAACAGTCGGTGAATTAGGGGGCCATGTTGAATTTTGGTCCCATGGGAAGTAAGGAAATTCCTTTCTTTCCACAACCTCCCGAAGTTGTGGGCCACCCCAGAGGAATATTGGCTGTCAGTATAAATATTTACCGTCATCCCTTTGCTTAACTCACAAGCTCTAGTGAGGGCCACTAATTCTGCTGCTTGAGCAGAGCACTGTGGAATCTGAGCTGTTTTTACTACTTGCCCTAATGTCGTGAGGGCGTAGGCAGCTGAGGTGTTACCACCTGACCCTCAGAGACATGATCCGTCCACATACTGTGTACCTTCTGGTTCTGCTATCGGGGTATCCTGTAAGTCAACCCGTCCCTCCGTCTCTTCCTCTGTCCTTAATATGCAGTCATGTGGGTCTAAGCATGCATCCTGAGTATCCAGTGGGAGTAATGTGGCGGGGTTTAGTACAGTGCATCTTTTGATGTTAATGTGGCTGGCAAAGAGTGTCAGTTCATATCCTGTGAGTCGTGCGCTAGTGAGGTACTGTGTCTTGGTATTATTAAGGAGGGTATCTACAGAATGGGGGACCATCAGAGTCAGGGGGGAGTTCATGATGATCCCCGCACTCTGACGGACCATAAGTGCGGCTGCAGCGGTCGCCCATAGGCATCCTGGGAGAGCCCTTGCAAAAGGATCTAAGGTGGCTGAAAAATAGGCACATGGCCGATGGTGACCTCCGAACATCTGGGTCAAGACAGCGCATGCACAGCCGTCTGTCTCATGTTCAAAAAGATAGAAATGTTGTTATAATCAGGAGTACCAAGGACTGGAGCAGTACACAGAGCCTTTTTTAAATCTTGGAAGACCTGTGCATGCTTTCTAGTCCAAGAAAAGGGACTGTCTGATATGTCTTTAGTGGTGAGGGCAAGAAGAGATTTGACCATGGCCGAAAAATTGGAAATCCACTGTCTACAGTATGAGGTTAGGCCTATGGAGGCTCGCACCTACTTTTATGTTCATGGGGCTGTCATAGCATTGATAATGGCTACACAATCAGCGGTGAGCTGCCTTCCCTCCTTTGAGAGGAGATGACCTAAATAGGTCACCTTCTCTTGACAAAACTGAAGCTTTTTCAAAGAGACTTTGTGATTATGGAGGGCCAGGTGGCGTAACAAACAGAGAGTAGCTTCTTTACATGCTGGGGCAGAATTTGCAGCAATGAGGAGGTCATCTACATATTGTAATAGTGTGGAATTATCAGGGAGTTCCAAGGAATCTAGTTGACTTTTTAGGGCTTGACTATAGATACTGAGGCTCTCGGTGAAACCTTGAGGGGCGCGGCTGAATCTAAAGCTCCGCCCACCAAGTGAGACACCAAAAAAATGTCTGCTGTCAGGATGTATAGGAATTCTGAAAAAAGCATTCTTCAGGTCTATGACAGAAAAGTGCGTGGCGTCAGAAGGGACCATCGTTAAGAGGGCTGTAATGTCGGGGACAACAGGATATTGGGAGATTGTTAGTCTGTTAAGGGCTCACAGGTCAATCACAAATCTGTATATTTTAGGGCAGAGAGCATCTCCATTGGTCTTTTTAAGAACGGGAATAATGGGACTGTTAGAGATATTGCCACGTGTCTCCTCCACTACGCCCTTGTCCATTAATTCAGATAATATTGTTAAAAGGGCCATTTCTCCTTCCGCGGGCAGTCGATACTGCCGGAGGCGGGGGAGAAGTGCACCTGGCTGGATGCGTACCACATGAGGGGATATGTTGAGACACCCTACATCAGTGTCTGATGATGCCCAGAGGGAGGAAGGTAAAGACTGCAATTCTGGTGGGAGGGGACCGGACAGGTACATATAGGAAGCTGTGGTGGGAGAAATTGTTACGGATACACCTTGGGGACTACATGATATGGTCGCATACAGAGCTTACAGTAAATCCATGCCTAACAAGTTTTCACTGCAACCTGTAGTAAGGAAGGGGTTCAGAGACAGGGCTCGTCACAGATGTTCCTGCAAAACCCACGGAGACATTCATATTGCCAGAAAGGGGTGCGTCCGGAACTGACAGACGTGCAATAGAAGACCTGGTGGCCCCAGTATCCAAAAGGAAATTCTGATTGTTCCCCATAACTGACATTGAACATACGGACCCCTTTGATCCACTGTAATTTGCACTCTGGTAATACACCTTTCCTGGCTGTCCTATGCTTGGTAGGACCTGTCTCATCAACTTCATCATAATCTTCATTGTAATAAGTGCGTGTTGTTTCGTACCCATCAAACCTATTAGCGGGGCGCTGCCGGATGGGAGCGTCAACCCTGAGCCGGCGTTCTTTATCTTGTGGATGGGGCGGGCCATGGTCCCTAGTCGGCCTCCCCACCTTGGGAGCGCGAGGCCGAGTCTTCCCTGTTCGGATGTTCAGCTAACACGGGACACTCATCTATCCAATGGCCATACCCCTTACAATAAGCACACTGATCTGTTTGGAGGGCTCCCGTACGTTGAGGGCTGGAGGATTGTCTGGTTTTCATCCTCAGAGTCACTGTCAGAAAGGTCAATTTCCAGGCCTCCCTTTGTCGCTATGTTGTGCAGCATGGCACATGCTGCCATAATTTTGCAGCATTGCTCTGGGTTGTACTTCATTGCTCCTCCTGTCTTATGTAGGCGTCTGAATCTGCTCTTTAGTAGCCCAAATGTTGTTTCTATCACATTCCTTGTTGAGATATGCGCTGCTTTGTATCTTCTTTGGGCGGCTGTTGCAGGATTGAGATAAGGTGTCATGAGGTAATTGCGCAAGGCGTATGCGCTGTCGCCTACATGTGAGAAAAGAAGAAATGTCAACTATATGTTTCAGATATGCATTTGTAACAAGTTTGTAATGCTGTGTAGCACATATTTACCTAGCAAATGTCCCTCTCCAAACTCTCCTCTTGCAAGTCGGGTCTTCATGCCACTTTGCCTGAAGATGAATGAATCATGTGCACTGCCAGGAAATTGCGCAACAATGTCTGTTATGATGGTTTTGGCATTACACACAACCTGAATGTTGAGGGAATGGTAGCATTTCCTATTTCTATACAAATATTCCTGTGTAGCTGGGGGACATATTGCAACATGGGTGCAATCTATGCAACCAATTACTTGTGGGAAGCCAGCTATTTGGTAAAATTCCTGCATAGTCTTAGCTAGGTCATGGGCTGAGGTTGGAAAACTGATATGTGCATGTATCCGGGAGATCATGGCATCAAGGAACGCTTTCAACATTCTTGATAATGCACTTTGTGAGACACCTCCGGCTACTGCAATTACTCCCTGAAAACTGCCTGATGCCAGTAGGTTTAGGCAACATAATATTTGTTCGTGCGTTGGGATAGCTTGGGTCCTATGTGTCTGGCGTTGAAGAATGGGGTCCAATTCATTAATTAGATCAAGAATCATTTGTTCATTCAGCCTATACTTAACATATATTTCGTCGTCCTGCTGCCCAAGCAAAGTTATGCGCACTCTGAATATGCGTTCATTGATTCGCCTCCTTCTCTGTCGGGCACCTAGCAGCCGCATCCTCCTCGCCATCAGGTACAGACCAGCCATTTTGAGCTCTCGGGCCTTGTGTGGGTGTGTTTTATACTTTTTTCAGTTGGTTTGCAGGTGTTTCAGGTTAGATTTAAATTTTTACCACCTGGTAGTGTCCCTTCTTAATTTGCAAGTGCAAAATTGCGATTTTTGAGAAAATCGCAATTAGTGATTTTTTATGCATATCAATTGCGATTCCTTATTTGCGAATCGGTAAATGCGATTCGCAGATAAGGAATCGCACTTGTCTTCTCAGATTATTTTTTGCGATTTCTCGTTTTTTGCGATTATTTTGCGAATTTCGCAAATCTTTGGATGTTGCATTTCTACACAGGCAATTTCGGACGCAATTGCTCTGAAATTGCGCTTCGCATCATTTGCGAATTCGCAAACGCTTGATGCATGTGCCTGTATGTCCCTTGTATTCTTTCTCAAAACGGGTAAAGAAGTCAGCCACATTCTCATCTTTTCGCTGCCTACAGGCGTTTATTTTATCCCAGTTAATGACAGTTTACGGCAAAAGTGTTTTCAAAAACGTCATTATTTTACCGGGCAAAGTCAGGATGGCAGCTTCTGGTTTAGTCCCTCCTACCCTTGCTTCTTCCATAGCCTGTAGGTCAGCCCATTTACCTCCCAATGCTACTTCATGGTCAGTATGTCGAATTTTGTCCCAAATTTCAGTGGGGACAACTGTACCAAAAAGTAAATCTATATCCTCAAGAATGAGAGTACCTGCATATATGATCTGACCTAATTCTCTGTAAAAGGCAGTCGGATTCTTGCGGGGATCTGGTAATTGTCCTTTTAACTGCATTACTTCTGACCTTTTCCAAGGAACATGAACCCAAAGCCTACGCCAGTGTGCCTCAACAGCCCCTCGGCCATTATTTTTGGCATCGGTAAGTGCATTAACAAAGACAGGGGCCGCCTCTCTCATTGGCATAGCTGTTTCTAGAGGGGTGTTGGGAAAAGTGATCATATCACGGTAAGCCATTAAAGCAGACATAGTGCCAAACATCCCCTCTCCCTGAACATCGCCTCTTTTTATTTGCGAGCTAAGGTCCATTAATCCGATGGGTGTCTGCGTAAGCGCATTCTCAAATCTTTGCATGACCAGGGTACACATGTATTCAGCCCAGGTGGTCTGTTCCATAATCGTCCACTGGGAAAAGGTGGACCATATTTCTTCAAAGACATAAATATTCCCGTTATTTATCCAACATTCCCAATGTTGCCTCTGTAGGTCATTTTCTCGAAGGGACGAAAAGCTGACTGCAGAGCGCAAGGAGGCCAGTCTGGGGGAATTCAACAATTTATATAAATCCTGCTTCTGTAGACCACGGGGAAGCAGGAAAAGGGCGTGTGGGGGTAAAACTGCAGGGGTTGGGCAGATGGAGACTTGTTGTCATTCCCGCAGCGAGGACAGGGTTAGCGGGCGTTATCTGTGTCATAGGAAAAATCGGGAGGGATGGTGTGACAGGGGAAACAGTAAGAGGGGCAGTGGGGGCAGGAGTGGGTGGTGGTGGGGGGACATGCGGGGTGTGAGGCGTCAGGGCAGGGTACATTGGGGCATATGCAGGAGGGCTTTCTAGTATGGTATCAAGCAAGGAACCACCTTCTTCTCCCCCGTGCATCTGACCCTTTCCTTTCTCCTCACAAGCTGGATAGCATTTTTGTACCCTGGCCCCATGCTCCCTATCAGCTATTTCTACTGATTTTGTTATTTGATTTTGTAAATTTTCTCTGGCATGGTAGGCCATTGACATACGTTCCTGTTTTCTTTCGTGAGCGTTCTGCTTTCTAGCTCTTTGCTCTATCTCTTTCCTCCAAAATTGGATGGATTCAAACATAGACGGGCGCGTTTTTCTTTTCATTAATTATTCCTCTAAGTTGGCGAAACCTTGGGAATTAAAGGAGCCATAAAGTGGCCACTGTAATTCTGTATTACTTTGTTTTGTATATTTTACCCAGAATGAGGAAAATATTATGGCAGAAGGGCCATGTTTAACATACATTGTATGGCCAGGGGTCCCTTCTGGAGGAAGCGGACAGGCCCCCTGTAGCTGGGAGTCCTGCGTACACATACAACAACATAATCTCTTGAACTTACTACTGACTGGCATGCTTAAAAAAACGGGTAACAGACACCAGCAAGTTTTTTAAAATCACCTCGCTTGCTTGGCTTTTGCAAAAGTCAATAACAGCAGAATCATACAGAACAGACACCAGCATTTTTTTTTAACTCACCTCGCTTGCTTGGCTTTGGCAAAAGTCAATAACAGTTTGGCTTTTGCGAAAGTCAACAACAGAATCATACAGACTTGGTGGGTGATCAGTGCACCCTTACCTTACAGGGGTAGTTCTCTTCTGCAGACGTAGGCCTGTGTCGTGCTCCAGAAATTATTTTCTAGGGGACTCCAGCGAGAATGCTGTCAAGTGGCCCAGACCGGGTGGGGAGGAACAGCGGGCGAGTCGTTAAGCTTACCGGATTGCAAGAATCCCTCGGGTAGGGTACCTCCGTCGGAGTCTCTCCGTGCACCCACTCACATCCATCGGGCCTGACCTTCGTGCTCGTGGAGTCTCTAGTCGGGCGCCATTTGAGGAACCGGATGAACCCACTTACTGGGTCTCGGTGGCGGGGAACCACCCAAGCCTTCCATACCCTTCATACGTAGTAAAAGGAGACACAGGAACCTTCGTCTGCAGGAGAAACCCAGATTTATTCAAATAGCCCGGGCTATGGAACAGAGTCTCAAGCTCGTCAGAAACAAGACAGAGGAGTCTGCTGCTTTACTCCGCAGCTTACAAGCCTTTTATACTTTTCCATTCCAGTCTTTTGGCTGATAGTTCATTGTTCAATCAGGGCAGTGTGTGCAGTTGATAACCAGATCCAGACGACGTTTGTAGATGGTGACCTGGTCAAGGCTTGGTACACAAATCATTGTTCACTTGGCTTGATCAAGGCTCAGTCTTTCAGGTCATTGTTCAATCACCTTGATCAAAGCCCGGTCTTTCAAGTCATTGTTTAATCACCCTGATCAAGGCCCAGCTAAGTGTAGGTGGCAGTACCACAGATGAAATAGGTGTTGGGGGATGCCACCAGATTCGGAGGAGATGTAGAGTTTACCGTTTTTGTGATATCACACGTACTGGTACCAACTTTCTTAGTCCCTTGGCCATGAATGCAGACACGGCCTTGCACATTTATGACATTCACAGTGTCTCGTTCATCAGGCAGTATCCTTCTTGTGCGGAATCTGGAAAATGTTCGTCGATTAGTTGAGTTGAATACTACCATCTCACAGAGTTCATCTGGTGATAGTAGCGTTGTGGATGAGCTGGTCGGGCAAAAAAGGAGCATTGGCATGGCCGGATCTGTTCCGCCAGAAGTCATTCCGAAATGTTCCAAGGGCAGAATTGGCAGTATCATTGACAGTGTAGGCCTCCTGCATCAACATCCACCATGCAAGACAAGATCCAGAGATGGAAAAGGGGTAGGGAAAGAATGGGACAGGGTGTATCATGGAATGCAGCATCAGTCCACACACCCAGCAGTTGGAAGTGTTCATGATCAGCTGGTGATGATGCAACATTTGGATGAAGGTGTTTATGAAGAATTCTGCACGGCGGAGTAACTCGTGGGCTGGTAACTAGTAATACTGGTGTTCTGCAGGAGTTGGGGTAGGAGTTGGTGAGGTAACAGGATGGTAGATTAGTAACAGCCAACCAATGATAGACAGGATGAGGGAGATAAACCGCGTCACCACGGTGAACATGAAACATTTACTATGTCGGAGGCTGACATCTTGTTTCTGGATTCGGGTGTTTTGGACGGCGGCCATTGTGCTAAGCCAGGGACCTCTAGTGGCTGTCTGTGATTGGTGGTTGCTTCACTGTGCGCAGGTGCCAAGGGCCCTTATGGCTTACCTTAGTCTGACACACCAGCACTACTCTCAGCCGGGGAAGATCACAGCCTTACAGCCTATAGGTACTTGGTGAAGTCAAGGGCAAGCCTTCCCTCGGGGCGCAAGTTGTATCGGTCAGAATTAGGGACAGTATGGTCGAGGAACAATTGTTCTTGGTGTTGAGCAGAGTTAAGGGAGGGTTCCACCCTTCCTTTCAGTATGCTGTCACTCTCTGCTTCCGTAGATGTAGAATGCAGTCTGGCATCGCTGAATGGGACAAACATTGGGACTGTTTCTGTTTCTGAGTCTCCTAGTCCTTCCCTCATCCACTGATCATAGGGGAGGGGCAGAGGCACACGCCTGCAGTGCGATGAATGCACCCAATTCTTCCGACCTTCTACTTTCACGGCGGTGCGGGTGGCTAGTAACATCTGACGGGGTTGTGTCCAGCGGGGCTCGAGACTCTTAGTCCGTTGAAAATTCCGGATCAGGACCCAGTCACCAGGTTGGGTAACGTGTCCTGGGCCCTCGCTTTTATCAGGTATGGCCTCATGCACCTGGTGATAAAGAGTACGAAAGGTATTAGTCAGACTGTACAGATAATCAGTTAATACAGGGTATTCAACATTAGACAGTTTCTTAGGCCGTGGGACACCCCATACGTTGGCAGGTCTCCCAAACACAATTTCATGGGGAGATAGCCCTATCCTGGTGTGGGCCATTGTTCTTGTGGACAGTAGGGCTAAGGGCAGAGCATCAACCCAAGTGACACCTGTCTCTGCAAGTTTTTTGGCCATTTTAGTTTTTAGGATGCCATTGTACACCTCCACTAGACCTACTGACTGGGGGTGGTTAGCTGCATGAAATTTTTGTTTTATACCCAATGCTGTACAGACATATTCCATAATTTGGGCTGTAAAGTGTGTCCCATTGTCACTTCAGACCAAGCTGGGCAAACCAAATCGTGGGAGGTACTCTTTTAATAGTACTTTGGCGGTAGTGATAGTGATGCAGTCTTTGACAGGGTAGGCCTCCACTCATCGGCTGAATGTACAGACCACCACTAGGACATATTTTAAATTGTTTCATCTGTCCATCTGGATTTAATCTATTTGGAGGACTTCAAAAGGGAAGGTAGGAGGGGATAATCCTCCCTTAGGAGTAACTGTGCCTTTTCCTGGGTTATATATTAGGCAAATCATGCATGTTTTAACCAGTTTGTCAGCATATGCTGGTATCTTAGAGTTGTACCATGTAGGTTCCAACAGTTTACATATCCCTTTTGCACTGATGTGAGCAGGACCATGGGCCATCGTAACTACTGGTAGCACGTGACTGTCAGGTTACATCCATTGTCTTTCCATAGTCGTACGGACCCAACAACCATCAATTCCCTCCTTTGCTAATAGCTCTTTCCACACCCTTAGTTCCTCAGGAGTAGTATGGGACTGAATGTCAATCACACTCTGTACTGTGTTTTCAACCATGCCCTCGTCTACCACCCACCTGGCGGGACCTCCTACATACATTCCTTCCCTTTTTCTAAGAGCTGTTTGTCTGGCCGTCTGGTCAGCCAGGGCATTGCCTTTCCCAACATCATCTGTCACTTTCTTGTGGGCCTTACATTTTATAATGGCCACACTTCTGGGCAAGGTCAGGGAGTCTAACAGTCGGTGAATTAGGGGGCCATGTTGAATTTTGGTCCCATGGGAAATAAGGAAATTCCTTTCTTTCCACAACCTCCCGAAGTTGTGGGCCACCCCAGAGGAATATTGGCTGTCAGTATAAATATTTACCGTCATCCCTTTGCTTAACTCACAAGCTCTAGTGAGGGCCACTAATTCTGCTGCTTGAGCAGAGCACTGTGGAATCTGAGCTGTTTTTACTACTTGCCCTAATGTCGTGAGGGCGTAGGCAGCTGAGGTGTTACCACCTGACCCTCAGAGACATGATCCGTCCACATACTGTGTACCTTCTGGTTCTGCTATCGGGGTATCCTGTAAGTCAACCCGTCCCTCCGTCTCTTCCTCTGTCCTTAATATGCAGTCATGTGGGTCTAAGCATGCATCCTGAGTATCCAGTGGGAGTAATGTGGCGGGGTTTAGTACAGTGCATCTTTTGATGTTAATGTGGCTGGCAAAGAGTGTCAGTTCATATCCTGTGAGTCGTGCGCTAGTGAGGTACTATGTCTTGGTATTATTAAGGAGGGTATCTACAGAATGGGGGACCATCAGAGCCAGGGGGGAGTTCATGATGATCCCCGCACTCTGACGGACCATAAGTGTGGCTGCAGCGGTCGCCCATAGGCATCCTGGGAGAGCCCTTGCAAAAGGATCTAAGGTGGCTGAAAAATAGGCACATGGCCGATGGTGACCTCCGAACATCTGGGTCAAGACAGCGCATGCACAGCCGTCTGTCTCATGTTCAAAAAGATAGAAATGTTGTTATAATCAGGAGTACCGAGGACTGGAGCAGTACACAGAGCCTTTTTTAAATCTTGGAAGACCTGCGCATGCTTTCTAGTCCAAGAAAAGGGACTGTCTGATATGTCTTTAGTGGTGAGGGCAAGAAGATATTTGACCATGGCCGAAAAATTGGAAATCCACTGTCTACAGTATGAGGTTAGGCCTATGGAGGCTCGCACCTACTTTTGTGTTCATGGGGCTGTCATAGCATTGATAATGGCTACACAATCAGCGGTGAGCTGCCTTCCCTCCTTTGAGAGGAGATGACCTAAATAGGTCACCTTCTCTTGACAAAACTGAAGCTTTTTCAAAGAGACTTTGTGATTATGGAGGGCCAGGTGGCGTAACAAACAGAGAGTAGCTTCTTTACATGCTGGGGCAGAATTTGCAGCAATGAGGAGGTCATCTACATATTGTAATAGTGTGGAATTATCAGGGAGTTCCAAGGAATCTAGTTGACTTTTTAGGGCTTGACTATAGATACTGAGGCTCTCGGTGAAACCTTGAGGGGCGCGGCTGAATCTAAAGCTCCGCCCACCAAGTGAGACACCAAAAAAATGTCTGCTGTCAGGATGTATAGGAATTCTGAAAAAAGCATTCTTCAGGTCTATGACAGAAAAGTGCGTGGCGTCAGAAGGGACCATCGTTAAGAGGGCTGTAATGTCGGGGACAACAGGATATTGGGAGATTGTTAGTTTGTTAAGGGCTCACAGGTCAATCACAAATCTGTATATTTTAGGGCAGAGAGCATCTCCATTGGTATTTTTAAGAACGGGAATAATGGGACTGTTACAGATATTGCCACGTGTCTCCTCCACTACGCCCTTGTCCATTAATTCAGATAATATTGTTAAAAGGGCCATTTCTCCTTCCGCGGGCAGTCGATACTGCCGGAGGCGGGGTAGAAGTGCACCTGGCTGGATGCGTACCACATGAGGGGATATGTTGAGACACCCTACATCAGTGTCTGATGATGCCCAGAGGGAGGAAGGTAAAGACTGCAATTCTGGTGGGAGGGGACCGGACAGGTACATATAGGAAGCTGTGGTGGGAGAAATTGTTACGGATACACCTTGGGGACTACATGATATGGTCGCATACAGAGCTTACAGTAAATCCATGCCTAACAAGTTTTCACTGCAACCTGTAGTAAGGAAGGGGTTCAGAGACAGGGCTCGTCACAGATGTTCCTGCAAAACCCACGGAGACATTCATATTGCCAGAAAGGGGTGCGTCCGGAACTGACAGACGTGCAATAGAAGACCTGGTGGCCCCAGTATCCAAAAGGAAATTCTGATCGTTCCCCATAACTGACATTTGAACATACGGACCCCTTTGAACCACTGTAATTTGCACTCTGGTAATACACCTTTCCTGGCTGTCCTATGCCTGGTAGGACCTGTCTCATCAACTTCATCATAATCTTCATTGTAATAAGTGCGTGTTGTTTCGTACCCATCAAACCTATTAGCGGGGCGCTGCCGGATGGGAGCGTCAACCCTGGGCCTGCGTTCTTTATCTTGTGGATGGGGCGGGCCATGGTCCCTAGTCGGCCTCCCCACCTTGGGAGCGCAAGGCCGAGTCTTCCCTGTTCGGATGTTCAGCTAACACGGGACACTCATCTATCCAATGGCCGTACCCCTTACAATAAGCACACTGATCTGTTTGGAGGGCTCCCGTACGTTGAGGGCTGGAGGATTGGCTGGTTTTCATCCTCAGAGTCACTGTCAGAAAGGTCAATTTCCAGGCCTCCCTTTGTCGCTATGTTGTGCAGCATGGCACATGCTGCCACAATTTTGCAGCATTGCTCTGGGTTGTACTTCATTGCTCCTCCTGTCTTATGTAGGCGTCTGAATCTGCTCTTTAGTAGCCCAAATGTTCTCTCTATCACATTCCTTGTTGAGATATGCGCTGCTTTGTATCTTCTTTGGGCGGCTGTTGCAGGATTGAGATAAGGTGTCATGAGGTAATTGCGCAAGGCGTATGCGCTGTCGCCTACATGTGAGAAAAGAAGAAATGTCAACTATATGTTTCAGATATGCATTTGTAACAAGTTTGTAATGCTGTGTAGCACATATTTACCTAGCAAATGTCCCTCTCCAAACTCTCCCCTTGCAAGTCGGGTCTTCATGCCACTTTGCCTGAAGATGAATGAAGCATGTGCACTGCCAGGAAATTGAGCAACAATGTCTGTTAGGATGGTTTTGGCATTACACACAACCTGAATGTTGAGGGAATGGTAGCATTTCCTATTTCTATACAAATATTCCTGTGTAGCTGGGGGACATATTGCAACATGGGTGCAATCTATACAACCAATTACTTGTGGGAAGCCAACTATTTGGTAAAATTCCTGCATAGTCTTAGCTAGGTCATGGGCTGAGGTTGGAAAACTGATATGTGCATGTATCCGGGAGATCATGGCATCAAGGAACGCTTTCAACATTCTTGATAATGCACTTTGTGAGACTCCTCCGGCTACTGCAATTACTCCCTGAAAACTGCCTGATGCCAGTAGGTTTAGGCAACATAATATTTGTACGTGCGTTGGGATAGCTTGGGTCCTATGTGTCTGGCGTTGAAGAATGGGGTCCAATTCATTAATTAGATCAAGAATCATTTGTCCATTCAGCCTATACTTAACGTATATTTCGTCGTCCTGCTGCCCAAGCAAAGTTATGCGCACTCTGAATATGCGTTCATTGATTCGCCTCCTTCTCTGTCGAGCACCTAGCAGCCGCATCCTCCTCGCCATCAGGTACAGACCAGCCATTTTGAGCTCTCGGGCCTTGTGTGGGTGTGTTTTATACTTTTTCAGTTGGTTTGCAGGTGTTTCAGGTTAGATTTAAATTTTTACCACCTGGTAGTGTCCCTTCTTAATTTGCAAGTGCAAAATTGCGATTTTTGAGAAAATCGCAATTAGCGATTTTTTATGCATATCAATTGCGATTCCTTATTTGCGAATCGGTAAATGCGATTCGCAGATAAGGAATCGCACTTGTCTTCTCAGATTATTTTTTGCGATTTCTCGTTTTTTGCGATTATTTTGCGAATTTCGCAAATCTTTGGATGTTGCATTTCTACACAGGCAATTGCGGACGCAATTGCTCTGAAATTGCGATTCACATCATTTGCGAATTCGCAAACGCTTGATGCATGTGCCTGTATGTCCCTTGTATTCTTTCTCAAAACGGGTAAAGAAGTCAGCCACATTCTCATCTTTTCGCTGCCTACAGGCGTTTATTTTATCCCAGTTAATGACAGTTTACGGCAAAAGTGTTTTCAAAAACGTCATTATTTTACTGGGCAAAGTAAGGATGGCAGCTTCTGGTTTAGTCCCTCCTACCCTTGCTTCTTCCATAGCCTGTAGGTCAGCCCATTTACCTCCCAATGCTACTTCATGGTCAGTATGTCGAATTTTGTCCCAAATTTCAGTGGGGACAACTGTACCAAAAAGTAAATCTATATCCTCAAGAATGAGAGTACCTGCAGATATGATCTGACCTAATTCTCTGTAAAAGGCAGTCGGATTCTTGCGGGGATCTGGTAATTGTCCTTTAAACTGCATTACTTCTGACCTTTTCCAAGGATCATGAACCCAAAGCCTACGCCAGTGTGCCTCAACAGCCCCTCGGCCATTATTTTTGGCATCGGTAAGTGCATTAACAAAGACAGGGGCCGCCTCTCTCATTGGCATAGCTGTTTCTAGAGGGGTATTGGGAAAAGTGATCATATCACGGTAAGCCATTAAAGCAGACATAGTGCCAAACATCCCCTCTCCCTGAACATCGCCTCTTTTTATTTGCGAGCTAAGGTCCATTAATCCGATGGGTGTCTGCGTAAGCGCATTCTCAAATCTTTGCATGACCAGGGTACACATGTATTCAGCCCAGGTGGTCTGTTCCATAATCGTCCACTGGGAAAAGGTGGACCATATTTCTTCAAAGGCATAAATATTCCCGTTATTTATCCAACATTCCCAATGTTGCCTCTGTAGGTCATTTTCTCGAAGGGACGAAAAGCTGACTGCAGAGCGCAAGGAGGCCAGTCTGGGGGAATTCAACAATTTATATAAATCCTGCTTCTGTAGACCACGGGGAAGCAGGAATAGGGCGTGTGGGGGTAAAACTGCAGGGGTTGGGCAGATGGAGACTTGTTGTCATTCCCGCAGCGAGGACAGGGTTAGCGGGCGTTATCTGTGTCATAGGAAAAATCGGGAGGGATGGTGTGACAGGGAAAACAGTAAGAGGGGCAGTGGGGGCAGGAGTGGGTGGTGGTGGGGGACGTGCGGGGTGTGAGGCGTCAGGGCAGGGTACATTGGGGCATATGCAGCAGGGCTTTCTAGTATGGTATCAAGCAAGGAACCACCTTCTTCTCCCCCGTGCATCTGACCCTTTCCTTTCTCCTCACAAGCTGGATAGCATTTTTGTACCCTGGCCCCATGCTCCCTATCAGCTATTTCTACTGATTTTGTTATTTGATTTTGTAAATTTTCTCTGGCATGGTAGGCCATTGACATACGTTCCTGTTTTCTTTCGTGAGCGTTCTGCTTTCTAGCTCTCTGCTCTATCTCTTTCCTCCAAAATTGGACGGATTCAAACATAGACGGGCGCGTTTTTCTTTTCATTAATTATTCCTCTAAGTTGGCGAAACCTTGGGAATTAAAGGAGCCATAAAGTGGCCACTGTAATTCTGTATTACTTTGTTTTGTATATTTTACCCAGAATGAGGAAAATATTATGGCAGAAGGGCCATGTTTAACATACATTGTATGGCCAGGGGTCCCTTCTGGAGGAAGCGGACAGGCCCCCTGTAGCTGGGAGTCCTGCGTACACATACAACAACATAATCTCTTGAACTTACTACTGACTGGCATGCTTAAAAAAACGGGTAACAGACACCAGCAAGTTTTTCAAAATCACCTCGCTTGCTTGGCTTTTGCAAAAGTCAATAACAGCAGAATCATACAGAACAGACACCAGCATTTTTTTTAAACTCACCTTGCTTGCTTGGCTTTGGCAAAAGTCAATAACAGTTTGGCTTTTGCGAAAGTCAACAACAGAATCATACAGACTTGGTGGGTGATCAGTGCACCCTTACCTTACAGGGGTAGTTCTCTTCTGCAGACGTAGGCCTGTGTCGTGCTCCAGAAATTATTTGCTAGGGGACTCCAGCGAGAATGCTGTCAAGTGGCCCAGACCGGGTGGGGAGGAACAGCGGGCGAGTCGTTCAGCTTACCGGATTGCAAGAATCCCTCGGGTAGGGTACCTCCGTCGGAGTCTCTGCGTGCACCCACTCACATCCATCGGGCCTGACCTTCGTGCTCGTGGAGTCCCTAGTCGGGCGCCATTTGAGGAACCGGATGAACCCACTTACTGGGTCTCGGTGGCGGGGAACCACCCAAGCCTTCCATACCCTTCATACGTAGTAAAAGGAGACACAGGAGCCTTCGTCTGCAGGAGAAACCCAGATTTATTCAAATAGCCCGGGCTATGGAACAGAGTCTCAAGCTCGTCAGAAACAAGACAGAGGAGTCTGCTGCTTTACTCCGCAGCTTACAAGCCTTTTATACTTTTCCATTCCAGTCTTTTGGCTGATAGTTCATTGTTCAATCAGGGCAGTGTGTGCAGTTGATAACCAGATCCAGAAGACGTTTGTAGATGGTGACCTGGTCAAGGCTTGGTACACAAATCATTGTTCACTTGGCTTAATCAAGGCTCAGTCTTTCAGGTCATTGTTCAATCACCTTGATCAAAGCCCGGTCTTTCAAGTCATTGTTTAATCACCCTGATCAAGGCCCAGCAGTCAGACCATTGACCAGACAACCTGATCACGGTATCAAGG
The DNA here is from genome assembly GCF_964263255.1 of Lissotriton vulgaris. Classification (NCBI taxonomy): domain Eukaryota; kingdom Metazoa; phylum Chordata; class Amphibia; order Caudata; family Salamandridae; genus Lissotriton; species Lissotriton vulgaris. Next base: position 997,232,625 of record NC_141685.1, on the reverse strand, counting down.
ATGTTTACCAGGCTGGGAGCAGGAGATGGAAAACAAATCATTTACTCAGGGTGTGAGTGTCTCGTGGCTTTCAGTTGAACTGCAAAGAACAAGGGGGTTGGGTGTGCGACAGTTCCTGGGCAGAAATGGAGGCTGCAAGATGGCTGTTGTCGTGTTAGTTAGTTTTTCCTCAGGCATCAGCAGAAATGACCAGGTGGGTCGTGTGGAAGTGTTTGACACGAGATGGCAATGAAAAAGCAATGGAGTCCCGGTACAAATGATGCCGATAAGAAGAACACTTTTCCTCAGACTTGAGTGTACAACTACATTCCATCCACTCCCATCCACCAAAATTAGGCCAAGAACTTATAACAGCACTATTATAGGCTGAAGACATTGTCCTTTTGAATGTATCAGGCTTAGGTCTACAAAACCTAATGAATTCTTTATTTCAATATTGCACCTCCAACAAGCTGATCATAAACCTCAAGAAAATTGAGGTAGTTGTCTTCGGGAATAGGGTCATCCAGAAGATGACCTGGTATTGTGGAGGAAGCCCTGTGCCTCAGAAATGGGAGTTATAAGTATCTAGGCATGTGGCTGCTAAAGCGCTGGTCTCATCGCCTGCATTTGAACACACTGAAAGCGAGAGTGGAATCACAATTTATACAATCTATAGCTCTGATCTTGGCAACTAAATCACAAAGCCCCTATTGGCACCCTCTGGAAACAGCAATGAAAGCAAAGGGACAGATTTACAATAAGTGGCGCATCCCTGTATATCAGCAGGGATGCGCCAGTTATTGTGCGCCGCTGCTCCGCCACCATGGATGCGCCGCATTTACAATGCGGCGCACCATGGGGCAAAAATGGCACAGATGCGTCACACATCTGTGCCGTTTTGCCCCATGGTGCAAAAGGCGGCGCATTGGCGGCGCATTGCTGGAGTTGCGTCGCAAGCGCGCCGCAGCTCCAGCAATGCACTGGGAGGCCCTATCTGTCCAATGCTGCGTCAATCCTTACGCCTGCTTCAAGCAGGCGCAGGGTTTTGACGCAGCATGGGCTCAAAAGTGACTGAGTGAAATCTTGTAGATTTCACTCAGCCACTTTTAGGAGGCGTTCCTGCGCCGGAACGCCCCCCTGCGCAGGAACGCCTACTTCTGGCGCAGGGCTTTACAAAGTGATGCATCTCCCAGATGCGTCACGTTGTAAATGCCCCGCACCATAGCGCATCTTTTGCTCCGCCGCTGCGTCACAAAAGTGACGCAACGGTGATGGAGCAAGGATTCGCACGTAACGCGACTTGCTCTCTTTCATGAACCTCGCCTTAAATCATAACTGTACTAACTCCGATTGTTTGTCATTTATTTGTATTTCCCCAACACACGGGTGTCCCTAGGAGGCTTGCCTATGTGTTTTTCATCGTAATCAAGCTTGCACATTAATAAAATGGCCGCTTTGCAGAAATCCAGTCTGCGCATGCGTCGGTCATACCCATGTGATGTGACGCACTCGCAATCTGGAGGGAAAAGTTCGCTCATGCGCAGTGGTGTTAAAATGGCCGCTTGTCACTAATCATGCTTCATGCTATCTTAAGCCGCTTTTGTCTATGCATCTTTTCTGCACTAACTCTTAATGCTATAAGTATTATAAAATAAGGGATTAAGAGTAGTTGGTCATGGTGTACAGTGTATTCATTTTATTCTGTGTTATTAATTTGTTTTCGCTTACTTTTCATGTACCGTGTAAATGAGGGCCTTGAAGTAGGGATGGGAACCATTTTGAAGCTGACGTATCCCTCATCACGTGATCAAAGATCTGGGACGTGCAGCAATGGAACCTGGCCAGTTGGCCATTGAAAAGGGGACTGTCCTTTCCAGGCGCACCTTCGCCCTTGAAGACCTGCTATTTTTACTCTGAAATGCGCAACAATGTTGCAAACCCTTTCTTCACTATTGTACTTTCCCACACGTATGCCTGGGAACCCAGATGTTAGGGGGAGGGTAATGTCACGTGAAATACGTAATAAGAATATAGGTGGTACCTATTTCCTAACCACCTCTCTTGACCAATCAGAAGATGGGACTTTGTCATATTGCAACATTTATGGGTGGTCTTGGGGACTCAAAACAGTATATATAGCCTAGCTTAGCTTAGAGAAATTGTCCGACTTGTCCGAGTAGCAGACCTGTCACTGACCCTACGAACTCTATAGGTGCCTGATACAGAGTGCTGCGGAGCATTCTGCCTGAAACTTTCCACTAACTCCAAGGGGTGGAAATTAGTCCTAAGTGCTAAGCAAAGCACTTTTGCTGGGAGATTCGAAAACCCAATCGGGGTTTTGGCAGATTCCGTGCAGAAGAGGGGGTAACGCTGGCGTTGCATCCGAAGCTGTGAGGGGTTGGTCGTGCCTTGGTGAACCCAGTCCTGACCCAGACCTGAGGGGTTTCCTGTCCTGACTGTCCATGAGCTGTACCTGCTCACCTTCTGGTATTTCCTGAATCCTTGAGGGTCCTTGTCCCGTTCTTTCCCAACTGACCCGTGGCCAGGGTTAGTCCTCATTCTCACCTAGGTAAATATTGGCATAGGTGTCTGTCTATACTATACCCTCAACTTTTCCTCCTCTGATTAAAGCAATCTTGCCTGTGGTATTCTCCATGTCTCTTTTGAATGTAATTTCATGCAATTGATTATTAGTAAATGTTCCACTTTTACCCTTCCTTTAGGACATTGTAGAAACCCAACTGTTTATTTAGATTGTTCCACTTATTCCCTTTCCCTTAGTATGGTTGCCGTGAAGTTAGAAAGATAGCATAAGGTTTAGGAAGTAGTATAAAATTATTAGGTCACACATTAGGTCTTCCTCACGTCCTGGCCCTAGATTAAACTGTATTAGATAAATGTTCATTATGATTCATGCCCTATAGTGTTCCCTTTTACTCTATGATACTCACTTTAATCCATAGTTATATCCTGGTTCTGATACTAATCATTGATGTATTACTTTGCATTTGCCGACTTGTAATGGCATTTTCGTTCTAAACTTATACTATATAAAACCCTTAAAACCATCAAGGTGTCTGTGGTCATTATACATTAAAGCGATACTAAAGGTATTAAATGTGTAAAGTAGAATTTTCTCCCTTTTAGGAAAACCCTTATCACCTGTCCACTGCTAGCTCCTGATCCGTCAGGAGTAATGTGCCTGTGGTAAGTCAGGTACACGAATAGTGAGTGGTGTAAGAGTCACCCACTCGATTACTCATAGTAGCGTGACAGAGGTTTCAGCCGGTTCATGCAAAACACGGTCATCATATGCACGCCAGGGCCCAGTGCGTGGAAAATTTGGAAATCTAGTGACCCGCGCGCTCTATCAGTAATTTCTGGTAAGCAGAGGAATGGTTAGGACTAGTAAGATAGGTAGATAAGATAGTTAGAAAAGAAACCGTGAAAAATAAATGTGCTGCTAAAATTGTTTTTTAATATTGATTGTGTTACTTAATATTTTATTGCAAAAGAAATCGATTTCAAAATTGTTTTAAATGATTTTATATATGTATTGCTGCTAAATATTATATGTTTTGTTAACCAATTGTGTGTGATTGTTGAGTGTTGTCTGAAATCCCCGGGGAATTGTATAACGGATGGTGAGTAGAATCCATCGCGTTCTGAGGTCATTTGTAGGGAGGAAAGGTTAGTGCATGGTTCAAGTGGAACTGGAAGCGCTAATTAGGTCTTTTTCGGAAAACTGTATGAATGAAAGTAACGGGACTGCTGATAGAAACCTTGGTCTGATATCACCTAGTAAGGGTCACACTAAGGGAGTAATAGAGTCATCGGAGCTTGTATGATAGCAACGGGAAACGCTGACGAACCCCAGGCTTAGTATATATCCCGGGAAGAAGTGGATGAGACTGGGTAATAGCAGGTTTTCTAATGCTTGCGTGAGGGTAGGCAAGAGAAGTCTATCCGAAGTGTATGAAAAGTAGACAGAAGTGGTTTACTTGCAGTAAAAGAAGAACTTTCTATCTCTTTAGAACACTCCTACACAATGGCGAATGTTACACGTTGTTGACTAAAATTAACAATAGCACCTTAGAGAAAATACAAAGTTTCCGTTACCTTGTAAAGGAGGGAGACAGTCGAAGGGCTGCTCTGACGTCACTCCGTGCCGCGCTGGTATTGGTTAAACCAGCGGGTGTGTAGTGAAGCCGAAATTGTAAGGGAGGGGTGAGTGCCGGAGCGTGAGAACGCGTCTTGTGAAAGGCCGCACACCCATTGGTCAAGAACTTTTTGCAACCTCTGCACTGATTGGTTGTTGAGAAATTGGAGTCGCGCTAGCATTGGAAGCACAAACGAAGTAAAAATTTTCCGCACCGAGCTTATAGATTGTTACGAGCGGTGTATGTGGTACCCTGATTTTCTGCCTGATCCACGAAATCTAGGGTGTCATAAAGAGTTGATGAGCAGAGGCAGACCTCACAGCATGTACGGAGGAAAGAGAAAAATGTCATTTGCCAGCAAAATAAAGAATTTCTTCAAAACTGACAAACCCGTACGAACTAGGGAGGGCGTGATCATTCCTCCGCCAGATACTCCAGCCTCTTTCATGATGTTAGAAAAAGGGTATCATACCTGTGTATGGTTAGAGAACTGGGTAAAGTACACTGCGGAGGATGGAGTTTTAGCCTTTCCCATTGATGGTACTTTTAACGGGAGGGTCCTACTTAACCTGAGGACCCGAATGAATGAATTACATCCCAGACCTAGATTAACTCAGTATGAAGCTTTAGAGGAATGGGAAATTGAGGCTCTAGAGCGAGACAGACCCCGAATGGACAAGGGAGTGACCCGATGGTATCCAAAAATGGTAAAGGAAACCAAGGAGCAGAAATTGAAACAGTGGAGACAAAATATGATGGTAGAAGGGTTATTCCCCATGTTCGGAGCTAATGAAATGATGGGAGGGAAGAAATGTACTGAGAAAACCCGACACATGATGCCCCTGGGTGAATCGGAAGATGAATTTTTAGAGGACTTATTTATGAAAGGTCCCCCGCCTTATAATGAAGACACCAGATCTCAAAGCTTAACTACTCCATTGAGACCTTCAGGAAGAAGAAGTACTAGTGAAGCCGATTCCACAGGGATAGAACAGAGAAGAGCGGGAGGAGAGGGATTTGGTAGACCCGACCCCGTGGTCCCGAATTACAACCCCTTTGGCGAGGAAAGACCAGTTTTATCCACTCCATCTGCTCCGAATATATATCCTTCTCTAGTCCCCCAAATGATACAGGATCCCCCCATGAATCGAGTATTACACGAGCAGGAAAGGGATGCCCTGAGAGGACAGCGGAATGATCTCATACATGCCATAGCTCAGATTAATCCAAATCCTGAAGCCCTGACGATTCCAGTAACCATTGGTCCAGTTTTTCCCCTATATGGGGACAGAATGAATACTCCAAAAACTCCAGTCATAACCCCGATGATGCCCCCGCCCAGAAGGGAACCACTCATTATTGATGACCAAGCAAGTGAATGTGAGTCCATGGCTTCCTTGATGGATCTGCCTAATAGGGAACAGGGACCTAGTATGTCTCGAATGGGAACTCAGACTGGGAACAAAGACGTACTAATAGAGTCTTCATCAGGAACTCAAAGTGCGACAGTGGTAACTCCCGAGGAAATAGAAAGATGGACCCGAGAATTAGAAAAGGGAACCCCTCATCCGAAACCACTAGATATTTATAAGCTAAGAATAGAGCTAGAGGAACTGAGCGCAGGGAATGTGGGTTTAGAACGATTGAATGTCCGGGAGGAAGATGAGTTGTTGTTCATGTGCAAACACCTTACTCGGAATGCAAAAATATACTATGACAAATTAATGGACACGGCAGTTTGTATGGGAATAGATATCAGCAGATCCAAGGTACTACAGAAATCCTATAGGGTAGAATTTTCAGACAAAGATCTAGAAAACCTGAATACCGCAGGGAAGAAGACGCAGATTAAAGAACTGATAAACTTAGCACAGAAATGGGGAGATCTAGACAAGTGGAAAGCCAGGTGGGCAAAGAAAAAGGAGGATAGCAAGGAGAGACCACGGACTGCTGAGTACGTCCTACAAGAAGCTGACAAACCAGAAAAATTATGTCCCATGAGAGAAGTACCAGGGGGAAAATATGTCCATGTCCCTTGGTCCAGACAAGATATAGTATCATTTACCAATGACTTTCCAAAATTACGGGAGAAACCAGTCGATTGGTACCGACAGGTCGAACGCTTCATAAAAGTTCAGAAATGTCTTCTGAAAGACCTGGATGGTTTTTTCGACATTGTGGTGCCTGTAGATTTGTGGACCGAATGCAAAATTGAAATCGATTGGCCCAATGAGGAGTACGAGAGAGACTCTGTAACTGGAGCTCCCTCACCTGAAGTAATGAGAAAGTATGATCAAGTCATACAATACCTAAAGAAAAAGGTACCTGCAAAGGAAACTGATTGGACCCGTATAGATAGAACTACCCAAGAGCGTGATGAATCAGTCCACTCCTTTTATGAAAGGTTACTACAGGTGTTCAAAACTTACAGTGGAATCGATAATGTGGACATGAAGGATATGACCCATTTCAGTTATCGATTCGTGTTAGGATTGAGACCTGAAATATCCCAGTGGATTAGAGATAACAAAATCAGTTGGCAAGGGAAACCCATTGATGATGTTCTCAAATATGCCAAATACTGCGAAGATGAGATCGAGAACAAAAAGAAAGCCCTAAAGGAGAAGGTGATGTGGGCTCAGGTGAAATTAGCTGAACAACAAGAAAAACAGTTAAGTAAAATGACTAACAGTAATAATGCTCCAAATCCGAATGCTGGGGGTGGAGGCAGGCCCCGGGTAAAAATGAGTAGAGAAGAGGCTATGGGAAAATTTCCCTGTCACGGATGTGGTCAGATGGGGCATTGGAGAGATAAATGTCCGCACTTGCAGGCTGATAATGCCCCCGTAAATGGTTTAAATCCACAGGTGCAGAAAGAGGGGATCCAAAAGACCCAGCAGCAGGTAAATCAACCCCCGGTGCCACGCGCTCCTAGACAGAATTATAGGAATCAGGGTCAACAGAATGAACGGGTCGAAGTGTGGGAAGGAGAGAATGAAAGAAATGCACCCATTCCACAGTACCTGTTAAATGATACTTTTCTCTGTGATGATCAATACTGACGGGGCCTGAGAGGGGAGGACAAGGAGTGCGTGCTTGGCGCCTCCTTACCGGTAGACCAGACTGGACCATACATTGAAGGAAAGGTTGAAGGGACAGATGTCACCTTTCTGTTGGACACTGGTGCTACCCGTTCCACTGTGAGAACAGCGGACGTTCCTAACCTACCCCTCTCGGGAGAAGCTATCCAAGTAGTGGGAGTTTCTAATCAAATAATCAGTACTCCGGTAACAGAACCTATGGAAATTTCCATAGGAAATTTCAAGGAAATGCACAGATTTGTGGTCTGTGATTCCAGTCCTGTAAACCTATTAGGACGAGATTTGCTGTGCAAAATGCGTTGCACCATCTTTTGCTCACCAAATGGCGTTGAAATCCAGACCCCAGATGAAGATGGCCTATATAAATTGATGTTACTGAGGCCCGACACAGAAATTAAGCCCATGTCCATTGAAAGTCTACCTGAAGAACTGCAATCAAGCGTAATACCTGAAGTTTGGGATTTTACTGGAAAAGATGTAGGCTTAATGGCAAATGTAGACCCAGTGAAAATAGCTATAAAAGCAAATGCCGTATACCCAAATACCAAACAGTATAAAATGAGTGCAGAAGTGAAAGAAGGAGTCGCAAGGGAATTAAACAGATTGCTCAAAGCAAACATCATTCAGGAAGTGATGAGCAGTCCCTGTAATTCACCCATACTTGGAATTAAGAAGCCTAGCGGAAAGTATAGGGTAGTGCAGGACCTGCGCAAGGTAAACCAAATTGTAGTACCTTGCTGTCCCATAGTGCCTAACCCCGCAGTAATACTGTATCAAATTCCTTGGAATGCGGAATGGTTCACTGTCATAGACTTGTGCCATGCGTTCTTTTCCATCCCATTGCATCCAGAAAGCAAATTCCTTTTCAGTTTTGAATTCAACAGCCAGGTCTATGTCTGGAATCGTGTCCCCCAGGGGTACACCGAAAGTCCATCGATTTTCAACCAGATTCTAAAGAAATGTCTTGAATCCTTAGTACTGCCTAAAGAGTCTGTCCTGGTACAGTGCATAGATGACCTGCTGGTAGCATCTAGAAGTCAAGACGACTGTGTCACTGATACCATTGCCTTGCTGAATCACCTAGGAAAAGGAGGACATAAGGTCTCACCAGACAAATTACAGTTCTGCAAGAACTCAGTAAAATATCTGGGGCACCAGATAGAGAAAGGGATCCGGAAAGTCACTACAGAAAGAATTAAAATAATTCGAGAAATGACACTACCAGTGACTCAGAAAGAAGTAAGAATGTTCCTAGGAGTTGTTGGGTACTGCAGACAGTGGATCGTGAGTTTCGCGGCTATAGCTAAACCCTTGATTAACATGACAAAGAAAGGAGCGGAAGACCCAGTTTGTTGGAATGATGAATGCATGACTGCTTGGGTAACATTGCGAAATTGTCTGTGCACAGCTCCAGCCTTAGGAATGCCTGACTATTCCAAGAACTTTGAACTGTTCTGTGACACGAGAGACAATTGTGCGCTCTCGGTCTTAACCCAGGAACATGGTCTGATTAGACGTCCCGTGGCCTACTTCTCGGCCGCCCTAGATCCAGTGGCTGCTGGATTACCTGGGTGCCTGAAAGCAGTAGCTGCTACCTGTACAAGCCTAGAGCAGAGTGAGAACATTGTGATGGGACATCCTGTCACTGTATTTGTTTCACATTCAGTTGTGATCTTGCTCACCCGAACCAAGACACAGTATCTCACCCCTAGTCGGCTGACTAAGTATGAGAGGATTCTCATTGGTGCAGAAAATGTAATAATCTCCCGATGTAATATTCTAAACCCTGCCACTCTATTGCCCCTTCCCATTGATGTAGAGGCAGGAGATGAAATTGAGCATAGCTGCATAGACTTGACTGAATTTAGCACAAAACCCCGTCCTGATATCAGAGAAGTGGCCTTGGTTGATGAAGACCTCAAAATGTTTGTGGATGGTTCATGCTTGAGACATGAGAATGGAGGTTTGAGTGCTGCCTATGCTGTAGTCACATTGGAAAGAACCCTGGAAGCTTCCTATCTTTGCGAAGTTAAATCTGCTCAAGTAGCGGAGCTCATTGCTCTAACAAGAGCTTGTAAAATAGGGAAAAACAAAAGAGTAACTGTTTATACTGACAGTCAGTACTGTTATGGGGTTGTTCATGACTTCGGCCAGCTCTGGTTGCAAAGAGAATTCATGACTTCCTCAGGTTCTCCTATCCGAAATGGAAAACCAGTACAAAACTTACTAGAAGCCATCCAATTGCCCAAAGAATTGGCTGTGGTCAAGTGTGCGGCTCACCGATCTGGAAATGACGAGGTGACAGCCGGAAACAGATATGCTGACCAAATTGCCCAGTACTGCGCCCGACACAAAATGTCCCTCCTAATTAAATTATGGGGAGGTGAAAGCAGCTGCCAACTGATGTTGTTTGAAAGATTGGGAACATGGGATGAATTGAGAGAACTACAACAGACAACAGACAGGAAAGAAAGGAACATGTGGAGGCAGGATGAATGTCGACCAAGGAAAGAGGATGGTGTTGTGGTCCACGTGACTGGTATGCCTGTACTGCCTGAACGACTGGTTACCGCAATGGCACGGATAATACATGAACCAACACATATTGGGAGGGATGCCATGTGCCGAATGTTTGAAAAGGTGTTCTACAGTCCAAAATTCAGGAGCACAGCAGACAAACTTTGTCAGAGGTGTTTAGTGTGTCAACAGTTCAATGCAGGAAAGAAGACAGTAGTGGAACAAAGTACCATTGGGAGAGCAGAAGGTCCCTTCATTAGGATGCAGGCAGACTTCATAACAATGCCCCTGTGCAAGGGATATCGATATGTCCTGGTCATAGTTTGCTTGTTTTCCCGGTGGGTGGAGGCTTATCCAGCAAAGAAGAACGATGCCCTGACGGTAGCTAAATTGTTACTTAGGGAACTGATCCCCCGCTTTGGAATTCCTGAGACAATTGAAACAGACCAAGGTGGACATTTTTCAAACGAAGTCCTAAAAGAACTCTGCAAAGCATTCAAAATGGAGCAAAGGCTGCACTGTGCCTATCATCCAGAGGCTTCTGGAATAGTCGAGCAGATAAACGGCACTCTCAAGTCCAGGCTGGCAAAACTGTGTGACTCCACAAAAATGAATTGGATAGAAGCTTTGCCCATGGTGCTGATGAGCTTGAGAAGTATTCCAAACAGAAAGACAGGCCTGAGCCCCCATGAAGTGCTGATGGGAAGAATGATGCGACAGGCATGGGTACCTGGACACAAACTGCTAAGTATTTCTGATGATATGGTGCTAGAGTACTGCAGGCAGTTGGGTGACCAAGTGCGTTCTATCTCTCACCAGATTGGAGAGACTGCTGTCGAATGGCCTACAACTCCAGCACACAATCTGAGACCAGGTGATTGGGTGGTGTTGAAGAAACACACCCGGAAGAGTTGCCTTGGACCAAAGTGGGGCAAGCCTCGACAAGTGATCCTTGTCACCACAACTGCTGTGAAGTGTGCTGGTGTACCAAAGTGGATCCATGCAAGTCACACGAAGAAGGTGACTGGAGAAAACGCGACTGAAGCCGGAGGTAGTCCAGCTGAGGAGACTCCAGAAGAGGGTCCGGATCCCGCTGACATCGAACTACCAGGCACAAGTCAAGAAGTTGAATGGTTTCCTGCTGATGACCAAGTTCTTGATCCAATAAGAACCAGAAAATACTCTTACCTAGGTAGTGAGTGGGACAGTGCAGGTGAGTCAGAACAAGAAGGAGAAGGTCAGATCATCAAAGCCATCATAAAATCTGATCAGGGAATAGGCCAAGTAGGGACAGTTCAAGTCATCGACACTCCTTCTGAGACAGAGGAGACTGGAAAGGGACAGATAGTAGTCAAAGCAGAAGTTCATGCGGAAGAAAATCAAGAGATCGAAGAGCATGAACAGGATCAGTTAGTAATAGATGAACGTGTTCAGGAAGAAGAGTCCAGTGAATCACTAACAAACGAAGATCAAATACAGTCTAAACCTGAACTAGGTCAGCTTAAGGACCAGGCAGAAGAAATAGATGAAAGACCTGGAACTAGTCAGACAGGAAGGGAAAAAGACACTGCTGAAGCAATAGTGCGACAAAGAAGAAAAAGCAAAAGAGTTCACGAGGAAGAGCAAGTTTCCTCGACTACAAATAGGATCGAAAAGAAGGATGAACCCCGATATGTAAAAAGACTAAGAATAAGAATAAAAACAGTCGAAGAAAAACTAAAGGACCGAAAAAGGGCTGAAAGTGAAGGAAAAGAAGCCCGAGGAAAGTCCATCTGAAAGGGCGACAGAGTAAAGAAACAGAACAGACTGTATCGAAGCCCTGAGTGGACCTATTTGGTGTTGGAAGAAATTGATGAGCCCGAAGCCTGTGGCAAAAGTGACGAAGAGCCAATTGCTAATCGGAGTTCTGACGAAGACCCTCCTTGAGGTGAAGCGAAGTAAAACCTCTGCTGAGAAGAAACGAAGAGGGGTTGGAAAACGCCACCTGTAAGATAAAATGTCTGATTCAAATGTCACTGGAAGGTCCAGATTTAGCTGTTGCAAGACATGCTGTAAAATATGCATCTGTAGTGTAGTACTGATAGTAATGATATGGATAGGATTAACAGTGTTTATACCTTTTATGATAAGCAAAGACCCTAACATATATCCTACAGACTTGACGACACAAGGCGCAGAAGTTGTACATACTGAAGAAACACCACGAAGAGTAGAAAGACATGACAATGCAATGAGTCTGAGACATACACGACCCGACTTAGAAGCATCAGATGAGGGAGAACTACATTATCACCAAATGAAGAACAGGACACACTTAAATGTTTTCGCAAACCTTTTAGTGCACTATGTAGAAGCTATGGAAATAGAAGATTGCTATGTCTGCATGATGCTACCTACTTCAGTGGCTGAAGGCGTGACATACCACCATTTACCCCTGACCTATGGAATTTCCTGTAGTATTTTAGCTAGTTTATTTTATAGAAGCACTTTACAGTACTATTACTCAAACACTGACGTTATCTTTTCAGAACTTCCTATTAGAGGGAATCTGAACCTTGTACATACCCTTGGTGGAGTGACTCGCTACATGGGAGAATATTTCCTGACTATAGGTGACATAGACTTAGATGAAGCTAGAAAAGCTAACCTGACTTGTTCCTTACATGCACAAGAGAAAATGTTCTTGAAAATGGCGGAGAAGAGAAGGGAAAAGTTTCAGAAAAAGGCAAATGACGAAAAGAACAGAACCCCTAGATGGGCAGAAAACATGGATAACACCTCACAAAGCGAAGTTACTCCTGCTCTGTTGCTGGATTTTGAACGGAAAGGGAAACTCTGTCTTCATAGAGAAAAGACTAGTTATTATAACAATGTATTCATTGGTTCCAGCGAGTGTGAACATAATTACAAGGTAATTGGAGGTTGGGGTTTCAAAAATGGGTCAGAACCTGTGTTTCCAGGAATTTATTATATATGTGGAAACAAGGCGTATTTCAAATTGCCGGATCACTGGTATGGAAGCTGCTACTTTGGCATTGTCTTTCCGAAAATATACCATGTGAACAATGCAGCTGGAAGCAATGAGATTACTAATGGCTTAGTGCGTAGAAAACGTGAAAGTGTAGGAGAAATTATAGGTGATATTTTTAGTGCACTGATACCTGGAATGGGGGTAGTTCTGAATACTCATAGAATCTGCAAATTATCTACAGTAGTGGATCGGTTATCAACTGACACTGCTGCTGGATTTCTGATGATCAATACCGAAATGGTTGCGATCAGATCAATGGTTTTACAGAATCGTCTTGCTCTTGATACCTTATTGGCAAAAGAGGGCGGAGTCTGCAGGATGCTGAGGGCACAACATTGTTGCACTTACATTCCTGATAAAAGTGTCGAAATTAAGAAGTATATAAGAAACATTACTAATTTGGAAAAAGAACTCAAACCATTAGAGGTTGACAGTGCCTGGAAGAGACTGACTGATGGTCTCTCCTCTGTAGGTAGTTGGTTCTCTAACTTAGGTAAAAGTCTTATATGGAAAATACTGATGCCAATAGCTGGAATAGGTTTGATTGTTCTGATCATATTCATCTGTTGCAAATGCCAGAAATGCAGAAAATATATAGTGAATAAAAGAGGAAAGCGAAAGGCTGAAGAATTAGAATTAGAAGAATTAAGAAACCAGATATATAAGAAAATAAAGAACAATCATACACACAGAGAGGCGGAGAGAAAGCTCAACCATAAGTTCATTGAGATTGAGATGGATGAATTGGATGAATGAAGTTGGCATCTGTTTTCATGTGTAGTGATGATAGTAAATATCATCAAAGAGGGGATTGATGGAGCAAGGATTCGCACGTAACGCGACTTGCTCTCTTTCATGAACCTCGCCTTAAATCATAACTGTACTAACTCCGATTGTTTGTCATTTATTTGTATTTCCCCAACACACGGGTGTCCCTAGGAGGCTTGCCTATGTGTTTTTCATCGTAATCAAGCTTGCACATTAATAAAATGGCCGCTTTGCAGAAATCCAGTCTGCGCATGCGTCGGTCATACCCATGTGATGTGACGCACTCGCAATCTGGAGGGAAAAGTTCGCTCATGCGCAGTGGTGTTAAAATGGCCGCTTGTCACTAATCATGCTTCATGCTATCTTAAGCCGCTTTTGTCTATGCATCTTTTCTGCACTAACTCTTAATGCTATAAGTATTATAAAATAAGGGATTAAGAGTAGTTGGTCATGGTGTACAGTGTATTCATTTTATTCTGTGTTATTAATTTGTTTTCGCTTACTTTTCATGTACCGTGTAAATGAGGGCCTTGAAGTAGGGATGGAAACCATTTTGAAGCTGACGTATCCCTCATCACGTGATCAAAGATCTGGGACGTGCAGCAATGGAACCTGGCCAGTTGGCCATTGAAAAGGGGACTGTCCTTTCCAGGCGCACCTTCGCCCTTGAAGACCTGCTATTTTTACTCTGAAATGCGCAACAATGTTGCAAACCCTTTCTTCACTATTGTACTTTCCCACACGTATGCCTGGGAACCCAGATGTTAGGGGGAGGGTAATGTCACGTGAAATACGTAATAAGAATATAGGTGGTACCTATGTCCTAACCACCTCTCTTGACCAATCAGAAGATGGGACTTTGTCATATTGCAACATTTATGGGTGGTCTTGGGGACTCAAAACAGTATATATAGCCTAGCTTAGCTTAGAGAAATTGTCCGACTTGTCCGAGTAGCAGACCTGTCACTGACCCTACGAACTCTATAGGTGCCTGATACAGAGTGCTGCGGAGCATTCTGCCTGAAACTTTCCACAAACTCCAAGGGGTGGAAATTAGTCCTAAGTGCTAAGCAAAGCACTTTTGCTGGGAGATTCGAAAACCCAATCGGGGTTTTGGCAGATTCCGTGCAGAAGAGGGGGTAACGCTGGCGTTGCATCCGAAGCTGTGAGGGGTTGGTCGTGCCTTGGTGAACCCAGTCCTGACCCAGACCTGAGGGGTTTCCTGTCCTGACTGTCCATGAGCTGTACCTGCTCACCTTCTGGTATTTCCTGAATCCTTGAGGGTCCTTGTCCCGTTCTTTCCCAACTGACCCGTGGCCAGGGTTAGTCCTCATTCTCACCTAGGTAAATATTGGCATAGGTGTCTGTCTATACTATACCCTCAACTTTTCCTCCTCTGATTAAAGCAATCTTGCCTGTGATATTCTCCATGTCTCTTTTGAATGTAATTTCATGCAATTGATTATTAGTAAATGTTCCACTTTTACCCTTCCTTTAGGACATTGTAGAAACCCAACTGTTTATTTAGATTGTTCCACTTATTCCCTTTCCCTTAGTATGGTTGCCGTGAAGTTAGAAAGATAGCATAAGGTTTAGGAAGTAGTATAAAATTATTAGGTCACACATTAGGTCTTCCTCACGTCCTGGCCCTAGATTAAACTGTATTAGATAAATGTTCATTATGATTCATGCCCTATAGTGTTCCCTTTTACTCTATGATACTCACTTTAATCCATAGTTATATCCTGGTTCTGATACTAATCATTGATGTATTACTTTGCATTTGCCTACTTGTAATGGCATTTTCGTTCTAAACTTATACTATATAAAACCCTTAAAACCATCAAGGTGTCTGTGGTCATTATACATTAAAGCGATACTAAAGGTATTACATGTGTAAAGTAGAATTTTCTCCCTTTTAGGAAAACCCTTATCACCTGTCCACTGCTAGCTCCTGATCCGTCAGGAGTAATGTGCCTGTGGTAAGTCAGGTACACGAATAGTGAGTGGTGTAAGAGTCACCCACTCGATTACTCATAGTAGCGTGACAGAGGTTTCACCC
The DNA here is from genome assembly GCF_964263255.1 of Lissotriton vulgaris. Lineage (NCBI taxonomy): Eukaryota > Metazoa > Chordata > Amphibia > Caudata > Salamandridae > Lissotriton > Lissotriton vulgaris. The sequence goes on along the minus strand of NC_141685.1, from coordinate 997,217,004 downwards.
GGTTCATGCAAAACACGGTCATCATATGCACGCCAGGGCCCAGTGCGTGGAAAATTTGGAAATCTAGTGACCCGGGTGACCCGCGCGCTCTATCAACGGCGGGGTAAAAGAGGCGCAAGGGGCTTGTAAATCTGCCCCAAAGGTTCTGCCTTTGCTGACTTACGGCTAAGAAACCTTCCCTAGGAAATTTGCAAGCTTCTCGAAGGAAGCCCAGAGTAAAGTCTATCGTCTCATTTTCAGATTACCACAAAGCGCTTTACCGGCGCAGATTCGACTAAATTCGGCCTCCTAGTACCGGAAGTTGCACAAGAGCGGGCCCTCGTCACATATGCTTCTTTACTAAACCAGGCAAAAGCTAACACATTAGGAGGGCCACTATAGCAAGACACCACTCTCAACACTTCTCAGAGCACAAACAGCTGATCAGCAGAAATGACAGCTTAAATAAAACATCTGGAAGCGGAACAGCTCTGCAAAACTAATCTGCCGCATCAGCTGTTTAAGAATGGGCTAAATAAACAATTAAGACGGATCTCCTGGTGGGAAGACTAAGTAAAATTCAGGTTGTGCAAACAAGCATGGATGACCATTAACACTTACAGGCCTGTTATTGTGCAATCCTGAACATGAGCATCATCCAGAGGAACCATTTGAAAATGAAAGTGCCTCATTCCAGATTCGGAATGTTGCCATCAATTGATGACTTACCAAAATGGCGACCACCAAGGGAGAACAAGGCCTGCAGGCTGTGTCATTACTCTCAGGAAGATTTCTTACACATATATATTCTGTGTCTGTTCACTCTTACTGCCATGACGCAGAATATATCTTCGAAACATTTTCAATCCAAATTGCATCAGACCCTGCGACAAGCAGCACTGTCCTGTATGAAAGGGTCTTCACTACAATCTATAGCTTGTTTTGCTAAATGTCTTCTAATAGGGGATCGGTTATTAAATCAGAATAACACAGAACTTGAGGGAAATGAACAGTCTTAGGTCTACGCAGAATTCCTTCTTAAGAAGCTGTGATCATGTGGGAAGCCCCTTAGTCGAAATTGGCTAATAAAACCGTATTGACTTCTCATCCAGTGGGAGCTCAATGAGTGCATGAGACCCCCGGACGAACTATATACACATGTGTACACATTGGCTAACTACTGCTGATTGGCCCGACGGTAAGAAAAGATTATCCAAACTTCCGTGTTGATAAGTACTTTCTCCCTTCCACATTTTTTGCACAGTTGTAGTTGTTGTGACTTATGGGAGGGACGTTTTTAAATTGAATGTTTACACTGCAATACTCTGAATTGGCTTTGCTGAAGTTTATTTTGCAGATTTGCACAAATTGACAAACTATTGCTGATTGGCCCGAGGAGAAGAGAAAATTATTGAACCTTTCCTATTGATGAGCACTTTTTAGCTTCAACATTTTGTGTACAGTTTCCGCAGTTGCAACTTGAGGGAGGTACGTTTTGTTAATTGAATGTTTACGCTGCACTGGTGTAGATTGGCTCTGTTGAAGTTTATTTTCAGCTGGGAATGTCGCACAGAAGCATCCTATATGGCTTGGTGCTCTGAAATTTTTATTGAGTAGTACTTTAGCTTTGAGCTGCGCAATCATTTTCCGATTGATATTATGTACTTTATAATTCTTATTTTTATTCAGCACTGTGGTAGTAACACATGTCCAGAAGAATACCGCGCAAATAAAGATTTGATGATTGAAATGTTGCTACTTCTTTGCTAAGTGGTTTTGGAGGTTGAAGTAAATAAAGACTGCTTGCATAGGTGAAGGCGGCAGCAGATAAGTCTGCGACTGCCACAAATCGGTGGAAAAAAAGCAGTCTTGATTCATTTTTTTAGCCTTGACTGGATGCTCATGTTGAGGTCTGAGTTGAGTCTGACGTCTAGATTTTAGTTTTTACACTATGGACGTGCGTAGAGAGGTTCCAAAGGAGGGGGTTTTACGTATACGAAGGTGGCGCAAACGAAGTTGCTACGAGATAGTCAGTAAAAGGTTCCCTTGACTGGTGTTTACACTTTGTGTCAGGGTCAGGACTTGTGGCTACCCTTTTTCTATGTTGACAATAATAGCCATACTTATGGGTACAAGGAGAACGTGCACTTGTGGTAGATTAAAAGAAATCTTCAATACAATTCACCCATCTAGGAAGTGTAAGAATTTAGGTGGGATTAAAAAAACTGAAGAGTGGAGGGATTGTTGAATCGGTGCAATACAGGTGATGAGTTTAGGTTTCACTAGTCTTCACTCATTCATGAGAATGTCCTTGTGTGCCTCTTATCCAGTGACCTCAGAGTATGCAAACAGTGTGACAAGGCAATGCAGTGAGCTGGAGAGGGCAGGGCTGGCTTGACCTCCTGTGTCCAGACCTGGATCAAGATCCAAAAGGATACCAAGGGTAAGCAAACGCGGGGGGAGGGTTAACATGGATCTTATAAAAGCATTAGGGCCAGATGCATCAAAGGGTTTTGCCCATTCTGTGTCTATGGGAAAATGTGTTCATGCATATGACCCCTAGATGTTTAGAGGAAAGGTATGATGGACTTTAAAAAATACTCAAGAAGTAGTCATGAACAAGTAATCATGAGATGAAACTGCTCGGCAGTTGGAGGAGGGCTCAAGAGTAGCTTGCGGAATCTTTGTACAAATAGGGTCTGGGTGTGCCTCCAAAGAACTATGAATAACAGTAATAAACAAACACTGACAAAGCAAGTGCCTTATACTGGTGCATGCACACAGTGGGAGACAATAGTGCAGGACAGGTGCAAAGGAATGGATGTATGAGTGCGAGTGGATGGATGAGGGTGGATTGGTGCAGGATGTATGAATGAAAAGTACAAATCTTATACCAGGTATTTATGATGTTCACAATTTGACTTGTTTCCTTTCCTGCTTTCAAGAGGGTAACAGGTTGAAATATTGGCATTTTGCTGAAGTGTTGTTGCAACAGTGGTTTCAAAATGTAGGCGATTCCCCAATTCAAGTCAGTTAAATGATCTTGAAAAGCAAAGACAAAACCTGATTTGACAACTGGAATTCGTGGTTCATCTACAGATCGCTTTAGTAGTTACATTGAATCACTGAAAAAACACCCAGGCTCTGTTCAGATATCATTACAAGGTGGGCTTGGAGGATTTGTGCCCACCTTTCTGGGGTTAAGCTCTCTGTGGATACCCACAATTAGACCTATTTAGTGATCATTGTCCAGCAGACCGTTCTCTGCAGCTATGATTTATTGAAATAAATGTAAGTGCAGAGGCATTTTGAGCAATAGCGTGCATGCCTTCATGAGACAAGCAACTCACAATTTTATAAGTTAAGCTAATTGTTTTTATAGCACTTTATTGCATGCCACGTTCTGTGTTTTTTTTTTCCTGCCAATAGTAATACTAATTATATGTTTTTCTGATAGATTGTGCTGCCTGGACAAAGTGTTGCTTCTGGTTTCCACTTGTAAGACAGTAAGATGCTTTGCCTGCTTGTTACCTAGCACTATTTTATTCACTTAAAAAAAAATACATGTTATTTTTTTATTTTTTATTTTTTATTTCAAATGTTTTTATTAAAATATAAGTTTTATATGGGGGGGGTCTGTCGTTAAGTCCTTCGTGGCTCCAGGTATGTGTCGAGGAGCTCCCACATTCCATCTTTGGCATTGTGCTCCTTTGTGAACTTGCTGGTGATGTTGTCTTAACTCCTTGGATTCGTTGGGTGCTTTTGGTGTGTTTTACCTTCATTTTGGTACTTCCGCCCGGTACGTAGTCAGTTGTGGAAGGAATCGCACTATAGCAGCAAATTTGGCTGTGCCTTCCTGGAGGATATTTTTGAATCACGTGAGGTCTAGTTGACCAGCACAGGGCCTGATTTTCAAGGGTCATTGTCCTTAAAAAGAGGATTGATGCACAGATGTGCCACTGATGGACCAAAGGCAATCCCATCTGCACCCGTCCGTGCTTGGACGGTGCCAGGGGCCAAAGATTGTAATAGTCCTCCTAGGCATAGTATATATTACTTCCCTGCTCAGTCGCTCTTTGGTTAGCCATAAAGTGAATATTTTTAACTTTATTGTGGACCACAATCCTGATGCCTTATTTCTTGCAGAAACCTGGCTCAATCAACGTCGAATCCTGATGCTGCTTGTGCACTTCCAATGGTGCACAGTATGAAGAGTCTGGATAGAATCAGTAGAAGATGCAGATGCTTTGCTATAATCAAAAAGATATTTCCTTGTATACCTTAGAGCATAATTCCAGACTGTGACAGCGCCCTGTTTCCTATTGTCTTTACCAAAATATTTCACTTTCTCGGGAGCACTTGTTTACCGGTCCCTTGGGCAAGAAAAGTGTTTTCTGGAAGCCATGGTGAATATTATTGCACCCCATGCTATACATGGAAATCTGAATTTACATTTTCGCTCTGATAAATCTGCTTATATTTCAAATTAAGGTAAATACCTGGAAGCTATTCAGTTAATCCAGTTAGTTAAAGTATCCACTCACTCAGCAGGACATACTTTCATACTTTAGATCCATTATTTTCCAATTTAGCATTGTTGAATGCTCACACCCCGGCTTCAATACATTGGACTGATCATTATGCGGTTCCTTTAACGCAGGTGGTGAAGTACCCACCACCTCTGATGAATTTTAGATCTGGAATAAACTTGATGAAGTTACATTTTGTTCGCTGTTAAAGCATGAACTACTGGTGGCAGATATGAGTACAGAAGAAAAGGTGAAGAAAATCAGTTCTTGGATTACCACTTCAGTTGATACTCTTATCCATGAAACGGTGGCAAAGCCTGAAAAGAAACCACCTGCCTCTTGGTTTGATAATTGCCTAGTTGGGCACAAAAAAGATGTAGGGTTCTTGAACGTGCGCAGCATACATCTTATGACCCCATTGCTGAAAAGGTTTACACGGCAGCCATTAAAAATTATCACAAGAGGGTTAAAAAGGCACACGTTCATTTCTATGCTGGAAAATTGAGGCTAGTCAGAACTCTGGCAAATATATTTTTGCCCGTGTTAAATGTGTGTGATAAGACTCATTTGGTTGACGCCTCAAATGATAAGTGTAATGTGCTAGCAGACTTCTTTGTGAAAAAGGTGAGGGTCGTTTACACCAATTTTGCAGGACCGCGGCCCTTCTCCAGCTCAGGATCTCCAACTAGAGCAGTAGCCTCTTTTGAGTCCATGAGTATGGAAAGCCTGCAAACTGTTTTTTCCAGAATAAAATCTGGCTTGCCATGTGACCCAGCAAGTCCAGAGATATATAAAAAGGCAGTGTATGTTCTCTTTCTGATTTTTCTTAGCGGGATTTGGTCTGAGCAGGCAGGAAATATACCTTGCTCAGACCAGGGAGTCTGTGGGGATTCTCCAGACCTACTGCTCAATGCAGCGTGGCTGGAGAAAACCCAAGTGCTCATGCGTGTTTTGGTCGGCCTGAGGCGGCATGCCAAAACACATATGCGCACTTAGGGAGGGAAGTGCACGAAGCACTCCTCCTCCCCCCTCCCATGTCTAAGCCCTTCCCAACACCACTGGCTAGGAGCCAGCAAATGCAAAGTAAAATGATGCAAGACCATCGTTGTATTTTACATTTGCTGTCTCTGAGCCAGACAGTAGGGCGACGCTCCTACGCCATTGCGGAGGTGCCGCCACTGCCTCAAGGGATCTGCACTAAGTCTCACTCTTTTTAATATCCATTCCCCTCCCTTTAGAGGCCATTGTAGAAACTTTTGAGCTGTCTTTGGTTTCATATGCAGATGATATTATGCAGCTGTTTTTGTCATTGCCCTTGACAAGGGATGGGTGTCCTCTCCATGTTAGGAACTATATGACCTCAGAGGCGCAGTGGATGAATTTGAATTGCCTAAAACTAAATCCCAATAAAACTTAGGTTTTAACTATTGGCAAAATTTCTTTGAGTTGGGTCCCAACTGGTGGTCTTAGGTACTAGGATAAGGACAACCCCTGCATCCAAAACCTTCTATATAGAGTCTGATGATAAGCTGTCATTTGAACCTCATATTGAGGGAGTGACTTCCTGCTGCTTTGGTTTGGTTAGAACCCTGAAAAAATGTCTCTTGAATTTTTAGTCTTTGATTCAGAGGATGATTGTTCAGGCTCTGATCATCTCGAGCTTAGACTATTCCAACATCCTGTATCTTGGCACCACCAAATATGCTAAGAATACATTGCAATTTCTCCAAAATGCTGCTGCTAGGCTGCTATGCCATCTGCTTGGATCTCATTCGGTGTTCAATAATCTATGGACCCCGCATTGGCTCCCTGTGGAGAAGCACATTCAGTTTAAGCCTTTGTGTGTCACTTATTGTGCTCCTAATAATTCAGGGGCCGCATTACAGACAAGGCACATTTACAATGTTTGCGCAGGGCGCACCTTTTAAAAGGTGCTCCTGGGGCATATAATGAAAATGGGTCCAATTATAATGAATGTGCAGATCCCAAGGCAGCCGCGAACTCACGCAGCCCTGGGGGAAGCACATTCAGTGAAAAAATGGAGCGGCTGCTCTACAGCCACTCCGTGTTTTCACAGTGCATGTGGCAATCCACCTGCACTTTTAAAGGGGATTAGAGATCCCCTTGCAGGCGGGTACAGTCAGTGTCTTGGAGGTCCATGGGACCCCCTTTCCCCCTGCCAGAGACCTACTCACAGTGCACTGTGAGTGCGCCTCCTGAGAGCTTCTTTGCCTCTGCGCCAGCTTCTGTAATATGGTGTAGGCACAGAGCCAAAGGGAGAACCTCATTTGCATGGGGCACACCCCATGCAATTGAGGGAATGCCACCTGAAGATAGAATGATTGTTTATGTACGCCAGCGCGATTGGTATTATTTATTTTTATTTTTATTTATTTAAACTTATATTGCGCGCAGCTACCCTCAATGGGTTTCCCGGCGCCAGAGATAGATAAAAGAAAGAAAACAAGCATAAGGCCCAAAACGGAACAAATAGTGCAGGGAAATTAATTAAACAAAAGGGTCTTCAGTTTTTTACGAAAAGGGAGGAGATCAGTCTCGGCTTTCAAAGCCGGCGGAAGAGCATTCCACATCTTTGGGCCAAGATAAGAAAACGAGCGACCGCCCATTTTGGCCAGTTTAATTCTGGGAACAAAGAAATCGCCACTGGTGGAAGATCTTAAAGTCCGACCAGGCTTATAGACTTGAACCTGGTTCTGCAGGTATTTAGGGGCAGAACCCTGCCGGATTTTAAAAAGAAGGCATAAGGTTTTAAATTTTACACGGTTCGGGACTTTAAGCCAATGAAGGTCACGCAGAGCCTGAGCTGCGGAGGATCTACAGAAGGGGTCGCACAAGCGTCTGCTGCCTGTAATACCAAAGTGCCCCGGGGGTGCCCAAAGTTGGATGCAAACACCCGCTGCGCCCCCCGGGCACTTTCTATAATACTGCCCCAGGTCCTCCTATTCTCAATTCTCTCCTACTGCCCTATTGTCCCACATGATGTCTGAGATCGTCTGAGCATACCCTGGCACCTAAAATGTGGTTTAAGTTAGTTGGGAAGGGAGGTAGCAACATTAATTACATCACTTTGAGAAAACAGCTTAAGACATGCCTGTTTTAGTGCTGGAAGGCTTATGTCTCTTTCTTTCTTTCTTTCTTTCTTTCTTTGTTAAGTGCACGGGTAAGCCCTGTGCTAACGCAGCCGTGCATGTTATAAATTCATGGAACATAACATAACTTGTGGCACTGAAGTTGTGGAATTTGTGTAGTGTTATGTGAATCAGAAGGAGTTTGGACTGCATCCTGCTTGACTGGCATTCCTCTCTTTAACCCTGTGAAAGAAAATTGTTGTTGCTACATGCCTCTGCTGCTCACATTCCCTATCTGTCATAGCCTCACTTGCTGGTTTGACTGCATAACTTGCAGAACCGGAAATAACAGAAAGTGCCTTAAGCCATGTTTCCCATAGTTTTGATAATTGTGAAATAACTTTGCATGTATCTTACATAATGTTACATTTCACTAGCTTTTATCATTGCATGTATCACCGGCATCATTTTTTTAACACTGGGAACACAGCATACACCATAGCTGTGAGCACAGATGGGACATTAGATAGGTTATAGGGACGTTTGACGCACAAAGGGTCAAACGTTGCACCCTTGTGTTATATCTTTTGTCCCCCTCTGCTGTTTAATAATATCTTTCCACTGGGGCCAATAGCACACTTCTCCATGTTCAGGAAATGTGTTGTATGTCGCTGGAAGGTAACCACAAAAAGTGTTTATGGTTCTTTATTCCTTCAGTGAAGTTCTATTCTTCAGGTGCTCTCAGAAAAGGGATCTGTAATACCACTAGAGTGCCTCATTTGCTTATACCAACAAGCACTGGCAAAGCCAAAAGGTCTTGTCTTTATAATACAAGTGCTGAGCTGTTGGATTTTAGACTGATTGTCTGTAAAATATTGTTTAAAAAAGAAAAAAAGAAAAAATTGAAAATACTAGAGGAAAGAAAAGCAAATATATTTTATGGTATCTCAAAACTGCACCTTGAATTCAATGATTCCAATCTTTATAAATGGCATGGCTTATTTTTCTAACATTTTTAACTTAGTAAACTCTAAACAGAATTTAAAATGAATAAGAGAGTGTCAGAATATATTGGAAAGTCTTTTCAAGGCCTAACTTACTTTATGCAGAATTCAGCCATTTGCTCTAAATGAAGCAGATCTATGGTTCTCCGAGTGATGTCTTGCTAAGTACACCTTCTGTCTCAGACACAAACACACCGAGTGCAGCAGATGAAACTTCCCCCAGCAACATAAAACCCTATCTGTGCTAATATCTGTTCTTTCATGCAATATGTGGGATGCAGGAGATAAAAAAAAACAACCCTTGAAGTCTACTTTCAGGCATGATCTGGCAAAAATATCCCTGTTGACTTTGTTTTTGCAGACAAGCTAGGTGGGGTGGGGAAGAACACAGTAATAGGGCAGGCAGAGCACACCAGGAAAAGAGCTACAAAACACATATAGTCCCCTAAGTGAGCAGTGGAAGGATACAAGTCAGTCAATTGAAGGTATTGTAAAAAGGGTAAGCTCCAGGTTAGGGACAAACACATTACAAGTAGGCAAGCCACTGAATAAAAAGCATGCGAATGAGAGAGACAATATAGCGGATTTATTACGGAACCCTACTTGCATTTCCCATGCATGCCTTTACTCCGCAGCAAATACCCCGACTCCGACATTACCACGCATTCCTTTATCAAGCAAGTCGTAACAACGACTTGCCTTAGGGAGTCACTGGACTTTGGAATAGTATAAATTATTATTCTAACTCGAGCCAGCGTATCAGTAGAGAAGGTGTTGGACTGAAAATCCAACACCAGTCCAACAAAGCAAGTTATTGTAACGACTTGCATGGTAAAGGAACGTGTGGTAACGTCACCGTTGGGGTAGTGACTGCGGAGTAAAGGCAGGTTGTGGCATTGACTGCAGGGTAATGGATGTTTCCGCAATATAGCCAACCAATGGCAAGTAATGGACCTGCCTTAAGCCCACTGTAAGTTAACAAAAGGCCAGAATAGGTGAGACATATAAATCAGGTTGGGAGAACCTTGTCCCACCAAACAGAGCACTGTTACTGGATTGGGCAGCTGTTGTCTTAAGGCTTACACATGGAGGATACGGGTAAGGGTCATCTTGTTTGTGCCATCTCAACATAACCATAAACACTGATCCAACCTTAACACCTATGCAGACATCAGACTGCATGGATTTATACATGCAATGCCAATAGGAACACAGTCTACGTCAAATGCGACTGAAACCCAAAGCAAAGGTTGGACAACTTTCCGTCAGACTAATTCTAATGGTTAGTGTGATTACAGTGAGCATACGTAGCTACTGACGGTACTAAATGTCGATGAGGAGTCCATATTTTAAGGATATCTAACCATGCACGAAAAACATCTCAAGAGGATCATGTGTAGACAGACAGACAATATGGAGGACAAGAAGAGCACCAACAGGCAACATCAAATCATTAAATTTCTTACTATTCTCATGTTTTATAGATGCTAAGAGGAGCAGCTGGATTGTTGGAACACATATTGGAAAGATCTTTTTTCCCCAAATTCATTTTCAAAACTTTATGGCAGAATACCTACCTGCATTACAGAGAAAAAACACAAGAGATCTTCTCTCTAGGAGCATTTCTTTTGAAGAACAAACGTGTGAAGTCGTGCTTGCATGGATGAAGAAACTCATGTCTTGAGTAATGGTTGTAGGCAGCTGCTGTTGCGACAGCTGTACCCGCTGGCAATATGATGAAATGTAGGTACTTGCAGATGGGATAAGAGATTTCATTAACCTCAGCCAGAATACGCAAATCAAATTCTCAGAAACTAGTGTTGTTGATATTTTGTGGAGAGCCTTAAGTATCTAGGAGTCTCCAAAAAGTAGCCAGTAATGTGACTTAACATAATTCAAATGGAAACTGCTAGTTAATAAAGAACTTTTAAATCCAAAGTGATTTCAGGGCAGTGTATTCACTGAAAGCAAAAGAGGGGAAGCAGTGGGTCAAGCACAGCAAATTTATCATTAACATGCTGAGTTTGTTGGGTCATAATTCTGTTTAAAACGATCTATTTAAAAATGACTTGTTTTTTGCTTTAGCTCCTCTTGCTACTAAGGCCCTTCTTCATAGAACACTAGGTTGGTTGGATGTCTAAGAATGTTCTGCACACCAATTACCAATGTGGCTGGCACAGACTCTATGGATCCCCTTCCAAGGATTTCACATCCATCTTATCAGGGCTGATACTTGGAGTAAATAACACCTTCAAAACGTGGCTGCCCTGAAAACCATGGAGTACGCATATGTTGTCACTGGGATTTATCCATGTGCTTGGTAATTACCCCTGTGTGTCGCTCTCCCGTAAAGTGCTCTTCAAATCATCTCTGTTACTTTTTTCATCTTCAAGCCATCCCTTAGTTACATTGTTTATTTTCAAGCCATCTCTCAGTTACTTTTTTCATCTTCAAGCCATCTCTCGGCTACTTATTGTTTCTTCAATCCATTTCCTAATTTGCTTTTTTCATCTTCAAGCCATCTCTCAGCTACTTTTTGTTTCTTCAAGCCATCTCCAAGTTACTTTTTTTCTTCAAGCCATCTCAGTTAATTTTTTCATCTTCAAGCCATCTCTCAGTTATTTTTTTCATCTTCAAGCCATCGCTCGCCTACTTTTTGTTTCTTCAATCCATTTCCTAATTTGCTTTTTTCATCTTCTAGCCATCTCTGTTACTTTTTTTCTTCAAGCCATCTCTCAGCTACTTTTTTCATCTTCAAGCCATCTCTCAGTTACTTTTTTCATCTTCAAGCCATCTCTCAGCTACTTTTTGTTTCTTCAAGCCATCTCTCAGTTACTATTTTTCTTCAAGCCATCTCAGTTACTTTTTTCATCTTCTAGCCATCTCTCAGCTACTTTTTGTTTCTTCAAGCCATCTCTCAGTTACTTTTTTTTCTTCAAGCCATCTTTCAGTTACTTTTTTCATCTTCAAGCCATCTCTCAGTTACTTTTTTCAACTTCAAGCCATCTCTCAGCTACTTTTTGTTTCTTCAAGCCATCTCTCAGTTACTTTTTTCATCTTCAAGCCATCTCTCAGTTACTTTTTTCAACTTCAAGCCATCTCTCAGCTACTTTTTTCATCTTCAAGCCATCTCTCAGTTACTTTTTTCATCTTCAAGCCATCTCTCAGCTACTTTTTGTTTCTTCAAGCCATCTCTCAGTTACTATTTTTCTTCAAGCCATCTCAGTTACTTTTTTCATCTTCTAGCCATCTCTCAGCTACTTTTTGTTTCTTCAAGCCATCTCTCAGTTACTTTTTTTTCTTCAAGCCATCTTTCAGTTACTTTTTTCATCTTCAAGCCATCTCTCAGTTACTTTTTTCAACTTCAAGCCATCTCTCAGCTACTTTTTGTTTCTTCAAGCCATCTCTCAGTTACTTTTTTTTCTTCAAAGCCATCTCTGTTACTTTTTTCATCTTCTAGCCATCTCTCAGCTACTTTTTGTTTCTTCAAGCCATTTACCAATTACTTTTCTTTCTTCAAGCCGTCTCTCAGTTGGTTTTTTTTCATTGCACCAAACAATTAAAGACAGTCATTCTTGAAAACTGCTAAAAATTATACACAGTTATGCAATGGTGGTTATTGGTCATAGCTCATTTAAGATACAACAATAATTATTTTTAAAAACAATAAAGTAAATTGATATGTCAGAGATGTAACACATGAGTGTTATGTTGTGTCATGATCAAATTGTATCCATGTTAGAAATGTCTGAGGCAAGTGAAGCACGAATGTATTGTAAACACCCGAACAATGTTGCTCAGTGCGAAATAACGAGTATGAGATGAGATGCCCATCTTGTAGTGTGCCAAAACAAATACATGATAGAAAATAGAATATCTTTTAAATAAAATAAAAAAGTGGGCATGTAGAATGAGGAAGCAATAGAGAGGGTACTTTTTAATAAGGGACTCTTTTAGGAAGTACAGCTGTTTCAAAGAGGCAATTAATTCAGATGCTTGTTATAGATTGCTTGCATAGCACTTTTTGTGGCTTCGAGGATGCCTTAGTTATAGCAATAAGGAGAGGCCATTCGCATCTTAAGTATACTGCGTTGAGTGGCCTAACTTCACACTGAGATGCCTCCAGGGCGAGGTAGGAAGCTGAGCCAATCCTCGGCCCGGAATGCATGCAATAATATGCTCTAGGGCTTCCTTTTAAAACCATCTTGTAACATTGCGTCATTGTGTAATCGGTGCCTGCTCTTTTCCGAGCAGGCACCGAGCAGAGAAAGAGATTGGATTTGGAGGATTACACCGTCTAGCACTAGTTGGTATGAACACAGACAACGATTCAGGTGCTCAAATGCTCCTAGAAGCCTACCATAGCCAACCAAGTCCTCTTGGAAGCTGCTTTACAGCATAATTGGCAAACACCAGGGGCAGTATTATAGATAGGGTGCATTTTTCCTGTTGGCATAACGGCGCACCTTTAAGCAGGTAAGCCGGTTGCAAACAGGAAAAGTGCACCTTATCATGTAGAATGAGCTGCCATCAGGTCAGCCGCAACTTCGTGCTGCCCTGGGGGCAGCTCATTCAATGGAAATACAGAGCAGCTGTTTAAAAGCTGCTCCATGTTTCACTGTGCAGGCAGCAATCCACCTGCAATTTAAAGAGGGATTTGAGATCTCCTTGCAGTGAGTGACTTTACCCACCTGCAACAGGATGTTTGGGGCAATTCACAGGGTCCCCTTTCCCCCATTCAGAGGGCTGTCATCAGAGGGCACACTGACAGGGTGCCACCTTTTAGGTGGCAGCTTATTTGACTCTGTGCCCGGTTCTATAATACGGCGAGGGTGCAGAGGCAAAGGGATTCCCGCATTTGCATGGGGTCATGCCCCCATGCAAATGATGAAATGTCCTCTTAAGAAAGCTCTACCGCTATATGTTCGCCAGCGCTTTCAGTATTACAGAAGGGGCCGCACAAGAATCTCTGGCCCCTTCTGTAATACCAACATCCCTAGGGGCGCACAAAGTGGGTGCACAAGCCTGGTGCACCCCTGGGGAACGTTCTGTAATAGGGCCTGAACTGTGATCCTTGCTCCCTCGATTTCAAATTCACAACCTTCTTTTTTTTCCGAAATATTTTTATTGGCTTTTCATTTACATGGAACATACAAATAAAAAACATACAAAAATGACTGACTGTTGGTCTCTTTTGCTTATTTTGGCACATGCAAAAACAAGTCCTGAGCAAATTGTTTGTGTCTGTAGGGTTTTTGGTTACAGAGCCCTCTTGGTTGGACATATCTGTGTCTACTTTGCATTTGTAGCAAAGCAAGACTACAACTCCCAGAATACATAAGGCTGCCCAATGAAATCTTAGGAATGGATATGTGATGTCCTGATGACATGGACAGTTGTCGTGGCTTTAGTTAAATCTCGTCCATGTTGTAATTGATGTCATAGGCAAGTTAGGTTGTAGACAAGTTGGCTGCACCATGTCCTCCTATCACCTTTCCCTCAGGTCATGTAGAATGTTCACACAATATTTATTGCACGTCACTTAACGCTCTGCGTACTTCATCAGCTGTTCATTTTCCATCCACCTTCCCCTTCCCGCTGCTTGCAGGCCTTGTTTACATAATAAATACTTATACTAAATCACCGACGTTGGTGTAGTTTATTAAACATCGTTGACACTTCAATTGAGGTCGGGATGCGATGTTTATTGGAAAGGCCAGCTTCAGCTGAAGTTGATTTGGGGAAGAAATTATCGAGGGCTCCTAAAGCTTTTACTCAGGCAAGTCGCTAAGTAATTTGTTTACTTAGGATTGATTGTTCACTAATTCTGCTTGCTTCGTGTTATCCTGCTTTATTGTAGCTTCAACCTAGAATCAGCTGTTATGCAAATTTTTCTTACGTCGGGAGTCAAGTTCGTCTAAAGATTAAATACAGGCAAGTTACTACTATTCTTGTCTGTGGTCGGTGTGGACAATTTCTAATTTTCATATACTTTCTGCATGTCGATTTAATGTTATAGTTGCTGTGGAGTATTAATGAAACACACAAGATGATGGACCGAATGTTGCACATTGGCAAAACATTCACCCCCAGTCAAAGATCTGTGTTTAATCCATTGTTATTTTGCTCACCACACCACCCCAGTTCAGACTTGGCCATATGCAAATCCTCATGGGAACAGTCCAGCCCGAACTGCCCAGCCATGTCTTCCCTGGACCGGAATCAAGCATCCTAGGACCGGTTTCTGGCTATCAGCCGTCATCAGCCTGGATAGCTTGACTCCAATGGCGTAGTGAGCATGGGACCAACGTCTGGGCATACCCTTCCCACATAGGGCGAACAGCAAAACACAAAAGATGATGGACGGAATGTTGCACATTGGCAAAACATTCACCCGCAGTCACAGATCTGGATTTAATCCATCGTTATTTTGCTCACCACGCCACCCCAGTTCAGACATGGCCTTATGCAAATCAGTCTTGACCCTGTGCCTCATGGGAACAGTCCAGCCCGAACTGCCAAGCCATGTCTTCCTTGGACCAGAATCAAGCATCCTAGAACCGGTTTCTGGCTATCAGCCGTCATCAGCCAGAATAGCTTGACTCCAGTGGCATAGTGAGCACGGGACCCACGTCTGGGCATACCCTTCCCACATAGGGCGAACAGAAAAACACACAAGATGATGGATGGAATGTTGCACATTTGCAAAACATTCTCCCCCAGTCACAGGTCTGGGTTTAATTCACATTATTTTGCTCACCACGCCACCCCAGTTCAGACATGGTCATATGCAAATAAGTCTTGACCCTGTGCCTCATGGGAACAGTCCAGCCCGAACTACCATCCCCTTTGGTATCGCTTTGTTTGCCCTAAGTTGGCAGGGTATGCCCAGACGTAGGTCCCTTGCTCACTTTGCCACTGGATTCAAGATAGCCTGGCTGATGAAGGTTATGAATCCGAAACCGGTCCCAGGATGCTTGTTTCTGGTCCAGGGAAGACATCGCTTGGCAGTTTGGGCTGGACTGTTCAAATGGGGCACAGGGTCAGACTGATTTGCATATGGCCATGTCTGAACTGGGGTAGTGGAGTGAGCTAAAGAATGGTAATGGATTAAACCCAGATCAGTTGACTGAGGGTGAGCATTTGATTTGCTCAAATGCTCCGTCCATCATCCCCTTTGGTATCGTGGAGTATTAATGAGGCAGGAAGACCGTTAACGGCAGAACAACGCTCCGATGTAACTTTCATTTTCACGTCAGTCAACTGTAAAATTCCAACATCAGTCTCAGCTGTAACTGACTTCGCGTGACGTATTATGCGTCACCAATGCGTGTGCATGCATGTAATTACGTTTAGTGACTCCATTTTGTTTTTCACACATTCCAAGTAAGTTCCGATTTTCCAGTCAAGTTACTGATCTGCACGCAAAGGTGTTTTCCTTTGAAATTATACAAAGGTAATTGTTTCTGAACTTTTAATTCCAAGTGTGCACGCAATCTAAGAGCTTGTTATAGTTAAAACTTCATGCTTTCTGACTTGTTACTTAATTCTTCGTTATTTCAAGGTTTAACATCTTCTAGGAACATTTTTTTTTAAACGTATTGCTTTTAAGTTACTAAATAATTGAATTTATTCATTTATTAAATAGTACAAATGCAATATTTTAAAATTCTTCAAAATTGCTTCCTTCATCAAAAAAGAACAAGATTATTTTATGACCGACACAATGTCTAACAATTTAAAATATCAGTGCACCTTCAGCTTTTTTAACTGACACTGGCAAACCTGTTATGAAATGGAAAAATTGGTTACGCGCTTTTGAGAACTACCTAGTGGCCATTGATGGAAAAAAGTTTTAACCAAAAAGAAAAAAGGCCATTATGTTTGGTTTGTTAGGGGTCGCAGGTCAAGAGATTTTTGATAGTTTACCAGAGTAGGAAGTACTTCCTGGGCAGTTCATACCACTCAATGAGTATCAGGAAGCTATAAAGCAATTTGGAGAGGAGCCAAACATTATGATTGGTAGACATTGTTTCGCCATGCGAAAACAATTGGAAACAGAAACAATCGAAGAATACATTGCTTGTTTAAGTGTTCTGGCCACCAAATGCAAATTTAATGAAATGGTAGATGTATATATAAGAGACCAGTTTGTTTTTTATTGTTTTGAAAAAAAGATACAGGAGAGGCTGTTGGCGTGCAGGAACCCATCCCTTCAGGAAGCTATGGACATCGCTAAAGGAATAGATCGTTCACTTGAAAGCTCAAAGGAACTTTCATCCGAAAGAAACTCAAAGACTAACGTTTTTTATATGCATGAGAAAAAGAACAAAGAACAATGATTATAGCAATGTAAAAAGAGGCAAACAGAATACTAGTTCAGATTCTAATTATTTCATTTGTTTTAGGTGTGGTTCAAGGAATCATAAAGCGGATTTCTTGGGAAGTCCGGCACAGGGGAAGAAATGCACCAAATGTTTGAAGGTAGGGCATTTTGCAGGTGTTTGTAAAAATTTGAAACCCAATCGCTTCCAGAGACTTAAAGTTAGTAATGTTGATGATTTCGATGAAGATATGTGTTCCAATATAGTGTTGACAATTGATGATCCATGCAATCCCATCAAAGGCCCATTGGGAGTTGCATACATTGGTAAAATTGAGTTAAATATTATGGCGGATTCGGGTACGCCCATTACTATTGTTTCAGACAAAAAGTATTTCGAATTCTGGCCACATATAGATTTGTTTGCATCCGATCTCAACCCAAAGGCATTTGGTGATTTTGACATTAAAATGTTGGGCTATTTTGAAGATCAACTAAGTATTAAAAGAAGATTCATTACAACCAACGTTTATGTAGCTGAAAGAGGTAGAAACATTGTAGGCTGGAAAGACCTAGTTCGTTTTGGTATAATTCTTCAAACAGGCACTGACGATACTATTGTTTTAGATGATATTCTTGTTTCCACTGTTACCTCTTCTGTTTCATATTCTTCTTTGGACCAAGCAGAATCTGTACTTGATAAATATGAGTCACTGTTTGAAGACCGCATCAGGTGTGTCAAGGGAATTGAACATTCGATTAAGTTGAAGAGAAACGCGATACCTGTGAAACATAAGGTGAGATTTATTCCCTTATCTGTCAGAAACGAGTTGCAGAATGCTCTCAACAAATTAGTTGAAGAAGGAGTTATTGAGCAGACTGACTCAGCAGCAGAATGGGTTTCTACTATAGTTTTGATTTTTTTTTAAATGGCGAAATGCGTTTATGTGCGGATTTCAGATCGTTAAATAAGAATATTTTGGTGGCTTGTTATCCACTGTCCAAAATTCATTTTGGCAGCCACAGCTGGATCCCAGTATTTTTGTTTAATAGATCTCAAATCGGCATATCACCAGGTAAAGCTATCTGAGGATTCAAAAGATTTACCACATTTATTACTCCCTTGGGAGCATACAGATTTACAGATTTGTCAGACTACCATTCGGATTGGCGTCATCAGCTAGCGTTTTTCAAAAGTTGATGGAAATCATCTTTAAAGGTGTAATAGGTGTACAACAATTTCAGAATTTCAGGATGATATCCTCATCCATGCCAGTACCATTGAAGAGCATTGGTGCTACACAAATTAAATGAAAGGAGCATGACTGTCTCTAAAAGTAAGTGTAAATTTCTCCAAACGGAAATAGAGTACTTAGGTCATATTTTAAGTGGAAGTGGTATCAAACCTAAGTTGGACTTAGTCAAAGCAATTTATGAGGCCCCCAAACCAGAAGACAAAGATTCACTTAGATCTTTTTTAGGTCTTAGTGGATATTATTCACGCTTTATTAAAAATTACAACGATATGGTGGAGCCTTTGTGTATGCTATTACATAAAGGTGAAAAATGTATTTGGACTAGTAGTCAGGATCTTGCCTTTGCAAATGTCAAAAATGCTATTGTTGAGGCTCCAATGTTAAAACCATATGATTCTGAAGGTGCCAATATTGTAACGATGGACGCAAGCTCAGTTGGTATAGGAGCTGTTTTCACACAAAAGGTAAATGGAAATTTACACACAGTGCTTTCATTTCCAGAAGATTGCATGAATCCAAAAAACATTACAGTACAATCGAGAGAGAGGCACTTGCTTGTGTCTGGGCGGTTGAAAAGCTCAAAATGTACTTGTGGGGTAAACAATTTGAATTGATCACAGATCACAAACCTCTAGCCTTTATGATGGATGGTTTAGGCAGAGGTAATGGTAAAGCCTCTGCCAGGTTAGTTAGACTGTTAGCACAACTTCAACAGTACATTTTTTCTATAAACCATATTTCAGGTAAAAACAATGTGAAAGCAGATTTTTTTGTCATGTTTACCTTTGAATTCTTCAGAACCAAAAGTAGAAGAAGACACGGAACGTGTTGTATCTTATATAGTTGATTTTAATGAATTTGAACAAGTTTGTAGCGGTTCAGAATGGTTAAAGTTGATTGACAATGACCCTGTGCTTGTTAAAGTTAAAGAATATATATTAAGTAAGTGGCCACCCATTAGGAACTTATCTTCTGATCTCAAAACGTTTGTTCAAGTTGCTGATGACCTATGTATAGAAAAAGGTTTTCTTTTACAAGGGGATCTTTTGATTCCTCCAATCAAAATTAGGAAGAAGTTGATTGAATTGGCACATATCAGTCATTTGGTTTCCAACATGACAAAAAAAATGCTTAAAAAATACCATTGGTGGCCAGGTTTGGATTCCGATGTTAATTTATTGGTTGAGAAATGCGTAGTATGCTTAAAGTCAGACAAGCACTGGAAACCCAGAGTACAGGAAATGCAATTAGTGCATATTCCCAATACTTCGTGGAACAAAGTTGCCATAGATTTTGCTGGTCCATTCAACATTTTAGAGCATGAGTAAAAAAATTTAATAGTTTTAAGTGATTATTATAGTAAATGGATTTATGTTAAATTTATATCAACCATAGACTCTAATTCTATATTGGAATGTTAGGAAAATTGTTTTTCATTAGAAAGACTTTCACTCACATTAGTTTCTGACAATGGGAAACAACTGACCTCAGAGAGGATGGCAACATTTTTAAAACGATGTGGCATCCAGCAAGAAAAGACTCCTTTTTATTCTCCAAAATCTAATGCACAAGTTGAAAGAGTCAATCGTATCTTAAAAGAAGGGATACAACTTGCCATCGCTTCTGGTTTTCTGGTGACAGCATTCACTCAGGAGAAAGTGGATGCATACAACAACACCACCAACAGTATAACCGGACATTCTCCATTCTTTCTCATGAGAGGAAGACAAAGTAACTCAGTTCTCACTCCCAAATTTGCTATTTCTGAAGAAAGTAACACTAAATTTATGGAAGTTGATGATGCCCAACTTGGGGTTAGAGAAAGAATTCAAAAGCACCAACTTAAATCAAAAGAAGAATCACAAGATTCAAAGAGCCACCGTTAAAGAAATAAGTAAGGGCGATTGGGTTATTGTCAAAAACCACATATTCAACAGAAAGGAGAATCTAAGTATTATAAGCCAAGTGAAGTTGTGGAAGTATCTGATAACTCAGTGCGTTTAAATAACCTAGGGTGGAGTAACAAAAGCGATGTTGTAAAACTCAAACCTGGACAAAAAGATCTCATGGGTGGAGCTAGAGATGAAAATTTAGATTCAGAACAATATTACTTTTGGTTTGGATCTGATCCCCTTGAGAATTCAGTGTGTGAAACACGTTACCACTCTAATGATTTGGAACTAAATGATGGTTGAGAATCTGATAATGTTGAACCTAGGCTTGCTACACATACTGTGTCTAGAAGGGAAAGTGAGAGCAATATACATGATTTGGTTCACTCTGATACTCAGGGCTCAAGAGTACCTATTTATGTTGTTCCTGAACGTGAGCTTGAGTTAGGTACTATTTTCTCTTCCGCAAAAATGTATGATGGAACATGTACCATTTCAGGAAGATTTTCTCGTTTACCTAATATGTACAAAGAATATGTAATGTATTAGTCTCATTTTGTTTATCCCTAAAAGGTAGATGTTGTAATTGATGTCAATGGCAAGTTAGGTTGTAGACAGCTTGGCTGCACCATGTCCTCCTATCACCTTTCCCTTACGTCATGTAGAATGTTCACACAATATTTATTGCACGTCACCTAACGCTCTGCGCATTTCAGCAGCTGTTCATCTTCCTTCCACCTTCCCCTACCCGCTGCTTGCGGGCCTTATTTACATAATAAATACTTATACTAAATCACTGACGTTGGTGTAGTTTATTAAACATCGGTGACACTTCAATCCACTCTGTCTTTTAACCTTGCGATGGCTATAAAACAATTGAGGTTGACTTTGGGTAAAATTAATATCTAACATTGACATACCAGCTTGTGGTTTAAAACCCCATATTATGAAAATAAATTATTACAAATACTATTGGTGGAGGTTATTTAATGGTGGTAATACTGCGGTTAATTCTGTTTTGTAGTTAAACTTTGTTTCTGGCAAATTTAGGACAATTGGCCATCAAAGATTTTCACCCACTGCGTGATCTCTGCACCTCTCACAGCAAGAATAATATCACATAATGGTATCTTGGGGCTGGATAACAGATGTGTGTTGTTACTCAACTCAGTGATACTCATCGTATTGACCTTGGGATGATAGACGGCTGAATGGACCCACCAGATTGTAAACTCTAACTATGAAGGTAAACACGTTTGCATCCTGCAGTGGAGGCATTAGTCCACTTAATCACCAGTCCAGCCATCTCTCACTGCTTGTAAATGGGTGATGGTGTCCACGCTTTGGTAGGTATCCACTGTGGGGCCGTATTATGGAAAGTGCCCATGTGTGCCCGCTTTGCGTGACCCCGTGTGCATTAGTATAACAGAAGGAGCCGCAGACACTTGTGCAGCCCTTTCTGTAATACAGATAGCGTTGGTGCATATATAGTGCCAGTGCTATCACCAGAGGGTGTTCCCTCATTTGCATGGGGCGTGGCCCCATGCAAATGAGGGAATCCCTTTGCCTGTGCGCCCACGCTGTATTAAAGACCCAGGCGCAGAGGCAAAAAAGCTGTCACGAGACGCACTGTCTGTGGCACCAGGGCCGGTTCTAGGATTTGCGAGGCCCTTGGCTAAAAGGGAATGTGCGAGGCCCCTCTAATGTCGATAAGTGGCCCCTTGCAAGGAGACCAATCACAGGCACTGTGGGAGGCCTATTGTCCAGCATTTTGTCGCCCCCCCACAGTTTTAACTTTGAGCCCACAAGCATTTCTCACACCTTCAGTCCGATAGGTGTGAGAATTGCTTGTGGGCTAAAAGTTAAAACTATGGGGGCGCCCAAATGATGGACAATGGGCCTCCCACAGTGTCTGTGAATGGATCTCCTTTCAATTGAATGGAGAGTCTCTCTCCCTTATGTATCCAGATACCATCCCTGAGAGGCCAATGGAGGGGGGCCCCTCCATTTCAAAGAAAGGTGACACCTTTCTTTGAAATGGATCGCCAGGGAACCGACAGGACACATCACCAGTGCGTGGCCCCATGCTGGTGGGCTGAGTGCGAGGCCCTGGGCCACGCTGCCCACGCTGCCCATGCCTAGCGCCGGCCCTGTGTGGCACCCTGATAGCAGCACTTTGGATGGAGAAAAGAGGGTCTTATGTACCCACCCAGACCTCTGTTGAAGGTGGGTGCAGTCACTCTCGTCACCCGCCTTCAAGGGAATCTCCCTTCCCTCTTCAAAGCGCAGGAGGGTTGCCGCCTGCACAGTGGAACAGGAGCAGCTACTTCAAAGCCTCTCCCTATTCCACGTGAATGCACTGCCCCAGGGTAGCACGAGTTCGCAGCTACCCTGGGGCAGCCCATTCAATGTAACGCGGCACACTCATCTTGTTGGCGCCGGGTGCACTTTTAGAAAGGAAAATGTGCTGCTTCGCATAATACAGCCCCTGATTGGTCAAGTGAATCAAATGTGGGAAGCTTCAAAACATTAATTGGGGTGTGAATCTGAAGGCAGGGTTTAAGTGGCACATTTTCAAAAAGTGACTTCAGGCAGGCCAGTGGCCTCCAAAAGACAGGACATACTACTGACTCCACCCAACCTAAGTAGTTCGGCAGATAAACTTTCCTGTTTAGTTAACCACTCCATTCAGTGTCAGAGTGGAGAATGCTAATAGAATGACAACTCCTCCTTGAGGAGGACCCCATGCACCCCCCTTCACTCCTCTTTGACCCTCACCTTCCTCCTGTCCTCCCTCACCTCCCGTGGGTCAGTCTGAGGACAGATCTTACCCAGATGTGAAGGCCTTCTCTGTGCAGTGTCTTCCTTCCAAAATAATCTTGAACGCTGGGAAGTCTTCCGTGTTCAACAGAACAGCCCATGGGGCCTGTGGAGGAAGGAGAGGCGCAGCAGGAGAGAAGTGAAAACAGAAAATAAAGAGCAGAGGAACATAAAGAACAAAGAAAGTGAAGAATGTGCTTCCCATGTGAGGGGAGGTGCATGGGATGTATGTGAAACTGGCTTCAAAGAACCAAGAGTTATGAAAAGTTATAAGCTATTTTCTTCATTCTAGAATGCAGATTACTTTACAAACATTTACATGCCTTTAGGAATTGTTTGGCACTTTTAGCTTTTTTTGGTGGGGCGTTTTATGGCTTTGAAAATTGTGTAGGGAGATTTGTTGTCATTTGTTACCAGATAGGGAGGCTCAGGCTCTTGGTAAGGCCTGGGCCCTTAGGGAGACTACATGGGGTGCAGGGAGATCAGCTCTGATTGGATGAACGAGCAGAAGATGCAGGAAGAGGCGGAGACATATAAAGTGAAGCTGAGAGGAACAAACTCAAGGTTTATATCACAGATTGCCAACTCTCTTCTCCTGCTGTACTATATATAGCATTTTTATGGAGCTTTTTGTCTCTTTCGGCATGGCCTCAAAGCGCTCTTAAAGTGAGCTATCAAGTAGGACGCAATCTTCCAGTGTTTAAATGAGGGCGGGTGCTGGTTGTGGTGTCGACTGCAGTGTAGAGTTTGTGTGCTCCTAAGTAGCAGGCTACCTCGAAATCCAATGTTGGAGAGAGTCTGGTAGGAAATTGTTGGAATTTCTTTGCTTCTTCATTTGGATTATGTGTGTGCTCCCGAGATCTGATGTATTTACACCAGTTTTATGACAGAGGAAGGTGAACAGAAGTAAAGTGATAGAGTTAAGATGTGAGTTATTACTGGGAATGGGTGACATGCCTATGGTAGATGCATGAGTAGACAGATTGAGAGAGGTCTGAAAGTAGTTATGGATTTGGACCAGAGGGGTGGGAGTGCGTGCAGAGGCTGGGTAGCAATCAGGATGAGCGTTGTAGGGAATGGATTGTTTTACACAGACATGTGTAGTGTATACAGATTCACTGCAAAAAGCAAATGTTAAAGGGAAGTTATACTTGGGTGACAATGTCAAAGGTAAAGTAACGTTTTAAACCCCAAAACACAGAAATTTGGCAGTTGTACTTTGGCAACCTAACTATAACGTGCACCATAGCATGCTGAATTACATCATTAATGACATTACTGATGACATATCACATGACCTCATTGATGGCATCACCTGCTTATGGCCTCGTATATTACCGAGCAAAGATTGTCTGCAGCATGGGCTTAACCACTTGTTTCGGGTTAATTGCCACATAAGTTCGGCTATGCACAAAGTGCTTTGTACTGGAGGAAGGCTGTGCCAACTCCCCATGGCAGTCAACCCCACCCCTGAACGTATGGCCTTCAGCCACAACCCCTTCTTTGTTTTTTTTCCCCTTGTGTCCTGCTGGACTTCCATGACTGTGACCAACCACAAAATTGTTTTAAAAATAATAGTCCCCTAGAGTAGTCCCACTCAAGAGTTAGGGGGTCAGGGTATACCCACTCTGCCACCTTTTCTAACCTCATAAAAATATTTTCAGGACTCGGGGACCAAGTACCAAAGTCCTGTAATGGCAGGTGCAACATTTTCTTCCGATTGTGGCTGCCAATAACATTGTTCGCTCCCATCGGACTCCCGCAGGACTGACCAACCAGGCCATGCATTTTAACCCCTTCGATGCTCATGACGAATGACGAGCTCAGACCGTCATGAGGTACACCTCTCGTGTGCTCATGACGAGCTGAGCTCGTCATGAACAATGGGGATCGATG
Source organism: Lissotriton vulgaris (assembly GCF_964263255.1). Taxonomy (NCBI): domain Eukaryota; kingdom Metazoa; phylum Chordata; class Amphibia; order Caudata; family Salamandridae; genus Lissotriton; species Lissotriton vulgaris. The sequence continues at coordinate 997,192,216 of NC_141685.1, read as the reverse complement.
ATGGTAAGCACTGGAGGAGAATACCATCAGCAGCGATGATTTTTCTAGTGATACTCTTGCGAGTTCTACAGGAGTCCCACAACAGCAGATATCTATAAATTCTGAACCTTCATCTCTCTAAAACGGCCTAACAGCACGTATTCTGAGTAAAGATCTAGCTTTCTGTAGAATTTGATGTAATTCTGTTCAGCTGCATTTCCTATACCGTTGTCTCATTTTTCCTATGGGAATTATATGGGGGGAAAAGGGGTTCAGCGTTCCCCCCGACCTAAGCATAACTACACAGTGGCAACCGCCATTTGCAATATATCTATCTATCTATGTATATATATATATCTACCAACACATACAACATTAACATATCAAGACATATATATATAAATATATATATATATATATATATATATATATATATATATATATATATATATATATATATATATATATATATATATATATATATATATATATATATATATTACCTACTGGCGGTCGCCAGTAGGTAGTTATAGTTAGGATAATTTTCAATGTTAAATCTCAACATTCTATTTTGAATAACTTTGGCGCCGATTGTCGAATCTGCCTGAAATTTTCAGGAAAATGGTCTCATGGCGGTCCGGTCCTTCCCTGAAAGTTTGGGGGGGATTCGTCAAGCGGGGGCCGAGATAAAAGGGGGGTCCCAAAACGCGTTTTCCCCATGTTAATTTCCATAGGGCGGTCGATTTCACTTTTAGCCCGAACGGCTGAATGGATTTCCACCAAACTTGGCAAAATTGTAGGGACTGGTAGCCCGATGTGCCTTTGCTATGTCTCAAGATATGTGCTCCAGTGGATTTTGAGTAATTAAGGTTCAAAAAAATATATATATCTATAGCCGCGCTCCGGTACGCGCACCGGTACGCGCACCGGGCGCTTACCGCGACTTGCGCGCAGAAAGCTGATTGGCTCTGGGGTGTCTGTAAACATTCTAAACAGTCCGGAGCGGCCGCCATCTTGTGTCTCGGTAGGATCGAGACACGAGAGGTGGCCAAAACAAAGAGGGAAATGACCATAAGGGGGCAGAGTAGACCCCCCTTGACCCCCTAGGTTTGATGTGGGGGCCATAAAAGGGCCCCGCGGAGCAAAAAAAAAATAAAAAAAAATTTTGATTTTCGCGGGGTGAGCGCCCGGTACGCGCACCGGTACGCGCACCGGTAAGCGTACCGGGGAGTGTACCATGGGGAAAAAGAATGACAGTTTTAAAAGTAGCTGTTTAAAAAAAAAAAATGTTGTTGTTTTTTTTTATACATACACATACATATATATATAAATGCATATGCATATATATATATGCATATATGTGTATATGTGTGCGTGTAGAGAGAGGTAGAGAGGTAGAGGTGTAGAGGTAGAGAAGTAGAGAGGTAGCGGTAGAGAGGTAGAGATTAGTAGAGAGAGAAGAAGAGAGAGGTAGAGAGGTAGAGAGTAGAGAGTGAGTAATAGAGAGTAGAGAGTGAGTAGTAGAGAGTAGTAGAGAGCAGTAGAGAGAGTAGCAGAGAGTGAGTAGTAGAGAGTAGTAGAGTGAATAGTAGAGTGAGTAGTAGAGAGTAGTAGAGAGTGAGTAGTAGAGAGTGAGTAGTAGACAGTAGTAGAGAGTAAGTAGTAGAGTGAGTAGTAGAGAGCAGTAGAAAGTGAGTAGTAGAGAGTAGTAAAGAGTGAGTAGTAGAGAGTGAGTAGTAGAGAGTGAGTAGTAGAGAGTAGTAGAGAATGAGTAGCAGAGAGAATAGTAGTGAGTAGTAGAGAGTGAGTAGTAGAGTGAGTAGTAGAGACTAGTAGAGAGAGAGTAGTAGAGAGTGAGTAGTAGACAGTAGTCGAGAGTGAGAAGTAGAGAGTGAGTAGTAGAGAGTAGTAGTGAGTAGTAAAGAGTGAGTAGTAGAGAGAGAGTAGTAGAGAGTGAGTAGTAGAGAGTAGTAGATAGTGAGTAGTAGGGAGTAGTGAGTAGCGAGTAGTAGGGAGTGAGTAGTAGAGAGAGAGTAGTAGAGAGTAGTAGAGTAGTAGAGAATGAGTAGTAGACAGTGAGTATTTGAGAGTAGTGGAGTAGGAGAGAGTAAGTAGTAGAGAGTAGTGGAGAATATTCCAAAGTTTGGCACAGCACCACTTTCACAATGAGTCCAATCAAATCATATCACTTAGAGTCCTTATTGAAGCGCTGAATCTTGGTGTATATTCAAATGCTTTTATTTTCCTTAAGTTTATGTACCACAGCCAGCCGAAAGGTTTCGTTCTGTACAACAGAACTTCTTCAGGGCGTTCTTATTTCCTTCAAGTTATGTCGGTATCCAGTTGTCATATAACTAGATATTTCTTCCAAATGTTAGACGAGACATAAGTATATTCTTATTCAAAGTGACTAGGTATCAATTTTACCCACACAATTCGGGCAGACTTGAGTAATTTATAGCATCCTCAAAGTCAGTCTTTCAAAAATTCCAAAGTATAGGACATGATAATCCAACTCCAAATGTTTCTCAAGAAAAGTAATTTACAATCGTTCGGAATATCGGTGTTTGGGCAGATATGATCCAGGGACCCCCAGTATGCAAGGGGAATTAGTCCCCCCTCTACAAACGCACCAGTGGCATGCATTGCAGAGAGGTGTAACAAGGGTGTGGCCTCATTACACTTCTCTGCAATGCAGCTCCCTCGCGCATACTGGAGGCTCCTGGTGGACCAGTTGACCCCAGGGACCCCCAGTATGCAAGGGGAATTAGTTCCCCCTCTGCAAACGCGGCAGTGGGCTGCGTTGCAGAGAGGTGTAACAAGGGGCATAGTCTCATTACACCTCTGCAATGCAGCCCCTGGCGCATACTGGAGGTTCCAGGTGGGCTAATTGGCCCCCAGGGGCCCCCAGTATGCAAGGGGAATTAGTTCCCCCTCTTCAAACATGCACGGGGGCTGCGTTGCAGAGAGGTGTAAAAAGGGTTGTGGCTTCATTACACCTCTCTGCAATGCAGTCCCCTGGCGCATACTGGAGATTCCTGGTGGGCTTTCAGGTGTTATATAGTTAGGAATTAGCATTAAAAAAACCTTTGAAATTCACTGAAAAAACCATAGGTTTCACACCAGTTATAGTTAGGAATTAGCATTTAAAAAACCTTTGAAATTCACTGAAAAAACCATAGGTTTCACACCAGTTATAGTTAGGAATTAGCATTTAAAAAACCTATTAAATTCACTGACAAAACTATAGATTTCACACCATTTATAGTTAGCTGGAAATTTTACTGACATAAAACCATTGAAATTCCCACGTTATAGTTAGTTGGACTCACTATAACTTGCGCGCCTGTAATGCACTGCTGATGACGTCACATATTACATCACTCATGACATGGTCAGTGACATCACTCATGACATCACTGATGACACCATCCTTGTGACAGAGTGACAGACATAATTTCAGTGTAATGTAACGCTTGAAACACATATTCAAAAATAGAAACAAACATTTTCAAAAAAATGGAGATACCCAAACCAGTAACAACAACCAATTCAGTAATTCCACCATCTATATACACATCCACTCATTCACCAACAGTTCTATATAGTCACTCATATATATACTCACTCATCATATGTAGTGATACACCTATACATCCTGTTACACATCAGCAGTCATCCAAAAGTTACTCACACACATACTCACACATGCAAATAAACTATTGAACATCCATTTATTTGCATATACATTTATACACACACTACCACCTTACTTCTAAGGAAACTTACCCATACTTACTCTCTTAAACAATCACTTATAGAAACACATACTTATTTAAACAGGAACTCCTACAATCTCTCACTATATATACTATACTCACTTATATACATCAATACTCACATATACTAGATTAAAACATATGTTGTTACTAATGAAGACACTAGTGAGACAGTCATTCACTCACTAACACACACATATACACACTCATCCACCCATACAGTCCTGCACATATGCTGTCTTCAAAACACATACAAACAGTGAGTCAGTCACCAACCCCTGCAGCCACTTATACACAAAGAGAAACACTGATACAAACATTTAAATATTTAAACAATACTTGCTAATATATGTATTCACTAAGATACACGTAATAAGCCAGTTACCCAACCAATTTTTTTTTTAAAAAACATCCATTTACACACTTATTTAAACATTTATTCTTCCATCGACCTTTACAAATACATATATAAAACAAATTTATTTTTCAGAAAGACACACATTCACTGGATGGTGTCATCAGTGATGTCATGAGTGATGTCACTGACCATGTCATGAGTGATGTAATATGTGACGTCATCAGCAGTGCATTACAGGCGCGCAAGTTATAGTGAGTCCAACTAACTATAACGTGGGAATTTCAATGGTTTTATGTCAGTAAAATTTCCAGCTAACTATAAATGGTGTGAAATCTATAGTTTTGTCAGTGAATTTAATAGGTTTTTTAAATGCTAATTCCTAACTATAACTGGTGTGAAACCTATGGTTTTTTCAGTGATATATATATATATATATATACTGCTCCTTGCTTGTCCCGGTAAATGAGGGGCACTCTAACACACACCAGGCTTCAAGCACAAGCCTTTATTATAGGTACAGAAACGCCATGCTGCCAAGTCCTTTCGCAGTCAAGTTCACGCTGCCTGACGCGTTTCGAATAGTTTCTTCCTCAGAGGCTGCGTGGAAAGTGAAGCGCACCTGCTGTTGGCGTTTTCTCCCTTATCTGCGTTGATGCCACGCCCCCTGATGGGCTGCTCTGTTTGAGTCTGCGCCGTGCATTTTGGGAAATGTATTCACCATCAGCAATCCTTCCTGGTGCAAATGTTCTGTTGGCAAAAAAGACCCGTGGATGGGTCCTGGAAGCAGGCATATCATTAATCCAAGGTGTGCGCCCCACGTGCGGGAACCGGCAAATGTCGACCCCCGTGGTCCCCAGGCCTCTCGGGGTGGTGCCGGGGTGGTGTGGTGGTTTACCGGGACAAGCAAGGAGCAGTATATATATATATATATATATATATATATATATATATATATATATATATATATATATATATATATATATATATATACATGCATAGTATATGCAAGCACATTCAAAGGTAATATGCAGATATATTTCTGTAGAGGGAGCTGTGTCTGCTCTTTCTAACAAGCTGGGTCAGTGGAAGTCTCTGGATGTTGCGATTGGAGTGGACCTCTGAGATTGGTTGGGCCTTCTATAATTAGACTGCCCTCTTCTCCAGTGCATGGTCCAATAGTGGACTAGCAAATAGGTTGTAGGGTTGTGTTTTTTTGCATCTTATTTTTTATGTCAATCAGGGATTTGTGAAGCGCCTTACTCACTCGTGAGGGTCTCTGGGGGGGGGGGGGGGGGGGGGGTCGTGCAACTCTGATTCAGCCGAAGAGCCAGGTCTTGAGGCTCCTCCTGAAGGTGTGCAGAGTGGGGGAATGTCTGATGTTGAGCGGGAGTTCGTTCCAAGTCTTTGCTGCAATGTAGGAGTAGGCTTTTCCACCCGTTCTAGGTCTGCATATGCGCTTGGTTGCGGCGAGGGCGGCGGTGCTGAGGTTTCTCTTGGGTACGTGGAAGGAGACTCTTTCGTTGAGGTGTTGAGGTCCGGTGTTGTGGAGGTATTTGTAGGCGTGAGTGAGTAGCTTGAAGGTTACTCTCTTCCCGACGGGGAGTCAGTGGAGGCGTCGTAGGTGCTGGGTGATGTGTTCATGTTGTGGGATGCTGAGGACGAGCATGGCAGAGGTGTTCTGGATGGTCTGGAGTTTCCGGAGCAGGGATTTGTAGATTCCGGCATAGAGGGCGTTTCCACAGTCCAGCCTGCTAGTTATGAGTGCGTGGGTGACGGTCTTTCTGGATCCGGCGGGCATCCACTTGAAGGTCTTGCGAAGGATGCAGAGGGTGTTGTAGCATGAGGAGGAGACAGGATTGATCTGTTGGGTAATGGTGAGGCAGGTGTTGAGTATGATGTCGAGGTTGCGGGCATGGTCCATGGGAGTAGGGGGACTGGCAAGCGTGGAGGGCCACCAGGTATTGTCCCATGCTGAGGGGGCTGGTCAGAGGACGAGGACTTCTGTCTTCTCTGAGTTGACCTTCAGACAGCTGCTGCTCATCCAGGATGCAACGTCTTTCATTCCTTCCTGGAAGCTGAGTCTGGTGATGTTGGGTTGCCTTGTGAGTGAGAGGATGAGCTGGGTGTTGGCAGCCTAGGATACTATGCAGAGTCTATGTTGTCTGATGATGGCGGCGAGGGGGGCCATGTAGATGTTGAAGAGCGTGGGGCTGAGCGACGATCCTTGGGGTACTCCGCAGTTGATATTTCTGGGTTTAGAGAGGAAAGGCGGGAGTCTGTTCTTTGGGTTCCGCCGGTGAGGAAAGAGCGGATCCAGTCGAGTGCATTTCCCTGTATGCCGGCGTCATGGAGTCTGGTGGTGAGGGTGCGGTGGGAGATGCTGTCAAAGGCTGCAGAGAGGTCAAGTAAGATGAGGGCCACTGCGATGCTGCTTTAATTTGTTGTTTGTGAACCTTGTGATCATGTAGGAAAGAGGCAGATTTTATTCAACCTTCTAAAGGTCTTAATGAACTCAGTAGCCATTATCTTTGGTAGTAAAAAAAAGTTTCACATTTGGCTGCTTGTAGAGAGAAAGACATGTTACCAAGGTTTTTTTTCTTGTCTACTAGTATTGTGAGATGAAGTGACAGTCTATTTCATAGGTTCCTGGGTTGGATGTTTTGGGTGATTTTCTTCCTGATGAATACTGGGGCATTACCATTTAATTCCTTGTGGATGATATAAAGCTGCTTGAATGTGGATCTTCTAACAGCCTTGAAGAGGGGGGCTTGAAAGCAGGGGAGCTAGGGGCTCGTGCCTTTACATGTGAGACTAGTTTGGCAGCAAAGTTCTGAATTCTCTGTGATCTTTTCTCAGTTGATAAGTGTGAGATGTGGTAAAGTCTTTATCATAATCCAGTTTTAATTGTATAAGAAACATTGCTGCTTGAACCTTTTGAGTGAATCTTAGGTGTGTGATAAAGTGTTGTAGTGTTTTCATGGCAGGAAATGCTGATCTGGATAGTTTAGCCACTTGGGCATTCATGATCAGTTCGGAGTCTGTGGCAAGACCAAGGTTTCGTACCTCCTTGGATATTTTTGGTGGTGGTCCTGATTGATCTGTTCTGGTACTTACAGGTTCATGAGTTTTTTCAGTAGCCACAGGCAACTATCATAGTTCAGAAGTTGTTTATTTGAGGTGGCTCCATGCCATCCACTAAGCAACGGCCAAGACGCAGCTGAACATTTTTGAGTTTCCAACGTCCATGGGGTTTTCCTGTATGAGAACTCTCTGGTTATCATCAGCATGGTTATAGCAAGTGAAGCCAAATCAGTTGATTATTTCTGTCAAGGATTTTATCTAGATGTTAAAAAGGAGAGCTGGGATGATTTGTGGTGTAATATTTTGACGAGAAATTAGGCATATCTGTTACATTGTTGAAGAGATTCAAATGAAAGTAGTATCCTCATTATCAACTTTTTGTGTCTTAGAGTTAATGTGTCATGATTGACATTGTCGAATGCAGCTCAGCGTTCCAAGAGCAGTGACCCTAATTTGGTATACTGTATTTTTAGGGTCGTCCACACTGCTTAATTCGAGCCGGGGTTGCCGGTGTATAACACTGGCACTTATTTTTCTACATCAGACATTTACTGAGACCAAGAGTAGGAAAAACACACAGACTGGAAAGAATGAGGAATATAAAGACGGCAAAACCATGACAAAGGGAGGAAGCAGGAAGCTGCAAGAGTGAGGTAAAGGGGCAGGGAGTGTCTGGGATTGGATTAAAGAGGAATGAGGTGGATTTAGGACTACCGGCCTTGGTATTCAGCATACCAACTTTTAATTGCACCGACCCACAGGTTTCTAAGCAAGGCTTCAGGCACCGGCATTCTTTCTTTTCCAAATTAGGTACTGGGACTCGACCCAGATGGCAATTGCGGCTGATTCAGTGCCTCCTCTAGGGAGGAAACTCCTTTGGAAGTCAGAGAGTAGGGGGTTATTTTCAATTAATTCTGACTTCTGTACGAATGGACAAGAACTGCCCATTTGGTAGTGGTCCGTAATTGCTGGAGTATTGATGATCAAGTTGTGTTTCTTTAGTCGTGGACATATATATATATACCTTTTTAAGTGTTCTGGGAAACCTCCTGTTGATAAGGAGTTATTGATCAGTTTTCTGACTGGTATGACTGCTGCAGATATTGATAGAAGGAGGCTCTTAAAGATATATGGGAGACCAGAATCGCACAACCAGCTAGCTGTTTCACTGGCTTTAAATGATCCTGTTGACCAGTGACTCTTCTTGGATGAATAAGCGCTTGGCTTTAAAAAAGCTGCAACAGGTCAACAGAGAGGGGAGGGGCTATGTGCCCATCCACAATAGTACATATGGATCAAAAATAATCAGGGTGAGTTCACCCATTAAACTCTATGTTTTATCCATGGTCATTGGAGAGCGGAACCAGTACACAATTGTGGATCCCAGTTTATATCAAGAGACAATGGTAGGTGTGTAGTAGGTTTCAGGTGGCTCTCCAAAGTGGTAGGAATGTTTCCCTGTTCCCTGGTAGTGCTGAGGAGTTAGGCATCTTACCTTGGATGGCTGACACGCCAAGGCACTTTTTAGAAATATAACAGTTGCAGACTCAGTCATGAGACCTGTGTAGGTTCATAGATGACAACACCTACCTCACAGCCAGCATGAGAGAGTCTCTCTCATATTTTTCCTTTACATTTTGGCTGATCTTTCTGCAACAAGGTGGGAGAAAAAAAATGAATTGCCTTGGGGTTCTACACTACATTCAGGAGCGTTACTCAGGCACCTGTCGCGCAAGGGGGCGTCCACCTCTTAAAATGGCCTCTAACCCTTCAGGGGGCCGGGACCCCGTTCAACCCAAGACCAATGAATGTTTGTGAGACATGGGAGACTCAGAGGCCCCTCCTCACATTCTCACATTCTGCAGGGCCCAGGGGGGCATCATTTAGCATTTGCCACTGACTAAATTAGACACTAATTATTAAGGCAGGCATTATGTTTCTTTCACACTCTCTCTTCCTCAAAAATGATAAATGTTTCAGCAATGTACACATTAATAAAGTGGTAATGAGAAGCGTAATAACTAAGTAACAGTAGGAATGGGGGGGACGTTCTTGCTTGATATCATTTTGGGAGTAACTTTGAGTGTTCTTGCCTCCCCAAGGGCCCTCACCTGCCCGGTCTCCTCCTTCCGCGGCCAAGGGCTTGTAAGGTACAGTGGGTCCTCTGTGACATGGGCACGGCTGCTTATGGTTAGGGCTCGCCTATCCCATTCCGCAAGGAATGGATAGGGGAGAATTTTAGTGGGCAAAAAAAGTCCTCAAACCATCGGGAGGATTTCCGACAGTTCACGTGAACACAAGCACGCGCTTTTCCCTCGGAGAGCTTTACTTCAAGGGCTCCCCCGCCCACTGCTTCACACTTCACGGCCGCCAGGCCGTGTCTCCCATTTCTCCTCCCCCTCCCCTGCTTCACACTTTTCACGGCCGCCAGGCCGTGTCTCGCATTTCTCCTCCCTCCCCACAGCAATGCCAAGAGCTTGTTCTCCCTCCTCAAGTCTCCCGCTCTCCTGGCCGCCTTTATCTCTTTCTATCTCCTTTAGTTTGCGTTTTCTTCACCTCTCTCTCCTCCCCAGCCTCCTCTGTGCTCTCGTGAGCTCACCCGCCTCCCTCACTCATTATTTATTTATTTTCACCTCCACCTCCTTCCTGCCTCTTCCTCTCTCGCCGCTCACCCCCTCCACACACACCTCGTCGTCTCTGCTAACGAGAGGTTTCTGCGCTTCCCACAACTCACGGGATCAAGCGAGATTTGTAATAAACCCTCTTGGTAATCCACTGGAACCCGGCATCTGGGAGATCGCGTAATTGGCAGCCACCCACCTCTGCCACTTACCCTCCCCACCACCCACAGAAGCAGGCACACTTCACAGGCACAGCTGTGATGCCCACATTACCGGGACTTACTGAGCAAGAGGCCAAGCTTTTTCAAGGGAAGCTTTGGCCCCGTTTCATATTATTTGAAAACTGGGAATAAACGGGGCACTTCAAAGCACATTTTCCAAGCCGATTAATGAACCGGCAAGATAGCTCAGTGAGTTAAGCGCCTGCTGCCGAAATCTGTCTGCAGCCTGTAGTAAGAGTTTCCGTTTCCAGTCGCAGCTGAGCGGACTCCTTTAGAAGTCGAGAGATATTACTGGATTGGATAATGCTGCCATCTCCTGTGAGTGATTACAAATGCAAAGAATCTCGGACAACCCCTGATATAAAAGGAAACGTCATACTGTTACCAGAAATATGGGCTTAACTCATTTATACATTTTAAAACTGAAAAAATTCACTATCCCTGTGCCTCAGCAAAGACATCAAGGTTCTCAAGAGATGCATCTACACGGACAACTCGAAGAAATTCTTGCATCGGATTAGCTTCCCGCCTCCCCCTCCTTCCTACTCCGTTGCTTTTCACGTTAGTCTCCATCCTATTAGCTTCCCCCCTTCTCGCCTCCCCCTCCTTCCTTCTCTGTTGCTTTGTCAGGTTAGTCTCCATCCGATTAGCTTTCCTCCCTTCTCGCCTCCCCCTCCTTCCTTCTCCGTTGCTTTTCATGTTAGTCTCCATCCGATTAGCTCTCCCCCCTTTATCATTGCAGCTGTGCTTGGATGAGAGCCTTGAACTGGCAAGATAGCTCAGTGAGTTAGGCGCCTACTGCCGAGATCTGTCTGCAGCCTGTAGTAACAGTTTCCATTTCCAGTCGCAGCTGAGCTGACTCCTTTAGAAGTCGAGAGGTATTACTGGATTGGATAATGCTTCCATCTCCTGTGAGTGATTACAAATGCAAAGAATCTCGGACAACCCGTGATATAAAAGGAAACGTTGTATTGTTACCAGAAATATGGGCTTATGAACTCATTTATACATTTTAAAACTGAATAAATTCACTATCCCTGTGCCTCAGCAAAGACATCAAGGTTCTTAAGTGATGCATCCACGCGGACAACTCGAAGAAATTCTTGCATCGGATTAGCTTCCCGCCTCCGGCCTCCCCCTCCTTCCTACTCCGTTGCTTTTCACGTTAGTCTCCATCCTATTATCTTCCCCCCTTCTCGCCTCCCCCTCCTTCCTTCTCTGTTGCTTTGTCAGGTTAGTCTCCATCCGATTAGCTTTCCTCCCTTCTCGCCTCCCCCTCCTTCCTTCTCCGTAGCTTTTCATGTTAGTCTCCATCCGATTAGCCCCCCCCCCCCTTTATCATTGCAGCTGTGCTTGGATGAGAGTCTACGTCCCATTGTCACTGGCTTTGTTACTTAAATCTGTGGAGATTGAGTGCTATTGGGACACGCCTCCAGATCTATTTACAGACTGCAATATTTGTATTGGCATTTTGGGGGGTGAAAGGTGCTTCATAGAAAAACAGCAACAAACCAATTTCGCCCCAAAGTTTTACCTGGTTATGCAGTGAACATTACTGAATGCAACAAGGCTCGAGTGCAACCGATCGTGGTCAAGTAAGGCCACAGTCACGACCTCACTATGACTCAGTAACTCGCCATAACTCTCTACCGCCTCACTGCAACGCCCTACCACTCCACCACTCACTAACTCCCTCACTGCACCACACTGCCACTCAAGTCCTCACCACAGCCCTCACTGCAACATCCTCCCACTCCAGCATTCACTAGAAGCCTCACTGCAACGCCCTACCACTCCACCACTCACTAACTCCCTCACTGCAGCACACTCCCACTCAAGTCCTCACTACAGCCCTCACTGCAGCGTCCTCCCACTCCAGCATTCACTAGAGCCCTCACTGCAACGCCCTACCACTCACTAACTCCCTCACTGCAGCACACTCCCACTCAAGTCCTCACTACAACCCTCACTGCAACATCCTCCCACTCCAGCATTCACTAGAACCCAGCATACACTAGAACCCTCACTAAAACGCAATTTCACTCATTACAACCCTCACTGCACCAGACTCCCACACTAGTGCTCACAAAAACCATCATTGCAACATCCTGCCGCTCCAGCACACTCTAACCCCTCGCTGCAACCCTCTCAGCCTCCTGCACTCACTAAACCACTCACTGCATGACACTCCCACTCCGCAATTCACTACAACCCTTCCTGCAACACGCTCCCACTCCACCACTCATAAAACCCTCACTGTGACACCTACCACTACCAGCTGTCACTATAGTGATCACTGCAACAACGCTCACTCTCCAGCACTCAGTAAGCCTCTCGCTGCAACACACTCATCTCCAGAACTCACTGAATCCTTCACTGCGACCTCTAGATAGATCTCTGCACTGGCACGCCTCAGCTCTAACTGCACCCGCTTTAGTCCTTTCTGTCCCTGTCCAACCCTCATTGCACCCTCCTAGCCCTCGCTCTGCCTGCTTCGATCGCCCTACTCAAGCTCACTGCATACCCCTTACTTCTTAAGCACCACCACAGCACCACTCACAACCACCACAGCATCACTCAGCTCCACCACATCATCCCTCAGCACCACCACAGCATCACTCAGCACCACCACATTATCACTAAGCACCACCACAGCACCACTCAGCACCACCATAGCATCACTCAGCACCACCACAGCACCACTCAGCACCACCCCAGCATCCCTCAGCACCACCACAGCACCACTCAGCACCACCACATTATCACTCAGCAAAACCACATTATCACCCAGCACCACCACATTATCACTCAGCACCACCACATTATCACTCAGCACCACCACAGCATCACTTGGCACCACCACAGCATCACTCAGCAGCACCACAGCGTCACTCAGCACCACCACAGCACCACTTAGCACCACCACAGCATCACTCAGCGCCACCCCAGCATCCCTCAGCACCACCACAGCACCACCACAGCATCACTCAGTGCCACCCCAGCATCACTCAGCACCACCACAGCACCACTCAGCATCACCACATCACTCAGCGCTACCCCAGCTTCTCTCAGCACCACCACATTATCACTCAGCACCACCACAGCACCACTCAGCACCACCACAGCATCACTCAGCACCACCACAGCATCACTCAGCACCACCACAGCATCACTCAGCACCACCACAGCATCACTCAGCACCAATACAGCATCACTCAGCACCACCACAGCATCACTCTGGAACACTACAGCATCACTCTGGAACACAACAGCATCACTATGCGCTACCACAGCATTATTCTGCGCCACCACAGCATCACTCAGGGCCTCCACAGCATCACTCAGGGCCTCCACAGCATCACTCAGGGCCTCCACAGCATCACTCAGGGCCCCCACAGCATCACTCAGGGCCTCCACAGCATCACTCACGGCCTCCACAGCATCACTCATGGCCTCCACAGCATCACTCACGGCCTCCACAGCATCACTCACGGCCTCCACAGCATCACTCAGGGCCACCACAGCATCACTCAGGGGCACCACGACATCACTATGCGCTACCACAGCATCACTGAACGCCACAGCATCACTCGTCGCCACCACAACATCACTTCGCGCCATCACAGCATCAATCTGTGCAACCATTCAACAACAACTGGTTCAAATATTTTCTCTCAATGTTTCAAGCTTTATTACAAATGTCACAAAAAGATGTTAATATTTCACTTCTGTTCTTGGATTTTCGTCACAATAAAATACACTGAACATAATCTTCACAAAAGTTATTTACAAGAGTTTAAGCTATTGCCATTATAAATGACAATCACTTTTATTTAAGTATTAATTATTTTAAAAAAAATAAAAGCCATTGTTATTTGTAATATCAATACATCTAAGTCATTTAAATACAAAACATGTTGCATTACAAATGCTATAGGTGTCACATTTGCAAAAGTTATAACTATTGGCATTGTAAATGACAAAGCTATTAATTTATCTATTTTCAAAACCAACACATAAATAAAAAAATTGTCATTTACAAGACCAATAGCTCAAACTTTCCTAATGCGAGATCTATTGTATTGCAAATGCTTGTTTTTTGTGTGTCTCTGTACAGCCCGTTTAGGAGTAAAGAGGAAATAATGGCGTCTAGATCTTGTTTGTGCTATAAAAAACTTTATAAGTAAATAAAATAAATCAAGTGTTAGTTTTGTGATTCCTCAGAATTCCAGATCCCGAAAAAGCTGCCAGATGTGCCGTAGTGTACAGATATCTGCAGCCACGCATGCAGCAAATCAATTTCCTTATTATTAAAGACCTCTGCCTTCGGATTCCACAATTGAGGCTTAGCTTGTGGCCAACTATCCGGCTCCTGCCTCCCATGGATGTATGTAAAAGAAACAATATCCCAACTGGTATAATTGAAGGACAGAAGATAAGGATATGAAAACATTATCCAAGAGGGCACAAGGAGACTCTATTTACTCATAACATGTGCTAAAAGCATCAATTTTAATCAACATATAATTAGTAGGGCAGAGAAATGATTCACAATTAATATCAGCACTGCAATTGTAAATACTCAAATTCATTAAGACCCAAGTGTGTACAAGGTGCACGAGTGACAAGTGGGTGACACTACGGCGACGCAAGTGACAAAAAGAACAGCGTGAACGGCGCAAAGTGTTCTGTGCAACAATATATAACAGTGACAATAAACTTAGAGGTTTCAAAGCTTTTCAAAGCACTTTACACAATTAACTTTGTTTGTTCATTTATACAGAGAACCACTATGTTGGAAGCGCCTAAATTTTGGCTTTAAACTTCCCAGCCAAAATTTAGGCGCTTCCAACATAGTGGTTCTCTGTATAAATGAACAAACAAAGTTAATTGTGTAAAGTGCTTTGAAAACTCTATGTTTATTGTCACTGTTATATATTGTTGCACAGAACACTTTGCGCCGTTCACGCCGTTCTTTTTGTCACTTGCGTCGCCGTAGTGTCACCCACTTGTCACTCGTGCACCTTGTACACACTTGGGTCTTAATGAATTTAAGTATTTACAATTGCGGTGCTGTTATTAATTGTGAATCATTTGTCTGCCCTACTAATTATATGTTGATTAAAATTGATGCTTTTAGCACATGTTATGAGTAAATAGAGTCTCCGTGTGCCCTCTTGGATAATGTTTTCATATCCTTATCATCTGTCGTTCAATTATACCAGTTGGGATATTGTTTCTTATACATAGCTCATTACCCCAATCCCAACCAGGTTGACGGGTTTCCACTCCTGTTGTTTTCACAATCCCATGGATGTAGCCTCGAAATTCCAGCCAATGGGTGTGCCCTCTAACCTGATTTTTCTGCCCATGGGTCTGCCAGGAATTTGAGGATGGAGGCAGGCTTGCATTGGCTGGAGCCTAGGCCACATGGGGTTATGAAGTCTTAAATTAGACAGTGACCTCATACCAACATGTGCAGGCTTCCCTTTCTCTTCAGACTCCCAGCCTCCATGCCTGAATTTCTGTCCCAGTTAGACTAGCCTCTAACCTCAAATTCCAGCTTGTGTGGCCTTTCCTCCAATCTCAAACCCCAGCCAACATGGACTAAACTGTGGCCTCAAACTCCAGCTCTCAGGGTCTACACCCTGACCTCAAGCGCACTGTGACCTCAAACTTCAGCATGCACGGTTGACTAGTTTCAGTCTGCAGCCCTGGCTCGCAGCTAGACCGAATCCTAGGGTTAATAATAAGAAACTTCCGGGGTCACGGTCCACACCGACCCCTGAGGCCACTCGAGGCTGGTCCCAGTCAAGACCGGAAGTTCGCAGTAAAATAAGCCTGTTTTCAAGGAAGTCTGGGCCATCCCTCGGTGCGAAATTTACACTATGTCGGTTTTGTAATGTGATGAAGATCAATCAAGTCTAGGGTGACCAGACGTCCCCGTTTTCCCAGGACGGTTCCCGTTTTTGGAGAAATGTCCCCGTGTCCCGACACTTTTCTCCAAGTGACTCAAATGTCCCCGTTTTCAAACAGTGTCCCAGGTAAACACAGAAATGTCCCTGTTTTTCATTGTTCCAGTTGAGCATGCGCGTGCATGCTCTCTTTGTACTGGCATTTGCTGTGATATTTTATTGATTTTTGGCAAATATATGCTGTAGTCCTTAAAAGTGTAAATGTAATAAGAAGTACTAATGCTGCTGTGTAAAGGAGAGGGGTGCCAATAAAAGACCTCAGATTTGTTGTCTGTAATGCTTCATCTCGGTCTGTGGAGGGAGCTGTTGTTGTTGTCCCTTTTCTATGTCTATGACAGCTGTCAAATAATCCTATTTTTATGTTGATGGTTACTGCAAACTGTAGTCCTACTTCTATGTCTATGACCGGTCCCCGTTTTTTGCTTTGAGAATCTGGTCACCCTAATCAAGTCACAATTTGGAAACACAAACTGCGGCTAAATATAGGATGCGGTTGGCCTTGGGTGGGTGTGAGTGGGCGCTCCACAGATCCAGGGTGAGATTACCACGCTGCCCGCTGCGCTGCTAGGAGTGAGAAACCAGAGTTGACGAGTGAGAGGGCAAGGGGCGAGGATATGGCAGTGCGGGCGAGTGTGAGGCGCCGTGGCCTAGAGGGAAGGCGGGGTGGGGGGGTGTGATGGCATAGAGATGAGTGAGTATACGACTGAACGATCTGGGTGAGTGTGAAGAGGCCTCAGCGAGTGTGAGGGTGACATGTGCGAATATGAGTGTGGCGTGAATGAGTGTGAGGGTGGGGTGGGTGAGTGTGAGAGTGGGGTGGGTGAGTGTGAAGGCAGAGTGGGCACCATTGAGGGACTTTGTACACTTGGGGTGAGGGCTGCCCCTTCCGGAGCATGTAATATGCGAGAGTACGAGTGCAAGGTGGACCACTCACAATGTTTTTGGGCATTCTGGAGATTATGAGGTTAGTTTGAGCACTTTATGAAACAAGCCTGAGCAATCAGGGGAGAGGATGCGGTCTCACGGCTAGATTGCCGATTTTGGAGCTGGAAAATCAAGGTTCGATCCTCGGGGTCGACTCCACATTCTGTGATTCTGGGCAAATCACTTAGTCTCCCATGCCAACCAAAACAAGCATTGGCATAGCCAATAGGTTTCGCTTTTGTGACCTTATAAGTATTTAGTTATGCAGCACAATATCCTTGGTGCAACAACATTTAACTGTTGCATGGCTAAACACTTATAAGGTCCCAAGGGCGAGACCAATTGATTATGCTAATGCTTGTTTCTAAAGCTATTATTTAAGCTTATTCATACCTTAGGCATTAAGAAGTTCTCCGGGTTTGGTGAGGCAAACATTTGCATTCGTCCATGACCTGGCTTTTCTTTTTTGAGGACTCTGAATGGTAGACGAAGAACAGAGAACATCTGTGAATTAAAGGAAACACATTATTTATCGTGACATATTAGAAACATAACTGCAATTCCTAATTATTAAAATAGTATGTATATGTGGAACTTCAGGCAAGCAGCGGCCACTTCGCTAATACATTGTGATGATGAGTGTTAAATAAGTGTATTTAGGAAAAAGAGCTTTGTACAGATAATGCATGGATGAATATTTCTTTGCCTTTACTGGGTGACTCTTCCGGTTTTGGAAAAAATTGCCTTCTGAATGAATTGGAGTCGGCCCGATTGGAGTGGCAAGTAGCCCAGCGCACTAACTTCTTGAAGCTATTTGTATTGCTCTTCCGTCTACTGGTTCCTACAGACAAACTAGCGGTCAATTCTTCCTGTTCAGACTGAGTCTGTTTGCCGTCAGTAAGATAGTGTGTAACTTAATAATGCTGATTTCACCTAGAATTTAAATCCTTAAAAAGAATCTCCATGGTTTAACAGAGAAATATATTCAATATAACGAGTAGAGTTTTGATAGTATGATTAAGAATTACAGATTAGGTCCTAATGCCATCACAGTTTGTTCATTATTTGAGAATCTTAGTGGACTTAAATACAATTGTAGATTTAATCCAGGATGGTTCTGTCACGTGATGCAAGAGTAGTACATGTAGTAGATGAAAATATGAGAGGCGGGAAAGACAAACAGTCTATACATAAGGCGATCAGAGACGTGATGAGAGTAGAAATGAAAGTCAATTTCTGGTGGTGGTAGGTAATGAAGAACAAAACACCAGTGCACATCATATGCAGTCACTTTAATCCTCTGTGCAATTTAGCACTCTTTGTCCGTCACCATTCTCTGTCAGAATAGACGTTATCATTTCCAGTAGCCATGTTGTGTTGACAGTTCAAATTTGATTTCTGACAATGATCCACAGCTGATGCGCGTTTCACCCTTTTCGGGCTTCCTCAAGGCTTTTTATTTTTTCTGACATATTCACACTATTCTTTTGTGAGCGCCGCTTTTATAAAATCAATTATTTCTCAGTATAAGGTTCAGCTAATGTGTAATTTCCAATGTTCAACTGAATAAGACGTCTAAAAACGGATCCTCCATAATATGATTATTCAAGGAGCCATGATAAGTTCCATCTGTCCGCATTGCTCGCACTGTTCGTCAACATGTCCTGTCCATATTTCGGCGGCGATCCCTTCTTTGTATTTTGTGTGGTAGGTAATGAAGTAAGGTTAAAACTGCCGAAAGGGGCCAGGAAAGGAAATCTGAAGTATTACAGCTGTGTACAGTTGGAGGTGGTGGAAGAAGGGAATGTTTGGACCCACAGCAGGGTGTTGTCATAAAAAACTGCTGGCAGGTGTTAAACAGGAATACTGATGGATATTGTTGGTGCAGAGGTGGAATGCCTTGAGTGACGAGTTAGTGTGAGTACGGGGTATACACTGAAACACATTGGCTATTTTCTTGTACTTTTGTTTCATTTGTTTGTGTGTGATGTCATTAATATGCTTATTAGCTCTCACTCTTAAGTCTATTGAAAACTTTAGACCTCTGCCCCAAGCAATCGACTCCTCTGAATCCAAGCCAACCTAGATGGTTTAAATGGATCCATAAAAACTCATTTCATTGGTAAAGTACTCTTCCCAGTCAGTGTGAAGCGCCTTGAAAGAGCACAGCACATTTCCATACAAGCACTTACATAGTTTTTAGTTGTACAGAAATAAAGATCTTAGGGCCATATGTAGGTAATCCAAATTTACCGATTCTAAAATACCGAATTTTACTGATTCAGTATTTCAGAATCGGTAAATGGTATGTAGGTATTGATTCAAAATTCGGTAAATACTGATTCGGTATTTACCGATTCGGTAATTCCCATTCATTCCTATGGGCCTGGAGGCCCATAGGAATGAATGGGATGCCATTCACTATTACTGATTCTGTAAATACCGAATCGGTAATAGGGGGTGCATATTCAAGGGTGGCAGGGTGTCACATTGACACCCTGTTGCACCCCTGAATCGTGCATGTGTGCACATGTGGCACACATACATGCCAGTATGTCTGCCACATGGCACCTTTGGAAAAACAAATATTTGCTTTTTCAAAGGTTTTCGATATTTACCACCAACTTTTAATTGGTGGTAAATACTGAATCCTTAACTCAGAAATGCACTCACTTGAGTGCTCCCTACATTACGGATTCGGTAATTTACCGAATCTTTATTTTAAGGATTCGGTAATTTACAGATTCCTTAAATTACACATTCGGTAAATTCCTGAATCCTTAACTTGGCCCCTACATCACAAATACCTAATATCTGTCGGTAATGGCCGAAATTCGGTAATTTCGGCCGTTACCGACCGGTATTGGGCTACCTACATCTGCCCCTTAATTACTTTGCAAAACTCCAAAGAACTTGACATCTTCATGAACTAGTCATGAGTGTCTAATTCACTGCCATTAAGTCAGTGCATGGGGCATAGGTTTTAGTTGTGTGCCAGGTGCAGTAGCACTGAAGCCTATCAGTGAAAGTTCCCTTGAATCCTAAAGATAACTAGCTTTTGCTACTCAACCATAGGGTAAGGTGGGGGGTTTTCTTTGCTTGCATTAGGGCTCATGGCACCCTTGCCAATATGGTTTGAAAAGTGTTTCGCCCCTTTACTTCTCCCCCCATCTCAATGGTCATTCCTGTTCATTTCGACCCACAAATTAACCGTTGTTCGTAGGTTGCCAAATTTGTCAGAGAAAAATACCAGCTAGATTTTGATATTGTGGTAGGGTCAAGTTATAGTATTTGAGTAGAATTTGTGTATAATTCAATTATTTCAAATATTTCAATTCCCCCTTCCACTTTGTTTAATAAGTTTTATAATGGCTTTACACATCTGTAAAGTACTTTTTTTTATCAAAATTGTCTTTTATTTTCCATTTTGAAATTATATCTGAAAGGGCAATATACTTTTTTTTTTTTTTTACAATATTCTCGTTTTACGGCCGTGACATGCACACACTGCCACTTGGTGACCCTAGCTTCTCAGGCATACACAGGACAGGGGACCTTAAGCGACTGCAGCCTCTGTTTGCCTCAGCTGCACTGACTGGCAAGTGATGCGAGTAGAGCCGCTGCCAAAGTTAAGGGCCAGCCCCATCGCACATTATGTCAATAGGTTGCACATGTGCAGAGCACCTCTGCCTGCTGCACCAGCCAAAGGTATAATTTAGGACGGCGAGCCATGTACATATTGCAACGCCAAAACCCATGGACAGCATCGGAGATCTGTGTTGGGAGCCGCCTGCTGAGTCAGAGCCGGTGCAACCTGCGAGTCCTGTAGCATACGCACATGTAAAGTGTCACACGCTGTTACATGAGAGCATCCCAGGTAACCACAGCCCCTCAAAGAGCCATAGATGGCAACAGAAGAGCGTCTCTGGAGGTGATGACGTGAAAGGGCTGAGCATCACCGTGGTCGATAAACTTGAACAGAGATAAGTAGGTTGACAGATGCTGAAAGAGCTGTGCACTTTTCTGCTCAGTTTGTATCCTGTATGCAGCATCAGTAATACAAGCAACCAGTGTGAGGACACGGGCATGGGTCCCTCTCTGCTCCACTGCAATGTTTACTGGGAGGGGGAAGCGGTGCATTAATACTGGAAAGATTTGAGCATAGCCAGTGCTGGAAACGGGGAAAGTAAATTACAAAAAGAACCTTTAAATTATGGGTTCTGCGTGTGGCAGGAGAAAAGGGATGGAGCCATGAACAGCAGAGTCCACAAATGCATTTATTCTTTAAAACCTCTGACATGAAGAAATTGGCAACAAGCACGCAAAAAGGAAATTAAACAAAAACTTGCGAGTGATTAACCAATTGTGTGCGCGCGCGCACACAAAAAGGAAATTTTAAAAAAGCACGCGAGTGGTGCGCGCGCAGCAGCATCAAAGGTGAAAGTGATCGCGCTCCAGATGGCGCCTGACCTGTCGTTAAAAGCTGGCAGCTGCGCGCGTAACCGCCAGCACTAGGCCAGCAAAAGCTATGGTAGCACTTTTAAAAGCCCTGTTACTAAATGTCTCGCAGAGTAGCGCAAGCGCTGGCTCAGGAGAGACCTAAAAATGGACGTGTCCCTGTGTAACGTAACTGGTGCTCATGTAAAACCCTCCAATACCTTCGGGTTGAATTAGCGCTATATAAATCTGAAAAAATAAAATTAAAAAATCAGGCGCCCTACAGGGCATGGAGGCAAGGAAAGCTAGGGTGAGCATATTGATGCGTCTGTGGGTGTAAGGGCAAGTATTAAGGCAGGATGGGCACATTACTGGGTATGTGGGCATGAAGGTGATTATGTGCACAGGGTGGACACTTCCCAGTTTTTGTTTACATAAGGGAGAGTATGAGACCACAATGAATGGACACCCAATTTATGTGGTCTGTTAGCATGAACGCACAGGAGGGCACGGGAGACACTCTAGAAAGTCTGTGGCTATCGCAGCTGGCCATGGAAGGGTGAGCACTCTTCAGGCACTATTGGCATAGGACTAAATGGGGCAAGCAGCCCCCAAGCCCTAAATGCAATGTCAGACTGGGGGAAGAAAATAGGCACAGACACCAGAATAAAAGTGGCTCCCATTAGCGATTCAGAGAGCTAAAAAATGGCTCACATTCTTCAAATCAGAGCAGGTTTAAACGTATAAAGGCGCGCTGTACGCTACTTCACTGTCTTGCAAGGTACCGAGAGCGCATGCATTTGAGCTTGGAACAGGCAATGTTTGTGATAATGTAAGAGAAAGCAACAGAAAAAACGCCTCACCGGAACATAATACAGGCCCACTAACCTCTAAAAAACGACCAACACATTGACCTAACAGACAAGCCCCTCGGGGAGTGCCTAATTGCCGTACAGGTCAGTCCACCCATGCCTAAATGAAAGAAGAAAGTGATGGCAGGTACGACATCCTACAAAACTTGGAGGCAAGAGTGGCTGGCCGGGCAAAATACAAGGACGATTTGTATAGGGTTGAGTGTCAAGGTTCAGGAATTAGTTTGGGGTTCCCAGGCTAAGAAGGGATTACTTGCTTTCAACTCTGTTAATTGGAGCTTTTTAGGACTGGAACTCTGGGGCCACCTTTCTGATGGACCCAAAAGTGAGGGCCAAAGACAACCCTTTAGCACATGGCAAAATAGTGAGGAAGCGTGTCCAAGTCCTACTAAATCTTGTAGTAAGTGCTAGAGACTGAGAACTCAGACAAGGCAATAGCAGGATCACTGGACTGATATGATTGTGCAGCCACAGTAATTTTTTCTGCATAATTTTTAATTGACCGTATTTGCCACATAGTCCATCATATGCTGCATAATCTGCAGATTTTAGCACATGAAAAAATAGTTTCTAATGCAAACGGTTCAAAAGTTACAAAAAAGGCAGCAACACCACTTGGTGCTGCATAGTGGAATACCCTTTGGAATGGTTAACTGGTCATCTTTCGAGGGCATGACCACGGCAGCGACCTACATGGATGACTGTCGGTGAAGTGCCAGTGTTTGTGGCCTACAAACTTCATAGATTACCTTCATCGCTGCATCTATCCCGATCCGCACCATGGGACTATGCCACAGATGATGGTGTGATGCCTATTGCTACCTCTCCCACTGTTGAACTCGCCATAATGCCAGCATTCCTGTGAGAGGACTGTGCTGACCGGCACCCCCTCAGATGCCCCACAGCGATAGGGACCGTGGGCGAGCCGGATCACACAGCCCCGCCCACCTCTAAATACAAACCAGGAAGTCACCGGGTTTGTTTTGGTCGGCGTCAACACTCTCGGCATCGTGAACGCTGTGGATTGATTCCGTAACGCTTGTTCGCATCAAGGAGGCAGCCGAACCCACCGAGCCACGAAAAAATGTCTTCTTCATGAAGGCTGATTGTTCGTAAGAATTCCTCTACAACGCCTACTGTGGGAG
The DNA here is from genome assembly GCF_964263255.1 of Lissotriton vulgaris. Taxonomy (NCBI): domain Eukaryota; kingdom Metazoa; phylum Chordata; class Amphibia; order Caudata; family Salamandridae; genus Lissotriton; species Lissotriton vulgaris. The sequence goes on along the minus strand of NC_141685.1, from coordinate 997,168,824 downwards.
AAACAAACTCCTTTAGTGCTAAGATAAATGTTCACTGGCTGAAGTTTAAAACCACCTCCTCAACATCAAGCGTACTCCCACTTGCTTGTGAGGTAATAAAAGTTTGACTGGCAACTTTTTGCTAGTATCAATCAAGAACCTGATGGTAACAAATATCGAAGTACAATTTGTGTCCTATATGAGAACAATCCACTCTCCATTGTTTTCTAATATAAGCATTAGTGGTGACCGCTGGTGATCTCTGCACCATGTCTATGAATTAACTACGGGATTGTTGGAGAAGCTCTTCGTTGACCCGGCCTCTCTCACCCCTTGCGATAGGAGGCGCCCACCCACAACCTTTTCCGTCCTGACGAAGACCCGCTTTGTAAGGGACACTATCCTACTGCTATTTCGGGTCGAAACGGTGACCACGTTACCCTTGACCTATTCCGATCCCAAACCAGACATTAAACTGCCTTAACGGAGTCAGGCCTTTGTCCATGAAGAATATTTTAGGACTCATTTGAGCCTTGTATGTGGCCTTCTATCAATAAGGACCACTTGTACACAGTCTTGTGAATTAATGAATGATGACTTGTCACTGAATGACACAGACTACCCCTACCCTTCCCTTGACACTTCCCTCACTCTTTCCCTTCCCGTTGTGTATGTGGGCACGTACATTTAAACTTGTGATGTCTATTATAAAATGTATTATGAGTTACAATCATTGAGAATGATGTGTATGCAAATCTGAATTAAATTCATTTGCATCCAATAGCTTTGCTTTCTGAGTTTATTGTATATCAATTGTAATCAAGTGTGATTTATTTGTTTTTTGGTCTTGGACCCCTTCCTTTCATACTCTACAATATGAAGGCTCCTCTATCTCACTCTTCACAATCATTGTTCAAGAGGCACAATGTAAATACACTGATGTCAAAAACTCTTTATGCTAGCTAGGTCTCAAAGACATCATGTTCTACTTAGCACGGCTGTATGGAAGTCAATGGGAAACTGCACCTTTTTGAACCCTGGGGGAGGTAACTGACTTCCTCAAACAGTATGCTGCAAACGTACCCACTTCCAGAGAGAACACTCGGGACATACAAGCTCCCCAACCTCTGCAACACAGTCCCCCCATCTGACACCGGCTTCCTCTCAAATCTCCTCTCACCAATAGCTAGTCCTTTGTGGGCACCATTCCGGGATGCCGACATTGTACAGATTATCGTCTACCATTAGATTACTGTCTACGATAACTCTCACTGGAAATATTTTGCTTGTAATCCTGAATTTCACTTTCAGTTACCCACCATCATGCCGTCCACACCGACCGAGGCATTGTCTTCCCCAGTGATGTATACTGACATGCTGTATACAGGGTTGTTTAGTTTTATATTTCTTGTTCTAGGGATTCACTGGATGTCGTATCGTCTGGTGTGGGTGGGAGGTGGGGAGTTAGATTTAGTATGTTTTAGCTCTGTTCATTTTTCATTGCTTAACTGGGTACTTAATGTGCTGTTTATTGACATGGCACATACTATTACATACCTTTATTCTACATGCCAACACGTGACATCCAAGAGAGGGTGGCAGACATCCCCCTCCTCACTTGGCATATCCACAGCATTAACAATCCACGTAAGGGTAAATATATTCTCTTGTATTCTTCCCGACATGAGGCCAAAATAGCCTTTCTTCAGGAAATATCTCCCACCTAGAGACTCTCAGACATTTGCATCCACTTGGCATACACATTGTTATTTTTCTTGCTATAGTTCCTATTCCAGGGAGTTTGTATCCTCATACATAAAAGAGTCCCCTTCTCCCTCCGCACCAGCCACGCAGACCCAGAGGGCCATTATATTATATTGACAGGCACCCGGGCTGAAAAAAGTACATTACTAATTAATGTCTATTCTCCAAATGTTGACACGCCAAAGTTTTCAATGACATATATGTACATATGGGCCGAGCAGAGGCAAATCTGATTGTAATGGGTGGGGTCTTCAACATGATACAGAATCCCTAAGTAGACTCCTCCAGTGTACAATCGAGTGGTAAACCAGATGCCGGGGGGGTCCTTCATCATATTGCAGACACACTTACACCCTCAGCTATATCTGGCGCTCACATCACCCTTCCTCCTCGGACTATACCATCTATTCAGCTCCCCATGATATGTGGACGCGGCTCAACGATTGGCTCATATCTGCTAACGACTCTCTCTTGACCACAGATGTAAGGCATTTCACGCGTACTCTGTCTGACCATTGCCCCGTACTCCTGGGGCTGAGTGTACCCTATGGTGGCAGACTAGAACGCTCCTGGAGATTCCCTGGCTAGGCCTTACACGATCAGGTCTTCCGCACTGAACTGTACAACTTTATTGTTGAATATTTTGCCTTAAATGCAGGCCACTCTACATGAGGCATTTAAGCCTACATCTGTGGCACCTGCATGACTAAAGATGCGGGCATTCTTCGAGATATATGAGCCCAACTGACCCAGGTCAAATCTGAGCTGCTGGACATTGACCAAGCCGACTCCCAACCGGGCTGTGCCCTCCATTTACAAAGGCGCTCAACCTAATGACCGAGTTTTGCAACCTGACCGACAGGGAGGTGGCATATATGGAGAAACATGCCTCTGCCAAATTTTACGAAGGGGAGGGCATCCCGGCTGCACACATGTAGGATTACTTCCCCCTATCCACCTCCGTGAAAATGTCACATCATCACTGGGACCAGCATCTCTGACAATGCTCAACCTACACAACTAGATTTTAGACAATGTCTTTGCCACAAGACTGTTTCTGCTGATGGAGCAGATTATCTCCCCCTTCCAGTCCGCTTTTCTTCCTGATAGATCCACCTCCCTTAATTTGCAGACTATATTTGTGGTATTGAACAGGATCTCTCCAACAACTCCTGCAGTAGTGGCCTTATTGGACACCGAGAAAGGTACTTGACTCTCTGGAGTAGTCCGTCCTGAGGGTGATGCTGTCAAAACTAGGTTCCCCCATGACTTCTTCTCCCTAGTTATGCTCCTTTACTCCAACCCGGTGGCACACCTGAGGGTGAATGGCTGACTCACTGACACCTTTCCCTTTGCTAGAGGGACAAGAAAGGGTTCCCCCTCTCCCCTCTCCTGTTTGTCAATGCAATGGACCCATTGGTTCGTCACCTCCAGGAAAGGCACAAGCACTGTAGCCTTCAACTCACACATTGTCCCCTCCTACTCTCAATGTATGCGGACAACACACTACTGTTTGTCCGTCATCCCTCTTACAACCTCACCCCTCTGATTTGTGGAATTCTACATTTTGGGAGCCTCTCGGGTCTCCATATTAACTGGACTGAATCTGGGATTTTCCCTTTAACTGAGGGCTCCCACCCTGTGGCTACTGAATATTCCTTAACCAAATATCCCTCCACTGAATATCTAGGCATACACCTACAAAGAGACAAGGACCACATACTTCAGCTCAATTACAGACCAGCCCTCGACAAACTCTTGACACAAATGGAACGTTGGATTAAACTCCCGCTCTTTATGGCAGGGCGAGTGGCGATAATTAAAATGATTGTCCTCCCCGTTTCTTATATCTCTTCCTAAATGTTCCCATACTACTCACACAGCAGTCTTTAAGGTGCTCCCTAGTCTCTTATTGAGACTCATATGGCCGGCTGCAAACCTCGTATCTGGTGGGACATCTTAACCCCTTCCATGCTGATGACGAACCCCAGCCGTCATGCACTACAGTGCTCGTGTGCTGATGACGGCTGGGGTTCGTCACGGCCCACCCCTGTTCGTGTTGTTTACAGCACACCAGGGGAATCGCGGCCGCATGGAAAGGGTTAACTCTCTCTTACGAATGCGGCGGCTTCGGGGTCCTAGACTTTCACCTTTATTATTTTGTAGCACATTGCCAATTTGCGTATCGTTGGTACCACCCAGAGGCCCGAGTCCCTTATCTCAAACCAGAGAGCGATCAGCTTGGAGAACTCTCGTCCATACTACCGAAGGGCATCCCTTTGGATCCTTCCAATATACAAACTTTGTCTACCACCTGCTGGGTACGGCAGAAGCTGTGCCATGATTTGAGAAGGGACATCCTCTCCACCCCCACCCTTCTACTGGCCCATAACCCCTGGCTCCTCCTTACGAGCGAGAAACTCCTCCAATGCACCTTTCAGTGCCATGACCTGCATACCATAGAAGAAGTATTCCTGGATGGCCATGTCCTAAGAAATACCGATGACTCCCGCTTTCAAAATGCCTCCTACAAGGACCGGACCACTTTGTACTAAGACAGCTCCATAATGCCCTACACCCCACAAACCCACATATCCTCTAGCCCAAGATGACTTCCCACCACTGACACTAATCATATTTGAGACTGACGGAGGTCAGTTAATCTCTAGGCTGTATCTTACCTACCTGGCCATGAAACCTGACTCCTCGAGCGTTCTAGGGAGGCTTGGGTACTGACTTGGGCAATCCACTCTCTGACAAAATTTGGTCTTATTGTTGCTATCAAACCAAGCTCATATCTGTCAATCATAAACATAGACTTCTACATTTTAAGTTCTTACATTGGGCATACATCACTACCCAAGACATTGCATGGTTTGAACCCACACGCTCGACCCAATGTCCCAAGTGTCAGATCCTGGACCCTACTTTTGCACACTTAACCTGGAAGAGCCCACAAATAGGACAATACTGAATCACTATTTTTTTCCTTAATCTTCACTATGACGGATGCCACAGTCGCACTTGACCCTTTGGTGGCGCTGCTGGGTTACACCCCATCTCAAAATCTATCTGCAGATTTACATCTGTGGCACTATTACTTGCTAAACGGGGCTGGCTTTGCACTGGGGAAGTAGGTGCGCCCCACAGCTTCTGCATGGCTCAAAAGCATGACTCAATGTGAGAAAATCAGTGAAGATTATACAACGCCTCCCTCACCTCTGGGCACAAAGATGTTTGGCAACCTTTGAGAGACTACTTACTCACCCTGGAAACGGAAGACCCAACTTAAACAATATGCTGTTGATATACCACACATCAACTCATCATGCTTTCTGAATTTTGTGTACTACCTTACGATTGCCCCATACCATGAGGCTTATTTGCCATACCTTTATATTTCCTTTCATAACACAATGTGCCATGTGTCAAATCGATAACTGTTCTACCTTTATGCAATGCATTTTCTCCGTATGCTCTCGTTTATCACAACATGTTTTAAACAATAAAAAAAGAATGGGCACCTTTCAGTTGCTTATTGCTATATTTGAGTGCTAGACCGGTACTATTGAGGTGCATTATATTCCCAGACAGTGTTAACAAGCGTAAAAGTGAGAAAATAATGAAGTAATACTATCTCAAAATGTGCATTTCGCCACAACATTTGGCTTTTCATGACACATAATTTTGTCAGCTCTACCACATAATTTAGCCCTCTCATGCAGCGTAATTCCAGTGGTCCTGAATAACAGTCAATAACATTCCAGCCAACGGTTTCAATGTAAAATGAAACAGTATTAGACAGACAGCAAAATACTATGGCCCTGTCTCACAACCTGCATTTTGTAGTACATAAGTGGTACTATAGAAGTATTACTTACTACAACTTCCGCCACCTCTCCTATCCTTTTAAGGGGAGATACTCATGCATGTAAGCTTACTACTCAGGGGCCGATTCCGATCTTGCTCAGAAGTGCTCCGAACGTGATCCTGCCGGAAAAAGTATGAGCCGCACGCGTGTTTTCCGACCGACTCTTACAGCTGTACGAGCGAGCAAGCACAACGACCGAAATCGACGATCGACTCGTTTCCGGGTGTGAACCGCTCCGTACGTCTTGTCCATAAGCAAACCGTGCCGTGCAATGGAGTCGATTTCCGACCAAGCCAGTACGATGCCCGATTCGGAGAGCCGGATCGGGTCGGGCCTCCGACACGTAAACGCTCCGGGAAGCGGACTTTTGTGGTCTGCGCCGGACCCCCCTTCACCCACAGCCTTACGAGTCGATCACAGGGGGGGACCCAAGGGTCCCCCCTACACATGCACATACGGTGTGGGTGGGCCTGATGCGTCCCAACTACAGGGGGTGCCCTTGTGCACAACGTACCTTTTTCGTCAATCAGAGCCTATGTATGCGTCGTACAACAGGCTCCCATTAACTTCAATGGGGCTCCGAGTGACATGTGTCCGTTAGCGCTTGTTCGCATCGTACTCGGGCCCTCGGAGCGCCAGAACACGAGTCGGTCGAAAAGCCCTCCGGACCCGAGTCGGACCGGGTCTTCTCCCAGCGAGATCGAAATCAGTCCCTTAGTGGTAAATATAGAAGGGAGGAAGAGGGTGGCTTGAAAATTGAAAATGCCTACTGCTAAATGAAAGTGGTTTAGGCAGGGTTAAGGAGGGGTTTAGGATGGGACAGACATCCACCCACAAAAGGGAATGCCTGCAGACCAGAATCTGGAAAAAGCTTAGTGCTACACCTGGCCAGCGCCACTGGAATTATGCAGCAAGGGAGGGCCAAATGATGCGGTGCTGCTGCAGTTTTAGTAACTTTTGAACACTTTGAGCTAGGAACACTTTTTTTGGGTTCAAATCTGCAGATTATGCTGCAAATTATTATGTGGCAAATGCCACAAATCTATAATTATGCAGAAAATGCTGCGTCCTCACAATCGTATGATGTAGTGGCCTTTTACATGGCCAAACACTGGTACTGCAACACCCTCCCAAAGAAGAAAATGGGGGCAGGGATTTAAAATAGATCCCTGTAGCAAATGATATTAAAAGAAATTAAGTTATTTTGACTTTTAAAAAATATGCAAGAATTAATTTTAATGTTAAAAAGTATGTATGCATAAAAATAAATATTATTTTATGATATAATATTTTTATAACTTTTAAAAATTATTACAATAATATAAATGAATTATATACCTAACTTTGTGTGATTTGTCATACATAATACTTAAATATAACCATGTTATTTTATGTGAGTTAAAAAAAATAATTAAATATAATTTTAATGAATTTAATATATTTTAAATTAAGTAAATATGTAATTCAAAATTACATCGGGCCTGTCTTTAACACATTTGTTTACTTCTCTAAGGGGAAACAACAAGACAGCACTAAAAACCTAGAAGAGATTGTGTCTTCTAGTAATGACTAGTGTAAAACCAAATTAAATCAGCATCATTATCAAAGCAAAGGTCCATAAACCAGACCAGAGAGCTGAAGAAGCCTCAACCATCCAATGTGAGGAAAGAAATGGTTTAATCCTAGAGTTCAGTTTGCACCCAACACGAAACCTCGAGAGTGCACCTGTCATACAGAGCTTTAATCTCGCTCCTCTGATGATATTCCGCTTAATAGCATTATACCGTAAGGCAGTGGTTCCCAAACTTTTTTGACCCGTGGCTCCCTTGACCTAATTGGCAGTTGGCCGTGGCTCCCCACCATTTTTTTTTACCATTCTGTGAGTCTGTTGCACAGCAGCAGGGCCGGCTTTAGCACTGGTGGCACCCAGTGCGGCAATGCTTTTTGGCACCCCGCCCAATGACCACCTCCACCATGGATTCCCTCCCTACTACCCTTTAACAGTCTCCATAACCACTCTCTCTCAGATGCATTTAATACATTTGATAGCGTCACTCATAAATGTGAAGGCAGGGTTGGCTCTAGGGAGGTGTGACCGGTGCCACCAGGGCGGGTGATGACTTCGCACAGGGGCGTAAAAACACCTGCTGCCCCGTTCCTGGCCTCTAGCAGTGTTCAGGCAGCAATCAAAATGTCAATAAAGCTCCAGTGATTTATGTTCTCCTAGGCGAGATCAGAGCTTTGTCTAATATAGAAGTTTTGACTCAAGGAAGTTGTTATTCTTGGTTAGGTAGTGCAGAGGGTTGATGTGCCTGCTGCACAGAACATGTACCGTGCAGATCACAAAGTGAATGTAACGTAAACAGGTCCGTGAGTTACTGCGTTTGTCAGAGACTTCCTTTTGTTAGTTGCAGTTTACAGTGAGCTAATATCTGTCATCAAAGAACTGCTGGTAGACTTAAAGGTATAGACTAGAACATATGGGTTTTCCCCACAGACTTTCATTATTCTAATGTTGCAAAAAGGGTTCACTTGTGTACAAATCTGTTCTTGTCATTAAAGAGAGACCCAATCCATTGTGTTACATTTTAAATTCAGAGTTTGTGCTTCTCCAGACCAAGTACTCTTCAACTATACTGCCTACCAATATGGATGACATGTGAATTCACCCCTTGTTATGCTTTGTCTTATGTAACATGTCCTATACACTGATTTGCACACAAGAGTCCAGCAGTAAAACATACTCTGCTACACTCCCACAACAGCACTGAGAGCTTCCAGATGGCTAAGTCTAGCTGTATTTCACTGTTGCTAACAGACTGACAATTTATTTCTTCTTAACTCAAACATGCCACCCTCATGACGCCTTGACGCAGGAGTACCTCCCCACGTGCATCCTCTTAATGTGGATAGGAATATCTATGTCATTGCGTGTGTCCATATACACTGTGAATTACATACTCTATAACATGTCATTCTAATGAGTTCCTTTTAATTGAACAAGGAGCTTGCTTATGTGTTTCCTTCTTCAAAAGAACATTTTAAAGGTAGTCATTTCCAGAAATGCTTCAGACAGTGTCGGAAAAAGGTTGGCAAGACCTGGAGCGATGCTAAGCGGTGACCTGTTCTGCTGCACAAAACTTTTTAATAAACAAACTTGTAGGTAGGAGATACCCTATGTAACATCGTCTAGCTTCACTCCATTAAAGAAGGATACAGGCCCTCCCTTGCCATGCCAAGGTGTGCCCCCGCAAAACCCAGCTGCAGTAGCTGTCCTAATATCAATCAGAGCTATACAGGGCCCTTATACATGCATATACTTCGGACCCATATATAGTGCACCAATGGATCTTAACACTTTGGCCTTGGGATGGCTTATATTTTATTTCTGATCTCTAACGTGCTCTGTTTTTACAGTAAAAATAATGCTGGTGATACGTGTGTAAATGCCCAACCTTCATTTTACACCCATATCACCAGCATTATGTTTACTGTAAAAACGGAGCACGTTAGAAATCAGACATAAAACATAAGCAAAGTCAAGACCTTCCTGTCGCTGAGAGGAGGCCTTGGCTTGGCTTATATTTTATGTCTGATTTCTAACCTGCTCTGTTTTTACAGTAAAAATAATGCTGGTGATACGTGTGTAAATGCCCAACCTTCATTTTACATCCGTATCACCAGCATTATGTTTACTGTAAAAACAGAGCACGGTAGAAATCAGAGATGCACGTATAGCGGAAGTGCACTCTTGGGATTTGCAGGAGGGACATATTTTGACTGCAAAAAAAAGAGGCTTCACTTTTCCACATTGTGGTCGCGGCGCCCCTGGCTCCTCATTACAGCACACCGGGGTGCCGCGGCGCACAATTTGGGAACCACGGCCGTAAAGCAACACGAGTATTTAACACAAGCGAGCGTGAAGATACCTGAGAGGATGGATGGCTAATATATACAACTAGCTGTGGGTTCCACAGTGGATTTGAAAATTAATAAAATAACTAGAATATGTAAGCGATCAACACTGTGATCATGGGCTGTGAAAACTGAAACTTGCCAGAGTCACTCAGACAAACCAGAGACATGGGTATAGGAGACCTCCCCACCCTATCTAGACATGCTGGTACCCCCAGGTTTCACCATCATTAACAAAGACAGAAAAGGTCAGCGCGGGGGTGTAGCCATCATACATAAAGACGACATTGACATCGCTGTAACAGACTCATGCAAATACAGCTCTTTTGAATGTCTATTTGTGTCTCCATCAAGACTAAGGATAACCGCCCTTTAGTTTTTTGCCTTCTGTATCACCCACCTGGCAATTTCCCCACTTTTGGCGAACACCTATCTAACCTGATTGCCCACTGCGCTCTTAAAGACACTAACTTCATAATCCTGGGTGATCTCAACTTACACTAGAACGAAACTAACAACACATTAATTCAATCTCTCAACAATCTCCTTTGTAATAATAACCTTTCCCAACACTGCTCTGAAGAAACCCACAACAAAGGAGCGACCTTGGATGCCATCATTGCCCATCAAGACGTAATCACGATCAACAACATCCTCCCAGTGGACTGGTCAGATCATCACATGATATTATTCTGCATCAACCAAAGTGTCCTCTCCCTGCCCCCTGCTCAAGAACCCCCCAAATGGTCAAGAAATCTAAACCAGATCCCCCTGGACATCATGGAGGAGAGACTCAAGTTTCTCCTACCCAATGACAAAGATCTCTCCACAAATGATCTCACCTTGCTCTATAACGCGAATTTGGGATCCCTTCTTGACCAACTAGCACCCTTGAAACTAAAAAAAAAGCGAGCTACCCCATCCAGATCCTGGTTCGACTCTGACACTATTGAAGAAAGGAGACAAGTAAGGGCCGCAGAAAGACGCTGGAGGAACTTGCCCTCTACCTACCATCGTGACAAACTCAGAACTATCTGGAAGAAATGCAATAATCACATCAAGAACAAAAAATCTATGTTCTTCTGCTCAGCTCTGGAGATTGCAAAAAATAGACCTAAGGAACTCTTCAGTATCATTAGACAGCAAACCTCCAAACCAGATACTTCCCTGGAGCTGGCCTCCAAAGAACGATGCAACAACTTTGCCAACTTCTTTGATGGTAAGATCTCCAAGATCTAGCACTCTCTGGCCACCAACCACTCCCTCCCCCTCACAGCAAACAAGGTGGGGTGCTTGATAGCACCCCCCCCCTCCCTCTACTAAACCCTGGTCACTCTTTCAGCCCATTCTAGAAGAAGAGATAGTCAAACTTACCGCCACCTCCAAACCTTCATCTCACACCCTCGACCCCCTTCCTGCTCAACTCACCAAAAAGCTGAAACTCTCCCTTGCCCCACTGTGGTGCAGGATTATCAACAGCTCCCTAAAAACTGGAGTAGTCCCAGACTGTTTGAAAGTGGGAAAAGTCACCCCTCTACTATAAAAACCCGACCTGGACAAAAATGACTTAAAAAACTTCAGACCCGTCTCTAAACTTCCTCTTCTCTCCAAAATCCTAGAAAAATGTGTTCTCCACCAACTAACTCGGCACTTGAACAATACCAGTCTCCTCGACTCACATCAATCGGGATTCAGGAAAGGGTGCAGCACAGAAACTGCAATCCTCAAAGTAATTGATGACCTACACAATGCACTGGACTCAGACCATTGCTCCCTCCTCATTTTCCTAGACCTATTGGCGGCTTTTGACACGGTCAACCACATTCTTCTCCTCAAAGCTCTGGAAAAAAGGGCCGGACTTGACAACGTGGTCCTTAACTGGTTCTCCTCATTCTTACACAACCGCTCACAAAGAATCAAAATCAGAAGCTCCGAATCCGACCTCCACCCAGTCATAAGGGGAGTATCCCAAGGCTCAGTGCTCTCCCCCCAACTCTTTAACATTTACATGTAACCCCTCACCACCCTACTCAGAAAAGCCAACACGCCCTTTCACCTGTACGCTGACGATACACAACTCTACCTGGAAATTTCCTCTTCTAAAGACATCCATAAACTAAATGAAACACTAAAGGAGGTCCAACATTGGCTGTCAAGCAACCATTTAAAGCTTAACTCAGACAAAACTGAACTACTTCTTATCTCGAACAAAGAAGAGAACCCACAAATGGATGAATGGCTAAAAGATATTGATGCGCTCAATGGGAACCTCTCCTTGGCTGACTCCATCAAGTCATTAGGCATCTCGCTAGACTCTAAACTTGATCTGACCAAACACATCAAGATTTCGGACAAGAGTGCCTTCCTTAACTTGAAACTTCTAAACAAAATTAAACCTTTCATTCCATCCAAAGATCTCAAACAAGCCAACCAAGCATTGGTTCTGTCACGACTGGACTATGGAAATGCAATCCTCTCGGGAATACCCAAACCTCACCTTGCTCCTCTGAAAACGACCCTTAACGCGGCAGCCAGAATGGTCACTGGAATAAAGAAATTCGATCACATTTCTCCGGCACTGAAAGAACTCAAGTGGCTACCTATAGAAATGCGGGCGAACTTTAGAACAGCCTGCCTCACCCATAAAGCCCTTCACACAGGCAAACCCGAATATCTGGCTTCCAAACTCAGAAAAGCGGGTCAGAACAGGACTCTCAGAAGCTCTAACACCCTACTTCTTATCCCACTCAAAGCACGAAAACAAAAAACCACGGCCAGGTCCTTTGCCGGAAATGCTCCCAAAATATGGAACTCTATCCCCCCCACATCAGAACTAATCCTTACTTCCGGAAATTCAAAAGCCAACTCAAAATCCTTTTCCTCGACCGCTCCCTATCGAACAAATAGGAACCGCTTGGAGTGTTCAAAACGCCTTTGCTCTCCTCTAGGATGCGGTTGGCCATCTCTACTTTGACTGGTATCCTGAACGCCTCGCTGACTGTAATATATTTGCTTTCTTTTGCACTGCTCTCTACTTGTTGTAAAGCGCTCCAATACCTTCCGGTCAGGCTAGCGCTATATAAAACTTCTTAAATAAAAAATAAAAATAAACCAGTGACTTCAGCAGAAACAGTCAGTCAGGAAGAAATGCATGAGCTGTGGTGCCAGACTACTGTGGTTCTAATATTGCCAGACTATTGACTACCAAAATATTTCCAAGGCAAGTGTATCTAGGCTGCTACAGCTAATCTCGATTTAACTTTATATACCTCACTTGAGGAGATTTTCGTCACTAATATTTTGGCGACAATATTCTTGTAGAATGGCTAAACGCTATGCTCTGCCACTTCTGAAACGCCGGCTGCACCATATTTGCAACAATATGGTGCAGCCCTGCGTTCCCCCCTTAGCAGGCTAGCGCCAATGAAGGTACCCTTGCACCATAGTCCAAGGGTGTCTGCGTTGAGGGGAACATTGTTTACGTGCAGGAAGGTCTCCTTTCCTGCACATAAACAATCTTTAAATGCCATTTTGTAACTGTTATGTGTGTTGCTTAATGCAGCACACATAGATGTTGCAAAACACATTTTTTTAAATTGTGTATGTGCAGGAAGGGTCACCTTAGTGCACATAAACAATCAATAGAAATGTGCAGTTTCTATGCGTGCAGCACAACGCAGCACACATGGAAACAGCAAAAACGAAGAGAAATAAAGCATTTCTCCTCGTTTCGCCTGTTTAAGGCTATGTTTTCCCTGGTCTTAATTTTGGCGTTGCCTCATATTTATGCCACCCTTGTAAATAGGGGGCAGCGACAAAATTAATGGGTGTCACGGAACACCCAACGCAATACCCATTGCCCTCCCCTTTCACACTAAGTACAGCGTAAAGCCACCTTAAGTGGCTTTACGCTACCTTGTAAATAAGGCGAAGCCCCTATCGCTATAACAACGTCACTAAAAGTGACGCTGTGGTGGCGACAGAGGCTTGTAAATATGCCCCTAAGATGTATTGTATTTTGCTCACTGCAAAACAAACCACCTTGGACCAAATATACTTAATGTATTATTGCTCAGCTCTGTAAGACTTTAAAACCCACAGACAGATGGCGGTCAATGACTTACTTAAACACACAGCTCTTGCTTGACCAGTAGGGTTCAAGCTTCGTCCCCTGGAAGGCAGACTCCACAACTCCCCCTGAGCATATGAAAGATGGTTGGTTGTGTGGTGGCCCAAAGGAAGGGCACTAAAGTTTGTGCCGCTAATGCTTGTTTTGGCTTCAGTGGAGCTCTGGCTGCAGCAATCTGAATCAACTGCAGATCTTACAGAGAGCCTTATGCAGCCCCAGGAAGACCGCATTGCAGCAATCAAGCCAACAGGCAATAAAAAGCATGGATAATCAATATCTTGTGAACGAATGTAGATAAGTGAAGCGTGTATTTCAGGATGCTCAAATAGTAAAAGCAGGATTTTGTAACAACCAATCTGACCATCCTGGATGTAACGGCATTAATTATTAAACCAAGGTCTTTACATTATCAGAAGGGGTTGGCAAAGGACTCATGGTATTATACCAATAGTGGTACGATTGGAAAGGTATTTGGGGCAAATCCTCTTGATGTTGTTTATAATATTAAGACTTGTATAGCTCTTCCGTGAATCCATAGCAAGTAACTCTCAAAGTTCCCAACAGTAGAATCCGGATCTTACCTATTTTGGTAAGAGGAGAGGAGAGTTTTGCTGGTGTGCACAACAAAGCCTCAACAAAGCCAGTAGGTCTGGCACTTTTCACCAGACCCACTTCTCGGCCGCTTTCCTTTTCTGTAATATTTTAAAGCATATGCCTGGGAAGGCGAAGCCGGACTCTAGAGGGGTCCGCAACTAACGCACCCCTAGGGTAGCTGGTCGCGAAGGGTGGACAGTCGGAATCCCGCAATATCCCCCGCACAGCATTGGCCGGCGGCGGGATTCAAAGCTCCCACTCTGGTAGCAAGGGGAGAGGTGGGCACAAGGCTAAAGGGACAGGTAAGCAAAGGCCGAGCAGGTTTGCTGCGATCGTCATCCAGCCAGCGAGTGTAAGAGGGGAAGGAGTGGGGAGAGGAAGGAACCAGTAGGGAGGATGCACCTCCAGCAGGCGGAGTAGACGTGAGGGTGTGAGGTTTAGCTCTGACCCCCTTAAGAGTTACACAGCTCACACAATTACTCAACAAATATCACAGGCATGAGGATGTGCATCTGCTAGAATAAGGCTTTAACCCCTTCGATGCGGATGACAAAGCCAGCTCGTCATGGTCGTTACCTGCGCTGCGCGCCTGACGAGCTGGCTTTGTCCCAAAAGCTGCGATTTTCAAATTTCAGCGCACAGCGGGAAAACCCGCTAGCGCGCATGCGGTTAAAGAAGGTTTCCATATTCTGTTCAATGACCTCCAGATGGGGCACCTCAGCTGGAACCTTAGGCCAGTGGAGGAGAACATGGAGGTTGCAAGGTGTAAGGTGGCCAAAGAGCTCCAGCTAGACCATGTGGCTGGCCCTTTTGAACATCATCCTTTTGAGGATCTTGTTGTCTCGCCCCTCTGGTTGAGCCCCCACCAAAAAACCGGGCTAGTAAAGACGTCACCACCTTTCATTCCCACCAGGGCAGTTAGTAAACAACGGGTTGGACCAGGAACAGTGTTCAGTGTTCTATGCCACGCTAGATGAAGCAGCGTATATGTGAAGAGACGCTGGTACAGAGGCAACTATGGCCAAAGCAGATATTGAATCTGCCTACCGCCTCCTTCAGGTGCACCCAGATAGATGCCACCTGATAGTTTTCCAGTTTGACAGCTTGTTCTACTACGACAGATGCCTCCCCATGGGTTGTGCAATATCCTGTGCGTACTTTGAAATGTTTAGTACCTTTTTGAATGGGCACTTGGTGAGAGATGCTCGTGGAGGGGACATCTGCATTACCTTGATGATTTCCTTTTCATAGGGGACCCAGCTTCAACATAGTACGCAACACTCCTAGCCCAGTTTATTGCTTTAGCACGATAGCTGGGGGTGCCTTTGGCACATGACAAGACAGAAAGCCCATCAACACACCCGGGCTTTTTAGGTATAGAGCTAGACTCTGTAGACAGTGTATGTCGACTGCTCATATTGAAAATAGCGGCTTTGATGCAATTATTTGAAGACCTCCTGGGGCAAAAGAAAGCAACCCTAAAGAAAATCCAGCAGCTGCTGAAGAACTTCAACTGAGCAGGGCGGGTTATTCCAGCAGGGGGGACATTCGCCAAACACCTGGCATGGCTGACAAGAGGCCTGAGTAAAAAAACACTATGGCCCCAATTCACAGAACTAACTTAAGACAAAATCCTAAACTTACTACCATTTTGGTATTCACAGAAGGCACTTACTCATTTTGGTATTCACAGAAGGCACTTAGTCATTTCGGTATTCACAGAAGTTAGGAGTCCTAACTTTAGGACTCCTAAATGCCTTCTGTGAATACTGAAAGTCTTAAAGTTAGGATTTTTCTCAGTTTAGGAGTAGTAAAGTTAGGACTCCTAACTTTAGGACTCCTAAACTGAGAAAAATCCTAACTTTAAGACCTTCGGTATTCACAGAAGGCATTTAGGAGTCCTAAAGTTAGGACTCCTAACTTCTGTGAATACCGAAATGAGTAAGTGCCTTCTGTGAATACCAAAATGGTAGTAAGTTTAGGATTTTGTCTTAAGTTAGTTCTGTGAATCGGTTCCCAAGTAATCAGGTTACGAGTGGGGTAAGATGGGATCTCCAATGATAACTATGCTTTCTCACCAACTTTGATGGGATGCTTGTATGGAGCGAGCCCTGTGTAACTGCTGATCGGCTGGAACTCTTCACCAATGCTGCAGGTGGCGAGGCATTCAGAGCCATAATAGACACGGCTCAGTGCCCAGCCTGGCGGCCGGCCTCATGGCACGAGAGGGTTCTGACCAGAAACATAACATGCTAGAACTCTTTCCTATTGTGGTGGCATTCTCAGTCCGGAGAGACAAGTTAACCAACAAACAAGTAACACTGTGGTCAGATAATGATGCTGTACTGCAGTTAATAAATCTGGGCGTGGCATAGTGCCCCAACGTGTGAGACATATTACTACACTTGGCAGGTTGCCAACTGAGCGTAAAAATCAATAAGAGTGAGATATGTGTCTGGGTGCAATAACTCCGTGGCTGATGCCCTCTCTTGTTTTCAGAGGACAAAGTTCTTGCAGTTGGTATTATAAGCAGAGCAGGAGATGATGCTGTTTCCCATGAGGCTATGGAACTTAGTAGACCAGACCTAGCCTTCCTGCTTGACGGAACTCTCACGCCCAAGACCGCTGCCACATATAGTAAGTGCTGGGCGTGCTTTGTAGGAGGTCATGAGTGGTAGTGACACGATGTTCATAAACCTCCATGATTTTTCTCGTTTGTCTTTTTCCTCCGATTTACTTAGTTTTATAATCATTTGATATTTGTTGCTTATTTTATGCTATTTATTTTATTTTACTACTTGCATACAATGTTCCACTTTACGATTTAGCCATGTTTAGCTTATTTTTTTATTTATTTTTTGGTTTTGTTTCTCTTTCCCCATTGTTTCCCTTTACATGATTTAGATATAGGTGTTTATTGATTCCGTTTTATTGTATCTTCTCAAATTATACTTTTGCCTTTTTCATATGCCTTTTATTCACTGAATGTGTTGTATTATGTTCCTATTCCACGTTTTTGGTTTCAATAAACTTGAACTTAAAAAATGAGTGGTAGTGACAGGTGGGGAGAGCTGATGAGCGAACAGGTTGAGAGATGTATATTTTAGGCATTCAAAAAGAAGAAGTCAAAGCACTGGGCGCAGATACACATAACTTTTCAAAGTTACATATGGGAAAAGACCCTAACAACTCCTTCTTCTTCCACATAGCCATGCACGGATGGGGCAGAATCCAAGGCAGGGCCAAATGCACAAGAAAGCCCATCGTTTTCAAAAGGTTGGGGGCCATGCCTGACGTTTGCACATCGTAGGCTGAAGTGGCCCTGTTTGGGGCCTCTTTTGCACAAGCGTTCTTTGGGGCCTACAGGATCAGGGAGCAGGGAGCCTCCGCCAGGTCCAATCAGGTGATAGCATGCCTGCGTTTGGAGGATGTCACATTTAATAACAGGCACATGGTAATAAGACTAAGGCAGCCAAAAACCGACCAAGAAGGGAGGGGCAAATTCACTTGTCTGGATTGCATTATATCCCGCAAGCACTGCCCAGTGTGCCTAACCAAGGACTACCTGGGCTATGGGGGGGGGGGGGGGGGGGGGGGCATCTTCCACTATGTATACACCAGGATGGAACATGCTTCAGGAGGTTCCAGTTTGAAGCGGTGATGAGGGCAACCTTGGAACGCACTGGCCTATCATCATAGTCCTTCAGCTCTCACTCTTTCTGCATAAGGGTGGCAACGCCTGCCGCAGTACTCGACCTAAGCGAAAAGAAGATTAAGCATCTTAGGAGATGGAGGTCACAAGCCTTTAGGACGTACAATAGGCCAGCATGCCGTTAAGTCAACCCTTCTCTCATGACAGGGTACATGGCGGGAAGATAGACAGTCTGGATGCTCCGACACTCTTACATCACGAGCACAGCGTTGGACAACATGCAGAAGCAGTATGGGGTATATGGCTGCAAAACACCACAGTTATAGGGATGGGCAAGCCAGGTATAAAATGGGCGCAACTTCTATCCTGGGTGCAGGATGCACTACAGATGATCAGCAAACCCAAGATCATAGTGGTGCTTTTGGGTGGCAGCAATTTCACTGAGCTTAGGAATTGTAAACTCCTAAAAAGAAGAAGGGCAGATCTGATGGCGGCAGCCAGGATGGTCTGACCTGCAGCAATCCTGAGGTCCAAGATACTAGTGCATCACAGTTGGAGGGGGGGTTCAAGCCACAAAGCATTAGGAAAACCCAGAAGATAACTTAACATTTCCATGTCCAAATTTTGCAAGAGTGTGGCTTGGGGTTTGTGAGGATTGGCCTTATTCCTTTTAAGCTCCTGGGTTACTGCGAAGGCGACGAGGTTCACTTATCAGGAGCTGGAATGGACGTGTTACTGCTGAACATAGTGCAGGCACTTGAGCTGTTAGGGTTCTCTTAGAAGACTTCTGGTAAGAATGGAAAGAGGGGAACTGAAGCCAGTCGTGAAAGTAGCCAGTAGAATGGCGGTGGACAGCAGCAACAAAATGCAGATAATAACACCTTATGGTCAAAAGAAACTGCTGAGCTGGGTCCGTGGGATGCCTCACGGCAGGGACACCGGGGAGCAAAGAGACGGCCACAACAGGATCAATGCAAGGTGTACTTGCTACCCAGGCCCAGCCAGAGGGCCGTGAATGCCAGGCAACCGGTCTATGAACGATTATTGTCATCAGATGATTTATGGGACAGTCCAGGATGATGTATGAGGCTCTTGCATGCTTTGATGGATACTAATGACCGGACACTTCGTGACAAATTCTAAACCAGCATGGAAAGAATATGCTCAGAATATATAATAACCTGTGGCTGTATACACACCAAAGGACTGCAGATAATAACACTTTAGAGTCAAAAGAAGCTGCCCAAGCATGGCCCTTGGGATGCCCCACGGCAGGGACACTGAGGGGCAAACAGGGGGCAATGATGGGGTCAGCGCAGGGCGGGCATGGCACTTGCTGATTGGCCCTGGCCA
Source organism: Lissotriton vulgaris (assembly GCF_964263255.1). Classification (NCBI taxonomy): domain Eukaryota; kingdom Metazoa; phylum Chordata; class Amphibia; order Caudata; family Salamandridae; genus Lissotriton; species Lissotriton vulgaris. The sequence continues at coordinate 997,149,567 of NC_141685.1, read as the reverse complement.
GAGGGCGGTGAATGCCACCGGTAGCAAGGGAAGCCCAGAACCCACTGCGCCCAACACGAAAGGCAGCCCATGAACGATTGCTGTCATAAGATGATTTATGGGACAGTCCAGAACGATGCATTAATCCCTCAAGGACTAATTTATGATTTACTATGTGCGTTCTGTCTATTTGATGCTTTGGGGCACATTAATGCCCGGACACTTCGTGACGAATTATGAGCCAGCATGGAAAGCATATGCCCAGTCTATATAATAACCTGCAGCCGGTTACACACCAAAGAGAGCTTGTGGTCTCTTTCTCATCGAGGCGGAAGGGTGTGAATGGCTGTGAGGCCCTAAGGAAGCTCGCTTGTTTGGGTGGGTTCACCTCTGACCCTGCGTGGTCCCATGCACACCGTTTTTTCCCGTCAGATTGGTTTTGGAGGTGCACTGCCTCGTGTGCTGATCTGCCCTGGAACCCCCTTGTGGCACCCAGATGCCCCTTGACTTTCAGGGGTTTTAGCACTAAAAGCCCACCTCCAAAGCGAGTGGAGAGCCCAGCACACATGGAGACTCATCCAAGGTGAATGAGACTTAGAGTTGAGTGGGAGTCTGGCGGTGGGCTTAAGATGTTTCCTGGAAATCCCAAGCACAGCAGTGAAAGGGGTAACATGTTGTAATCCATAATGAAATATATAATCAAATTAAATAAGATAAATGTTTATTAAAGGAGTACAGAGATTAAGCAGTACTCACACTGCAGGCAAACCAGATCTCCAACAGATTCTAGTTAATCCCAGAGAACAGCAGTGTTATGGAATGTTAGACTAACATTAGAAAAATGCTAAGCATGTAGCTTTAAGAATATATATTTATATAATTGTATGTACATACCCGTAGCTTTAAATGCTTAGCATTTTAAGCTACAGGTAAGTACATACAATTATATAAATATATATTCTTAAAGCTACAATATTCTTAAATTGCATTTAAGAATATAACATTACATTAATCATAAGGAAATACCATTGAAACTGCAAATGCATTTCAGGTTTTTTGATAACGCACACTTCAAAGAACTCTTACATCCAGGATGGATATTCCTGTAACTACAATGCAGTTAGGATAGTTTAAAGCTGGCACACTTAAAATGCCCATAGTTATGAAACCACCTGCCACAGTTAAAAGATTTCAATGCTGCTCTCTTCTCAGGACTTATCCGGGAACCAGTTGTATACAATCTACTTTGCCTGTGCTCGGGCCAGTCCAACTCACAGGCAACACAACAGGGCAAACAAAGCCGGACTCAAAAATCTCAGCAACCACACAACCAGATATTCCAGGTCAGGTATACAAGCAGTCTGCGGGCATCTGTTCATCTTAGAACCCACTGGCCACTTCAAGGCAGGAAGGAGTCCAAGGCCCAGTTGAGGACTGCCTGTTGAACATTGGGGGTCAGGGGCCACATGCAGCACTGATCTCAGTTCTTTGTCCTTCCTGCATAACTGTTGTGTCCTCTTCTAGATAGTGTCCTCAAGCAGGGGCACGGTTGCTAGTGAGCTATCCTTTTCCCTCACAATAGATGCGGCACTTCCAGGACCCCATGTCCAATGCGAGCTACTTAGTCCGGAGACAGCTGAGCCAATGACTCCAAAAAGCAGGCTCACCTGTGGGGATGCAATCTAGTAATATCCTGTACCCAGACAACAGTTCCCTCTTCTGCAGGCTGTAAACAAGTCTCCTTGCAGTGGGCTTGTCTTAGGTTTGCCCCCACCCTGATGGGGAGATTGTCCATTAACAACCCCAGCCTTAGAGCTCAAGTACTTCTGATCCATTCCGCTGTGTGGTCCCTGACGCTGGCCAATGAGAATCCTGCCACACTGAGCAGACCATCTGCACGGTATGTATCCTCCCGCTGGCCAGTCAGTTCTCTACAATATTTAGACTTTCACTCCACCAAAAACATCGAGCATGCCTCCTCCATGATCATTGTATGATAAGGGAAGGCTGCGGTGCCTTCTTCAAACTCTCGTGTAAAGCTTATTGCAGGCTGTGTATGCCTTTCTTGTTTGGAGGGAGTGTGGACCATAAAGGCCATCTTCAAAGGGAAGGAAAAGCCACCATACAATTGTAATTTGGGAGGCAGGGGGCAGAAAGGTTCTAAAAGAGAAAAAGACATGATGTTTCATCCCCCCTACCGCCAGCTACCAGACCCCAACAACAGTAAACACCTCTGGGAGAAAGCTCAGGAATCGCCCAGGCCTGCTGCTGAGGGCAAATAAATGTGCAGGAGAAGTGTTGGGCAGGCCTTCCATCTTACATGGCATTCCACTATTTTGAGTCCTAAGGAGGATTCCTTTGCCCTGAAAGAGAAGAAATAAAACACAATCTCTCTCTCTCACACACGCTCACTCTTCTCTCTCTCTCTCTGTCACTCCCTCTCTCTCCCCATCCATGCCAACCATATGTCAAGAAGCACAGTGAGCACACGCGCTCCCCCCCATGCCCTACATGTTGAAGTAAAGGATGCGGTTGAGGGAGACTAGACACTTTTCGATTCGAGAGGCCTGTAGGCATTTCTCTCCTGAAGGCAATGGGAACAAAAAGCCTGTCCCTTTTACTAAAATAATGCTGCCACCACCGCCAGTCTTTTTTAAGTCCAATGAAAGGAAAATAGTCACTCTCCAAAGGAGGGGTGCACTTTGGGTGCCTCTTTTTACCTCATCAGTGAACATGCGTACTCGGCGTGCGCTATTAAAGTGAAACACCTGCAGAGACATAACGCGGCTTTGCTAGCAGTGTATCTAGGGCAGGTATGCTTGCTCTCCAGTCATCCAAGGAACAATGGCGTCCCAACAGGCCCTAGGGCACAGAGCGGAGGAGTGTGTAGGAACCTTCTAAGGATAGGGTGGGCGAATGCCACCTGGTATTATGGTGCTTGTGGCAGCCTGCCTGACAGTGTGAGGGGCTCTGGCCCTGATGTGGGGAGCTGCTGGGGCTCAGATCATCTTGTGTCTGTCAACCTGAGATAGGATGCTAGGCTGAAAAATCCTTCCATCACCATGCGAGAGGGTGGTAGGGCTGATGGCACTTTCTCTCATCACGCCTCAAGATGAGGTAATGTGTGAGGGTTTGCAATGGCTGAGAAGACTATGCCCACCTCTGAGGCCCTGCTAACTTCGAGGACTGCTTATGCAGCCATGGAATGGACTGAGGACATGTTGCGCCCATGTTGGCTGTTGGGGTAAGGGGCTGCTGCGCTGAGGGCAAGTGAGTGTCTGTTAGTGTATGAGGGTAACCAGTGTCACTGTATTTTAGGGATCCTCATATGGGACGACAGCCCTTTCACTGTGACACACAGCCTACCAACTTCAGCTCCTATGAACACGTTCTCTGACACTGACTGCACACACGCCTGCGTGCAGATACATTACAGAGCCCCCTGAAAGCACAGTACTAAATAATTCTGTGAGACCGGTGGATATTTTCTCCACACATGAAAACACTTCCATGTAAAATGAACACGTGAAGGCCCAAGGCCACCTCTCTGCTTCAGGAAAGATCGGTGGAGCCCGCTACAAATTAAAATGCACCGAATACTTTTCATTACCTTAAACTCCGGGTATAAACAGCAGATGCCTTGCTCTTAACTGAGGTAATGTGAGCGGGCGACGGAGACAGGGATTACGGTCTCGTTGGGGTGAGTAGGTTTCCAGAAGGTTCGATTACGACATAAGACCAAAATAGTAATGATCCTTCTCATCATTCAGGCTGTCAGCCCAGGGCTGGGGATAACTCCGGCTGTGCAGAGAGAATCACGTCACTTCCTGCCCCCCCCCCCCCCCCCCCACCCCCGGGGCTCGTGAGTCTGGAATCATTCCTTGACAGCACGAGGGGCGAGTGCCTCGCTAAGGCACCTCGAGCAGTCAGCAGTGCCCCTTCCTAATGTCGTAAAGGCGAGGTGTCCATCGGGTAAAGGGGTGTAATTGTTGAACTGGTCGAGCTAATTCAAGAAGAAGCCTTTATTCTCGGATATGCTGATGTGACGCAGTCATGCATTTCTGCAACATTTCGCACAGACTCATGGGACTGCAAGAGCCAGGGTCAGTGAGCAGGGCTAATTATAACTCCCCCTATGGTCCTGTTCTACGTGTCTGGCAGTGAGCGTCGGATAGTTCAGTGGCCAGAGGATAAGGTCTGGGTGCAACTTAACGGTCACTTAGTGGAACTTGGAGGTCACTGGCTCAAAATCTAGCAGTGGCCACTCAATCTTCATCCTGTAGCAATAGCTACAAAGATTGGCTTTCAGTTCATTCGGGTAATAATGACACCTAACATCTTAAGAGCTAAGACAGGAACATCAGTTTGTGTGGGTGGCATATTAATGGTTACTGATGCTGTAAGTCATGGCAGAAAACCACAAAGTTGGCATGGCTCTCCAGTTGTTTGTGCAATGTAACACGAGGCCATTATGGCACCTCCTAGACTTTCCTTGGCTGTGACATAACTGGCCCTATCACATCCAGTTCTGTTTTCTACTCTGGAATGAGTAATGATGTATTCAGTAGACACAAGTACAGAGTGGGACAAAAAGCTAGGGTGGGGAGGCAGGGGGAAATGCGCCTGTGAAAAGAACACAACAAAAGTTGTTGAATTATACAATCATGATCCAGTTCTTTAACCATTCAGTCCGTAGGAACTTTGGTACAAGATGGGCAGGTCCATTCCATATTATTAGGAAAACCACAGAATTTTGAATCGACTTCCATTCAGATTCATGGTATGCAAATTTATGTGAAAATCCTGCCAATCTGCCATGGATGCAACACTCAGGACCTAGGTTGGCCTACACCATTCTTATAACTATGAGGATTGGGTTGCCCTAGTTTAGGGAAATAACGTAATGTACGGACCGTATTAGACAGTACCTAGAGGTTCAAGACTCCTATACTGTTGAATAATACCCTATTGTCAAGGAGTAGTCCACTCTTGAGGGTTTGACCAACTGCTCCTCCCTAAAGTGAGGAATGTAGGCAAAAATGGTGTGACTACCCAATAATTATACACTTTCAGTAGTTACCCAGATAATTACATTACATGAACAAAGAAACAGATATATCTTATCCTTGATTTGATTCTTTTTAGTTTTATTTTCCTTAATTCGTCCTCAAATTATTTCTTGGGATGCGTCCTTGAATGGCATTGCAGAATGTTTTCAAATTTACTTTAATGAGTTATGAACATCATTCCTTTAGTCATAACGTATTCCGTTTTATATTTTGAGTTTATTTATTTATTTATATAAAGTTTTGAATAGTGAGAACATGACCCAGTAGGGTAACAGAGCGCTTTACATATGGTTTACGTAGACAAAAAAAACAGCTAGGGGAGAGAAATCAGGGGGTCAGTGGGACAAAATACGGCAGGTGAGAGATGAAATTGAGGAGTACAAAGGAGGAAGGTTGGGAGAGACCGATATGTAGGGCAATAAACAACAACCGGAAAAAGTGAGATAGTATGCAGTAACTTTGCGGCAAGAGGAGCGCACATAGGGCAACAAACAACAGGAACAAAAACGAGACAGAAAACAGTTACTTAGCGGCTAGAGGAACACAGTATCTAGTTCATGGCATTGTTCATTAGTAGATTTTTGACTTCCCTTTTGAAGGCAAATGTGGAGGGAATCAGTCTTGTTTCCACTGGGAGGGAGTTTCAGATTCTCGGTGAGATGCCAGAGAATGTAAGATTGTAGGTTTTAAGCTTATTAAATTTCTTGGGCTTGATATCGGGCACTACAAGAGAGTTCCAGCTTGTTTATCAGGTAGAGTGGGGTGTTTAAGTGCAGTGCCCTATGGGTCATACAAGCGACTTTAGTTGTATCCTTGCTTCAAAGGGGAGCCAATTGAGCGATTTCCGTTCCGGAGTCATGTGGATGTCCTTCTTAGAATCTGTGATAAGTCTGGTAGCAGCATTTAGAGATGCTGTGATAGGTGCAAAACTGAATTTCAGCAGACCGCAAAGAGTCACTCTGCCGCATTCTAGTCTGGAGATGACAAGAGCTTGCACCGTCAATTTAAAGTCATCATGGGGAAGGAAAGTTTTGAGTTTTCTTAAGATGCAGAGTTGGAAGTTCACTCCTTTGGTCGATGATCTGATGTGGTCTTGCATGTTTAGGTTTTTGTCAAGCACAACTCCCAGTGATTTAGTGGAGTCCACGATGTGGGGTGCGCAATTGAGAGCTGTGAGGTTACAGAGGAATTTCACCACCATGGGGTTTTGCCTAGCGGATGCAATGAGGAGGAATTCCGTCTTGAGGGCATTTAATTTGAGATGGTTGGAGGTGAGTCAGTTGAGGGTTTTTAGAAGGGTTCATTGAGGGAGATGTCTTCGGGGGAGGAGATTTTCATGTAGAGTTTGTTGTTGTCCGCGTACATGTGATATTGGATGTTGGAGGCTTTAAGAATTAAAGTCAGTGGTTCAAGGAAAGGGTTGAAGAGTGTGGGGGAGAGTGAGGATCCTTGGGGTATACCCAGTGTGCATGGGCTTGGGCAGGAGAGAGACTGGTTGGATTTTCTGTTCTGTTGCTGAGGAAAGAGGAAAACCATTTAAGTACTGTGCCTGAGAGCCCCATCCTGCGTTCAAGGAGGGAGAGTAGAGTGTCATGTTTGACAGTGTCAAAAGCCGATGAGAGATTGAGCAGGATTAAGAGGCAGGCTTCATTTTGGTCGAGTAAAGTGAGAGTGTCATTAACAATGTGAGTGATTGCAGTTTCTGTGCTATGGCCAGTGTGGAAGCCCAATTGGAATAAGTCGAGACGCTGGAATTGCTCAATGTGTTTGCGTAGTTATTCATGAACACATTTCTCCAGAAGTTTTGCCAGGGGGGTATGTTTGTGATTGGAGGGTAGTTGTTCAGGTCAACAAGGTCAGACAAGGTTTTTTTGAGAATAGAGAGAACTAGGCCCGCCTTCAAGCAGTCCGGGATCTCACCTTGCAGAAGTGAGGCATTGATGATCTTCGACCAGAGTGGAGCTAGTGAGCCAATCATTTCTTTAAAGAATTTGGGGGAAGAGGGTCATTGAAGTGATTAGATGGTTTAAGGGACGAGAGAGTATTGAGGATGGTAATGTCATTGAGGGGAGTGAATTGACTCCATGAATCCTTGTTTTTGAGTGGGAGTTCAAGAGTTGGGGGCTGGGGAGTGGAGACCGAGGGGTCAGGAGAGGGCGAGAGAGTGAGTGCAGCAGTCCTTAGGTCTGATTCGATTTTTTCAGTTTTTTCGAGGAAGAATTTAGCAACCGCATCGCAGTTAGGTTGCAGGGGAGACGGGTGCTGAGATAGGGTAGAAGAGTTATTGGATTGAGATTTAATGAGCTCAAAAAGTCGTTTCAGGCGATTTTTGGCTTTGTCAAGTTGGCATTTGAAGAAGGTGGCTTTCGCCATTCTAATCCATTTGTTGTATGTACTTCTTTTGAGTAGTAGAGTTTTAGAAGATCAGTGGAGGGAGAGGATCTCCACTTACATGCAGCTAGTCTAAGACCGCGTCTGTCAGCATTTAGAGTGTAATTGAACCACGGTTTGGAGTCTTTTATGGAAATTCTTTTGAGTTGAAGTGGGGCCATATCATTCAAGGCAGATAGCATGGTGCTATTATAGTGTTCAGTGAGGTCGTGGAGGTCAGACATGTTTTAAGGGGGCTTTAGGGAGAGATTGCATCGCTGTATGAGCTCACTGACACTAGTGTAATGGAGTGGTCTTTTCCACTGTTTTAGTTTCACTGGTTGAGTGGTTTTGTGGCTCCAGCTTACAAGTATCAGAAAGTTGATAAAACGATGGTCAGACCAGTCACAGGGGAGAATGGGTTCGATATGAATGTAGCTGGGGTTGGCGATGATGAGATCCAGTGTTGATCCTAAGTTTTGAGTGGGGCTGTCGCAGAATTGGTCAGCGAGAGGTCAGTTAAGAAGTTTTTGAGGGATGTAGCCGACTGATCTTGCTGGCCATTCCAGTGTAGATTGAAGTCACCAAGGAAGATCTGGGGGGAGTGACGGCCAAGGTTGGAGGTGATGGTTTCCATAACTTGTTCGATTAGAGGGAGGTTATCACCTTGGGGTGGTAGAGGATGTGAAGGGTGTATAGTGGTCTGTGTGTGTGCTAGTGATATCTATGCATAGGTATTCACAGGAGGAGAGATTAGCTTAGGGGGACTGTTGTGCTGTGAGAGAGTTGCGAAAGAAACAGGCAATGCCCCACCCAATTTCATCACTCTGTTGAGTCTGATCATATTGTGACTGGGAGGGACTAGAAGGTCAAGGATAGGGCCAGAGAAGTCGTTGAGCCAAGATTCTGTTAGGATAAGGAGGTCCAGTTCTTGGGCAAGGATGAGATCTGCAAGGTCTGTGGCATGTTTCACCGCTGATCTGCAGTTAAGTAACATGCTTTTCAGGTGTAGTTTGTGCAAGGTGTCAGTGTGCGCGGGTTGTGTGGTGGGGATCTGCAAGAGGTTGTTGAAGTTCGAGGAATTGGTGTTGAGACGGGGTGGTTAGGATGGGTTCTGCTTTCCCATGTTTAGGGGGTGACGAGTTAGGAGAATTACGCCGGGCTGTTTGTGAGGATTTAGCATGGACTGCGCTGGCCGAGGGAGGAGAGGAGTACTCAAGGACGAGGGAGAGAATATCAGGTTCTGAATAAGGATTTATGGATCTGGTAGGTCTAGAAGGGGTAGTAGGGTTGGGAGTGGTGTTACAGGTAGGGGCAGGTGGTTGTGGGAAGATCAAATGTGGGAGCTTGTGTGTTGTCAAGGAGGCAGTGAGAAGGGGCATCTCAATAGTGGCCATGTAGGGAGAGAGATCAAGGCCTAGCCCTTCGGTGGCCTTAATGAGTTTGAGGATGACAGATTTGAGAGAAAGCATATTATGTTTAATTTTCTTAAACTTAGACGCAGGATCAGAGTGTGAGATACGGGGCACATGAGGGGGAGTAGGAGGGTGGGACACTGGGAAGGGCAGAGGGGGATCAGGGCAGGGGAACCGGGGTGGGAGGTCCCCTAATGTAGAGTTCCCCATCCGATGTAAGAGTGCTTGAGGCAAGTGGGCGATGTCAGGGAGGTTAGGGGAAGAGAGGTTAAATGAGTTTCTGTTGGTAAGTCAGCACGCCTGCTGCCTAGTGAGGGAGTTATGAGGGCAAGGGCGAGCAGGGGTAGGGGAAGTGTTGGAGAGGTGATCGGAACGAGGGCTAACAGATGCACCATGATTATTGGCCCAAGTCTGGTCAGGACATGGCAATGTGGGTGAGTTGGGTATGTCTGGGATTGGCGGAGTTATGGTCCTGTGTGAGATGGATGGGGAAGGGGAGGCAGTCCTCAGGCTGTAGTCCGTGAAAGAGGGATCCAGGATCTCCTGAGATGGGGTAAGGGAAACATCGTACTTAATTTGAGTAGAGGAGTCGTTGGTTACCAGAGATCTTTTAAAGAGTGTAAACCTGTTATCAAAAATGTCCAGGCTGCGATCAGTGGGCTGAATGAGTATAGTCTCATTGTTGTTGATGGATATAGTGGCATTTGCTCTAAAAGTGGGAGATTTCGTGACCAAAAGTCGCAGACTGTGAGGGAATTTTTTGGATGAAGTAATTCTGAGTAGGGAGTGGAACGTAACTCTCCACTGAGCTCTTCTTTTAGTGTAGAAGATCAGGTCACTCGTAATAGTGCCTTTTTTGGGCAGAGGTAGGGGTGAGATAAGGGTTTCTGGATTGGCTTTGAGGAGTCTATGTTTAAGATTTTTAGTAGCGTTACTGGAGAGGTTGACCGGATAGTTAATTATGTAGCTGTTAGAGCCATACTTTTCAAGTCGGGAGTCCATCCTTGTGAGAAGTTGGCCTGATATATGATGTCTCCAATTCTGGGGGCATCTTGTATCAGTCCAAACAATCCCTTATGGTGGTGGTTGTAAGTCAACCTTAAAGACAAGCTATCCTAGAGGTAGCATGGACTAAGCAGCCTTCAGGCTAAACTCAAGAGGGCATCTGAAGGCAGCTGTTTTACCAATCACAATCCTGTAATATCAAATGAAAGGACACCACACAAGTTATATATTATAAAAAATATATGTATTTATTCTCAGAATAATCCTCTAGACTCTTTATGAGTGTAGAAGCATAAGCGTTTAAACAAAAGCACAGTAAAACATATGAAAGTTGCACAATTTGGATGAGGCCAGGGGCCACACAAACCATATGCTAAATAAGTGGTATAAGTATCACTAATCGGACAGTGGTCAGGCCTAGGGCCTGGGGAATCTCTGGGACTAATCGGGACTAGCAATGCTGAAGTCGGGAATAGCCCGCGGGAATCGGGTGCAGTGCTGAAAGCACACACATGCACCAATGTAAAGTCAATGGCGCGTAAAAGTTATCGAGCTACTGTTTTAAGAGTCTTCCGAGTAGACTAGAAGTACAAAACTTTAGAATTAGACACTAGAGGTGTATACCACTACAGGAGAACCGGCGTTCAAGAGTTACCTCACCCACAGGAAGCGGGTGCACAGGTGCAAAGTCGTGTCGGCTTTCGTCGTGTAGATCTATGGAGCCTGTAGATGAAGATGCTGCAGGCAGCCAGAAGAGAAGTGTCCGGTGCGATCCAAGGGAGGATCGAAGATGTAGAGAACCTGAAAGCAGAGGGGACAGAGTCTGGGTCACTCAGCAGTGACCAGGGTGGAACCAGGAAGGAACCCGGCAATATCGGGCGCAATCAGGTGGTTGTTGTGAATCTTGTCTCCACTGCCACATGGACTCTGGGGCACCGAGGATGTCCAGGAGTGTATCACGAGCTGTCCTACAAAGGCTCTCGCTGTTGGCAGTGTCGGCTTCCGGATTGGAGCAAACAAACCTTGGCAAGCGCAACCCACGCAGGATTCGAAGATCGCTTCTTACTCGGACCAGGAAGGTCAGAGCGGGTGCTCCTTTTCAGGGGAGCGAGGGCCAGTCCAGAGCAACCGGACTGGCAGAGCAAATTCAAAGGTTCGTCGGTACTGGGGCCACTAGCCAACAGGCAAGCGACCGGACCAACGTGTCAATCAGAATGATGCAGTAGGGCCCCACGCAGCACTCGGAGAGTGTGGAGGGGTGAGCTTTGGTGCAAAAGCTGCTCTTGCTGTGGCTTCTCAAACCCCAATGCACAGCATCGAGGGAGCCTCGGAAGCTGCATGGTCAGCACTTTGTAGTTTTTCCAAGATGGCCGGCCCCATGCTTCAGGTCACCTCCACGGGTCTCAGACTTGCTGGGACTGTGGATCGGGCTGTTGGAAGGCAGGAATGCTGGGTCTTGTCGAACTCTGTTCCTCGAGTTCCGGCGGGAACTGCAACAAAGCAAACGGTGAGGCGCTGGATGGTGCCTGTTTGCACAGGGTGGTCACTCCTTGACCACAAAGGAGATTCTTCAGTCTTCCACGTCGAGTGGGATGTCGAAGGGTCCAGAGTTTGGTTTCCTTTCATAAGTTTCAGTCCGGATAATCTGATGTGCGTTGGCACAGCTCCTACCTTTATTCCAAATCAAGGGGCTGGATTACCTGCCAGGTCCCTCCTATGGGTGGAACCCAGGAAGGGGGTGGTTACACCCCTTTCCCTTTGTCCAGCTTCGCGCCAGAGCTGGGACTGGAGGGTCCCAGCACCGGTTTGAACTGGACTATGCATGGGAAGCCTTGTGCTCCCCAGGCAGTGTCTAGTTTCATTCAACCCTCCCTGCTACTAAGCATGGGCGGAAAATCCGTTTCGCTCGCGGATTTTGCAGATTTTTGGGAAATTCACAATCCGCGAGATTTGCGAATTTCCCGCAAAATCCGCAAATTCGCACGCAGCGGATTTTTTTTGCGGCGCGCGGCGTTGGTGATACAATTTTTGCGGCGCGCGGCGTTTATCATCGTTTGCCGAGTTGTTTTTCTCGATAGTTTGCGAGTGCTGCGCCATTTTGGATCTTGCTGTGTGATCCCGCGGGAATTCGCGAGCGCGATTACGTCATCGTGGCTTGCCAGCGATAGTTTGTCAACGCGAGTACGGCGAGATCACGTCTCGCGGTACTTCGCAATTGCGAGATTTGAGATGCGGCGAGCAGCAAGAATCTCGCACAAGCGAAAATATAAAATTTGCAATTCTGCACAAGAAATCCACCAGCAAGCAGCATAAACCTTCTTGAAATGATGATTTTTATCTGAATAACTCCTTAGGTTGACATTTGCCTGCACTTTTTTAGCGAGGAGTCCATTTTGGGGAGGGGGTGGAGGGGGGTGGGAGGAAGGAAGTGCCCCATAGTCTTCAACTTCCTGTTCCTGTTCAGCAGGCTCCTCCCAGTGCTTTGTCCATCTCCTGGTCACTTTTCATTTGGATCTGGAGCTGGAAGGATTACTTTTTGTGGATGCTGCTGGATCTTTGGATTTGAGGCCTTTTTGACTTTCTTTGGATCACTGTTGGATTAGAAATTTTACAAGTAAGTTTGTTTGGGGCATTACAGTTGCTGCAACTAAAATTTTGGAATTTTCGATTTTTAGGCTGTTTTGGGGCCTTTTGCCCAGGGGTACTCAGTGGTGGGTGGACTGAGTCTTTCTGTGGGTTGTCTTGAACTTAAACATCATGGAGGCCATGGATGGAATGGGATTGTGCTGATTTTTCAGTGATTTTCGTTTTTTGGGGCTGTACTTGTGGCCTTTTCACCAGGGGTATTTGAGTCTAGCATGGGCCTAGTCTTTCTGTGGGCTGTCTTGAACTTAAACATCATGGAGGCCATGGATGGAATGGGATTGTGCTGATTTTTCAGTGATTTTCGTTTTTTGGGGCTGTACTTGTGGCCTTTTCACCAGGGGTATTTGAGTCTAGCATGGGCCTAATCTTTCTGTGGGCTGTCTTGAACTTAAACATCATGGAGGGCATGGATGGAATGGGATTGTGCTGATTTTGCAGTGTTTTTCGATTTTTGGGGGTGTTCATGGGGAGGGACAGGCCATGTGGCTGGTGGCCATTTTGAGTGCAGCTACAGGCACTGGCCATGTGCTGGCAGGCAAGTGGCCATTTTTGAATGCAGGCTTTGTTGTTAGTCCTGCAACCATTTTGCCTACTTTTCAACCTTTATTTATGCCCAGGGGTAGTGAGTCTTGCATGGGCCTAGTCTTTCTGTGGGTTGTCTTGAATTTAAACATCATGGAGGGCATGGATGGATTGGGATTGTGCTGATTTTTCAGTGATTTTCGTTTTTTGGGCCTGTACTTGTGGCCTTTTCACCAGGGGTATTTGAGTCTAGCATGGGCCTAGTCTTTCTGTAGGTTGTCTTGAATTTAAACATCATGGAGGGCATGGATGGATTGGGATTGTGCTGATTTTTCAGTGATTTTCGTTTTTTGGGCCTGTACTTGTGGCCTTTTCACCAGGGGTATTTGAGTCTAGCATGGGCCTAGTCTTTCTGTGGGCTGTCTTGAACTTAAACATCATGGAGGCCATGGATGGAATGGGATTGTGCTGATTTTTCAGTGATTTTCGTTTTTTGGGGCTGTACTTGTGGCCTTTTCACCAGGGGTATTTGAGTCTAGCATGGGCCTAATCTTTCTGTGGGCTGTCTTGAACTTAAACATCATGGAGGGCATGGATGGAATGGGATTGTGCTGATTTTGCAGTGTTTTTCGATTTTTGGGGGTGTTCATGAGGAGGGACAGGCCATGTGGCTGGTGGCCATTTTGAGTGCAGCTACAGGCACTGGCCATGTGCTGGCAGGCAAGTGGCCATTTTGAATGCAGGCTTTGTTGTTAGGCCTGCAACCATTTTGCCTACTTTTCAACCTTTATTTATGCCCAGGGGTAGTGAGTCTTGCATGGGCCTAGTCTTTCTGTGGGTTGTCTTGAATTTAAACATCATGGAGGGCATGGATGGATTGGGATTGTGCTGATTTTTCAGTGATTTTCGTTTTTTGGGCCTGTACTTGTGGCCTTTTCACCAGGGGTATTTGAGTCTAGCATGGGCCTAGTCTTTCTGTAGGTTGTCTTGAATTTAAACATCATGGAGGGCATGGATGGATTGGGATTGTGCTGATTTTTCAGTGATTTTCGTTTTTTGGGCCTGTACTTGTGGCCTTTTCACCAGGGGTATTTGAGTCTAGCATGGGCCTAGTCTTTCTGTGGGCTGTCTTGAACTTAAACATCATGGAGGGCATGGATGGAATGGGATTGTGCTGATTTTGCAGTGTTTTTCGATTTTTGGGGGTGTTCATGGGGAGGGACAGGCCATGTGGCTGGTGGCCATTTTGAGTGCAGCTACAGGCACTGGCCATGTGCTGGCAGGCAAGTGGCCATTTTGAATGCAGGCTTTGTTGTTAGGCCTGCAACCATTTTGCCTACTTTTCAACCTTTATTTATGCCCAGGGGTAGTGAGTCTTGCATGGGCCTAGTCTTTCTGTGGGTTGTCTTGAATTTAAACATTATGGAGGGCATGGATGGATTGGGATTGTGCTGATTTTTCAGTGATTTTCGTTTTTTGGGCCTGTACTTGTGGCCTTTTCACCAGGGGTATTTGAGTCTAGCATGGGCCTAGTCTTTCTGTAGGTTGTCTTGAATTTAAATATCATGGAGGGCATGGATCGATTGGGATTGTGCTGATTTTTCAGTGATTTTCGTTTTTTGGGGCTGTACTTGTGGCCTTTTCACCAGAGCAGGGTATTTGACTCTAGCATGGGCCTAGTCTTTCTGTGGGCTGTCTTGAACTTAAACATCATGGAGGGCATGGATGGAATGGGATTGTGCTGATTTTGCAGTGTTTTTCGATTTTTGGGGGTGTTCATGGGGAGGGACAGGCCATGTGGCTGGTGGCCATTTTGAGTGCAGCTACAGGCACTGGCCATGTGCTGGCAGGCAAGTGGCCATTTTGAATGCAGGCTTTGTTGTTAGGCCTGCAACCATTTTGCCTACTTTTCAACCTTTATTTATGCCCAGGGGTAGTGAGTCTTGCATGGGCCTAGTCTTTCTGTGGGTTGTCTTGAATTTAAACATCATGGAGGGCATGGATGGATTGGGATTGTGCTGATTTTTCAGTGATTTTCGTTTTTTGGGCCTGTACTTGTGGCCTTTTCACCAGGGGTATTTGAGTCTAGCATGGGCCTAGTCTTTCTGTAGGTTGTCTTGAATTTAAACATCATGGAGGGCATGGATGGATTGGGATTGTGCTGATTTTTCAGTGATTTTCGTTTTTTGGGCCTGTACTTGTGGCCTTTTCACCAGGGGTATTTGAGTCTAGCATGGGCCTAGTCTTTCTGTGGGCTGTCTTGAACTTAAACATCATGGAGGGCATGGATGGAATGGGATTGTGCTGATTTTGCAGTGTTTTTCGATTTTTGGGGGTGTCAATGGGGAGGGACAGGCCATGTGGCTGGTGGCCATTTTGAGTGCAGCTACAGGCACTGGCCATGTGCTGGCAGGCAAGTGGCCATTTTGAATGCAGGCTTTGTTGTTAGGCCTGCAACCATTTTGCCTACTTTTCAACCTTTATTTATGCCCAGGGGTAGTGAGTCTTGCATGGGCCTAGTCTTTCTGTGGGTTGTCTTGAATTTAAACATTATGGAGGGCATGGATGGATTGGGATTGTGCTGATTTTTCAGTGATTTTCGTTTTTTGGGCCTGTACTTGTGGCCTTTTCACCAGGGGTATTTGAGTCTAGCATGGGCCTAGTCTTTCTGTAGGTTGTCTTGAATTTAAACATCATGGAGGGCATGGATGGATTGGGATTGTGCTGATTTTTCAGTGATTTTCGTTTTTTGGGGCTGTACTTGTGGCCTTTTCACCAGGGCAGGGTATTTGACTCTAGCATGGGCCTAGTCTTTCTGTGGGCTGTCTTGAACTTAAACATCATGGAGGGCATGGATGGAATGGGATTGTGCTGATTTTGCAGTGTTTTTCGATTTTTGGGGGTGTTCATGGGGAGGGACAGGCCATGTGGCTGGTGGCCATTTTGAGTGCAGCTACAGGCACTGGCCATGTGCTGGCAGGCAAGTGGCCATTTTGAATGCAGGCTTTGTTGTTAGGCCTGCAACCATTTTGCCTACTTTTCAACCTTTATTTATGCCCAGGGGTAGTGAGTCTTGCATGGGCCTAGTCTTTCTGTGGGTTGTCTTGAATTTAAACATCATGGAGGGCATGGATGGATTGGGATTGTGCTGATTTTTCAGTGATTTTCGTTTTTTGGGCCTGTACTTGTGGCCTTTTCACCAGGGGTATTTGAGTCTAGCATGGGCCTAGTCTTTCTGTAGGTTGTCTTGAATTTAAACATCATGGAGGGCATGGATGGATTGGGATTGTGCTGATTTTTCAGTGATTTTCGTTTTTTGGGCCTGTACTTGTGGCCTTTTCACCAGGGGTATTTGAGTCTAGCATGGGCCTAGTCTTTCTGTGGGCTGTCTTGAACTTAAACATCATGGGGGGCATGGATGGAATGGGATTGTGCTGATTTTGCAGTGTTTTTCGATTTTTGGGGGTGTTCATGGGGAGGGACAGGCCATGTGGCTGATGGCCATTTTGAGTGCAGCTACAGGCACTGGCCATGTGCTGGCAGGCAAGTGGCCATTTTGAATGCAGGCTTTGTTGTTAGGCCTGCAACCATTTTGCCTACTTTTCAACCTTTATTTATGCCCAGGGGTAGTGAGTCTTGCATGGGCCTAGTCTTTCTGTGGGTTGTCTTGAATTTAAACATTATGGAGGGCATGGATGGATTGGGATTGTGCTGATTTTCCAGTGATTTTCGTTTTTTGGGCCTGTACTTGTGGCCTTTTCACCAAGGGTATTTGAGTCTAGCATGGGCCTAGTCTTTCTGTAGGTTGTCTTGAATTTAAACATCATGGAGGGCATGGATGGATTGGGATTGTGCTGATTTTTCAGTGATTTTCGTTTTTTGGGGCTGTACTTGTGGCCTTTTCACCAGGGCAGGGTATTTGACTCTAGCATGGGCCTAGTCTTTCTGTGGGCTGTCTTGAACTTAAACATCATGGAGGGCATGGATGGAATGGGATTGTGCTGATTTTGCAGTGTTTTTCGTTTTTTGGGGGTGTTCATGGGGAGGGACAGGCCATGTGGCTGGTGGCCATTTTGAGCGCAGCTACAGGCACTGGCCATGTGCTGGCAGGCAAGTGGCCATTTTGAATGCAGGCTTTGTTGTTAGGCCTGCAACCATTTTGCCTACTTTTCAACCTTTATTTATGCCCAGGGGTAGTGAGTCTTGCATGGGCCTAGTCTTTCTGTGGGTTGTCTTGAATTTAAACATCATGGAGGGCATGGATGGATTGGGATTGTGCTGATTTTTCAGTGATTTTCGTTTTTTGGGCCTGTACTTGTGGCCTTTTCACCAGGGGTATTTGAGTCTAGCATGGGCCTAGTCTTTCTGTAGGTTGTCTTGAATTTAAACATCATGGAGGGCATGGATGGATTGGGATTGTGCTGATTTTTCAGTGATTTTCGTTTTTTGGGCCTGTACTTGTGGCCTTTTCACCAGGGGTATTTGAGTCTAGCATGGGCCTAGTCTTTCTGTCGGCTGTCTTGAACTTAAACATCATGGGGGGCATGGATGGAATGGGATTGTGCTGATTTTGCAGTGTTTTTCGATTTTTGGGGGTGTTCATGGGGAGGGACAGGCCATGTGGCTGGTGGCCATTTTGAGTGCAGCTACAGGCACTGGCCATGTGCTGGCAGGCAAGTGGCCATTTTTGAATGCAGGCTTTGTTGTTAGGCCTGCAACCATTTTGCCTACTTTTCAACCTTTATTTATGCCCAGGGGTAGTGAGTCTTGCATGGGCCTAGTCTTTCTGTGGGTTGTCTTGAATTTAAACATTATGGAGGGCATGGATGGATTGGGATTGTGCTGATTTTTCAGTGATTTTCGTTTTTTGGGCCTGTACTTGTGGCCTTTTCACCAGGGGTATTTGAGTCTAGCATGGGCCTAGTCTTTCTGTAGGTTGTCTTGAATTTAAACATCATGGAGGGCATGGATGGATTGGGATTGTGCTGATTTTTCAGTGATTTTCGTTTTTTGGGGCTGTACTTGTGGCCTTTTCACCAGGGCAGGGTATTTGACTCTAGCATGGGCCTAGTCTTTCTGTGGGCTGTCTTGAACTTAAACATCATGGAGGGCATGGATGGAATGGGATTGTGCTGATTTTGCAGTGTTTTTCGATTTTTGGGGGTGTTCATGGGGAGGGACAGGCCATGTGGCTGGTGGCCATTTTGAGCGCAGCTACAGGCACTGGCCATGTGCTGGCAGGCAAGTGGCCATTTTGAATGCAGGCTTTGTTGTTAGGCCTGCAACCATTTTGCCTACTTTTCAACCTTTATTTATGCCCAGGGGTAGTGAGTCTTGCATGGGCCTAGTCTTTCTGTGGGTTGTCTTGAATTTAAACATCATGGAGGGCATGGATGGATTGGGATTGTGCTGATTTTTCAGTGATTTTCGTTTTTTGGGCCTGTACTTGTGGCCTTTTCACCAGGGGTATTTGAGTCTAGCATGGGCCTAGTCTTTCTGTAGGTTGTCTTGAATTTAAACATCATGGAGGGCATGGATGGATTGGGATTGTGCTGATTTTTCAGTGATTTTCGTTTTTTGGGCCTGTACTTGTGGCCTTTTCACCAGGGGTATTTGAGTCTAGCATGGGCCTAGTCTTTCTGTGGGCTGTCTTGAACTTAAACATCATGGGGGGCATGGATGGAATGGGATTGTGCTGATTTTGCAGTGTTTTTCGATTTTTGGGGGTGTTCATGGGGAGGGACAGGCCATGTGGCTGGTGGCCATTTTGAGTGCAGCTACAGGCACTGGCCATGTGCTGGCAGGCAAGTGGCCATTTTGAATGCAGGCTTTGTTGTTAGGCCTGCAACCATTTTGCCTACTTTTCAACCTTTATTTATGCCCAGGGGTAGTGAGTCTTGCATGGGCCTAGTCTTTCTGTGGGTTGTCTTGAATTTAAACATTATGGAGGGCATGGATGGATTGGGATTGTGCTGATTTTTCAGTGATTTTCGTTTTTTGGGCCTGTACTTGTGGCCTTTTCACCAGGGGTATTTGAGTCTAGCATGGGCCTAGTCTTTCTGTAGGTTGTCTTGAATTTAAACATCATGGAGGGCATGGATGGATTGGGATTGTGCTGATTTTTCAGTGATTTTCGTTTTTTGGGGCTGTACTTGTGGCCTTTTCACCAGGGCAGGGTATTTGACTCTAGCATGGGCCTAGTCTTTCTGTGGGCTGTCTTGAACTTAAACATCATGGAGGGCATGGATGGAATGGGATTGTGCTGATTTTGCAGTGTTTTTCGATTTTTGGGGGTGTTCATGGGGAGGGACAGGCCATGTGGCTGGTGGCCATTTTGAGCGCAGCTACAGGCACTGGCCATGTGCTGGCAGGCAAGTGGCCATTTTGAATGCAGGCTTTGTTGTTAGGCCTGCAACCATTTTGCCTACTTTTCAACCTTTATTTATGCCCAGGGGTAGTGAGTCTTGCATGGGCCTAGTCTTTCTGTGGGTTGTCTTGAATTTAAACATCATGGAGGGCATGGATGGATTGGGATTGTGCTGATTTTTCAGTGATTTTCTTTTTTTGGGCCTGTACTTGTGGCCTTTTCACCAGGGGTATTTGAGTCTAGCATGGGCCTAGTCTTTCTGTAGGTTGTCTTGAATTTAAACATCATGGAGGGCATGGATGGATTGGGATTGTGCTGATTTTTCAGTGATTTTCGTTTTTTGGGCCTGTACTTGTGGCCTTTTCACCAGGGGTATTTGAGTCTAGCATGGGCCTAGTCTTTCTGTAGGTTGTCTTGAATTTAAACATCATGGAGGGCATGGATGGATTGGGATTGTGCTGATTTTTCAGTGATTTTCGTTTTTTGGGCCTGTACTTGTGGCCTTTTCACCAGGGGTATTTGAGTCTAGCATGGGCCTAGTCTTTCTGTGGGCTGTCTTGAACTTAAACATCATGGAGGGCATGGATGGAATGGGATTGTGCTGATTTTGCAGTGTTTTTCGATTTTTGGGGGTGTTCATGGGGCTGGTGGCCATTTTGAGTGCAGCTACATGCACTGGCCATGTGCTGGCAGGCAAGTGGCCATTTTGAATGCAGGCTTTGTTGTTAGGCCTGCACCCATTTTGCCTACTTTTCAACCTTTATTTATGCCCAGGGGTAGTGAGTCTTGCATGGGCCTAGTCTTTCTGTGGGTTGTCTTGAATTTAAACATCATGGAGGGCATGGATGGATTGGGATTGTGCTGATTTTGCAGTGTTTTTCGATTTTTGGGGGTGTTCATGGGGAGGGACAGGCCATGTGGCTGGTGGCCATTTTGAGTGCAGCTACAGGCACTGGCCATGTGCTGGCAGGCAAGTGGCCATTTTGAATGCAGGCTTTGTTGTTAGGCCTGCAACCATTTTGCCTACTTTTCAAGCTTTATTTATGCCCAGGGGTAGTGAGTCTTGCATGGGCCTAGTCTTTCTGTGGGTTGTCTTGAATTTAAACATCATGGAGGGCATGGATGGATTGGGATTGTGCTGATTTTTCAGTGATTTTCGTTTTTTGGGCCTGTGCTTGTGGCCTTTTCACCAGGGGTATTTGAGTCTAGCATGGGCCTAGTCTTTCTGTGGGCTGTCTTGAACTTAAACATCATGGAGGGCATGGATGGATTGGGATTGTGCTGATTTTTCAGTGATTTTCGTTTTTTGGGCCTGTACTTGTGGCCTTTTCACCAGGGCAGGGTATTTGAGTCTAGCATGGGCCTAGTCTTTCTGTGGGCTGTCTTGAACTTAAACATCATGGAGGGCATGGATGGAATGGGATTGTGCTGATTTTGCAGTGTTTTTTGATTTTTTTTGTACTGTATAACTGAACTGATGTTCCTCTGTCTTCCATTGTTTTTAGGTGCACAAGACTCAAGAGAACCACCAGTGCCAGGAAGAAGTCCTGCAGCGGTGTGTGTGTGCAGCATAACGTCACGCGACGTCACGTCTGGCCTCAGACAACTCTACAATTCGTGCAACTGCGGCCTGCTGTCTGACCTGCTCTGAAGAAGATGGCCCCAAAAAAAGGTCCCCGTAGCTCCTCTAGCAAGAAAGTTGCTAGTAAGGAGCAGAAGAAGCAAGTTACCAAGGAGGCTGGTGTGCCACCCGCCACGTTTTTTGGGAGAAAAAAAAAAAGTACGCCTGCAGCAGCAGGATCTGCTGGGGACCAAGCTGGGAGCAGCACCCCTGCTCCATTGGGTTCAGTGCCTCCACCACCACGCCAACTTAAGTCAAAGCCCTTGAGTGCTTCAGAGGCAGTCAGTGTACTTCTCCAATCACTATTGACCAGTGATGTTGGCTCATCGCAAGAAAGTAGCAGCAATGTCCCTGAATCAACACAGGTTGTTGTAACTCATCTGACAAGTGTTGAACAACCACAGCCGCAACAACAACACCATGTGCAAGTACACGCCCAAGTACATGTGGAAGGAGAGGCAGCAAAAGGAGATGCGCAAGCAAAGGTGCATGGAGGTTCACAAGTGCCCACAATAGTTGTTCCTCCCGAAGTAGGGGCACATCAGGAAATCGACAATGAAGCCGAGGTATCATTGGAAGCCACTCCTCCTGATGATCATTCATTGTCTTCCACATCCCTAGCAAGGAAAAGATCAAGGGGGGTGTCTACATCTGCTTCAAGCCCACCTCCTTCTGATGATACGGATCCAGCTTGGGAACCACCACTGCGGTCTGAGGATGAGGCATACCATGATCTGACAAAGGTACCTAAGCGTAAAAGGAAGGTCGTCGAAAAACTCATACCTATGGAGTGTGATGAGGCTCAACAAGAAGTGACAGATACTGCTGGTGATGAAGCCTCTCACGATGACGACGAGCCAGTCATCACAAAGGTCACTGCAGCCCCACCGGGCATGCAGCAAAGAGACATTTTGACCCTATCCCGAGAAGCTGCTGAGCGTGATGATGATCTCGACGAGGAGGCAATGGAAATGGAAACACAACAATCATTAGATTTGGAGTTAAGTAGTACACCAAAACCTACCGCTTCCATATTTCTTCCTCGCAAGAAGGTACCCACCTCAACCTCAATTCGTGGTGGTGAAAGTGCAAAACGTACTGAAGTTCGGCAATCCACATCCTCCACTTCATCTGGCATTAGCAGCAGGACCACCACCACCAGTATCGCCGCCTCCTCCGGCCCCCAAAGACATTTCAAGTCTCCAGTTTGGGACTTCTTTAGTGTTTGCCCAAAAATGAAAAACGTAGCCATTTGTAGCATTTGTAAGCTTTGAGTTGGTCGTGGTAAGCTTGGTTCTAACTATGGTACCGAAGGCCAGAGAGGTCATCTTAAGAGAGCGCACCCTGTCCAATGGTTTCCTCACCTAGAGGCGTTTAAGCAAGCCGGAATTGCACGTAATGAAAACGTTGATTTTTCATCTGATGATGACGAGGAGGAAGAAGACGATTCAAATACTTCACTTACACCCAGTACCCCTGTCAGCAGCACACCCCATGTGAGGCACACTAAGAGTGTGGGAGAGAGTGAGACATCAATGCGGAAAAGTTCATCAGCGAGCGTAACTGGGTCGAAGATATCATCATCATCCCGTAAATCCTTGGTCCAGGGCAACATTAAAAAGATGTTGTTTACAGAAGCGCAATATGAACGCAACCACCCACTGACGCGTCTGTATAACACTAAGCTGGCTAAAATGCTAGCTCTGGACCTTCTCCCTTTTTCTTTTGTAGAAGGGGTTGGTTTTCTAGAATTAGTGGTAGCGCTCTGCCCTAAATGGAAGGTTCCTAGCCGGTTCTATTTTGCCCGAGTTGCGGTTCCAGCACTACATGAAGATGTTCTGAAGGTGATTGGGGCAGCTTTGCAGAAGAGTGCTGTTCACACTATACATCTGACAACAGACATGTGGACCAGTGGCGCAGGCGCTGATTACATGTGCATCACTGCACACTGGGTCTCTTTTTCAGGGGCTAAAGCAAAGCTAAACACAGGTGTTGACGCGGACATTGTTTTTAAAGCTGCTCGGAAACATGCAACACTAGCCATGTTTGGTTTGGAGAAACGTCACACAGCAGATAACATTTTGGATGTCTTTAACACAAAGGTCCTTAACTGTCTGTCCCCACTAAAACGCCAGGTTAGTTATGTTTCCACGGACAATGGCTCCAATATAGTTAAGGCCATGAGGGACGGTGACTATTTCAGAGTGCCGTGTTTGGCGCACTGTATAAACCTGGTTGTCCAAAAATTCTTGGGTAATAAAGGCAGTGCAGCGTACAGTGTATTGGACACCTGCCGAAAAATGTGCAAGCATTTCAGCCATTCTTTTAAGGCCCGGAAGCAGCTGAGGAGCCTGCTATATCAACGTCAAATGCCAGTGAAAGCACTCATCCAGGAGGTGGTAACACGTTGGAACTCAACCTTCTACATGCTTGAGCGTCTGTATGAGCAGTATAAGGAACTCGATCAATATTTCCTTACAGAGGGTACAGAGGAGCTGAGGATGGGTGCGGCGCAATGGAACATAGTTCAAAGCCTGACACGCATGCTTCGTCCTTTTGAGTTCTTCACGCGTGCAGTCAGCAAGGAGGACTCTAATTTGGGAAAAGCTATCCCATTGTTGTACATGCTGGAGGACCAACTGAAGGAGGTGTGTTCTGTGTTTGAAAAAGATGACAAAAACCAAGACTCTTTGCTTCTGGCTGAGAAATTATTAGAGCTCCTACAATGTGATGAACGTCTTAAAAAGATCCACTCAGAAGAGCATTACATTTGTGCTACTATTCTGGATCCACGCTACAAAAAGGCGCTGGCAGGCCAAGCATTCTTTCCTTTTGATGATGAACATGTTCCAAAGTACAAACGTTGGCTAGCCTTGTCAGCCAAGAGGTTTGAAAGAGAACGGCTGAAAATTGAAGGAAATGGCAGTACATCAGCAGGCCATCCCCAGTCAAAACAATCCACTTCTGCACCTGTGGCTGTGGCACAAGTGACCTCTCAGCCGTTAAAGACACCGGCAACCGGATCATCTGCACGAGACACAACAGAAACATTGGAGGCTGAAGAGGATTGGCTAGCTCTGCGTGGGTTTGGTTCTCAAAAGGTCAGAGGCACAGCAAGAGCTAAGCAAAGTGGAGGAACCTTTGATGAGGACCTTGAGTCGATGGTGAAGGACTATCTGAATGACTCAACAGAGGTCTATGTTAATTCTGACCCATTGGCGTATTGGCATGGGAAAAAATAATTGTGGCCACAGCTCACCAACCTGGCTTTAAACTACTTGTCTTGCCCACTCGCAAGTGTGTCTTCTGAACGGGTTTTCAGTGCTGCTGGTGGCATTGTAACTCCCAAACGGAGCCGCCTCTCGCCCAAAAATGTGGAGAGGTTAACAATGATCAAGATGAAGCAGCACCTCATACCACCAGATTTCAGAGTACGAGAAAGCGTGCCGGATGAAGAGGAGGTGGCCAGCAACATAGATGAGGGAATTTCTACTCTGTCAGGTGACACTGAGCTCACCCTGTCTGAATTCGCAGAGTATGATGACGAAGCCTTATTCTTATTCCTGGACCGTGATACCGAGCCCTGAAAATGAGACAACGAATCAATAACTTTCTTTTTCATCCTTATTCACTTTTATTCCTGTGTGTCTGTCTTTCTTTGTTGTGCACAGTTAATATATTTCAAACTTTAATCAGATAATCACAAAATCAAGCCCATCAGCAGAACTGTCTTCACTGGTTTGCTAATTGATTTGAAGTTGCCGCAGTCTGCATTCCTCAGGTTCACAAGTTCAGAAGAACATGCTCCTCTATCCTCCTCCTCCAGACTCCTATTTCCATCAAACCAGAGGGCTGGTTTACGCCCAATGAAGAAAGACTCAGCACTTGTGGGGGTGTTGTTGTACCTCTTTGCAGGTGAGTTGACGGCTCTGGGGCCATTGCTGGGAAGCTCTAATACCGGATAAAAGTGTTTTGGACCAAATCCCAGGCGGAAATTTTTTTGTGTTTTTGATGACTTGCTTGCCTTTGAGGTGCTATTAGGGGGGGTTCCGTCTGTGTGTGGGTGAGTTTCGTGGTCTGGGAGCACTGCTGGGACACTCTAATCTTGATTGCATTTGCTTTTCAGGAAATCCGTCGTGGCAATCCCGACTTATGGCCTAGCTACGCAGCGCGTTTGGACCGAAGGCCGAGAAATATTGCAAGTATGAGATTTTGCTTTTGGCCTGTTTGGGGGTGTTATGCTTCTTGGCGGGTGGGTTGGCGGGTCTTGGGGCATTCCTGGGATGGTCTAATACCGGGTAGAAGGGGTTGGGACAAAATCCAGGCCGATTTTTTTTGGCTATTTCTGACATTTTGCTCAATGTAGCGTTTTCGGGGGCCTGTTTGGGGGGCTTCCTGGTGTTTGTGGGTGAGTTCCAGGGTCTGGGAGCACTGCTGGGACACTCTAATCTTGATTGCATTTGCTTTTCAGGAAATCCGTCGTGGCAACCCCGACTTATGGCCTAGCTACGCAGCGCGTTTGGACCGAAGGCCGAGAAATATTGCAAGTATGAGATTTTGCTTTTGGCCTGTTTGGGGGTGTTATGCTTCTTGGCGGGTGGGTTGGCGGGTCTTGGGGCATTCCTGGGATGGTCTAATACCGGGTAGAAGTGGTTGGGACAAAATCCAGGCCGATTTTTTTTTGGCTATTTCTGACATTTTGCTCAATGTAGCGTTTTCGGGGGCCTGTTTGGGGGGCTTCCTGGTGTTTGTGGGTGTGTTTCGGGGTCTGGGCGCACTGCTGGCTATATATACTTTACTTTGCAAGAGGTTTGAAGCAAATCCATGGTGGCAGAGGGGAGTTAGGGCCTAGCTGCAGAGCGCGCGCGGAGTGATTTGGGAAATTTGTGAAAAATTGACTAAGTCCCCATTTTTGATATTTTTGCTCTTTGGCTGTTTGGGGGTCTTCTACTCGTTTTCTCCTGGGTTGACGGCTCTGGGGCCATTGCTGGGAAGCTCTAATACCGGATAAAAGTGTTTTGGACCAAATCCCAGGCGGAATTTTTTTTGTGTTTTTGATGACTTGCTTGCCTTTGAGGTGCTATTAGGGGGGGTTCCGTCTGTTTGTGGGTGAGTTTTGTGGTCTGGGAGCACTGCTGGGACACTCTAATCTTGATTGCATTTGCTTTTCAGGAAATCCGTCGTGGCAACCCCGACTTATGGCCTAGCTACGCAGCGCGTTTGGACCGAAGGCCGAGAAATATTGCAAGTATGAGATTTTGCTTTTGGCCTGTTTGGGGGTGTTATGCTTCTTGGCGGGTGGGTTGGCGGGTCTTGGGGCATTCCTGGGAAGGTCTAATACCGGGTAGAAGTGGTTGGGACAAAATCCTCGCGGAAAAGCCTTTTGGCACTTTTTGTAACTTAGGGTTCGTTAGGGTTAGCCCTAGCAGCAGGATTGCATGTGTTTCGGGGTGTTCTAGATTTTTGCAACTGAGTTCTGGGGTCTTAGAGCACTCGTGAGAATGTGTAATTTTGGTTGCAAGTCATTTGAAGAAAATCCATGGTGGGAAAGGGGGGATTTGGCATAGTTAAAGAAAGCCTTTGCCACTATTCTTAACTTAGGGTTCGTTAGGGTTAGCAGTATTTCTATTGCATGTGTTTGAGTGGGGGGGATTTCGAGTCTTGGAGCGATGCTGGCTATGGCTACTTTTGCTTGGTTGCTTGCAAGTGGTTCGAATGCAATCCATGGTGGGTAAGGGGTAATTAGGAAGGGGGTACTTCGGCCTACTTTTACTTTCAAAGTAAGTTTTGTCACCAATTTTCTGCTAGGCCTCGTTTTTTGAGATTTGATTGGGGGTCTTCTACATTTTTGCGACTGGCTTTAGTAAGGGTCTGGGTGGGAGCACTACTAGGAAGATCTAATTTTGTTCTAAAACACAGTTTACAGTACACCTAGCTTGAGGGGAAAGATCCGCTACATTAATTTGCCCCTACTTATTTATCCTTCAAAAGGTGACTCAGACAGAGTACGCACTTTCAAAAATATTGTACTGTCTACTAGGAAAATCAAATTGTGACTTTTTGCACTCCACAGCCTACATACCTTATATTTATTTATCAGTGGTGTTGTAATATTATATCACTTCCTGTTTTTCGTTGAATAATTACAGGCCGGGTTTCAGTCTCTGCAATGGGGAAAAAAGGATGGAGTCAGGCTTCACATTAGCGAGCCACAATTCAGCATCAGGCAGGCAGTGGACAGGGTGTCTTCTGGTGACCAACATCGATGGACGAAGCGTCGGCTGCAATGGAGGAGTGCCGCTAATAAGAGGATTTTTTTTCTGCAGGCAACTTACTTACCACTTCCAACAGGACAACTACAACAACATAGATACAGTATCCCTTGCCTTTTTCTCTGACTGTGACTGCATTTCTTGGATCTCTCTCTGCTTCTAAATTGATCCCTTAACACATCACTTAGTCCACTCCACTATCACATCTGCACCACACATAGTCATTTGTAAGTGCTCCTACGTAATTCGCAAGTCGCAGCACGCCCCAGCCCGTAGAGGACTGGGATGGCCCCAATGATGAAGCATGTCACCAAGGGGCAACCCTGGTGAGTGAGGGGACACCTAGAAAAAAAGCAATTTCTCCTTTTCTATCTACTATACCTTCCAGACCAACCCCATTGAGTGTTGTTGTGAATGGATTTATAGTGACCAGCAAGGCTCTCAGGTATCTGGCTACAGAGACCTTATGTTGAATATCGTTATGAATAATTCCACACACGCCCTGTACTGTCGCATTCTTTCTTCCACAGTTGTCGAAAGTACTACTTACTTTTCACTGACATGCATGCAGTAGCGCATGCACTTTCAAAGATTGATGGATAGGTTTGTACCCAAAGAATTGTTTATGTTCAATTGTTTGTCTATGCTGTGCTTTTTTTACAGGGTGTCTTCTGGTGACCAACATCGATGGACGAAGCGTCGGCTGCAATGGAGGAGTGCCGCTAATAAGAGGATTTTTTTTCTGCAGGCAACTTACTTACCATTTCCAACAGGACAACTACAACAACATAGATACAGTATCCCTTGCCTTTTTCTCTGACTGTGACTGCATTTCTTGGATCTCTCTCTGCTTCTAAATTGATCCCTTAACACATCACTTAGTCCACTCCACTATCACATCTGCACCACACATAGTCATTTGTAAGTGCTCCTACGTAATTCGCAAGTCGCAGCACGCCCCAGCCCGTAGAGGACTGGGATGGCCCCAATGATGAAGCATGTCACCAAGGGGCAACCCTGGTGAGTGAGGGGACACCTAGAAAAAAAGCAATTTCTCCTTTTCTATCTACTATACCTTCCAGACCAACCCCATTGAGTGTTGTTGTGAACGGATTTATAGTGACCAGCAAGGCTCTCGGGTATCTGGCTACAGAGACCTTATGTTGAATATCGTTATGAATAATTCCACACACGCCCTGTACTGTCGCATTCTTTCTTCCACAGTTGTCGAAAGTACTACTTACTTTTCACTGACATGCATGCAGTTAGTGCATGCACTTTCAAAGATTGATGGATAGGTTTGTACCCAAAGATTTGTTTATGTTCACAATTGTTTGTCCATGCTGTGCTATTTTTTTCTTGTCTCCCAAAACCTTTCCCAAAAACCCCCGTACCCATCCATTTTTCAAACCCTAACCCTCTTCCCCCGGGCTGTGTGGTTTTGATTGATGTGTGACTAAATTACAGCAATAAATCCACACACTTGCTGGGGAGGATAAGGTGATAGCAACAGGCTGGTGAAGAAATCCGAGGATATATTCTTACTCTGCTTGACAAAGACCCATGGCTAATGTCAAAGAACTTCAACCGAATTAGTAGTTATACTTTACCATTTGTTAGGCTACAATGTGGCACTGTTCTAGTGTACTTCTGTCACCTGCTATATTCTCAGTTGTACCGTTGAATTGCTCTGGAGGACAAACCAGATTTAATTTTCTTTTTTTTCATAGGCATGGAACTGCCACTGTGTCACACCACTAGTACCACCGCTATGAGGAAATTTTATCCGACCAAGATTGCCAACCTTATTCGCTGTTTGCCGTGGAGCCAGCCCTGGGTCTAGCCCTACTTTCAAACACAAATTACAGGTAAGATAAGCGTTTGGTGGTTTGGGGGTATAATGGAGTATTAGTAGGAGAGACGAGAGACTGACGGTAGTACTACTAAAGTCCTAGGACTCTTGGATTCACTTCACTTACTCTGTGAGAGGCACTTAGTGTTGAAAACATTTGGGCATTTACACTTAAAGGAAGAAAATGGAACTAAACTTTCAGGAAAACAAAGTCACTGTTATACCCCCACCCACCAGGCAAGCAGTAAGAAACGGGTATGCTCAGATAAAGTTTGAAAAAGTATATTTATATCCCTAACAAAATAATCTCCCGCAAGACCCTCCCTAACCCCAACGATTGTCCTTCAAAAGTCCCCAAAAACCCAACTCCCAATTCCCACCCCCCAAAAGTCTCTAAAAAAGGGGCAAGGGACACTATGGGTGGATGCTGTCTACTTTTTGGGCCAGGGCATCATGCTCCTGGCGGAGCAAGGCGTGCTCTACGCGGAGCCCCTCCAACTCGTTTGAAAAGTGGTGGAGCTCCTGCTGGAGGCGGGACACCATCAGGGTACTGCGGCGCAGGCGTGCCTTCAATGCCTTGCAGGTGCAACGGCTGTGAGAGGAAGCTGTTGTCCTTGCTACTCGGCGGTGGCGTTTGGCTTTGGCAGCCCGGCTCAGTCTGGGTGGACCACTGTGCTGGGTGGCAGCCCGTGGGGGCACGGAGGCCGATGCAGACGACGTAGTTGTTGTGGTCGACTGCACACTTTCTTCGTCCTCCAGGGC
The DNA here is from genome assembly GCF_964263255.1 of Lissotriton vulgaris. Lineage (NCBI taxonomy): Eukaryota > Metazoa > Chordata > Amphibia > Caudata > Salamandridae > Lissotriton > Lissotriton vulgaris. The sequence continues at coordinate 997,119,687 of NC_141685.1, read as the reverse complement.
CACCAGCCGCCGATATTCGGCCACAGTGGCATCGATCCTCCGTTGCCGGGCCGCTCTAGCCAGCTCCTTCCTCCTTGTTCGTTTGGAAGGAGAACCTATATGAAGAAAGAAAGACATAGTCTGTAACCAATGCTCTTTAAGATTAACTCAATCATTCAGCAGAAATTTGTGTTGCACTACAACTAGCAACTTGCAAGCGCATTACATAACTATTGAGGCCAGTATCTATCTAACCTCACACTTCTTCATCCTTGCTCTAACATTAGTGGGAGTTTAAGGAACAAATTCTACGAGCACTATGGACTTCCATTGGAGTCGACTATGAAAGTACACCAGTCTTATTCTTCTTCTTGTCTCTTGTTTAGGAAAATGGGTACGTTATCTTCTGCAAGCCGGCATAATGCCAGCGCAGTAAACTTGCACCCGAGAAAAAGAGACGCACGCCATGAGGAGTGACCTAGACTTGCGTTGCGTTACTGTACCCGTCCAGTACATGCAGGTGGTGAAGCTCTTACTTTTCTATTACGGGTGGCACTGAGAATACTCTGTTACAACTCAAGGGCTACTGCTTAATTAATTTAACTTTCACCCTACAGTGGAAATGAGTACTAGAAATGGAAAATTGAAGAAGATAAATAATCGGATTATCTATCACTTCACATGGGATGTTTTTGCTTATATATGGGATGACTTTAGGTGCTTTGCTTTTTATTGAGTGACCAGTGATACATCCACACATGGATGTTTGAGTACTACTAAACTTATTAAGAGAGGTAGGGAGTGGCCACCCTAATAACCGGATCTATGCTGTGCTTGCAATACAAACTACTGCTACTATTGATGGTAGTATTTGGACAAAATTAAAACTTCTTTTCCTTGCCTTTCCTACACTGGAACGGACGTGCGGGTGCAGTGTTACATGCTCTTCAAAGTTACACTTAGTTCATCCACTGACCGTCTACTCTCTGTAGATCATGGGTACTCACAAACTTTCTCTCAGGGGCTAAATTTACAGTGTAGTTTGTGGCCGAGGGCTGCACTGGTGGGGGCGGAGTCAGAGGGGGCGGGGGTATAATGGAGTATTAGTAGGAGAGACGAGAGACTGACGGTAGTACTACTAAAGTCCTAGGACTCTTGGATTCACTTCACTTACTCTGTGAGAGGCACTTAGTGTTGAAAACATTTGGGCATTTACACTTAAAGGAAGAAAATGGAACTAAACTTTCAGGAAAACAAAGTCACTGTTATACCCCCACCCACCAGGCAAGCAGTAAGAAACGGGTATGCTCAGATAAAGTTTGAAAAAGTATATTTATATCCCTAACAAAATAATCTCCCGCAAGACCCTCCCTAACCCCAACGATTGTCCTTCAAAAGTCCCCAAAAACCCAACTCCCAATTCCCACCCCCCAAAAGTCTCTAAAAAAGGGGCAAGGGACACTATGGGTGGATGCTGTCTACTTTTTGGGCCAGGGCATCATGCTCCTGGCGGAGCAAGGCGTGCTCTACGCGGAGCCCCTCCAACTCGTTTGAAAAGTGGTGGAGCTCCTGCTGGAGGCGGGACACCATCAGGGTACTGCGGCGCAGGCGTGCCTTCAATGCCTTGCAGGTGCAACGGCTGTGAGAGGAAGCTGTTGTCCTTGCTACTCGGCGGTGGCGTTTGGCTTTGGCAGCCCGGCTCAGTCTGGGTGGACCACTGTGCTGGGTGGCAGCCCGTGGGGGCACGGAGGCCGATGCAGACGACGTAGTTGTTGTGGTCGACTGCACACTTTCTTCGTCCTCCAGGGCCACCAGCCGCCGATATTCGGCCACAGTGGCATCGATCCTCCGTTGCCGGGCCGCTCTAGCCAGCTCCTTCCTCCTTGTTCGTTTGGAAGGAGAACCTATATGAAGAAAGAAAGACATAGTCTGTAACCAATGCTCTTTAAGATTAACTCAATCATTCAGCAGAAATTTGTGTTGCACTACAACTAGCAACTTGCAAGCGCATTACATAACTATTGAGGCCAGTATCTATCTAACCTCACACTTCTTCATCCTTGCTCTAACATTAGTGGGAGTTTAAGGAACAAATTCTACGAGCACTATGGACTTCCATTGGAGTCGACTATGAAAGTACACCAGTCTTATTCTTCTTCTTGTCTCTTGTTTAGGAAAATGGGTACGTTATCTTCTGCAAGCCGGCATAATGCCAGCGCAGTAAACTTGCACCCGAGAAAAAGAGACGCACGCCATGAGGAGTGACCTAGACTTGCGTTGCGTTACTGTACCCGTCCAGTACATGCAGGTGGTGAAGCTCTTACTTTTCTATTACGGGTGGCACTGAGAATACTCTGTTACAACTCAAGGGCTACTGCTTAATTAATTTAACTTTCACCCTACAGTGGAAATGAGTACTAGAAATGGAAAATTGAAGAAGATAAATAATCGGATTATCTATCACTTCACATGGGATGTTTTTGCTTATATATGGGATGACTTTAGGTGCTTTGCTTTTTATTGAGTGACCAGTGATACATCCACACATGGATGTTTGAGTACTACTAAACTTATTAAGAGAGGTAGGGAGTGGCCACCCTAATAACCGGATCTATGCTGTGCTTGCAATACAAACTACTGCTACTATTGATGGTAGTATTTGGACAAAATTAAAACTTCTTTTCCTTGCCTTTCCTACACTGGAATGGACGTGCGGGTGCAGTGTTACATGCTCTTCAAAGTTACACTTAGTTCATCCACTGACCGTCTACTCTCTGTAGATCATGGGTACTCACAAACTTTCTCTCAGGGGCTAAATTTACAGTGTAGTTTGTGGCCGAGGGCTGCACTGGTGGGGGCGGAGTCAGAGGGGGCGGGGCTAAAGCAAAACGAAAACTTGTGACCATGAGGTTGCACACAGGTCCCTGCAGCAGATGCCTTCATCCACTGAGCCAACAGACCCAGCATTTACATACATCTCTCTCACTCATGCTCTCCCTCCTGCCCTCCCTCTCCATCTCTCTCTCCCTCCTGCCCTCCCTCTCCCTCCCCCTCTGTCATCTCACTGTGTGTGTGTCTGTCTGTGTCAGCCTTCAGCCCGGGCTGAGACAGCTTCCTCAACGCGCACACACAGACAGCCACACCAAAGTACTTAACAGGTCTTTAAAAGACCATTAACATATTATTGAGGCTTTGTTTGTTGTAGCGCCCCTGCATCTCCACCCTGACAATCACTGCTTGCCCGGCCCCACAGAGCAGAGGCTTTGTTCTATTTCACCTCTTTGTGGGCCTGCATCTCCACTCTGCTCTGTGGGGGCCGGGGGAGCAGTGATTGTCTGCAAGGTCTGCACACCGCCAAGGAAGGCTTGCCGGGCCGCCACCGGCCCGCGGGCCGTACTATGAGTACCCCTGCTCTAGATACACATATGCTATCTAAGAGTCAGATAGCAGCATGATCCAGGTATATGGACACATACAGTTTCTGTGTCACCCACCCAGGCTGTTGTCCTTCCACCAATCATTGCTTCATCATTCACCCAGCCATGCATCTCATATTCTTTCCTTCCCAGCCACGTCTTCAATCTCAATAAGTAAGGAATATATAAGAGCTTACCTCTGCCCGCCACCACCACCGTCTGAACTCTCACAGCCGGCACTGGAACCGCCGCATCCTCCCCTGAGGAATTGCCCTCCGCCTCCGTGTCGAGCACCACCACCACCTCCGCGTTGGCCCCGCCACCTGATGTTCCACCTACAAAGTACATTTAAGAATGTTAGAATAAACCACTCACTAGTATTTGGTCAAGGAATGAAGACATGTGAAAACAATGTAATGCAGCACTTTTTGGCACAACTGATGAAGGCTGTCTTTTTAACACGCACCATTTTTTTCCACACAGACAGAAGATGGACTTCTAACAACAAGATCAAGTTGAAACAAGTTGAGAGCTCGGCTCGACCACAAGAAATGTCTTCAATTAATCGTCAGCACTAACCACTTTTACATTCTCAGTTAAACGTTTCGTTTTTTAATTATGACTTCATTTTAATAAATATGTTTACTTTTAATAAAGCTTTTAAACTTAGAGAGACTCTGTGTTTTTTGGTCCAGAGTGACTAGAGTGACTGAGCGAAAGGTTTTGCAATTTTTGCAAGCATGAGTCCGTGCCTCTGACACTTCTTGACTCTGACTCCGTACTCTTCAGCTACGTTGGATAATAATCATCATTGGGGAACAATGATCGATGAATTCGGGAGGTAAATGACTGTGCCACACTATGTAGTAGTCAGTCAGTAAGGACATTGGGGGTTCAAAGTCTGTTATCACAGAGGTATGTGGAAACTCTAACAGCGCCTATTATAATTCATAAGCAATGCACTATTTATTGTCCATAGTTCTGTTTCTGCAGAAGAATTGTCCGCGCCACTGTAGTGGTATGGATTGTTCTCCTATCCAAACCAAAAGGTAGTATCTTATTATTTCTTGGTGGTCATTCACATTTTATAGTTGGGAATTTTCAAAGCAGATAGAACACTTCAAAAGACATTATGGACAATCCTAGAGGACAGCACTAAGTTGATAGAGCTATTGCTGACTAGAATGGGAGTTTCGCCAACCGTGCAATCTTAGTTAGCTACACAGACAGACTAATAAGAATAATCTAGTAATACCACAGGGAGTCATAGTAGAGGCAGGATAAGAATTTAGATACAGTCTACAAGAAGATCAAAGACGATTTTGAAAAAATCAAATGAGGAACGCTAGGAAAAATAGGTACTAGTCTAAAATGAAAACTTACTGGGGCCAGCAAAGGAGCCCTCGCCTGCCCGATCCTGGCCCTGTTGAACAGCATCCGCCGCCTGCTGCTCCTGTGTCCTCCCCTCGCCCCTGGGGGGAGCTGACGTACAACATGAAAGAAAGAACAGAAAACATGGATGATTGTTGCTTGTCAATGTCAACCAAATCAAACATTTCAAAAGAACAATAACAAAATATTTCCGCGAAATTATATTGATTAGGGTTACTTTTCATTTATTTGCGGACCTGTGACTTCAAAAGTCACGTAACTCACTAAACAAAGTACTGAAAGGTTCACCTAGGACTGGCAGGCAGCAGTCCGCAGGCAAGACGCAAAGTGACAGACAAACTCCATTGTGATTTCAGTCAGATCAGTGACAACACTAACAGTTGCCTGCTACATTACCAGTCATTTAAATAGTCAAACTATCAATCCACCGCCACTATTTTTCTTATTGTCAGGGGTACAAAGGAAGGGGCAGATTTAAGCCCCTTGCGGCTCTTTTGCTCCGTTCTTGCGTGACTTTTGTGACGCAGCAGCTAAACAAAAAAGGGCGCCATGGTGCGGCGTATAATATTATAACAACGTGACGCATTTGGGAGATGCATCCCGTTATAAAGCCCTGCGCCATCAGGGGGCGTTCCGGCGCAAGGGAGGGCATTCCTGCGCTGGAACACATCCTAAAAGTGGCTGAGGGAAATCTACAAAATTTCAATCAGTCACCTTTAGGACAATGATGCGTCACACAAACCCTGCACCTGCTTGAAGCAGACGTACGGCTTGACCCAGCATTGGGGAGATAGGGTACCCCAGAGCATTGCTGGAGCTGCGCCATCGTTGCGACGCAACTCCAGCAGTAAAGCTTCGGTGACGTTTTGGGCCCATGGTGCGCCGCATTGCAAATACGGCGCACCATGTTTGGTGGTGGTAGCGGGCCGCACAATTAATGGCGCATCCCTGCTACTTTGCAGGGATGCGACGGTAATTGCAATTCTGCCCCTTAGGGGCATACTTACTTACGCGTTCTGGCGCATCTCCAGAGATGCGCCAGATCAAATGCGTCACGCAAAACTACCCTTGCGACACGGCAGATGCGCCTCATTTACAATGCGGCGCGCCCTGGCGCAAGGGTAGGCACTTGCGTGACGCATCTCGTCACGTAAGAGCGGCGCATCGCTGGAGTCACGTCGCCAACGCAATGCAACTCCAGTAATGCTCAGGGCCACCCAATACTTAACATGCTGTGTCAGTCCTTTCGCCTGCTTCAAGCAGGCATAAGGAATTGAATTGACGTAGCAGCGTCGCAGAAGTGCCTGCGTTAAATCTTGTAGATTTCACACAGGCAATTTTGCGAGGCGCACAGCCGCCGGACCGCCCACCCTGCGTACTAGGAACGCACCCATTGTGGTGCAGGCCCATGGCTTTATAACGTGACGCATCTCCCTAGATGCGTCATGCTGTAAATGACTCGCAGGGATGCGGCACATTTACGCCGCTGTTGCGTCACGCAAGGCAACGTAAACGTGGCGCAAGGGGCTTGTAAATGTAATCTGCCCCCTAGTGTCTAGCATTACGCAGTTCTGTAAAGTACGCTCATACATAATAGTTACTCAGGCCAATGAGACCACAAAATAGAAAACAAATAAGCATAGTAGCAACGCCACTGAGAAGGAGAGCAGTGCACCTGAAATGCACAGAAGATTTTGAAATATAATTTAACTACAATGTAATCGTCATCAGCGGCATTATTGGCTTGCTCCATGTAAAAAACAAATATTTGCAATACAACAACACAGAGCAGGAGAAAACATCATAGTAGTGAGTGATGAAATGGCTACTACTACTCACCAAGCCCGGGGATCTCCAAGCCGAGCTGGTCCAGCAGGTCACGCTCCCGGTCCAGGAGGTCCGTCCAGCGATGGGTGACCTGGCTGTAGGTGCGCTGGACCCCGTAGAGGTGGGATATGGCCCAGCACACCTTCTCCCACCGCTTCCGGCGCTCCAGCATGTTGTAGCCGCCGGCCGCGATCCTGCCGCCTCCCGCGATGGTCCTGGGCAGGCGGCGCTGGACAAAGTAGACCAGCGCGCCCACTTCCTCCGGGCTGAATATCTCCCGTCGCGTCACCTGCTCCCCCCTCAATCTCCCGCATGCTGCACTGGCACTGGGTCCAGGACTACTCCCCGCCGCCGCTGCGGCCCTCAAGTGCCTGGGCAGCTTCACGGCGCCTGGCTTGACCATGGTCTGGGCAGGTAAGGTAGGAAGAAGTAGAAAATTAAGAAAGAATAGGATAGGGAAGAAGAAAAGAAAAGAGTTTAAAAAAGTAGTTTAAAAGTAAAGAAAAATAGCAGAAAAGACAAAAATATACAGCTAGGAAAAGAGAGGGATAGATAAGAAGCAAAATCGTAAAAAAAAAACTGAAAACAAGCAAAGGATGGCAAAGATACCAAGAGGATTAAACACCATGCCCAGACACAGGAAATGAATGAAAAACAAGATGGCCGGCGCCCGTTCACGAGCGCGAAAGTAAGTTCGCGCGAGATTTCCCTCGCGATCTCGTGCGAACCTCTAGATTTCCCTCGCGATCTCGTGCAAACCTCTACTCGCAATGCGCTTACTGCGCGAGATTATACATAGCGGGCGGAAACGGAAATACGTCACGCAAACAAAATGGCCGCGCCCGTACTCGACCTTGGGGTAAATTCGCGTGTTGCGCTGCAAGCGGCTCGCGAATACTGCAAAACAACTCGCGAAACAACAAGCCGCAAAAAAATAAAAAGCTCATTCGCACGAATTGGCGGCTTCCGCGGTCGGTTTCGCACGACGCCGCGCCCCGCGAATAGCGCGAAAAAAACGAAAAACGATTTTTGCAAAAGCAAAAGCAATGAGCAGGTGCAAAAGGTCAACCTCATGATTTGTAACGATTCCCTGTAGTGCTTCCTGAGGGGGCCCTCCAGAATTCGGTTGCCTGCTTGCAACTATTGTGTGACCCTGCTCTGACCTTAACTGTATGCCACAAAGGTCCTGATTTACAGCTAAAGGAGCAGACAAGCAGGTGCCAGGCTGGAACTTCAAATTCTTTCAGTGACACATTAATTAGCCCCTAATTCATTATTGTCAGTTGGGGCAGGGCAGGTGTTGTTAATAAACTAACCCCAAATTAATTCATGTCAGTTCAAGCAGGGCAGGTGGGCTTGCTTTTCCCCCCCATCTTCTACAGTGATGATGAACCAGAGGGTGGCATTGATGTAACAGAGGGTGGCATGGGTCAAAGAGAGGGTGCCAGTGGTGAAACAGAGGGTGCTGGGAGGCTGTGATGATGAACCAGACGTAGAAACAACATAGTCGCGACCGTTGCGAGCCGACAAGTAAGTTTGCAATTGCGAACTAGTACCAAATCCTCGCGAACTGGCAGAAACACTTGCGAACACAAAAAAAAAAAATCCGCGAATTCGCGGATTTTGCGGATTGCGAATTCGCAAATCCGCAAAATTCGCGAACGCGAGATTCGCAAAATTCGCCCATGCTTACCTGCTACAATCCACTATCTCCTGTCTGGGGTGGTGTGACACCTCCCTGTGACAGGATATCTATTGTCCAGGCCTCCCCTGCCGGACTTTCGGTCAGCAGTAGGAGGTCAGACTCGTGTCTGTGGCAGCAGCGTCCATTTTGTGATGCTCGGGCTTTGGTTAGATTTAACCGCGTTTAAGCAAAGTAACATGTCTTCTCCCTCTAGAAGGGTGGAATGCTACCCCCGTAGCCAGGACTGGCGAGGGGGTAGTATTCCAAAGCGTATGACACCTTACACGACATGTTTTGATAAAGCCAAACCAAAGTTAGCAAGTAACCGCAAGGATTATAATGCACTTAAGAGTATATGGTATGGCACTATCCCGGAACAGCTTAGGGAATTGGTCCTGACAGCTGCAGACAGGCTCAGCTCATGCTAGAGCACCATCTCACATAAAACCACGCACTCTCCCTCCAGGATTGTTAAGGCCTGCCATAGGAGTGATTTATAGGCATATATATGTGTCCAAATATAGGTTTAGATATAGGTATACTATATCTAAGCAAGGGGTGATTACACGACCTTGCCCCAGCTGAGTGATCAGCCAGTTGTGTCAGTTTGGATAGCCAGCCAGGGGTGGCAAAAGATATGCTGCAGCCCCTGGTAGGCCTTGGATGCACCTATGCCCTGGGCACCTATAGTGCACTGTACAGGGGCTGATAAGGTGAACCCATGTCCAATTGGGTATGTACCTAAAGTACATGGATATGAATTTAGAGAGAGAACAGCAGGCTGTGGGTCTGATTAGCAGGCCCACAGCCACATTATGTCAAAAACCAGTGAAACAAAAGCAAAAATCCGGGGTGACCATAGGAAAGCAGACCCTACTCTCCTACACCCCCCCCCCCCCCAAACGCAGGGACATTAAACTTAACCTGACCAGATAAGTCTTCATGTTCTAAGTGGAAATACCTGGAGAGACCCTCTGCATTACCATGGTCAGTCCCTGGTCGGTGTTCCACTGTAAAGTCCATCCCCTGTAGGGAAATGGACCACCTGAGTAGTTTGGGGTTTTCACCCTTCATCTGATTTAGCCACAAGAGGGGCTTATGGTCTGTCTGAATTAGGAAGTGAGTGCCAAACAAGTATGGTCTCAACTTCTTCAGGGCCCAAACCACAGCAAAGGCCTCCCTCTCAATGGCTGACCAACGTTTCTCTCTAGGGGTCAGCCTTCTGCTGATAAAAGCAATGGGCTGGTCTTGACCATCTACATTAAGTTGTGAAAGCACAGCTCCCACCCCCAACTCAGAAGCATCTGTTTGAACAATGAACTGTTTGGAGTAGTCAGGACTCTTCAGGATAGGTGCAGAGCACATGGCCTTCTTCAGGTCATCAAATGCCTTTTGACAGCTAACTGTCCACTGAACCTTTCTTGGCATCTTCTTGGATGTCAGATCATTTAATGGTGTCACAATGGACCCATAGTTCTTTACAAACTTCCTGTAATACCCAAGAAGGCCCAAGAAGGCTCTGACTTGTGTCTGGGTAGTTGGAGGAGCCCAGTCCTTGATGGTCTGGGTCTTACTCTCCTGTGGGTGAACCTGACCTCCACCTACTAGGTGGCCCAGGTACACAACCTTGATCTGCCCTATCTGGCACTTGGTATCCTTGATAGTCAGGCCTGCCTTTTGCAGGGCCTCCAGAACTTTCTTCAGTTGGACCAGGTGATCCTCCCAGGTGGAGCTGAAGACAGCAATATCATCTAGATATGCTGCACAAATGTCATCTAACACAGCAAGGACTTGATTCACCAACCTTTGGAAAGTGGCAGGTGCATTCTTCAAGCCAAAGGGCATTACAATAAATTGATAATGTCCACTGGGGGTTGAGAATGCTGTTTTGGCTTTAGACTCCTCAGCTAACCTGATTTGCCAATAGCCAGCTGTCAAGTCAAATGTGTTTAGAAATTTGGCAGAAGCCAACTTATCTATGAGCTCATCTGCCCTTGAAATGGAATGAGCATCTGTCCTAGTGATAGCATTGAGACCTCTGTATTCTACACAAAACCTCATTTCTCTCTTTCCATCTTTGGTATGGGGTTTTGGCACAAGGACTACTGGGCTGGCCCATGGGCTCTCTGATGGCTCAATCACTGCAAGGTCAAGCATTTCCTGCACCTCAGCCTTTATACAATCCCTGACATGGTCAGGTTGCCTGTAGATTTTATTCTTCACAGGCAGACTGTCACCAGTGCCCACCTCATGGGTGCACCAGTTAGTTTGACTGGGTGTGAGAGAAATCAAATGTCTATGCGCCTGCAACACCTGTTTGCAGTCCCATTGCTGCTGGTCAGTGAGGCTGCCTGCCAAGGCTACTCCATCCACTGAACCATCATCAGGGTTCTGGGATAACGGGTCTGGGAGAGGGTCACTCTCTTCCTCCTGGTCCCCATCTGTAGCCATGAGTAAACCCATGTCTTCCCTGTCAACAAATGCTTTCAATCTGTTTACATGGAGCACCCTGTGGGGGCTCTTAGGGGTGCCAAGGTCCACCAAGTAGGTGACCTCTCCCTTTTTCTCCAGAATGGTGTAGGGTCCAGACCATTTGTCTTGGAGAGCTGCTGGGGCCACTGGCTCCAACACCCACACCTTCTGCCCTGGCTGGTACTCAGTCAGAAGAGCCTTTTGGTCATGCCAAGCTTTCTGTAATTCTTGGCTGGCCTCCAGGTTTTTGGTTGCCTTCTCCATGTATTCAGCCATCCTGGAGCGGAGACCAAGTACATAGTCCACAACATCAAGTTTAGGCTTTTTGAGAGGTAACTCCCATCCTTCCTTCACAAGACACAATGGACCCCTTACAGGGTGGCCAAACAAAAGTTCAAAAGGGCTGTAGCCAACCCCCTTCTGTGGGACCTATCTGTAAGCAAAGAGTAGGCAGGGTAAAAGGATGTCCCATCTTCGCCTGAGCTTTTCAGGTAACCCTTTTATCATTCCCTTTAGGGTCTTGTTGAACCTTTCAACAAGCCCATTGCACTGTGGATGGTAGGGTGTGGTAAACTTATAGTACACTCCACACTCTTTCCACATTGCTTTCAAATATCCAGACATGAAGTTTGTACCTCTGTCTGAAAGTACCTCCTTTGGAAAGCCCACTCTTGAGAAAACTGCAAGGAGGGCCCTTGCCACAACAGGTGCTGTTGTGGTCCTCAGGGGAATTGCCTCTGGGTACCTGGTGGCATGATCCACTACCACCAGTATAAATCTGTGCCCAGATGCTGTTTGGGGGTCCATTGGTCCAACAATGTCTATCCCCACTCTCTCAAAGAGCACCCCCACCACAGGTAGTGGTATCAGGGGGGCCTTTGTTGTGCCACCTGACTTACCACTGGCTTGGCAAGTGACACAGGAGTGACAAAACTCCTTGGTATCTTCTGACATATGAGGCCAGTGAAAGTGAGGGACAAGCCTGTCCCAAGTCTTGTTCTGGCCTAAGTGTCCTGCAAGGGGAATATCATAGGCCAAGGTAAGAAGGAAGCCCCTAAATTGCAGAGGTATAACCAACCTCCTGGTTGCACCAGGCTTGGGGTCTCTAGCCTCTGAATAAAGGAGCCCATCATCCCAATACACTTTATGGGTACCTTGAGCATTCCCAGCAACCTCAGCAGCAGCCTGCTGTCTGAGGGGTTCCAGAGAAAGGCAAGTTAACTAAGCCTGCCCCAGCTCTGCCCTTGAGGGTCCCCCTGTCCCCAGAAACTCAACCTGATCAGGTTCAAGTTCTTCAGAGACAGTCTCCTCTTGGATCACAGAATCAGCCTCCTGTGAGATCTGATCCTCAACCTGGGGCAAGTGGGAAGGCACTGCCTTACCCCTCTTACTCTTCCTCTTGGATTGTGGTTGGTCTATTGTTTCAAGATCCACCACAGGTTCAGGTAGGCACTTCTTGGCCTGAGTCCTGGTTACAGCAAGGACATGTGCTGAAATACCTAGCATCTCTGCATGAGTCATGTATTCCACTTCTGACCATAAAGAATTCTCTAGATCATTGCCAAAAGACAGTCGGCTGGGAGGTCTGCACTCACAACAACTTTCTTGAGGCCAGTTACCCCTCCCCAGGAGAAGTTAACAACAGCCACACTATGTGTAGTAGTGGCATTGCTTGCATTGATCACTAGGTAATTCTCACCTAGTACAATTTGTCCAGGGACACAAAGTTTGGTGTCACCATAGTGACACTGGCACATGTGTCCCTGTAGGCATGAGCCAGTTTCTCATTAATTAAAGGTGTCTGTCTATATTTGCCCAAAGTATTGGGACTCATAGGTGAGGTCATGGATATGTCCACATCATATAGCAGAACTGCCTGAGTAGGGATTCTGACTAGGCCAAATTCCATCTCAGTACCCAGAGTGAACCCCACTATATCCTTGGGTTGTGTACCACCAATGCTGACTGTACTAGGGGGTGCAGGTGCCTTAGGGGCTTCAGTGGTAGGGGCTGTTTTTTTCTTAGTGCATTCACCCCCCAGTGGGAAGTGGACTTACAAGTATTGCACCAAGGTTTCTTTGGGCCATCATTCTTCTTCTTCTTGTTTCCATTCTGGGAACCACCCTCCTTATTAGAATTATTTTGTGGGTCTGAAGAAGACTTCTGGTCTTTTTCTTTCTTATCTCCACCCTTCTGGTCTGCCTTTTTCTGATCACCACCTTGGTTCTGGTTTTTCTGCTTAACCCTGGTTCTGACCTATTTGTCCGCCTTCTTTCCTAATTCTTGGGGAGAAGTCAGATCTGAGTCAATCAGGTGTTGATGCAACAGCTGGTTCTGGCAATTATTAAGGATCTGTTCTCTCATTATTAGATTGTACAATCCAGTATAGTCTGAAACTTTACTTCCCAGCAACCAACCCTCCAAAGCCTTAGTGGCACAATCAATTCAATTAACTTTATTTCGATAAAAATATCATAAAAGTTCATAAATACATGAGTACAATCATAAAATATATAAAAAACCATTATATACATAAGTACATCACTAAATACAAGTATTACCTATGTGTAGTTAATCGAGTTTTTACAATGCGCAATTAAAAATGTATTTGATATTTTGAAAACATTTTTAAAGTTCATTAAAAACACTGTACAGACATTTCCTATCAACTTGGGCAGAGCCAACTTTGATCAGTTAACTTAATACAGTTAAGAATTTTTCCCCCGCTTTTTTCCTTGTATAATACACTGCAAGGAGATACCTGCTTATGCCAAAAACAAAAACCTGATGCGTATCAGTTAATAGAATTCTTTCGACATCTTTACACCTTCGTATTCCCAAATTTAGGCAGAGAGGTTTGATCCACTTTGTCCTTTGAATCTTATAAGTAGGACAAAAAAATAAAACATGCGTAATGTCCTCCCTCACACCTCCGTTGCACATAGTGCATTTATCATCACTGTTTTTTTATTCCACCTTGCAGCACAGGTTTTTAGCATGAGTATTTTATATCTAAATTTGAGGTATAAAGTTTTAGCTAATGGAGGGTTCACTTCATTGAGGAAGGATTCATAATGAGGGGCTATTTTGAACGACAGGAATTCTCTCGTTAGAGAACCATTTGATATATCACTTGTTCTGTGATCGTTCATATAGACCCAAAAGGTGGCTTTTAGTGTCCTTCTCAAGTTAGTAGTGAATGCATTAGGGTTATTCCAGAAGTGCAGCAGTCCTACCCTCTCAAACCATGCTCTTATATGAGAAAACCATGTGATACGATTTGAAGAATCCAGATCTTTTAATTCCTCTAACTCTGTTCTATAGTGGAGGAGTGCCGGTGTAGTCCATAACCGTACCCAAAACATTAGTAGTCTAAGTTTTGCATGGTGGTCGGTACGCCTCATTTTGAGGTCTAGCAACATCGGTATTGTGGGAGTACGTACAGGCATCCTTAAGAGGGATCTATAGAATATGTTTTCTTTCACCTCAAAGGATTTTTTACATGCAGGGTCCCACAATTCCGCCCCATATAGGGCCGCCGCTTGAGCTTTAGCGCGGTACACCTCAAGTGCAGGGAGCACAGCTTTATTCTGGCTTTCTCCATGCCTTTTTAATATGGGGCGACTATTATGACTTAAGAGTAATTTGCTTCTATCAATTTGGGTTTTCCACTGCATTTTAGAATCAAGTGAGACTCCCAGATAATTAAAATGTTCAACATATTCCAATTTTTCACTACCTAAAACCAGATTCCTTCCAAAGGAGCTGTGGGGGTTTATGGCCATATATTTGGTCTTGCTAGTATTTATCTCCAATCCCTTGACATTACAATAAGTGGCAAAGGAGTTGAGAAGACACTGTAGACCATTTGCAGTTTGAGATATTAGGATGGTGTCGTCTGCAAATTATAAGGACAACCCCACCTCACCCCCTAGTTTAGGTGAATCATTCTTGCATTTACTTAAATAACCCGGAGCCTCATTAACCAACAAAGAAAAAAGGGTGGGCGCCAGGACACAGCCCTGGCGTACACCTCTTTTTATGGGGATTGGACTTGTGAGTTCGCCCCCAGGGCCCCACCTCACCCTTGCAAAATTATCGTGGTGTAATCTTATCAACTGTTCTATAATGTTAGCTGGTAATCCCTGTTTCTCAAGTGCTTTCCACAACAGATGCCTAGGTATGAGATCGAAAGCAGCTCTTAAATCAATAAAAGCCACATACAAATGGCCCTTCTTTAAAGTAATATATTTCCAAGTCAAGCAGCAAAACCTGAACACCTGGTCTATAGTGCTGATTTTGTTTCTAAATCCCGCTTGGAATTTGGAAAGTACATTCCCTTCTTCTATCCATAAATTAATTCTATTTAGAAGGTGTCTGGCATATATTTTTTGCAGTATGTCTATCAAGCTGATAGGACGGTAATTAGCTGGATCTCTCCTATCACCCTTTTTGTGGATACAGATAATCACCGCCCCTCTCCATGAAACAGGTATTTCAGCTCCTGCGGCTATAAAATTGAAGAGGAGATTTAAATACGGCCCCCAGATACTCGGGTCATGTCCCAGCAACCAACCCTCCAAAGCCTTAGTGGCACAATCAACAAAGTCAGTCCAGTCCTGAGTCTGAGCTTGTTGGGTATCTCTGAACAACAACCTGTATTGCTCAGTGGTTAGGCCAAACCCATCAATAAGAGCACTCTTCAGGACAGTGTAGTTTTTAGCATCCTCAGGTCTAACAGTGAGGAGCTTATCTCTCCCTTTCTCAGAAAAGGAGAGCCATAAAATTGCAGCCCACTGGTCTTCAGGAACCTGCTGTACCATGCAGGCTCTCTCAAGAGCAGTTATCCACTTGTGGATGTCATCCCCATCTCTGTAGGGGGGCACAATTTTGCTCAGGTTTCTATGTTCATAGGACCTGTCTTTCTCCCTTGGAATAATATTGCTGCCACCAGTGGAATCTAATCCACACAATTTTTGTTCCCTTGCCAAAGCAAGTTTAGCTTGGGCCAAGGCTACCTCTTCCCTCTCTATCTGGAGTTGGACAGCCCTCATTCTGGCCCTATGCTCTTTTCTCTGGGGGGACGTCATTCCCCTTTGAGATTCCCTTGAGGCACTAGAAATGTGAGAATCCCTTGAAGGAGATCTCACTCTTCTATTGCCTGGAAATGTTCTGTTATGGAACCTGGGGAGGTGCTGGCCTTCTCCATTTCCATGTAGGTCCAGGTTGGCTTGGCTAAGCCTCCCCACTGGTACCTGGTTGTCCCCTTGATCATGATCTGACTTTTCACCTTCCGATTCAGGGTCCACCTCCTCATTTTCTATCTCTGGGGTGGTGTTCTCATTCTCTGGGGGGTTCACTCCATCCCCTGACCCTAAGGGAGCTACTCTAGCTTTCTCAAGATCATCCTTCTCCAGGATGCCTATCAGGATGGGAATGGTAGGGTTGTGACCCTTTTTCAGCCCTCTTGCAGTGCACAAGGCACTCAAGTCCTTATGGCTGAATTTGTCATAGCTGGAAGTTGCCTTGGTAAGGTCAACCAACACAGGCAGAGAGCTGGAAGGTTCACCTGTGCCAGACATGACTGCTAGTGAGGTGTAAGTGGTGCACTTACCTACACTAAGTGTTTTCCTACTGTACCTTGCTAGTGAGTTGTAGGCAGGGTGTGCTAAGCCCTTTAATCTACAACTACTAAGTTCAGTAGAACTTAAATATATAAGCTTTGTTTATATGTACCTAAGGTACTTGATGTGATCTTTCAATTTGATAAAAAGATTGCAATGGTAAAACAACAGCAAGCTCAAATCCGCACCGCTGCGCGACAATGTGAGAAGTTGGCCTGATATATGATGTCTCCAATTCTGGGGGCACCTTGTATCAGTCGAAACAATCCCTTATGGTGGTGGTTGTAAGTCAACCTTATAGACAAGCTATCCTAGAGGTAGCATGGACTAAGCAGCCTTCAGGCTAAACTCAAGAGGGCATGTGAAGCCAGCTGTTTTACCAATCACAATCCTGTAATATCAAATGAAAGGATACCACACAAGTTATATATTATAAAAAATATATGTATTTATTCTCAGAATAATCCTCTAGACTCTTTATGAGTATAGAAGCACAAGCGTTTAAACAAAAGCACAGTAAAACATATGAAAGTTGCACAATTTGGATGAGGCCAGGGGCCACGCAAACCATATACTAAATAAGTGGTATAAGTATCACTAATCGAACAGTGGTCAGGCCTAGGGCCTGGGGAATTGCTGGGACTAATCAGGACTAGCAATGCTGAAGTCGGGAAAAGCCCGCGGGAATCGGGTGCAGCGCTGAAAACACACACATGCACCAATGCAAAGTCAATGGTGCGTAAAAGTTATTGAGTTACTGTTTTAAGAGTCTTTCGACTGTACTAGCAGTACAAAACTTTAGACTTTGACACTAGAGGTGTATACCACTACAGGAGCACCGGCGTTCAAGAGTTACCTCACCCACAGGAAGCGGGTGCACAGGTGCAAAGTCGTGTCGGCTTTCGTCGTGTAGATCTATGGAGCCTGTAGATGAAGATGCTGCAGGCGGCCAGAAGAGAAGTGTCCGGTGCGATCCAAGGGAGGATCGAAGATGTAGAGAACCTGAAAGCAGAGGGGACAGAGTCTGGGTCACTCAGCAGTGACCAGGGTGGAACCAGGAAGGAACCAGGCAATGTCGGGCGCAATCAGGTGGTTGTTGTGAAGCTTGTCTCCGCTGCCACGTGGACTCTGGGGCACCGAGGATATCCAGGAGTGGATCACAAGCTGTCCCACAAAGGCTCTCGCTGTCGGCGGTGTCGGCTTCCGGATTGGAGCAAACAAACCTTGGCAAGTGCAACCCACGCAGGATTCAAAGATCGCTTCTTACTCGGACCAGGAAGGTCAGAGCGGGTGCTCCTTTTCAGGGGAGCGAGGGCCAGTCCAGAGCAACCGGACTGGCAGAGCAAATTCAAAGGTTCATCGGTACTGGGGCCACTAGCCAACGGGCAAGCGACCGGACCAACGCATCAAGCAGAAAGATGCAGAAGGGCCCCACGCAGCACTCGGAGAGTGTGGAGGAGTGAGCTTTGGTGCAAAAACTGCTTGGGGCTGGTGCTTCTCAAACCCCAATGCACAGCATCATGGGAGCCTCAGGAGCTGCACGGTCAGCACTTCGTAGTTTTTCCAAGATGGCCTGCCCCACGCTTCAGGTCGCCTCCACGGGTCTCAGACTAGCTGGGACTGTGGATCAGGCTGTTGGAAGGCAGGAACGCTGGGTGTTGTTGAACTCTGTCACTCGAGTTCTGGCGGGAACTGCAACAAAGCAAACAGTGAGGCGCTGGATGGTGCCTGTTTGCACAGGGTGGTCCCTCCTTGACCACAAGGGAGATTCTTCAGTCTTCCACGTCGAGTGGGATGTCGAAAGGTCCAGAGTTTTGTTTCATAAGTTTCAATCAGGATAATCTGATGTGCGTTGGCACAGCTCCTACCTTTATTCCAAATCAAGGGGCTGGGTTACCTGCTAGGTCCCTCCTATGGGTGGAACCCAGGAAGGGGGTGGTTACACCCCTTTTCCTTTGTCCAGCTTCGCGCCAGAGCTGGGACTGGAGGGTCCCAGCACCGGTTTGAACTGGACTATGCATGGGAAGCCTTGTGCTCCCCAGGCAGTGTCTAGTTTCATTCAACCCTCCCTGCTACAATCCACTATCTCCTGTCTGGGGTGGTGTGACACCTCCCTGTGACAGGATATCTATTGTCCAGCCCTCCCCTGCCGGAGTTTCGGTCAGCAGTAGGAGGTCCGACTCGTGTCTGTGGCTGCAGCGTCCATTTTGTGATGCTGGGGCTTTGGTTAGATTTAACCGTGTTTAAGCAAAGCAACATGTCTTCTCCCTCTAGAAGGGTGGAATGCT
Organism: Lissotriton vulgaris; assembly: GCF_964263255.1. Taxonomy (NCBI): domain Eukaryota; kingdom Metazoa; phylum Chordata; class Amphibia; order Caudata; family Salamandridae; genus Lissotriton; species Lissotriton vulgaris. The sequence continues at coordinate 997,101,005 of NC_141685.1, read as the reverse complement.
ACCCCCGTCACCAGGACTGGCGAGGGGGTAGTATTCAAAAGCATATGACACCTTGCACGACATGTTTTGATAATGCCAAACCAAAGTTAGCAAGTAACCGCGAGGATTATAATGCACTTAAGAGTATATGGTATGGCACTATCCCGGAACAGCTTAGGGAATTGGTCCCGACAACTGCAGACAGGCTCAGCTCATGCTAGAGCACCATCTGACATAAAACCACGCACTCTGCCTCCAGGATTGTTAAGGCCTGCCATAGGAGTGACTTATAGGCATATATATGTGTCCAGATATAGGTTTAGATATAGATATACTATATCTAAGCAAGGGGTGATTACACGACCTTGCCCCAGCTGAGTGATCAGCCAGTTGTGTCAGTTTAGATAGCCAGCCAGGGGTGGCAAAAGATATGCTGCAGCCCCTGGTAGGCCTTGGATGCACCTATGCCCTGGGTAACTATAGTGCACTGTACAGGGGCTGATAAGGTGAACCCATGTCCAATTGGGTATGTACCTAAAGTACATGGATATGAATTTAGAGAGAGAACAGCAGGCTGTGGGTCTGATTAGCAGGCCCACAGCCACATTATGTCAAAAACCAGTGAAGCAAAAGCAAAAATCTGGGGTGACCATAGGAAAGCAGATCCTACTCTCCTACAATCCTGAACTGTGTAAGAATGGAAGAGGAGGAGAGAGTTGGGTAAACTTGGATAGACAGTGAGGTAGGAATGAGCAGGAGTCCATCAAGTTATCCTCACTGAGGGGAAGACTTGAAGGTGCACCTTAGTTTAGGCGCGGCTAGAATAGCTAGGTCAAGATGTGAGGAAACACATAGTTGTGAGATCAAGTTGACATCAAGATGGAGCTTAGTGGGAGCGTAGCGGGTGAGTGGGAGCCTAATATGGCCTGATGATGCACCTTTGGAGTGTGTGTGAGGGTTATCGCCTCAGGGTTGTTGGCATTTCATAAACAGCTGACACACAAGGGGTGAGGTGGCATGGAGTCAAACGTTACTGGCTACATTGACATCCTGCATTGAATTGAGAGGAGTGTAAAAGGGGCTCCCTAAGAGATAATATTGAACTGGAGGACTTAACCAGCGTGTATATGAGCCTTGAGAAAGCCCCAGGCTATATAACCTTGCAGGATGTTAAACATGGGTCAGCTGTTTGTGGAATGCCATCAACGCATTTTGATTTTGGCCCCAGCACACACTAATATAGAGAGTGTGCGAAGGCCTAGGCATCTCCCTTGACATGATTGAGTTTCTGGACCTTGAGGGGGACACCAAGCATTCCCCCATTTGATTGACAGTGGCTACTACTCCTGTCATGGGCATACCAAGTAGAACAGTGAAAGAAGCGTACCATGTCTTGTAACTCACTAATAGTCACCAGACTTTTTTTCTGTGTCACTGGAGTGGAGGCCTACTAGTCCACTTATGAAAAGTTTTGCATCTATGCTCTAACCCAGGCCTTAATACTAACATCCTGTGTTTGAAAATGTGTGTAGCCTGTGTGGTGAATGCCCCTGGAAGAGGAAAACAGATATATATATATGTGTTGTGGTCCCTGCCATGGACGGTACTTTGACGAAGAGCCACATTAATAATATAAACAAACCGTTGGCTCTATTAAGAGTAAATGAGTTCAACCACTCTAGAGTGGGAGATGGCACTCCACCTGTGCCTCATACCCACTCTTGCCCGCAGACAGACTTGAGCCCAGGGAGGAGGAGGAAGGAGAAGGGAAAGGGGAGAAATACCAGTCCCTAGGTATAAAGGCCCTGCACCAAAGACATGTTCGTATCTGTATGCTGTAGTGTGTGACTTTTGAGACCTGATCTCAAGCACCTCCCTAGACAGCATGTGACTGTCACCATTGCTGCTACTGAGAGTCAAGTGCAGAAGGTGTTGCACTTGGTCCAGTTTGCCAAGCCATATTAGGAAAGACCGTAGGACATCAAAGTAAAATGACTGCAACCAGGCTCCGCATCGCTATATGCTTTTTAACACTGTATACAGAATGGTTTTAATTTATTTCATACCCATCTTGACCATTATGGTTTTATGCTGTAAATGCTGTGTAAAGTTTTTTAATGCATTTGATAAATGTAAGAGTTGGTAGGTAGGATCGCAGAGCGGACCATTAGATTAGGTTTTTACCCTCCTCCCCACCCTTTTGTTTTGAGCTCAAAATGCAACATTAACACCAGGGTGTCATAGCCTGGGGCTTGTTGACAAAATGTGAAACTGTTTTTAGGAATGAATTTTAGAATGTATTGGATAATATGTTGTTTATTTATTGTATGGTATGTCTTATTTTTATTGCACTTTTATGGTATATTTCTATAGATCGAATAAAGTTTATTAAGATGATAACTGCAACCATCATGGCTAGGGCCAGTAGCACCTGTTTGGCCTGATCCACTAAACGGGGTCTGACACTTAACTCTACTGAATGGGGGTCTCTAGTTGGCAAAGGTTTGTTTGCACCCTGTCCAAGTAGGGAGCCTTATTCTAGTCAGGGTAAGGGAGTTAAACAGCTAAAATACCCCTCGGCACCACCTTGGTAGCTTAGCACGAGCAGTCAGGCTTAATTCAAAAGCAATGTGTAAAGCCTTTGGACAAACACAAGCAGTAACAGTGAATACACTACAAATGGACACCACGCCAGTTTAGACAAATAACCCACATTTATCAAAATGAAACAAGATCAAAACAATAAACAGATATCCTTTTATCAAAATGTATATGGCAAGTCAAGAAAGCTAGAATTGGACTTTGAAAACTAAGGCTGGACAAATTCCTAGGTGGAGTAAACTTAGCTGATTTTAAAACATACCAAACAGCCTTTCTGGCAAAACAGGACTCCTCTTGGATATCGCCTCCCATCAATTATACTCCTGTATGGCTAGAAGTCGAAAAAGCTATTCTTGATAATCTTAACCCCCTCGCCCTGCTCATCTCTAACCAAACAAAGCTAATTAGATCTAAATTTATATTCAAAAATACGAAAGCGGCGTTACTAAAGTTAGATAAGAAACTCGACTCAAGCATAAAATGATCCAAGTTGGAATCCATATGGAACAAAAGTAATATCTTATATAAGAGGAAAACTATACATTATCATACTTGGATTAACATGGGGATCTTTTTCCCCCACCAGCTAGAAAACTCCTCATACCCAATTACTTTTAAGGAACTCCAATCTGGATACAATTTAGACAACATCAAATTCTACAACTTTCTAAAGGTTAGAGCAGCCCTATCAAAAGCCTAATTACACAAATAACCCCCATCCCTACCACATTTTGTGACAAGGATCAATAAGCTAGGCAACCAGGTATCACATAACTACAAACTTCTGTGCCCTATAAACTCTAATCTCAATAAAAAACGTATTGCTTTCTGGTAGCCAAATTCCTCTAGCCCATTACCTGAATCTAAATGGCCTCAAATATGGAGTTCTACTACCCGTAATAAAATCTCTCCAGTCTAGTCTCAAACAAAACTATGGCTTGTACATAAAGTTACCTGGACACCTGCCCGGTTACACACACAACACCTCTGCGAGGAACCTATTTGCTAGAATTGTAAGGAAAAAATAGGCATTAAGCCCACCTTATATTACACTGCAAAGCTGTGTGGACATTTTGGGATAACGTATTTGATTTACTTTCAAAACTATTTAAATATAAGTTAAAAAGAGAATTCTCCACATTAACAACTGGTTTTCTTGATATTGATACATTAAACTTTGCAGATAAAGATTTGGCCCAAACTACCTTTCAAATGCATTGCACCCTGCCCATGGGGCTACCTTGGGTCTACCTTAGGGGTGCCTTATATGTAGTAAAAGAGAAGGTTTGGGTCTGGCAAGTAGTTGCACTTGGAGTGATAAATGCAAAAAGAACAATTGATGGACAGGATGCAAAACAATGTCATACATTCACCCTAGTGCAGAGATCTGTGCCTAAATCCATCGTTTTTTTTTGCTCACCATGCACTTACCAGGTCGAAATGGCAGTTTAAAACTGCACCCATAGACATGGTAGCAGGGCTGCTCATATGAGTGGCACAATCAGTGCTGTAGGCCCACTAGTAGAATTTGATTACAGACCCTGGGCACACCTGGTGCACTTTACTAGAGACTTATTAAACCACCAATACAATTTACACAGAGCACATATGCACTTTAGCACTGGTTAGCAGTAGTAAAGTGCCCAAGGTCCTAAAGCCAACAAAAACAGGTCAGAAAAATAGGAGGAAGAAGGAAAAAAGTTTACGGATAACCCCGAAAAAAGGGCCAGGTCCAACGGTCACATATTTATTTTCATATTGTTAGTCTTATATCTCATTTGTGGATAATCATTGAGAAAGTTTGGAGCCTTAAACATGCCTAAATTCATTTCTGGTCCAAGTATAATTTTCCTTTAATTATGTTCCTTTAATGATGTATCCTTAAGAGTCTCCTCTTCACTAGATACCTTACAGATGGTCGGCCTGCGTAGCTCATGTGATCGCCAGAAACCAACACACCTTAGACTCTCAAACACACTCCTCCAATACTGCCCATCCCTTCGTCTCATTGTTTTTTTCAAAATGAAAACAGTATGTTCTCCTCATTTTGCATTGGCCTTCCACACCCCCCACCCCGCCATGCTTAACCTTCCCCGCCCCCATTTCCAGACCAGCCCTTTGCTGACTCTTCTAGTTTAACTCTTTATTTTTCTAGGTAGTCCTGTCCTCCATATCTAATAATAATAATAATAATAAAGAGCTTATAGAGCGCTCAGTAACGCCATCACGGCGTGTCCCCGCGCTGAAGCTATCAGTGAACAGTGAGAGAGCCTAGGATCTACGCAGTGTATAGATGTGTTTTAAGCATGGCCCTAAACCGCGATTCACTGCTCTCCAGTCTCAGAGCAGGGGGAAGTTTGTTCCATTGTTGAGCTGCTTGGAGCGCAAAAGAGCGTCCACCCATTCTAGCCTTCCTAATCCTGGGGACTGTCAGCAGTCCGGCACCCTCCGAACGGAGGGTCCTAGTAGGTTCATATCGGCTGACTAGATCCTTTAGGTATGCGGGCGACCTGTCCCAGACAATTCGGTGACAGAAGAGGAGGCACTTAAACAGCACACGCTTCTTCACAGGCAGCCAATGGAGCGCGTCCAGCGCCTTTTTCGAGTTAGCTCTCCTGGGTCTTCTTAACACCAGTCTGGCGGCGGAGTTCTGTATGACTTGTAGGCGGCCTATGCTGCCCTCGGTTGCCCCAAGGAACAGAATGTTTCCATAATCTAACCGCGAGGTCACCAGTGCCTGAGTTAGTGTCCTTCTGGCTGCTAAGGGAAGGAGGTCTAAAGTTTTATTTAGGGTCTTTAGTACTCCAAAACATTTGCCCACAAGACGCCTTATATGTCCATCATATGAAAGAGAGGGGTTCATCCAGATTCCTAAATTCTTAGCCTCCTGACATGGTATGGGGGTAGGGCCCAGACATGAAGGCCACCACTCGGCCGACCAGTTTTCGCTTTTACCCCCTACCACCAGCACCTCTGTTTTAGAGCCATTGAGTTTTAAGCAATGGGCATCCATCCACTCTGCTAGTGCCTGCATACAGGATTTAAAGTTGTTGGGGGTGTTGGAGGTGTTCTGCGATAGGGAGATCAGCAGCTGGGTGTCGTCGGCGTACGACACCAATTCCACCCCAAATGAATGTACAACTTTCGCCAGGGAGGCCATGTATAGATTAAAAAGAGTAGGGCTCAAAGCTGAGCCCTGAGGCACTCCCTGGTCTAGTGACATCTCAACTGAGCGGCATGTCCCTTGCTGTACCTGGAAACATCTTTCCGTAAGAAACGATTGTAGCCAGCACAGCGCAGGACCAACGACCCCGGCTTCGCTCAGACACCGTAGCAAGATGGAATGCGCTACGGTGTCAAAAGCCGCGCTTAGGTCGAGCATGATCAAGGCCATTGTATGACCTGCATCTGCCCCAGCTCTTAAGGTCTCAGTGGCTCGTAGGAGAGCCGTCTCCGTGGAGTAGCCCGCCCTAAAACCTGATTGTGAGGGATGGAGTAGATTCCATTTCTCCAGGTGCTCCGTAAGCTGAGCGTTAACCACCTTCTCAGCCACCTTCGCCACGTACGGCAATAAGGAAATAGGTCTAAGGTTTTCCAGCACCTCCATGCTTACATTCGTTTTTTTCCTTATTGGCAGTACTATAGCCTTCTTCCACTCCATAGGGACTTGTTGATTGGAAAAGGAGGTTTGTAGGACGTGTCTGATGTGAGGTTCCAGGGCTATCAGGCCCTCTGAGATGACCCAGGCCGGAGCCGGATCGTTGAGGAAACCGGACTTCACACTTCGACAGATCTTTATTAGCTTGTCAGCTGCGGGGACCTCGAAAGTTAGTAATGAGGAATCAAGGGCTGCAGGTGAGCTGCCTGCGATAAAATCTATGCCCTTATCTGGTTGTTGAGAGAAGGAAGCATAAATCTTTTTAACTTTGCTAGAGAAAAAGTCGGCGACTCTATTGCATCCCTCCTTGGAGGTCTTTGTGGGGGTGTTAAAGCTAGAGACTAAAGATATTTCTTTATATATTTTGAACAGTTCGCGCGAGGAGCTCTCGGCAGCCTCAATGCGTGTCTGAAAGTATTTGGCTTTAGCTCTACGCACCGCATGCTGGTAGCTCCGGTGTGCTGAGCTATAACTGTTTTTTGCTTGTTCACTCGGGTTCCTTCTCCATTTCCTTTCAAGTTTTTTACAGTTAGATTTGATTTGCTGGAGTACAGTAGTGAACCATGGGGCAGTACGTTGTCTGCCTTCTCTAGCTTTACCCTTGCTCATGGGAGCTAGCTCATCCAAGGTGGCAGTTACAAGTAGATTAAATTCCTTGTTCGCCTGATCACTGTCCGTGGCACATAATGGTTGTGCTTTCTGGATGGCACCTATAAAGTTTTCTTTAGAGTATTGTCTCCATTTGCGTTTCATAATGTTTCCCATTCCATTGTCAATAGTCCTAGCAGGCTGGTAAAAACACTGAAAAGGGACCAGGAAGTGGTCGGTCCAAGGGAGCTGACAAGGGGTAAGTATTTTTATCATATCCCAACTGGCGAAGATAGGGTCCAAACAGTGACCCCTCTGATGTGTAGCTGCGACACTTAGCAGGTTGAGCTGTAATTCTTGTAGAACAAGGCGAACATCCTCTGCCTCCTTCTGTACGGGATCCTCTAGGTGTAGGTTCAAGTCACCCAGCACCAAAACCTTATTGTGTTTAATTGCGGTCTGAGCAACCCCTTCTAATAAACTACTTCGGAAGTTGCCCAGGGAGCCAGGAGGTCTGTATATTAGGATGCCCGAGATAGCCTCGTGTTGAGTCAATTTAATACTAAATTCACCTGCTTCGCTGTCATCAATTTTTACTGGCTTTAGAACACACTCAAAAGGGTGTTTGACGATAATGGCAATACCACCTCCCCTTCCTTTTATCCTATGAAGTCTGTGGAGGGTGTAACCTGGTGGGATAGTGTCCACTATATCTGGATCAGAGTGTTCTCCTAACCATGTTTCAGTTAAGAACAATATTTGCATGTCCTCATCCAATAAGAGATCCCACAGCTGGAGAGTGTGTTTGCTGATGGATCTACAGTTTAAAAGACCCCCTTTAACAAGAATCGCTTCAGAGTCAAGGACAACGGGCGCTAAACAACTTCCTCTAAATGAACAATGAGGGCATGTTAATATTCTTTGAACAGTGGTACAATACCCTTGGGTGAAACAATGCTGTAGAAAAAACAAATACATTAAAATAGATATTATTTAGTTATTCTCAAATACTTCATTTTTTACCAATATTTATTCTCTTATGAATTTGAATCTGAAATTGGCTTTTTTAATGTTCGCATTCTGTGAACTTGTTTTTTTTTGTTGCACCAGCTATCATAGGACTCTTTACCTAAGCTCTAGGTTTGTAGTACCAACTCAAATCCACCAGGAAAATCACACAAGTATTAAGCTGCGGTGAGAAAAGTCGAACTTCAAACCAGCTGGTGCTTTACTTCATCCTGATAACAAGCAGAGGCAAGCATTGGCAATGTCTATAGGTCTGCCATATGAATGAAAGTGCCCTTTTTTCTCATTGATGCGTTTAGGCACTCAATAAATCATCATATGCGCACTCTGTCACTCATTTTTTCACTCATACATCCATTCATCCAGGGCAGGACTGGGAACCAAAACCGGCCCTGGCAGAGTGCTCGAGCGGCCCCCCCACCCCACCCCTGGGGTGCCGTCGAGCTCTTTGCCAGGGCTGGTTTTCGGCCGATTTTGTTACAGGGCCGATTTTGCTGCAAAAACAGCCCTGTAACAAAATCGGCCCCCACCCGTGCGGCGCACCGGGGGATTGCCCGGTGCTCGCTACGGCCAGTCCGGGCCTGCATTCATCAATCAACTAATTCATTCTTGCATTCAATCTCTGGTAAATGCAATAAAACACATACAAACTCAACAACATATGCTAGTTAAATTAAAAGAATACAAGATGAAAAAAGAAAACATGCTGCTGTCTAAACATGACGGGCATATGCTTGCAATAATAAAACTAAACATAGCAAAGGTTGTCCGTCTTGCAAAGGTATTGTAAATGTAACTTTTTCCAGTGAACTGATAAGGCCTCTTGACTTTACCAATGGTGTGATACTATATACAACCCAGGCTTACTGAATTGCACATAAACTGGCAAACATCAGGCTTACATTTATAAAATGACTAATATGTACACAATTATAGTTAGCAAAACAATATGCATCTCTCAATAGGGTGCAACAAGAATCATTTGAGTGAAATTCCAATCCCAGCGTTTATCAGTGCGTGAAACCAACACCAAAACCTTGGCCTACTATGGTAATCTGTGAGATTACATGTAACTAAATACCTTTCTACAGCTTGTAAAATAATGTGATAACAATCCACTGTTATAGGCTTATTGGCTTTACCATATGCTGTTCAAAGTAAATAATCCAGGCCTAATGCCTTTGTAACATGTATTCATAATAAACAGGCCAGACCACTGGCATACGGCATAACATTTCCCTGCAGACCTATCAAACATCTAGCTGTTATCATTGACTTGTCACCAGGGGCAGCTCCTCCGCTAAGGCGTCGGAGCATCGCCACACTGCTCGCAGAGCAGAAAAAAATTAAAACAAAATGATAATAACCTTGTTATTATCATTCTATTTTTCTTTGTTACGGGTCTGGGTTAGGGCAGGGAGGGGCTGGGGTCACAGGGGGTGAAGTGATTTGCACACTCCAAGTATGCATGGCTGCTTAGCCAGCTGTCTTGCGCACTTTGCGTCTTCCCCACCAGGCTGTAATTCACAGCCTCATGAGGAACATGCATAGGTTCCCTGTTCCCGTCTGAGCACTGAACCACTGCGCTCAGAGCAATTACAATGCATTGCAATGCAGCATTGTGATTGGCTATGGGGAGCCTGGGGGCTTCCTGGTTCAGAACTCCCAAGAAGAGCAGCAAAGTGACGGAGAGATGGTAGTCGGTTTAAAGGTAAATGTTTATTTTTGGTTGTTTTTTCTCAAACCCCCCCTTCCACCCTAACACCCTATTCCCTGCCTGCCAGCCACCACTGCTTGTCACCATAACCAACTCAGGTCTATTGTACTGAGCGTAAGCTTTGCTACAAGGCAGCCATCGGGTCTACAGTCATAAATTACAAATGTATACAAAATTACAGTCGGCAAATCAAAATGCTATCTCTCCCAAAACGGCCTAACAAGGATTGCCACAGTGCATATTTTCTGTACTCATGGTTTGTCAGAGGGGAGTATTTAACACAGAACCCCTTGCTTACTATGGTAATTGTTAGATTTGGGGGTCTCTAGTTGGCAGAGGTACGAACTTTTGACCAAATAGGGACCCTTGCGTCTAGTCAGCGTAAGGGGGTACACTCCTAAAATAACCCCTGCTCACCCCCTTGGTAGCTTGGCACGAGCAGGCAGGCTTATCTCAGAGGCAGTGTGTAAAGCAGTTGTGAACACCAACAGTAATCCAGTGCCAACACTACAGATAGACACCACACAGGTTTTATACCAAAAATAATTGTCCTTTATATAGGTTTAACACAAGACCACAAACGACAAAAATCCACAATACTGTACTTTAAAAATGGTACAAAAATGGTAGACATAGCTTAGTTCTCTTAAAATGGTAAATGCAACACTTTGCGTTCAATCTACCTTTGGATGCATAACGCTATACAACAAATAAGTTGCAGGGAAGGTGATGCATTGGGTCCTTACTCTGGGGGAGGCGATGCGTCCGTTCCCTACTGCTGCTTAGGGGACGGTGATGCATCGGTTCCTTACCAGAGGGGATGTGATGCGTCGGTTTCTTACTGCGCTTCTGTGGTGACGCGGCTAGCAACGCCTTGATGCGATGAAGATCCGGTGCAATGAAACAAAGATGATGTCTTCTAGATGTTGCGACAACGAAGGAGTGATGCATGCATGCCAGGCGGCCGTGTAGCGACTCTGTGGATCTTCTTGAGCCGCGACAGGCCCTGCGACACACTTCTCTGGTGATGCGACGGCGTCTGCTGCAACAGCGACACTCTTCTCCAGGGATGCGGGTCGCCTCGGTGATGCGATGCAACAGCAGCAGCGGCGGCTCACTTCCTCAGCGATGCGACGACAGCAGCGGCGGCAGCGATGCGCTTCTCCGGTGAAGCGACAGCGACACTCTTCTCCGGTGTTGCGAGGCGCTTCGGGTAAGGCGATGGAGGCAGCGGCGACACGCTTCTCTGGTGATGCAATGGTGTCTGCTGCGACGGCGATATTCTTCTTCGGTGATGCGATGACAACGGCTGCGGCAGCGACACGTATCTTCGTCTTGAGTTGCTCTTCCAGCTCCCAGCGACACACAGTCTCTCAGAAGGCCCAGCTCCACAGCAGGCACTTCAATTCCCAGCATGGGAAGGCAGGGAAAAGCTGGTGGTTGAAGTCTGTTGGCCCTGAGACTTCAGCAGGGGGCAAGCTCTACTTCAAGCCCTTGGAGATCTTCTTACAAGTTGATGAAAGTAGCACAAAGTCCTTTCTCCTTTCTTTGGCAATCAGGTAACCACTGCAGGCCAATCCTCAAACAGCACACAGCATAGGGATAGTCTCCTCCTGTAGTCTCTCTCTCTCTGGTTCCTCTCTTCAGCAAATGTTCTTCTTGTTTTTCCAGAAGTGATCTAAAGTCTTGGGGTCTGGGCCCCAGTATTTATACTCATATTCTCTTTGTTCTCTGAAGGCAGAGAGGCATTTGCCTAGTCCAAACCAGTTCTGGTAAGTCCTGCATGACTCCTTCTTTCCTTTGACAGTGAAGGCCAGGGACATCAGATGCACCACTGGAGGTGGAGCCAGCATTGTGGAGGGAAGGCACAGCCCTATTCAAGTCCCAGGTGCAACTCCTCCCACCACTCTACATGTAGATCTCTCTATTCAGCCCTGTGCTGACTCGCCCTGTCTCCTGGAATCCCCCAGCCCCTGTCACTCAAACTCCAGACAAGGAATACAAAACATAGCAGAGGCAGGCCTGGATAGTTAGGCAAGAAAATACCTACTTTCTAAAAGTGGTATTTGCAAACACAGAATGTTAAATCCAGCTTCACTAAAAGATGTATTTTATCATTCTGAGTTCAGGCATACTAAACTCGAATTTATACCTAGTTCCCTGAGTTAGCATTATAGGATGTTATAATCAAACTGCCCATTCTGGTCTATGGGCAACAGGTAGCCTTGCAATAGTGAAAAACGAAAATGGCTGTAATTCACTATCAAGACATGCCACACACATCACGGAATGTCCTACCTTTTATATACAATGCACCCTGCCCTTGAGCCTACCAATGGGGTGACTAGTATGCAGAATAGGGAAGGTTTAGGGCTGGCAAGTGGGGGCATTTCCCAGTCAACAGGGCAGTACCAGACTGCACACAGGCTCTGCAATGGCAGGCCTGAGACACGCCTTTCAGGCTGCTTCTGTGGGTGGCACAATCAGTGCTGCAAGCCCACCAGCAGCATTTGATTTACAAGCCCTGGGCACACGCAGTGCTTTGTACTAGGGGCTGACAAGTAAACCAAACAAGCCAATCATTGAGTCACTAATCCATACATCAATTTATCATAGTTAGAGCATATGCACGTTAGCACTGATCAGCAGTGGTAAAGTCATAAATGCAACAAAAACAGGTCCGAGTAAATACAGGAGGAAGGCAAAAAGTTCAGGGATGACCCTGCAAAAAGGTCCCAGTCCAACACTAATCTATTAGATTCTAGGTAATTCAAAACCCTGCCTGTAGGCTTTAATTCAAAGTAGTAGCAATCCACCCATTAATGTCTATTGACTTTAATATGCTTTTTACAATTAATATGTCAGGTCCACAGCCTTTATTGTAACTTTTCATAATAAACAATCAGGACTTCGGACTTAATCATTGGCATGGCACCATAACCAACTCAAGTCACTAGAACTGAGCATAACCTTCCACCTCACAACCATCCTGCATACAGTAACAAAAGTTCAAATGTATACAGTTACAGTTTACAAAGCAAAAAACTGTCCAAGGATTATGGTATTTCCTATCTTCTACCTCCACAGTTTGTTCAGGTGGATTACCAACAACAAAACCCTTGCCTACTACAGTAATCTGTGAAATTCCATGTCAGAAAATGCCTGCCTACCGGCTTTAGCACAGTGTAACAGCAATCCATTCTTAAATGGACTTGCAGCAGGAGTTTAAGGTGGCTGAGACCCAGAGATGTCATTATTGGAGACTCAGACATGCCCTGCAGACTGAGTTAAAAGGAGATACTCTCCTTCCGGACCATTCGCCCTTGGAAGATAGATTATTAAGTGACCCTATCCCCTAAAAAGCAACTTCAACGATATACCGGAAGCTCATGAACAATCTGCCCGACCAACTGATAGCCTTGCGGGCTGCCTGGACTGACGACCTGGGCAGTATAGAGGGCGAGGAGTGGCAAGAGGCGCTCCAAGGCCCGAGGGAAATATGAGTGTGTTTTAGATTGATCCAGCTACGGATTTTGCTTCGCTCCGACTACCATTCTACGCTTCTGCATAGGATTGGCAGGAGGCCACCACCACAGTGCATCCGAGGGTGCCACAGAGAGGGCACTTTTCTCCACATTCTGTGGGAATGTCCTAAAATTGTGCAGTTCTGGACACAGAGTCACAACAATTATGGCCAGGGTGGTGGGTACCGACTTGCCGCTTAATGCGAAATAACATCTACTTATAATTAAGGGAGAGGCAGTTTGTCCCAAGTATATCACTATATGGCTCACTTTAGAAGCAGGGATCGTAAAACGCAACATTGCTAAGGGGTGAGGGCCATCCCGTCCCCCTTCAGTGACAGAATGAGAAAAGGACATAGATTGGTGCCAGAGGGCAGGGGAAACAGTCTACAAAAGTAGAGAGTGCATCAAGAAATGAGTGAAGGTGTGAGTGCCATGGCGAACTTACAGGGGGGGCAATGGTGGGCCCTGCAGAAGCTGAAGAGGTATCGGTTGATTAAAGAATGATGATCTGTTGATGTGGATTATCCTTCGTCTGTATAATGGTTTCTGTCCCACACTGATATTTGTCCTCCTAACCAATGGGAATGTATCCCTGAGGTGCATGCCTTTGCATGTATGTACTATTGTACTATCTATTGAGCTTTTCAATAAAAAGAGTTTTTTTAAAACCCTCACTACACCAATACTGCACTCATCCCTGATCTCTAATCCTATCCCTGAACCATAAATGCCCTTTCTATACCTAAACTCCAACCATTCCTAAACCCTAAAACCCATTCTTGAAATCTAAAATACTTTTTCTATGCCTAAACCCACCCATCCCTCAACCATAAAACCCCTCACCAACACTAAACCTCACCCATCCCTAAGCCCTAAAATAATACTCACCACCAACAGACAAGACCGATCCCTGACCACTAATAACCCCTTACAACCCCTAAACTCTACCCATTCCTGAACGCTTTAAAACACCTTTTTACATCTAAACTCCACACATCTGCGAACCCTTAAAATGCCTCACCACCCTAAACTCCACTTGTTCCTGAACTCTAAAACTCTTTCTGCCCATTAACACCACCAATTCCTAACCCATAAGACTCCTCACCACCCCCAAAAAACTCCACCCATTCCTGAGCCCTAAAACTGTTTACCATCTCTAAACTCTGCAGATCACTAAACCTTAAAAACCTTCACCAGTGTTAAAATCCACCCACCCATGAACCCTTAAAACCCTTCACCACCCCTAAGCTCCACACATTCCGGATTCCTATAAAAAAACTCTCACTATACCTAAACTTTGTGCGTCTATGAACCCGAAAAGCCATTGTCTATGCCTGAGATTTGAACATTCCTATCACCTAAAAAAATTACCCCTAAACATCACTTAATAATTAACCCCAAAATCCCTCTCTACCCCTAGGTTCACAAAGTTTGATGCAATTTGTGTTTTTTCTTTACAATTATATTTCATTTAAAATATTTTGTTTATTTTAGATTTTTTTGCATTTGTTGAAAATAGTCTTTCCTTAAAATTGGTTTTCCATGATTGTTTTCCTCCAGTGTGGCTTCTTAGTTTTCGCTTTTCCATTAATTTGCATTCATCAGTTTCAGAAAAAGCAGACCAAACTACGGTATTGGACATAACATTTCCAGTGCACCAAACAGACAAATGCCTTGTCACTATACCCAACTCAGGCCTACAGTTTTGAGAGTAAGCTTTCCACAAGGCAACCATCAGACACACAATCTTGAAATTAGAAAGGTATACAAAATTACAGTTGCTTAAGCAAAACACTATCTCTCCTAAGACATACTAACGAGAAATCTCACAGAGCAAATCTTCTCTATTCATGGTTTGTCACACTGGGTGGCGAACACCAAAACCTTTTCCTTATCTACGAGCTTCCATGTAACAAAATTATTATTATGGCAGCTTTAAACAGAATAATAATAATCCACATTTAAATGTCCGGCAAATTTAGCGTGTGCTTCTCTCTGTAAATACACGAGTTCTTTTATCATAACATTTCATAATAAACAGATTGGTCATAAAGCCATGCTCATTGGCTTGCCACCATAAACAACTTAGTCCTTCAGTACTCAGTATAAACTTTAGCACAAGCTAAAAATGCAATACTAGTAGTCTTTTTACTGGAAGAAAACAAGTTCCGCCCCAATCAAATTGTGTACTTAGGGGAACCAACAGGTGGTGGAGTTTAAGCCGCTATCTCAATAGGACTCTGAGAGCTCTTTTCTGTTGCTCATATGAGGTCAAGTGAAAGTTAAGTCTAAAGTTAATGACTTACCTCCTCCCATTTGTGCTGCTGCCAGAAAAAAAACACTGTAAATGATCTAGGGCCAGATGTATCAAGATACAGTTTTGCGATTCTCAAATAGCGATTTTTAAGGAATCGCTATTTGAGAATTGCAAAATGGTATGTATGTAGAAATTCGCTATTTTTTTGCGATTTCTTAAAATTCCTTAATTGCGATTAGCAAATTGCTAATCGCTATTAAGGAATAATTTCCCATTCATTTCTACGGGCCAGGAGGCCCATAGGAATGAATGTGAAATTATTCTCAATTTGCGATTTGCAATTTGCTAATCGCAAATTGAGAATAATTTCAAGGGTGCAGGGGTGTCCAAAGGACACCCTGTTGCACCCCTGAAATAAGCATAGGTGCACATGTGGTGCACATACATGCCCTAAGGGATGTATGTGCACCACATTTTTGCACTTTGAAAAATGCGAAAATTGGCATTTTTTAAGAAATTTGCAAATTCCCACCAACTTGAAGTTGGTAAAGTAAAAGTTTTTTATTGCGCAATTAATTAAAATCATTGCAATGTACATACACTGGGATGGACGTTACATATTAAGAGTAAAAAGATGCACAGAACAGTTAAAACAGAAAAGTTGTAAATTAAAAATTTTTTAAAAAAAGAACGTGCAATAATGTCACCAGAAAAGGAGCTTATGCTTGGTCAAAAAGCAAGTTAGGGGAATTAATTTCTAGAATAAACTTAACAAAACGAGCCGCCAACTGCGGAGAGTCTCCTCTCATGCAGGCGTCTAGTGCTTCCTGGCAGGTCCTGATGTTAAGAAGAAGCCAAAGGGGACGCAACCAGAAGTTTCTTTGGGCTCGAAGTTTTTGGCAAATGCAAAGTATGTGGATAAGGTTTTCCTCTTCCTGCTTGCAAAAGCGGCATTGAGATGAAGCCCCTTTCCTGTACCCCTGGCCGAACTTGTATGCCATCAGTGGGATTAAACCAAAACGAAATCGCATCAATTGTAGTTTTATATGTACTTTCGTAGAAGCTGCCAGATACGATGGAAGAATTTTCGAGGTGTATAATTTAGAGACCCAAGGGCCATGAAAGAGCTGGGCGACCCGTTGCTCGTCGAGGTCGCTTGAAAGACTTTTTGCTTGTTTGGTTAGAAGTTTTGTTTTCGCTGCAATGGGCAACGGAGATGACCATATGTCCTTTGCTTTGAGGGATTCTAGACATGACGTCAATATTTATTCCACAGTGTTTTGTGGTTGCTGAAGACTAACCATAGGCAGCTCTTTAGAGAGTGAGGGCTAGCGTGCTTTGTTTTTAAACAATAGTTAATGTAGCGTGCACTCATTATACACCTCTGGGAAAATAATGAACATTCTTTCCGGATTTGGGCGTGGGCAGTAGAATTTGGCAACCGAAAAACCCTACGGTAGCAAGAAGATTGTGCTCTGTCCAACCAATTATTCATTTTGTCCTTAAATATTATTGCAACAAACGAGATAGTGGGAAGTAGTTTTGCGATAATCAGTTTTATTAATGGTACTAGATTTTGGGAGTGCAGAGCACTTTTTGTTCTGATAAAGGCCCATTCCAGACTACGGGCAACGGCCTGCATTTCGGTTGTATGCACTGTGGTCTCCCTTTGTGGTCAATCCACACCCCCAGGTACTTATAGGCGGTGACAGTTTCCAGTCTTTTCCCTTCGATGAACCACGTAGACTTTTTGGGTTTTCCAGATGATATTATCATTGCTTTGGTTTTCATCACGTTTATCTCTAGCGTGTTCATATTGCAGTACTGAGCGAGGGAGTCGAACAGTCTCTGGAGACCAACCTGAGTTTGATCTAACAGGATGGTATCGTCTGCATATTGAAGAGTTTGGATCTTTCTTGACTCTATTTGTGGAGGGAAAGTACGGGTGCATGACAACCATTCAGGGAGGTCCGCGAGGTACAGGTTGAAAAGCATTGGTGCAAGGGTACACCCTTGCTTTAAGCCTCTGGTGGTATATATTTTATTGGAGGTCGACCAACTCGATGTATCTCGTACTTTGACCCAGGTGTCGGTGTGTAAAACGATTAATGCTTTCAGTAGCGACTGTGGAATACCCCATCTTGCTAGTTTTGCCCATAGTTTTGGCCGACTTACGCTGTCAAAGGCTTTTCGAAAGTCGATAAAACCAAGATGTAAGGTTTTACCTTTTGCGGCTAGGGTGGATTCCATCAGATGAGCAAGACATATCAGGTTGTCTTCAATGTGGCAGCCTCTTTGGAAACCAGTTTGAGTAAAAGGAACTAGATTGTTGGTTTCCGCCCACGTAGTGGGTGCAGTTAAGAGAATGCTGGCATATGCCTTCCCGTCCACGTCAAGGAGAGCTATCATCCGATAGTTATCGGGATTAGAGCGTGGTCCTTTCTTATAAAAGGGGACAAGAAGCGACCCTTGCCAAGACGCCGGGATGGGGCCACCCAGTATTCCAGCCTCGAAGAGGGGTGTCAGTATCCGGGCCCATTTTCCAGCAGAGGCTTTAAATACTTGGGTCGGAATTCCGTTGGGACCAGGGCTGCCACCCGAGCGCATTTTCTTTATTGTTCCAGTTATATCGTCCATTAACGTATTGACAGGGATGATGGTTTTGTCATGATTGACTGGATGGTCGAGAAAGGCCAAGCTGTTAATGGTTTGGCCGGGTGGTGCTGTGTAGAGCTTTTTAACATAGATTTCCCAGTCCGCGGGGGAGATGTTAGTTGCGGTAGGTGGTTTGGTGGTTTTGCTAGCCTTGTTAACCCAGTTCCAGAATTTCCTTTGATCTTTAGATTTAAAAATTTCAAAGGCTGTTACCCAGTGCTGATCTTCCTCTAATTTCTTTAGGGTAAAACGTTCCTTCCTATAGGCTTTCCGCGTAGTCGTGATGTCCTCCTTCAAAAGTTTGTGGTCATTTTCGTTATGGACAGTTGTTCTTTGTAGCTTGTTTAATTTACTCTTGATAGTTTTAATGCGTTGTTGTTGCACTGACAAGGTTGTCAGAGTCGTAATGTCCCTGGAGAGATTGTTTGGCGGTTTTGTGGCGAAGAGGTCTCTAAAGTTAGTCAGTATTGTTTCCCAAGTGAGAGCTGTCACCTGGGTGCAAGCAGCCGGGGGGCCTCTGGTCATAAGCTTATCCACCTCCATTTCAATTACTTCCTGGTTGCTTTCAGACCATCGGAGTTTCCTCACACTCTGCAGTTCTGCAGCGGTCCCTATTGGATTTATGTTCGGACGGTGTAGTGGCTCGAGGGCGATGCTGCATGTTAAAATGGCGTGATCGCTGTCTGGAGATGGTGTTACCAGAAATTGGGACACCAGATGGAAGGCCATTAGTGAGATCCATATGTAATCTAGAGTGGCCATTCGAGAGGAGGATGTGTGTGAGTAGGCGGCCGGTTGGTCTGTAGCCATCCTTCCATTGAGGGTGCGCAGGCCAAGGTTGTTCAGTTTTGTTGCCAGGTTTATTCCATTCGTATCCTTTCGCTGGTACTGGGATCTTATCTCCGGAATTGCCCACATTGCGTTGAAATATGTTATTTGGGAAGATTGAGTAGGGTCGATTTCCATTAAATTTGCATTGAAGTCGCCCATTAACAACCAAAGGTCAGCGGGATAGAGAGCTTCGAGACTGTTCATTATTGGTAGAAGCGTGCTCAAGGAGGACTCGCGCCTCATTTTTGTTGGATGTAAATAGACGCAGCCAAGGATCATTTTTTGCTTTGGTTTACCCTTTGCCTGGCTCTCAATCTCCATGCTAATAAAAACATGATTGCTGTCTCCACTGTAAAGCATTTCTATCTTTGTAGTCAGGGAGTTCTTCACGGCAATCAGCACTCCCCCGGATGCGTGGCCACCAACTTTGGAAGGTATGGCAGTGGATTCTATTACAGTGAAATCTTCCCAGATGGTGTTTTCCAGGGCCCAGGTTTCTTGTAGGGCAAAGATTTTAGAAGTTGGTGGTAATTTGCGATTCCTTAAGGACAATTAGCAAAAATGTTTTGCTTCATACATTGCATTTAAGAAATCGCAAATTTTGAGATTCCTTAAATGCAATCGCAAAATAAGGAATCGCAAATTTGCGATTCCTTATTTTGCACTGAAATTTGCTACATACATACCATTTTGCTGAAATGAGTTCGCAAACGCCGAAATTCGGCGAATTTCGGCGTTTGCGAACCCATTTGAGCTTTATACATCTGGTCCCATGTTATCTAAGACACTGTAATGGCATTACTATGTCCTGTGTGAGCCCCAGAAAGATCAATCTCAGTCAGCTGGATAAATTAAATCAACACAACTGGGTGTAGTGAAACGACGTTTAGTGGTAGCGCACAATTTCTGCCTAATCAAAAGATGTACTCTTGACTACCAACATGGGTGCAGAGCTAAAGCTCCTCGCCTGGTAGTGCTGCTTAAAGCCCTTTTTTAGGTAATCGCATAATGTCCTATAACGGCTGTGCTGTCAAGGCAGACCAAAAAGCCAGGAATGATTACTGGTCACACTGCTGTCCCCAAAATGGCTGTTGCACTTGCGCAAAGACTTGGACAGTCATGGAGATTGTAGTCTCAGATGATATCAAAGCGAAGTCTTAAGAATTGCTTGTCAGAGTTAATGGAGGTCTGTTGGTGAGCCTACTTATAACTACATCATTTTGAGTAAAAAGCATCACAGAAGTTTTATCATACCATGAGTTGGAACACCCGCTGAGTAGAAGGACCACTTTGAAAAGCCTTTACATAATTTCTTCTTTAAAATTTGGCATTCTTCCACATGTGCATCTGTTTCAGCATGATTTGCACGATACAGAACTTTGGTGCAAGCTCAAGTGCAAGCTGCATTCAAGCGCATTGATGTTTAGTCCTAGACTGAAGTGTGACTCATAAACTTGCATACATCAAGACCAGTGAAGTGCATTAGGCCTCACAATGATGAAAGAGTAGTGGATTGAATACCGTAAAGGTTTATTAGCAAAGTTACAAACACAAATCACTCCAATTTGTCAGTAATCAATACATGAATGTATCAGTTAGTAAAATTCAATTCAAAATAGCAAGTAAAAAATACAAACTGCTTAAAGTTGTTAAGGGAAGTTCCCTAACAGGCTAAGCTAAAAAGCTGGGTAAATAGTGGGAAAAATCAAGCAAAATGTGTCAGCAGAAAAAGCCACTAAAGGCAAATTGAAATGAAGATTCAGTCAAGTAGGCTAACTCTTTTAGGCAAGAGCAAATATAGTGTCTTCTCTGAGGAGAGTGGAAAGGGTATCTAAATCTAACTCAGCAATGCACAATTAAACACGTACACTTATTTTCAGTGAGGAGCAACCCACTACGGTTCCCAGGAAGAGAACCAATCAGGATTGAACACTTTCTGACTAAACTAGTTTCACCCTTCTTCCCAGCCATCACACAATGAAAGTCTCTTCTGCGGGACCTTCAACGGATATCTTAGAGTAGGATGATACAGTTCGGTCAGAATGTTTTTCTTACAGGTGCAGAGGTACATTATTCAGCTCACCAAGGAACACAGAACATTCACACAGAAACTAAAACCATTATGATACATACAGTTGAATTAACATGTAGTGCTGCAGCTTGGCTCCTGAAACAAGGGAAAGGAAAAATACACAGCAGACAGGAAAACATTTCGACTTAACGTGAGTGGTTTTAAATCAAGGCCTATATTAATTATGGTCAACTTTAATAAAAAATCACGCTCTATATATGTCCAACTTGGTGCACATTTATGCAAGCGTTTGTGCAAAGCGTAAAATAATGAAAAATCTTCACCACATCCAAAAGATGGCATATCGAGTAGAGGTACACCAGTTAGAGGTATCAAACAGGCCACCGGGCTGAGCATTCATAAACATTACCACATTCTAAGTGGATACCAGTTGCAGGCGTCCAGTGGCCTAGCTGTCATTGCAATGACATGGGGCCAAATGACTGTGTCACAAGTGAATATCAATAGCTGGAGGTTTCACGTGAAGTGGCATTCCATATGTACATTCATCCAAATGGCCACATTTTAAGTGGATGTCCCCAGTTAGAGGCACCAAATGTACTTCTTTTCCTATCTCATAAAAGTTAAAATAACTATGTCTGAAGAAGAAGCCACCAGCTGGAGGCACCGGGTGTACTGTTTACAATTCATTTTGACTTTTATTGGTTATTTTAGGGTTTTCACTTGCCCAGGATTCTAAACTCTCTGATGACTGATGTGAGGCAAAGTTCGGCCAGATTTACTATTTGTTTCCAAGGGCACTCTTACGATGCAAAGTGGTACAAACAGCAACGTCGATCAGCTTTTCTGCCAATTATATTGTTGCACCGGATATTGACGTCAGCACAATGCCAAATGGATTTGTGTTGCTGAGTTCAATACCATGGATTTCTGCCAAATGACTAATTTTACGGGGGTTGTCATGGCGTAGAAATGCGTACTGGGAAAGTGTACCTCGAGTGCAGACGTCACGCAAAACCTAATTTGCTCCCCTCTGCGTCGTACCGTTATGTTTAGCATCATGTTAAACATTATAGCTACGAACAAACGTTGCACCGCAACAGCGGATGGCGGAGAAACTGCGTCAGGCGATTTCAGTCACTGTATCCCGGAGACCGAAGAGGCCCCAGGTACAGAAAAATCTTATCAAAATTCAACAAAGACTCCGAGGTAACAGGTAGCACAATTACCATTCGTGCGCCAGCCCAGTTGCTAGGGAGGTGGGAAATGACGTAAGGCGGGAATTTGTTCGGAAACAGCTTTTGATCACCAACTGCGTCACTTGGGACTTTATTCTGCTGTCTGTTGTCGGTGTGAGGGGGACTTAGAGACAGAGGATGGAAATCAACGACGGACGAAGAGGGTAGGTCGATCAGGCTGCTTCTGACACCGGAACGCTACAGCAGGTTGATATCACTGGCTAATTCCCAGCTCCGAATTAAGCTACAATAAATAATTAAGGACCAACTCTGACAACAGAACCGCACTGTCATGCTATTTCCAACTGAAGGCATATGTCACTGCCTTGCAGCTTCGATTCCCTTGAAATAAAGTTGTATTGCCCCATTCATAAACACCCTCTTGATTGACAGCCCAAACACTCTACTCTGCAAATGGCAAAGGGCTATACAGCGAGTGCATTAAACTACACAGCTGTCTGTCGGGGGACCATGCGCCCTTTCTCCCTTCACTCTCCAGGATTGCTCAGACCTGAGTCAGAGGAGTG
Source organism: Lissotriton vulgaris (assembly GCF_964263255.1). Classification (NCBI taxonomy): domain Eukaryota; kingdom Metazoa; phylum Chordata; class Amphibia; order Caudata; family Salamandridae; genus Lissotriton; species Lissotriton vulgaris. The sequence goes on along the minus strand of NC_141685.1, from coordinate 997,078,369 downwards.
AGCAGGTCTTTAATGGATCCCCTGTGGTTGATTGGTGAGGGACAGTTCAGTGTGCTGTAGACTAAGCATCATGCAAGCCTCGGGTCTCCAGGGGAAAGCTAATTGTTCCAAACTCCATTAGAGAGAGGACTGATTGCACATTCTGAGTTCCAGGAAATAGCAGACAGACAAGGCCTTGGGGAGGATGCCACATCCCTTTGTAGTATAATCCCGCTCCCCGCTAACGAAACCCTCCACCCACCTTTTCTCTCCACTCCCACACCACTACTTAGTCTCCGCTACTTAGTCTCCCTATAAGGTCTTCCCTTGAGTCCCCACGCTTCCTCGCTGCACCCTGCCGCTAAATATCCCGCTTTATTATTTTCAATCTTCTATATCAGTGACATGGGCACAACCTTCCTCTTCTGATTCACATTCCACCGTCTCCTCATCATATGATGCCATCTGTTGCCTTTAGCTTGTCCTTCATTTTGTGAGTTTTCTTTGAAACTGGAAGTTGCATCAGATAGGACCAGGAAATGCAGTCACCCCATCGATTCACACAGTAAGTGAACAAAGTGAAAGATTACCTTTACTGGTGCCTTCACCAACAACCGTTCCTGCTGTCACGTATCTGCAAACTGCACTTCCTGTGCTTCTGTGATTTCACTTCCGTTGCCAAGATTGGAGGCAGCCAACAAAAATGAAGGACAGCCTGAGCAAGTAAAATGCTTTAAAAATAGTTAAAAACAAGATACCGTTTTTTGGTTGAAGAACACAGTAGAACCCAGTAGTCCTATAAACAGTGCCGGTAGGAGGTGCCAATGCTGGCCATGGCATTACTAGCACAAGAACCTGAGCCCACCACAAAGCGACCCAAGAAACTTCATAAATTTAAATCCTCAACTTGGGACCTGGCCTGGCCAAAGCGTGGACCAGTGACCTGGCAGTCATTTGTTTGCCTGCCCAGCTCAAGTGCTTCCAGGCTGAGGGACAGGGTTGCTGATAGGTCCGGGGCGTAGTGTGCCTGATGCCTATAGGCTAACACACTATGTGATGGGTCCCTGGCTTGAGCCAGGCAGTGCCCCAGGCCTGGTCCTCCCACACAGCTCTGATGTGTTTTTGAGACTGTGCCAGGCAGCCTGGCGCCAGACCGGTCCATGTGGTGGTTTCCCCCTCATCCTTCTCATACCTGCTATGGCCTAGAGGGTAGCAAGTCATGGACCAGACACATGCCACTAGGACAGATAACATTGCTTCCGCAGCCAACTGCATCTCCCAACACACATGTGAATTTTGTTGTCTTTTTACCTTACTGCCATATCCTAAATAGGTATAGGAATTAATGACTTGTGCTCAAGAAGGGCCATGTAAACCAATTTCAGGGACTTCCAAAGAGCTGGTTAGACAGGTAAACTCCAGAGCCTCCAACTGGTTTATCATACAGGGTGTGGTGATTGTCCATCTCCTCGGCCTTCAGTATGCTAGGTAGGGCACAACCTTCATCCTAAAGCAACAACATTTACCATACATACCTGAAAATGCTTGCATAAAGACACCTATTACTTGAAAATTGCACTTTCTACGCCTTTACCACACAGTTATTTAGCAGCTCCTTTATAAGAACAAAGGTACGGACATGTATGCCCCTTTATTTTTGGGGGGATTCATTGTATTAGAAAGCTATTCAGATTATGTGTTTGAACAAAACTTAGTGAATGAACATGAAACTTTAGTTTTGAAAATATCACAGAACCTATGAATCAAGGAGGAAGGAAGGCTGTCGGATAGGCAAGGAAATCAGCTTGACAATAAAGCCAACTAATGGTAAGCACTGGACGGGCCTCAGGATCTCTGTCAGTTCACAATAGGTCTTGTGCAACTAGACAGCATGCGCTCTCTGGTAGGCAAGACCTAAAAATACCCATACACATGAGGAGGAGCTACGCTAGCAAGCGAGATGGCCGCATAAGCTCCCGGCTCCGCCGACCTCCGCCAGCAGCTCGTATATCCTGCAAGTTATCCTGTTTTCACACCGGACTCCCGTGTACATGAGGAGTGACTGACTCTGAAGGCGCAATCCCGAACTTTTTATCGCACCGGGTGACGGAGATACGCCGTGTTTCATTCTCGGCCTACCCCAGCGTGGAAGCCGGGCTGGAATTGAACAACATCGGCTGTGAACTTTGGGCTTCGTCCGGTCCCCCGAACGGAGACATAATCTACCTGTTTTTTAACGGAGATTGCGTATCCTGCCTGCAACGCTCACGCTACGGCGTGACACATCGTTTGCTGCGGCCCTGTATCCAATGCCCGGAGACACCGTAAGCTTGTCGGGGGGGTGCGGACGGGAGCCCTGATCAGCGGGAAGGTGCAAAATCGTGAGGTGAGAGCGCCCGTTGTTGGTGTCCGCTCCAGATTTGCCTGCTACCCCGGAGTAGTCGGCCTCCGGGGTTCGCATCCTGATCTGTCGCTTTGCGAGAGGAGATGGAGGGGACAGAAGACACACCACCGCTGCACGCCGTAATGGCGGCCATTAGAGCGCTCCACTCACAGATCATCGTCAACTACCAGGCACTGTCGGTAACAAGGGACGATCTTTGCCGGAGACCGGACGGCGGCTTTTCGCCATCATCGCAGACAGCGGTGCTACCAACGGAACATCGTATGTCCAACTTTGAGGTCCCTGTGCAGAAGCCAGACTCCTTTTGCGCTGCTGATTCCTATAAGACAGATCGCGCGCCCGTGAACATTGTCAGTGTACCCTGCTTGAACCCTATCTCGCTGAATATCACTATGGGCAACCTTGACTGCCTCAACAAGATCACCTGTGACTATTGGAGAGTTTTATCATCCTTCCACGCTTTTCCTCGCTTGCTCTGTGGAGATCGTGAACTTTTATCCTTTACTTGGTTTGTTCATACTGACTTGAACTTTTATGAAAGCTTTACCTCTCTCATGGTTGCTGTGGCCTGGGTTATAAGTGCTCCAGTGAAAAGTTGTACTGGCCAGGGTTAACTTGTGGGGCTTTTTAGGGTGCGGGAAAATAATTTAATCTGCTGCTGGGATTGTGACCTGTGAAGTGCGGGAGTCGGGTGGTATGTATCATGCTTCCCCGGATTGATTGTGTATTTCGCTGCATTCTATTTTGAACTTGTTTCCGGGTGGTCGCATCTGGTGGGGGGTAAGGGAGTCCGGGAGTGTGTTTTTGTCTCTCCTCCTCCGCTTCTTTCTCTCTTTTAGGGATGTTTCTGGGCGACAGGCACGCTGCTAGTGGGTTAGGCCGTAGCCATTGCAGGGGTGCAGGGTGGTGGGGGGGTTTGTTATTTTGCCTTTGTTTTGTTCTATGGCCCCTTTTTCTTTCTCTCTCTATCTCATTAGGATATTCCTCTGGGCGACAGGCACGCTGCTAGTGGGGTAGGCCGTAGCCATTGCAGGGGTGCAGGGTGGGGGGTGCGTGGGGGGTTTGTTATTTTGCCTTTGTTGTGTTCTATGGCCCCTTTTCTTTCTTCTCGCAGGGTCCGGTAGCGATACTTTCGGTTTCATCCGGAAGTATACGAGTGGGCGGGGTCTGCGGTGGGTGGCTATGATGAGAGATCGGTAGTTTTGTTCTTCACCCTTAGTGAACTTATTAGCGCTTGCATCTTTACTGTTGGTCTACCTTGATTCATGACTACCTTTCAACACCTACCCGCATTTCTTATACCTCCGAGGGTGTAGCTCCGGATATCCTGTGTCTTCTTCTTTATCTTGTCTTGGGGGGGGGGGGGGGGGGGGGGGGGTTAAATATAAAATGAAACCTTATGTATATCCTTGATCCGAAATGTTTTCAATGCACCGTCTATCCTTTACCGCTGCCGGACCCCTGGATTGTCGGCTGCAGAGCTGTGTTATTGGAATTCCTGATACCTGTTGCATACATGTGGTGACCGGCCCCTGTCGTTGCAGGGCTACTTTTGTACTTTGTGTTGAACGATATAATAAAGGTTTTCAAAAAAAAATAAAAAAATAAAAAAATGCCCATACAGAGGGGAAAGCTGTGTATTGTGCTTGTGTAAATACATAGGATGTTCATGTCACACTGTATTTACCTAAACGGGGCATACAGGGATTTCCAGAAGTAATATGCTGGCAGAAATGGACAGGCACAAGGAATTTATGCCCTCAATGTCCCCTAATTGAATTATTTCATTTCAGGATTCTTTCATAACACTCAGGCCCAGAGCTGACCTATGCTAAGAGAGCACCCAGGGCGAAAACACATTAGGTGCCCTTCTTCATCACTTTTCTCCTCTGCTCTCCTTTAGCTCCTTTATCTTTCTTCTAAGCACTTTATATAACAGGAGTTACTTCGAAGGGTGCATTGTCTTGCATGCTGTACCCATAGTCACAGAACAAGCATCAGGGGCCTGGATTAAAAAAAAAATGTTTTAAGTAGTTTTGTAGGTAGGCTCAGTCACCCCTCTGAAACAAGGTGTCTTGGGCCTTTGCGCAACTCGCTAATGCCTTCAGCTGGCCCTGCTCAGGTTCATGCTACCTGTTTAAAACATTGCAAAGTAAAGTTCGGCCACGCGTGATTGCAGTCTTTTTGCTTGTGAACCCAGCATGCAGCTCGTCTGCTGGATTTGAAATGGACCTTGGCAGCTTTCAATATTCATGGGAAAAGCCAAAACACGTATGCACCAGAGCCAAATGGGTGAAATATGTGGAAGGACGAACACGTGATGTGACTAACTAACCATCATTAAGCGAATCTCTTGTGGCACAACCGAGCCTTGGCATGCAATTTGGGGGTTGTGAATGTTCTTTTCAATTTTTAACCATGGACCTCAAACCCAAAGTTTGCAAAATATTGGCTAAAAAGTGAGAATTTGAAAAGAGCCAAAAGACCCTAGCCTGCTTCTTGCATCACCACTGCTTTGCAATAGCTTATAAGATTTTAAAGGGATTTTAGCCATCTTTCCTTGAAAGCTGTAGATCTTCCACATGGACCTTAAATCTTATTTCGTCCCACACAGTCCAGTGACTTTTTATACTTGTGTCTGGAAAGTGTCACCTGAATTCACAAAACACACTTACAATTGTTATCAATCAGGAAATCTATTTCCCTGTTAAAGTAGCAACTGTAGTCTCGAGAAATAGGCTTTATTTATTTATTAATAGTTGTCTTGTGTAGCGTGCAATCCAGTCTCTCGGTTTCATAGCAGCCCAGGGTGGAGAAATTCTTAAAATGGACACTGCAGTTGAGGAGGGCTAAACAAGCTTCTTGTAAAAGTTTGTTTTGAGGTTTTCAGCAATCAAATTTGAACATACAACAGGTACTGCCGTCCCACAATACTGAATGTTGCACAGTTTCTGTCTCCAGTGATTGCATGAGTGTCAGAGCGCTCTACAATAGAACCAGCTACATTACTTAAGGACTTCAGAGTATATTAATTACATAAAATATACAAACAGATAAACTCTAAATATAGCCACATTAATCCCACTCCATCAGTGTTGTAAGTAATCGCTTTTAATACAGTAGCGGCAAGCAACATCGTGTTTAGGGCTAGTATGTCATCAATCCTCCCTGGTCCCTCCCTCTACTCCCCAGGTACTATGAAAGATCAGACACACTTTATTGTCCCATGGCGCGTGTCTAGCAACATAGGTCCAGAATGGAGCCCAGAAGTCTTTGGCTCAATTTCCCTCTAGCATTAACTCCTATCCGCTGTTGGGAAAAAGCTGCATCTGCTAGCCAATCTTTGAGTTTCGGACAAGCATGGCGCCCCCAGTGCAGTGCTACCCTCCTCTTCAACAACAATAGGAAAATGGCTGCCAGTTGGCGAGTGCCAGACGGAATGCCTGAACGTAGCCATTTTATGCAAACAGGGGTGTTCGTGGTACCGAATAGACAACTATCTCCTCCAAGCAGGTGTAGAAAGGGTACACAACATGAAAGCCACAGAATTTTTTTAGAGTGGGGGGCACAATTTTACCGTCAGCAATCCTCCGACCCTTTTTGACAATGTCAAAGGGCAGGGGCAAAGTCATTAAAGGGCAAAGGAAAAATCCAGGAGTGGGCAAGCGCCCCCCACCACCCCCGGTAGACGCCCATGGACACAACCTTGAGTTGAAGATATGTGCGCTGGTAATCGTGGGAGACTGGGCAAGCTTTAGTGCAGGTTAGGCTCACACCTGTAATGTTGTATATTTCTCCCCACAGAGTACAGGATGCTTGGGTAAGTAGACCAACAGGTATTTATTGTGCCTTTACAAGTTTGCTATCACATAGAGCGCTGAGCGTCTGACTCTCCCCTGCTCCGGTCGCTTCTGCCCGTTTCTCACACTCGCGCGCTTTTCCCTAGCCTTTGCACGCATGCGCCAGTCTTCCGCTCTAGCTCCGGCGCGGCACGTCATCACGCCGGGCGCCGGAGACTAGAGCACAACACCACATATCTCCTCCTTTTTCCAATAACAACAACAACAACTGGAGTCCCAATTCAATAGTCACTCATATCATAGTCTTTGAAACGAGGAGGCAGGTTAACTGCCCTCCCGGCACGGGTGCGTCTTACCGGGGTGAGTTCTTCCCTGTTACCTTCACTGGGAAGACTCCTTGTGTCCATCGGGGTGCCTTTCTCCTTCTCCCCAGCCGGGGCTCCGTCGGTCACTGCTCCTTCCCTTGTCTGTGATTCTTCGTTCCCTTCATTGTCCTCTACAACAAGTCTTTCCTTCTGCCTCTCATTACTTATCTCCATCTCACCCTCTCCATTGGTTTTCTTCCGCTCTTCAGTCTCTTCTTCCTTGTCCGCCGGCCACTGCATGATCCTGTTGACCTTTGCCATGCGGTCTTGGGACCACACTCTCCCATCGCTGAGCAAGGCCGCTCTTCCGTACACTTCTTGAACCTGCAAGGGTTTGCTGTACTTGCTTTCGCCTTTCTTTTGGAGAGTTGGGAGTTTAACTTTAACCCATTCCCCTTTTTCCAGAATGGTGTCTTTGGTGTTGTGCCTCTTGTTGTAATGTGCAGCGTACACTTTTTGGGCTTTTTCCAGGTTGTGTTGTACCACTGCTGGTGACCATTTACTCGTCACTGTTTTTTCTCTCCACACCACGTTGTCTCTTGTAAAGGGGAACCTGCCTCTCAAAATTTGGAAGGGGCTGTATCCTAGTACCGTTGGAGTAATTCTGTATGCCCACAACATGTCTTGGACTTCCATTTCCCACTCTTTTCCTTGCATTATGGCAGCCTTTATGGATCCCATCAGTACACGGTTGAACCGTTTCACTTGCCCATTACATGCAGGGTGGTAGACTGCTGTGTGCTTGGACTTTATTCCGTTCCTCTCCATGTACTTGTTCCATTTATCAGAGGTGAACTGTGGTCCATTGTCACTTAATATTGTTCTTGGTATTCCTTCCCTCAAGAACAGTGAGGTGAGAAATTTCAACACTGCGTCTGTGTCCATGGATTCCTGCACATCTATCTCAGGCCATTTGGAGTATTTGTCTATGACTACGCACAGGTATTTGCCAATACCTCTGTTGTCGAGGACAGGACCTAATATGTCCACTGCAATGTCTTCCCATGGGTTCTGTGGCCACTCAAATTCCCCCAACGCAGGCCTCAGTGGTCTCAGTATTTTATCTGCTCCTTGGCATTGGACACACTCCCTCACTTGCTTTTCTATCTGGTTGTCCATTCCGGGCCACCAGTACATTTGTTTCACCCTGACCTTCGTTTTCACGATGCCTAGGTGACCCTCGTGGAGTTGGTTTAGTAGCACTGGGATCACAGTCATTGGAGGTATCACTTTATCACCTCAGTACATGAAAATTCCTGAGTCACTCACCGATAATTCATCCCGAATCTCGAAATACTTCCTCAGGTCCGCTCTGAGATGCCGTTTTTCTGGCCATCCAGAGATGAGATATTGTTTGACCTCCTCTATTTCACTGTCATTCTCATACGCATGGGCCCATTCTTGCCTGCTGATTGTTCTCTCTGAGTCAGCCATTTCTGCCACCATCTCGTCCGTGTCCGTTGGGGTCACTGGTGCGTCTTCCATGGCAGAGGCTCTGCTTAAGTAGTCCGCTACTTTATTCTGTGTCCCTGGCAAGTACTCCACGTCATAAGTATAATCCAGCAGCTTGAGCGTCATCTTAGCAATGCGTGGTGTGGCTGTATCGTGGCCGCAGGACGTCAACACCTTGACCAACGGTTTATGATCAGTTTGTAGTTTGAAGCGGGTGCCCCAAATGAATTGTCTAAATTTTCCCATGGCCCATGTGACCGCCAGCATTTCTTTTTCAATGACGCTATATTTCTGTTCGGTGGGGGATAGCGCCCGGGATGCAAAACTGATAGTCTCTATTGTGCCATCCCTCCTTTCCTGTGCCAGCACTGCGCCCAATCCTTTTTCACTGGCATCCGTTGTCAATATGGTGTTGCCCGTGGGGTCATATCCATGTAGGGGTACTGCTCCACTTATGTCGTTCTTCAGTCCTTCGAATTCGCTCTGTGCCTCTACATCCCACTTAAACGTTGATTTGTCCCTGATGAGCTGACGGAGTTTATGAGTCTTGGAGGCAAAGAGTCTTACAAATTTACTATAGTACTCCGCCATTCCGAGGAATGACCACACTTCTTCCTTGTTGACTGGGGCTCTGGCATCACAAATGGCTCTCACGTTCTGTCTTTTGCGGGATATTCCTTGACTCCCTATTTCATGGCCTAGGTACATGACAGATGACATGCCCAGCCTGCACTTACTCCACTCAGCGGTGAGACCTTTTTCTTGTAGTACCGTTAGCACCTTTGTCAGTTTGTTGTCATGGTCTGCTTGGTTTGTTCCCATGATCAGGATGTCGTCCTGGAAGTACTGGACGCCAGGTAGATCTTTAAATAGACGGTGCATTAACTTCTGGAACACCGCGGCCGCCGAGGCTAGGCCAAACGGCATGCGGTGGAACTGATAACACCCAAAGGGTGTGATGAATGAGGTTAATTTTCTGCTCGATGGGTGCAAGTCGATCTGATGATACGCTGAAGTGAGGTCGATTGTAGAGAACCATGACACTCCCTTCGTTCTTGCCAACATTTCCTCAATCCTCGGCAGGGGAAACTTCTCGACTATTAAGCACTTGTTGAACTCGCGGAGGTCCACACATAAACGTACCTTGCCGTTGGGCTTCCTGGCTACGACCAAGGGGGCCAACCATTCGGAGCTGTCAATCAGTTCAATTATCCCCTGGTCTTCCAATCTTTGGAGCTCCTGCTGGACTGCGTCTTTAATAGCAATGGGGATGTTCCTGACCTTGTGGGACACCGGGCGGGCATCCTCCTTGAGGAGAATTTTGTGCACAAACTTTTCCAGTTTTCCAACCGTGCCTCCGAATACTTTGGGGAAGGCTTGCTTCAGTTTGTCTTGCTGTGGCCAGTGGCCGTCTTCTGTCAAAAGGATTTGCTCTTTGCCACCGGGATCCAACTTAATTCCCAGGTCACCTTGGTCTCTCCAGCCTAGAGGGTCCCCGCTCCGCCACATATAGCTTTCAAATCGCTGATCTACCTCTGAATTCAAATTTCAGGGTGCGGAAACCCACCATGGGAATTGCGTTGCTTGGGTATGAAATTGGACGGATGTCTGGCGGTTGTAACATCGGACGCAGAGTGGGCACAAAGTCTTCGTCCCACACTGATCGCTGTATAATGGAATACGGGGATCCAGAATCAATTGCTATGTGCACTTTCACCCCACCAATCAGCATGTCCGTGCGCGGCTTGTCTGAGCGCTTGCCTGTCACATCCAACACCTGGTCTTCAAAGCATAAGACCATATCGTCGTCCTCCAAGTCTTCTTCAGTCAAGTCCTCCGACTGGGACTGCCCAATGCACTTCACCATGGTTTTCTTCCCTCTCTTGCGGCACACTTTCTCAAAATGGCCGACCAGGCCACAGAAAGAGCATCTGGAGCGAAACGCTGGGCATCGTTTGTCTTGCGCAGAGTGAGCTGTACTCCCGCACCTGTAGCATGAAAATTTGTTGTCTGTGGGCTGTCTTCCTGGAGATGTTTGCTTCCCTGTCCACCTGGAATCTTGCTTTCTTTCTCCTGTGGATCCCTTTTGCTTGTAGGCTGAAGGAGCCTCGTCGATTTTGTTGACCATCTGCCTCTGCACGCTCTCCTTTTTGGCCGCTTCTGCGCAGCGTTTTGAAAGTTCCGCTTTCTTTAGCATGGCAATTACGTCTTTGAGTGACGCTTCCCCTTGTGCCCACAACTTGTCTTGGACCGACTTGTTTGTGGTGTGCATGACTATTTGGTCCTTGATGTATTCGTCCTGTAACTGCCCATATTTGCATGTGATGGCCAGTCGTCTCAGGGCTGCCACGTAATCATCTATCGATTCTCCTTCTTCCTGTTTTCTTTGCTGGAAGTTGTATCGGTCGATGGATACGCATACTGCCGGTCGATAGTGGTTGTCTAGATCTTCCAGAGCGTTCTTGAAGACATCATCGTCCGTGTCTGGTATCTCTTTAGGTACTATGTTCGCGAACACACGTACACCTTCCGGGCCCAGGTTATGTAGTAGCAGCCTTTTCTTCCGAGCGCTGGGGAATGGCTCACCGTTCTCGTCCTCCAAGGCCTCCACGTAGTTCTTGAAATACTCCCTCCAGTCCTCCCACTTCATCAGGGGTTCACCCGGTCTGGGTAGGAAAGGGATGGGTGCAGTTAGTGAAGACGCCTGGTTGGCCATTCTGGGCGCTGTTCTGGGTCCCTCGTCTCGGTTCCCTGGGCTGCCTGGCGCACTGGGTTCCCTTCACTGTCAGCGTCGTCTCCTTGGCTTTTGGGACTGCCCGGTGAACTGCTAGTTACACCTTGTGTGGCGCTGGGGAGTTGTGTTTCTCTGTCCTCCCTCTCACTGTACCTCCTTACAGCCAGGGTCTCAGTTGTGTGCCCCTCTGCGCGCTGTGCTGGCTCTGACTTTCTCTGATGTGGCTTGGTGCCACGTGGATGCAGGCTAATGTGGAGTTTCACTGCTACCACGCTCTATTGTGAATAGCGCTGCTGATCTGAACAAGCTCACACTGAGGTGCTGTTGTTTACAGCCTCTGACCTGCTTCTGAGACCTTGTGCTCCTGTAGCTGCATCTCCAGCGTAGCAGTGTGGGGCTAGTGGGGTGCTCCCAGTCCTCGTCGCCACTGTAATGTTGTATATTTCTCCCTACAGAGTACAGGATGCTTGGGTAAGTAGACCAACAGGTATTTATTGTGCCTTTACAAGTTTGCTATCACATAGAGCGCCGAGCGTCTGACTCTCCCCTGCTCCGGTCGCTTCTGCCCGTTTCTCACACTCGCGCGCTTTTCCCTAGCCTTTGCACGCATGCGCTAGTCTTCCGCTCTAGCTCTGGCGCGGCACGTCATCACGCCGGGCGCCGGAGACTAGAGCGCAACACCACAACACCCAGTGTTGGAAATAGAAAAAATACTCTGCGATCGCCTGAAATGGGGGTCATGGAGTGGGAGCAGATAGGGAGTGCAATCACGAGGAGAGTAGTAATGAAAAGTGGAGTCTGACAGTAATCCTATACAGTTATTTTGTTTTGAAGTTTGTTGCTAAGATTTTGGAACCAGGGACAAATGTAACAGGAAACATGTTTTAGTTATTTAAATCGTCACACACAGGCTGAATTTTAAAATACATAAGGGTTTAAGGCACCTGCTGCAGAGATCTTTGTGAGCTCAGTGATTTTCTGGAGATGATAATCACAGTAAGATAACACTGGTGGTTAATGCACTTGTTGAAGGGCTATGTGTTTTGTCTAATCACATTTTTGGCTCATCAAGTACCATGTGGGTTGATGTGCCTGCTGCAAAGCACAACTCGCTTATCACAGATTTGTATTTGATGTAGATAAATACTTTTGTTACTTGCAGTTCATAAGTTACAATCCTCCTAATATAACACTGTTAGCTATGTACCAGAATCAAGGACCTACATGCAAACTGCAAGGTGTAGATGTAGAACCTTGCTTTTTCTCAGTCTTTTCTTACTCTAAGGGGTCCTTAAATGGGCTTCTTTGCTTAGTAATAAAGTCGTCTTAGAGCAGAGACCCGCAAGGGCTGCGTTACGTTTTAAAACCTGCCTCTGTGTTTCTCCAGACCACAACACTGAACATATAATGCCTACCAGTGTGGATGGTAAGTGATAATGCAGGCAGGAGATACTCAGTTTTTTTCTTTAGCAGTAGAAGAGACCAGGGGACATATTTACAAAGAAGTGATGGAGCGCAGCGTTAGCCTTCTTGGCTTAACGCTGCACTCTGCCATTTCTGAAAAGCAGGGCTGCACTGTATTTACAATAGCCTTTCCCCCTGCGATGGTGCTAAATTTAGCTGCCTACCGCCAACGCAGGCACCCTAGCACCATAGTGCCAGGGTGCCTGTGTTGTGGGGAATTATTGTTTAGGCGCAGGAAGGTGTCCCTTCCTGCACATAAACAATCGATTTGTAACTTCCATGTGAGCTGCTTTGTGCAGCACACAGAGAAGTTGCAACTCGTCATTTTTAAATTGATTGTTTATGAGCAGGAATGGACACCTTCCTGCACATAAACTATCATATATGGCGTTTTGCTGTTTTTTGTGTGCTGCACAATGCAACGCATATAAAAACAGCAAAAATATGGAGAAATAAAGCATTTCTTCTCTTTGCACCGTGCTAAGACCAGGTTTTCCTTGGTTTTAATTTTGGCGCTGCACATATTTACGGCACTCTTGTAAATTTGGGAAAGCCTCAAAATCAATGGGCGTTGCGGTGAAACGCCCACCGCAATAACCATTCCACGCTAAGTATAGTGTAAAAGGATGCCCTATTTACAAGGCAGCGTTATGCCACATAAAGTGGTTTAACGCTGCCTTGTAAAGAAGGAGAAGCCCGTATCGCCACCTCAATGTAAAAAAAGCGACATTTTGGTGGCGATAAGGGCTTGTAAATATGCTCCCAGTTCTCCTGGTAGGGGGACCATGTTTACAAAGCAGAATGTCAGAAGCTGTTGTCTTGATGGTAGTAGAGGCCATTTTATTGTCCATGCAGGAGGCAGAGAACGTTTCTTCTAACATCACACCAGTGCAGGCAGGCAGGAGAGACCAGTTTTTGGCTTTAGTGATAGGGGGGAGAGACCAGTTGTTGGTCTCCTCATTGTCAGATGCGGGCCTATGCTAGCAGAACACTTTAATGCCGGTAGTTTGTATTAATAACTGGACACGTTTCACTATACGTTGCACTTAAAATACTTATTTAAGTGTTTGACGTTTTGAATGTGATTTCTTTGGCAGTGACACTTTGCACTTCACATGTTTTTTTCTTCTAAAATAAATGACTGCACTGCATTGACTTCTGGAGCTCGAAAGTAGTCAAATAGAATGTTTTCTTTAATGTCTAATATTTAAAATATACAGTATATGAACGCTCTTTGCACTTTATGATATATGTTCTACTCTGGCAAATTATATTTTCTAAGATACTTTATATTTTGTAGCATTTAATATTCTAAACCAAAAATTATGACAGTCATCGTCAGGAGAACATTTGCATTGCGTATGCTATTAAAACCTATATTATCTCTGGCTTGTGAATCTTTTCGCAATTCATGTTCTGTTACCAAATTATTAGTAATATTAGTGAGCTTTTCTGTATTGAATTAAGCTTTACAATGACAGTAAAGTTTTTTCAAATGCAACTGTGATGGGTTTCATGTGCTAGTCTAACTCTTAGGTAACAATGCAAATTATGGTCTGTGTTGACAGCCTATAGCCCTATGTCGCTGGAATGTTGCAGTTTCTCCATGTATTCCTTCCGTGTTGTAAACATGAAGTTTTTTTCTGTGACTTGGACCAGATTAAAGTCTAGTTTTATGTCGCTGTCATGTCCGTCCGAATGCCCCAGTTTTCAGTTTTGGAAATCTGGTCACTCTAAATTGGGAGCCTGCGTCAAAGTGGTTGAACATGACTGCATTTTCTCCCCACTGGTGCAAAGTAGTAAGTCCCCCACCCCCACGAGCCTACTTTACACTATTCTATGTGAAACCTTCATCCCAAGGAGACCTGGCTGCTCAAGCTCCGACCTTTGCCCCATTCTTTGTCAATGTCATCAACAAATTCTTTAACAAATCTTTATCTTCTCCACTTAAATGAGATGTGCAAATTTTTTTATGAAAATAAAACTTGATGGGCCACATGCATCAAGGTATTTAGGAGTCGCAAACGGTGCGAATCGGCAAATCCGGCCGTTTGCGATTCCTTAATATCTTTTTAGTATGCATCAAACATTTTTGGGAAAATCGAAATTTTTTGCGAATTCCAAAAATGCGATTGCTTTTAAGGAATCGCAAATTTGCGATTCCTTAAATGCAATGCATGATTGCTTTTGAAATTGCGAATTCGCAATTAGGGGGTGCAAATTACCACGAGGGTGAACCTCATGGTAATTTGCGAAAAAGTTTTAAAATGCACAAAATTGCATTTTAAACACTGTAATGTTACAGACACACATGTCATTAAGTCATGTGTGTGTGTGTAACATGCACTTAAAAATGCATTACAGGGGTGCAGGGGGGGGGGTCATTTGGACCCCTCCCTGCACCCATGGAATGCATTAACATTTTGCGAATCGCTAATAGAAATTCGCAAAATGTCAATGCCTTCCCATTGATTCCTATGGGCCTTTTGGCCCATAGGAATCAATGGGAATCGCAAAATCGCAATTTAGAATTCGCATAATCCTTGCGATTCGGTAAAAATTGCGATTTTAACCAAAATCGCAAAAATTATGCAAATAAATTGATGCATCCCAATTTGCGATTCCTTATTTGCGATTCCCTATTTTTAGCAAATAAGTAATCGCAAAATGTCCCGATGATGCATGTGGCCCGTTGTTCCTAACATTTTTCACTTGTACAAGATTTACAAATCAGTATAGCTTCTTTATAATTTTATGTCATCATTTATCTTACTGGGTCCCTTTTCCTTGTTGTGAACTACCTTCAACCTTCTAAACAGGAACTGGCCACAGAAGAGGATGGGAAATGCCGTCTGCACATCTATTAATGGCAGCAAAGTAATGAGTTGCATTTTATTTTACTTTTTACCTACAAGAAAACAAGAACTTCCTGTTTCAGGGGCTGAAGGAAGCTGTGGGACTGTTGATGGATGTCCGTGGAGGGTGTAAACCTTTGCAGGATGAAGTCATCTTTATCCTTTTAAACGATTCCCTGGAAGGAGCCTGTCACCAACATGGCCTTTAATGATTCTGTACCTTGTGTGTTCAGAGGGCTTTTTTGATGAACAAAAAATATACATGTGTCGTGACCCGACATACAGGCGACAGATAGGGCAACAGGACAGGAGGAGGCTAGGACCCTGTGGGTCATGAGGGAGGTGACCAGGTCACCGGACACCACATCCGGTTAGGGGACAGGAAGGAGGACACACAGAGAACCAGGACTGACCAGATGACAGACGTGTAGATGACCGCTCCTGTGCAACCAATAAAAGAGGATTAAACTCACTAACCTGTGTCCAGTGTTTGATGTGTCCACTGCTAACACGAAGAACACGACAACTGGCGACGAGAGGCGGGATCATCCATCTGCGTGCCCGTGGATTTAAAGAGCGTTTTTCCACGTCGGGAGTGCACCAAAAAGACGAGGAGAAGTTGGAGAAAAGACGAGCATCCACGGAGACAAAGAAGCGCAGCGACGCGGGTGCCCACCCCGACGGCTGTGAAGGAAAGACGATTGCCCCAGTAAGCGCCGCACAAGGAAGCACGAAGTTTAAAGGACCTGGCGCGAGAGTCTCGGCGGGCATTTTAGAGTCAGGCGCGAGGGCCAATCAGCAAGCGGGAAAGCACCGGCGGCCATCTTAGAGTCAGGAAACGATCGGATGCGAAGTCTCGCGAGACTATCGGCGACCATCTTGGAGTCAGGCAAATGAGCCAATAGGAAGCCAGGACGACTCGGCGGCCATTTTAAAGTCAGAAAAAGATCGTGAAAAAGGGGAAAGTGCCGATTTGGAAGAGGAAGAAAAGAAATAAAGCACAGGCAAAGCCAAAGACAGCAAATAAAGGCTGGATAAAGGAAAAAGAGAAAAAGAAACCAAAGACGTAAGGAAACAAAGTGATAAAGAGAAAAGAAGAAGAAAAGAGAAAAGAAGATAAAGAGAAAAGAAGAAGAAAAGAGAAAAGAAGATAAAGAGAGAGGAAAAGAGGAAAGAGAAAAGAAGATAAAAGAGAAAGGAAGAAAGAAAAGAGGAAGATAAAGAGAAAGGAAAAGAGAAAAGAAGATAAAGAGAAAGGAAAAGAGGAAAGATCAGATAAAGGCAAGGATGGCAGACCCAAAGCCCAGCGCACAATACAGGAGGCCACTGCCGTTCAACTTATCGGAGCCACAAACAGGAATAAGGTGGGAGAAGTGGATCAGACGGTTCGAAAGATATATGGAAGCAACAGACGTAACAGAAGGAAAGAGACTAGGGTTACTGCTGAACCTAGCAGAGGATGACATCGAAGAACTTCTAGTGACACTACCAACCGAAGAAACAAAGACATATGAGACACTAAAGAAATGCCTAACGGCCAAATTCGACCCACAACGGAGCATTGACTTCGAACGATACACATTCACTATTGCGTGTCAACAAGTGGATGAGACGCTGGATGACTTTGCGACAAGGCTGAGAAAATTAGTGACACATTGTGAGTTTGACAAGTTTGACAACGAACAAGCAATAAGACCATGGATCATTGAAGGCTGTCGCGACACAGGATTCAGGGCAAGGATCCTCACAAAGAACCGATCTAATTGGAGAACATCCTGTCTCTAGGCAAGAGCAGAGGCGAGAGCAACGGCACATGCTAAGGAACTTGAAAGAGGGAAGAACGTTGAAATAAAAAACGCACACTACGTGACGAACAAATATCGCACAGGCCGGTGGAGGAACGACCGGGGAGAACAAACAGAGAGGAGACAACCTGAAGGAACATGCTACAAGTGTGGAATGGAATTTCCACACAGAGGTCCGTGCCCCGCGTTTGGCCAGACCTGCAAAAGATGTAATGGAAGGAATCATTACGCCAGTATGTGCCAAAGCGCACAACTCAGAGATGACAGGAGAACAACAGGAAGACAACAAGAGTCGACAACAAGACACGTCAGATATGTCGACAGAGAAAGAAGAAGCTCATTGCAAGGATCAGGTGAAGATAAGGAAGAAGAGAAAGTGGAAAGACTATACCACATGTCGGAGGTCCACATAAAACTGAGTGGGGAAAACAGAAAAGGAGAGACAACAACTCGCACAGGCAGTAGCACCCAGGAAAAGGCGGATTTGGCAAAGATAGGAGTAGGAGAACATGAAGCGGAATTTGTACTGGACAGTGGTGCAACATGCAATGTCATGTGTGCATCAGAATACGAGAAAATGGAATCAAAGAGAGCGTCCAAAGTGAAGATCTTCACCTGGGGTCAAAGAAAGAGATAACAAACTTGGGAAAGTTCACAAGGGAACTGACGTATAAAGACAAAAAGAACAAAGAAGACATACATGTGCTGAAAGGCGACGTTCCAGGACCATGCCTGCTAAGCAACAACACCTCCCAAACAATGGGTCTCATAACTATGACATATGACAACAAAGAAAATGAACAACGCACTGAAAGCAAGCAAAGAGAAGAAACAGGGACCAGAGAAAGAGGAAGGGCACAAAAAAGAATAACTGAAAGACCAGACAAAACAAAGGGTGGCCGTAGAAAGAGAGGAGCCAACAGAGGTAGCGCCAGCGGGCCCAGGACATTGGGCGCACGCCAAGGAGCCAGAAGTGGAAAAATAGAAGCTGGCCCGCGGAGAGCAGAAGGAGGACAACAAACAAACAAAAGAAAAAGACGATGGCAGAGAACAGCAACCGAAAAGGAATGCAAGGAGACAAAGAGACTAAGCAATAAAACATAGGAGTCAGAAAGTAGAGAGACGAGTCAATGACGACACCTGGACTCTCTCTGTCTCTCTCTCTCTCTCTCTCTCTCTCTCTCTCTCTCTCTCTCTCTCTCTCTCTCTCTCTCACTACAACAATGAGTCAATGATGTAAAGGGTGATGGGGCAGAATTGATCAATAGAACTGTACCACAAACATTTGTTTGCAGCAAAGGGGGAGATGTTGTGACCCGACATACAGGCGACAGATAGGGCAACAGGACAGGAGGACGCTAGGACCCTGTGGGTCATGAGGGAGGTGACCAGGTCACCGGACACCACATCCGGTTAGGGGACAGGAAGGAGGACACACGGAGAACCAGGACTGACCAGAGGACAGACGTGTAGATGACCGCTCCTATGCAACCAATAAAAGAGGATTACACTCACTAACCTGTGTCCAGTGTTTGGTGTGACCACTGCTAACACGAAGAACACGACAACATGGTACCCAGTAGAGAACATCAGAAGGCACCACACTGCAGCTCACTCATGAAAAACCACAGAAGTTACTCTACTCTACAATGCCTATAGGAGAACAACAGGAGTCACTCTACTCTCATACAATAACGAAAGAGCCTTGGAAGTCACTCTAGTCCATAAGGAGCAGTTGAAGCTATTCTTTTGTTGATGGAGTTCTTAAATTTGGCCATTGAGAACTGGACAACAGAAGGAATAAGTTACATGGCCATAAGAAGTGCAATAAATAGGCAAGTCCATCAGTTATCACCGGAAGCTGACATCGCCAGACATATGGAAAAACAATGGCATAGCGCCCTTATTGCATCTAATGAAACCTAGAAATCACAGCCATATCTAAGCCAAGCCTTGGGAAAGATATGCCTGGGTGAGATTCTGTGGGCCAGGCCGATAAAAGAATAAGGTTTCAGTTGGAAATCGCTATCGTCCAACATAAGATGTAGACTTTGTAAATACAGAAAGGAGTCCTTGCTGAACCCTGCTACAGCTACGATGAAAACTATTTAGACCAGTTTTCCTGGCCACGGCGTCCTGACAGGACATGTGCATAATCAGTCTCAGCTACCTTTTGTAGCACCGTTCAAGTGGACTTGGCTAAATTTGCCAAATTTATGTCAGCGGCAAGAACCTGCCTGGAAGATGCCTCGCGGCAAGGTCTCCACAAAGGCAAAAAAACTGAAGATTAGTTCAATTTAATCAGAAGACTTTGCCTCCCGGTGTGCCGCCTCTATGTGGCAGACATCATTTCTTGAATTTGCACATCTTCTAACTGGTGGAGTTGACACTAGTTCTTTCCTAAGTCTTTAACCAACACGAAAGTTTGAGTACATTATGTAATTATCTTCACATTTTGGGAGAATAAGTTGATATGAATGTCTTTTTATGATGTCCTCCGAATAATCACTTTTAGTGAACAATCAGAGTGGAAGAGGGAGATTTTGCACTTTATCCTGCATATTTGCACATGGTGTTAAGTTGTTTTTAATCATGACTGACGCACATGGCACACTCCATCACTTTGCGCTGCGGCTCAAGGAGCAGGCGCCGTGCCTCCATTGGGGCGTGGGGGCGTAGCCCCCTCGCCCGCAGCTCCCTCAGCGTCTCTGAACTTAAGTAAACTGAATCAGGCACACACACCACCAGCCGTCTGTGCACGCTTTTACCAGGCACACACACCACCAGCCATCGGTGCACGCTTCCACCAGGCACACACACCTCCAGCCAGCAGTGCACGCTTCCACCAAGCACACACACCACCAGCCATCAGTGAACAATTTCTACAGGCACACACACCACCAGTCTTCAGTGCACACATCAATTGTTAACGCATCCACAATTAACTATTGTAGCAATCGCAGTATGATGCTCTTTACTTTTAAACATATTCCTCTAAAGCGCAGCATGCCACCATTGCTACAATTCCAATCCAACCCACATAATTCCACTACACACCACATGCACACACTCCATAACACATGGCTAAAAGACATTGCCATTTACAATGCCATTAGCTCCAACTCAAATATTCCAATGCTTGTTTTAATAGAACTGTTGAACGCAATGCTTTGATAATTTTTAACTTATATGTAAAGTTTTTTTTTACAAAACACTGTCATAGGAGTGAGGCCTCATACTGTGTACTATTTACCCGCATATGGATCTGTGCTGCTGATTGAAGTTGCCTTCTTTTTAAACACATACAGAAGGTTTTTAGCCTGACATTATTTTCACATCTTCAATGAACAATTTGTATGAGAAACCCACAATACACAGTTTGAAAAAATGTCTTATCGTTTTTTTAGATTATTGAACTTTCAGTTCTTTGGCCGTATACAATATTATGCACAGTTATATCAGGATAGTACTGGCTGAAGAGTTGCAATGATTTTAATTAGTCTTGCAATAAACGTATTAATTAATTAATTCTATCCCCCTGTCTCTGTTGCTCCAGAAGCCTCTGTAAACAAGGTTTGGGCAACGGGCGGGTTTACTCGAGCTGGACACCCTAAAGCAAATAAAGCCAGTAAATAGAAAGCCAGAAAATGTGAGTTACAAACCACAAAGCCAATGTCAAGTAGCAGGCAGAATGGATTCCTAGATCAGCTTTCTAAATGTCCCCAAGATGTCTTTACCAAACCAGACAGCTGTCTATTAGGCTGCAACCTAAAAATGAATGTCATACCTCACCTACTTTACCTAGCTAGAGCCCTCCCACTCCTGCTTCCTGCAGAAATGATAAAAGCTATTGAAAAGAAACCTTGGGTGTTTATTTGGAATAATAAAACACCACAAGCGGTCAAATTATGACTTTTTAAGACGTCCCAGGGTGGTGCTTTGGGAGTCCCAGACACTGATAGATGCATCTGCCTTGGCTTGGTCTTTCCTGGCTTGCAATAGACCCAGGTGGAGGCTGGAAAAAGAAGTATTCAGGGTGCCTCTGAAAGTCCATCTGTGGTCCCTCATACTGTTTACTAAAATCACGTTAGCCTACTGGAACAAAGCAGCAATAACTGGTCAGATGTATGTATAGGCATTTATATAGCGCACTACTTACCCATAGGGTCCCAAGGCGCTTCGACCGCTGCGAAACCCTTCCTGGCTTCCCTGAGAGATGGTCCCTTAATGGGTATCTCCAGGGTGAGACCAGGCATCCCCGGCGGTCTGGTGGGGCCGTTAGTGAAGATGAGGCAAGCTAATGCCCAGAGTTGCCGAGTGTGAGCGCTGATCAGAGTGGGCACCGAGGCGAGAGAATTATCGAGTCCGCTGACCCTGGTCCCGAAACCTGCCGCGCCGGGAATCGAACCCTGGTCCCGGGCCGTCCTCTGCTCTCAGGTCTGCCGCCTCTAGCCAGTGAGCCACACTACTTCACTAACAACCCAACCATGCCCTCTGAGGCCGATTGTACACAATCCAGATTTTATACCAGGCACAACAGATAGGCGGTATCTACAATGGGAGGAGGGTAACCACTCAACTTTATTATTTGGTAATAGCCCCTGCTGCCCCTTGAAGACAAGACACCAATGTGCATTAGAATTTCTGCTGGTACCAAGAGATCTGCATAGGCTGAAACAATTACTCCATTGGGCATGATAGGCTAAATTGCAGGAAGGTGCAAGCAGAAACACCATGAGGATGGAGAACCTACTAATGTCGGACAGGGGCGTAACAAACGACCCCGCAGCCCCCTCGGTGAGGGGGGGGGGGCATTTTCTTCAGTAAATGAAGGGGGCCCCCTCAGCTCTTCAGTGAGAGCTGTAAGAGAGGCTTGCTTGCAGGTGCAGGCTGTCTGCAGCCTGCTCTGAGCCCCTCCCACGGACTGAAGAGAAACAATAGTCAGAGCCCAGCCGGAATAGTCGGCCCCCACCACAGAGGTGGGGCCCCCACCTGAGAGGTGGGGCCCCCACCTCTGGGGTGGGGGCCCCAGAGAGAGCATTCCCCACAGGGCTCTGCTCCTCTGAGAAGAGACAAGACAATGATGGGGTGGGGGCCCCAGAGACAGCATTCTCCAGGGCAATGTTCATATGAGAAGGCATGAGGCAGCAAAATGGTGCCCTTGTTAGAACGCACCATGTGGCCGTCCGCAGGGGGGGGGTCATGGGGGGCGGTTGCCCCCCCCCCCCCCCTTCTGGATAGCCAGTGCATCTGGTGTGGGCTCAGTCAGGGCCAGCCCTAGTCCATCATGCTTTTGAAATGGTGCCATTGTTCCAGGTGGCAGCCCCCTCCATTGAGTGGTAAAGGTGCAGGGGGATGGCCGAGAAGGGTGCAAGGCAGAGGGGAGAATGGTGCAAGATAGAGAGGATGACGCGGAACACGGAGGAGCAGGGAGGCCGACTCAAAAGAAACTGGTTTTATCATAAACCACCAACCAAAGAACACAGCGGTGAATGTGAATACAGCTGTTTTGATCCTAAAGGCAAAAAGGACCTGAGGCAGTCCCCTATATTTATTCTGAGAAATCCGGTGGCTCCTCCGTTGTTCTTTACCGTGCATCAGAACTGAAACCAGGCCATTGAGCAAAAGTGAAGGCACAGACGATTCCAATTGATTTTTGAAAGTCTCTCTCAATGTCAAAAAGAGAATATCATCAGATTACTTAAGAAACTGTCAAAGTGTCCTGAAGAAGGTGTAAATATTTGAAACTCACACCGAAACGCAGCGTCGACCCTTTATACTTTGACCCCCTTTTTTTATGTGATTATTTTTATTGTTTTTATCTAGAATGTAACCCCGAGTGGGAGGTATTTTAATACATTTTGTTAACACTTTCATTCTACTGGTGTGTTTACCTGTTTGTTTATAGATGTCTATAATTCTAATTAGGATATATTGTTTAACCTGGGATAATGCTTGATATTTAGTTTTCCTATGTGTTCAAGAGTGGTTATTATTTTAAGGACCCACATGTTTATAGGTTTTGTGCTGATATTGGTATGTTCTAGCTAGGACTTCTGACCCCACAGAGTCCACCACTAAAATCACAGGTCCACCTTTTCTAATTGCAGCATTCTCCCCCTACCTGTGTTTATGTAAACCAGGGGAACCTTCCGCTCAATTTTTGTTGCAAGATAGAGAGGAGAAGGGTGCAAGGCAGAAAGAAGATGGGTGCAAAGCAGAGGGGAGAAGGGTGCAAGGTAGGGAAGGGTGCAAGGCGGAGGGGAGAAGGGTGCAAGGCAGAGGGGAGAAGGGTGCAAGGCAGAGGGGAGAAGGGTGCAAGGCAGAGAGGAGAAGGGTGCCAGGCAGAGGGAAGAAGGGTTCAAGGCAGAGATGAGAAGGGTGCAAGGCAGAGAGGAGAAGGGTGCAAGGCAGAGGGGAAAAGGGTGCAAGGCAGAGAGAAGAAGGGTGCAAGGTAGAGAAGGGTGCAAGGCAGAGGAGAGAAGGGTGCAAGGCAGAGGGGAGAAGGGTGCAAGGTAGAGAAGGGTGCAACCGGGAGGGGGAGAAGGGTGCAAGGCAGAGGGGAGAAGGGTGCAAAGCAGAGGGGAGAATGGTGCAAGATAGAGAGGAGAAGGGTGCAAGGCAGAGAGAAGATGGGTGCAAAGCAGAGGGGAGAAGGGTGCAAGGTAGGGAAGGGTGCAAGGCGGAGGGGAGAAGGGTGCAAGGCAGAGGGGAGAAGGGTGCAAGGCAGAGGGGAGAAGGGTGCAAGGCAGAGAGGAGAAGGGTGCCAGGCAGAGGGAAGAAGGGTTCAAGGCAGAGATGAGAAGGGTGCAAGGCAGAGAGGAGAAGGGTGCAAGGCAGAGGGGAAAAGGGTGCAAGGCAGAGAGAAGAAGGGTGCAAGGTAGAGAAGGGTGCAAGGCAGAGGAGAGAAGGGTGCAAGGCAGAGGGGAGAAGGGTGCAAGGTAGAGAAGGGTGCAACGGGGAGGGGGAGAAGGGTGCAAGGCAGAGGGGAGAAGGATGCAAGGCAGAGAGGAGAAGGGTGCAAGGCAGAGGGGAGAAGGGTACAAGGCATAGAGAAGAAGGGTGCAAGGTAGAGAAGGGTGCAAGGCGGAGGGGATAAGGGTGCAAGGCAGAGGGGAGAAGGGTGCAAGGTAGAGAAGGGAGCAAGGCAGAGAGGAGAAGGGTGCAAGGCAGAGGGGAGAAGGGTGCAAGGTAGAGAGGAGAAGGGTGCAAGGCAGAGGGGAGAAGGGTGCAAAGCAGAGAGGAGAAGGTCCAAGGTAGAGAAGGGTGCAAGGCGGAGGGGGAGAATGGTGCAAGGCAGAGGAGAGAAGGGTGCAAGGAAGAGAGGAGAAGGTCCAAGGAGGAGAAGGGTGCAAGGCGGAGGGGGGGAATGGTGCAAGGCAGAGGAGAGAAGGGTGCAAGGCAGAGAGGAGAAGGGTGCAAGGCAGAGGGGAGAAGGGTGCAAGGCAGAGAGGAGAAGGGTGCAAGGCAGAGGGGAGAAGGGTGCAAGGCAGAGAGGAGAAGGGTGCAAGGCAGAGGGGAGAAGTGTGGAAGGCAGAGAGGAGAAGGGTGCAAGGCAGAGGGGAGAAGGGTGCAAGGTAGAGAGGTGCAAGGCAGAGGGGGAGAAGGGTGCAAGGCAGAGGGGAGAAGAGTGCAAGGTAGAGAGGTGCAAGGCAGAGGGGGAGAAGGGTGCAAGGCAGAGGGGAGAAGGGTGCAAGGCAGAGGGGAGAAGGGTGCAAGGCAGAGAGAAGAAGGGTGCAAGGTAGAGAAGGGTGCAAGGCGGAGGGGAGAAGGGTGCAAGGCAGAGGGGAGAAGGGTGCAACGGGGAGGGGGAGGAGGGTGCAAGGCAAAGGGGAGAAGGGTGCAAGGCAGAGGGGAGAAGGTGGAAGGCAGAGAGGAGAAGGGCACAAAGCAGAGAGGAGAAGGGTGCAAGGTAGGGAAGGGTGCAAGGCGGAGGGGAGAAGGGTGCAAGGCAGAGGGGAGAAGGGTGCAAGGCAGAGGTGAGAAGGGTGCAAGGCAGAGGGGAGAAGGGTGCAAGGCAGAGAGGAGAAGGGTGTCAGGCAGAGGGAAGAAGGGTTCAAGGCAGAGAGGAGAAGGGTGCAAGGCAGAGAGGAGAAGGTGCAAGGCAGAGGGGAGAAGGGTGCAAGGCAGAGGGTAGAAGGGTGCAAGGCAGAGAGAAGAAGGGTGCAAGGTAGAGAAGGGTGCAAGGCGGAGGGGAGAAGGGAGCAAGGCAGAGGGGAGAAGGGTGCAACGGGGAGGGGGAGAAGGGTGCAATGCAGAGGGGAGAAGGGTGCAAGGCAGAGGGGAGAAGGGTGCAAGGCAGAGAGGAGAAGGGTGCAAGGCAGAGGGGAGAAGGGTGCAAGGTAGAGAAGGGAGCAAGGCAGAGGGCAGAAAGGTGCAAGGCAGAGGGGAGAAGGGTGCAAGGTAGAGCGGAAAAGGGTGCAAGGTAGAGGGGAGAAAGGTGCAAGGCAGAGGGGAGAAGGGTGCTAAGCAGAGAGCAGAAGGGTGCAAGCTAGAGAAGGGTGCAAGTCGGAGGGGGAGAAGGGTGCAAGGCAGAGAGAAGAAGGGTGCAAGGTAGGGAAGTGTGCAAGGCGGAGGGGAGAAGGGTGCAAGGCAGAGGGGAGAAGGGTGCAAGGCAGAGGTGAGAAGGGTGCAAGGCAGAGGGGAGAAGGGTGCAAGGCAGAGAGGAGAAGGGTGCCAGGCAGAGGGGAGAAGGGTGCAAGGCAGAGAGGAGAAGGGTGCTAGGCAGAGAGGAGAAGGGTGCAAGGCAGAGGGGAGAAGGGTGCAAGGCAGAGAGAAGAAGGGTGCAAGGCAGAGAGAAGAAGGGTGCAAGGTAGAGAAGGGTGCAAGGCGGAGGGGAGAAGGGTGCAAGGCAGAGGGGAGAAGGTTGCAAGGTAGAGAAGGGTACAAGGCGGAGGGGAGAAGGGAGCAAGGCAGAAGGGAGAAGGGTGCAACGGGAGGGGGAGAAGGGTGCAATGCAGAGGGGAGAAGGGTGCAAGGCAGAGGGGAGAAGGGTGCAAGGCAGAGGGGAGGAGGGTGCAAGGCAGAGGGGAGAAGGGTGCAAGGCAGAGAGAAGAAGGGTACAAGGTAGAGAAGGGTACAAGGCGGAGGGGAGAAGGGTGCAAGGCAGAGGGGAGAAGGGTGCAAGGTAGAGAAGGGAGCAAGGCCGAGGGGAGAAGGGTGCAAGGCAGAGGGGAGAAGGGTGCAACGTAGAGAGGAGAAGGGTGCAAGGTAGAGGGGAGAAGGGTGCAAGGCAGAGGGGAGAAGGGTGCAAAGCAGAGAGGAGAAGGGTGCAAGCTAGAGAAGGGTGCAAGGCGGAGGGGGGGAAGGGTGCAAGGCAGAGGAGAGAAGGGTGCAAGGCAGAGAGGAGAAGGGTGCAAGGCAGAGGGGAGAAGGGTGCAAGGCAGAGAGGAGAAGGGTGCAAGGCAGAGGGGAGAAGGGTGCAAGGCAGAGAGGAGAAGGGTGCAAGGCAGAGGGGAGAAGGGTGCAAGGCAGAGGGGAGAAGGGTGCAAGGCAGAGGGGAGAAGGGTGCAAAGCAGAGGGGAGAAGAGTGCAAGGCAGAGGGGGGAAGGGTGCAAGGCAGAGGGGAGAAGGGTGCAAGGCAGATGGGAGAAGGGTGCAAGGCAGAGGGGAGAATTGTGCAAGGTAGAAAAGGGTGCAAGGCAGAGGGAGAGAAGGGTGCAAGGGGGAGGGGGAGAATGGTGCAAGGGGGAGGGGGAGAAGGGTGCAAGGGGAAGGGCGAGAAGCGTGTAAGGTAGAGGGGAGAAGGGTGCAAGGTGGATGGTGATAAAGCTAAAAATGTGACCCCCCCGGAAACATTTCTGCGGACGCCCACAACGCACACTATTTTGTGAGAGAGAGTGGGAGAGAGTGGAGAGAGAGTGTGGAAAGAGAGAGTGGAGAGAGAGAGAGTGGAGAGAGAAAGTGGAGAGAGAGAGAGTGGAGAGAGACAGTGGAGAGAGAGAGAGTAGAGAGAGAGTAGAGAGAGAGTAGAGAGAGAGAGAGAGTAGAGAGAGAGAGGGTGGAAAGATAGAGTGGAGAGAGAGAGAGTAGAGAGAGAGTGGAGAGAGAGAGTGGAGAGAGAGTAGAGAGAGTGGAGGGAGAGAGTGGAGAGAGATTGGAGAGAGAATGGAGAGAGAGAGTGAAGAGAGAGTGGAGAGAGAGTAGAAAGAGGGGAGAGACAGTGGAGAGGTAGTGGAGAGAGATAGTGGAGAGAGAGAGTGGAGAGAGAGAGTGGAGAGAGATAGAGTGGAGTGAGAGAGTGGAGAGAGAGAGTGGAGAGAAAGAGTGGAGAGAGAGTGGAGAAAAAGAGTGGAGAGAGAGAGTGGAGAGCAGTGCTTAATTTATGCCGGTGCTTTCCGGTGCTTAGCACCGGCACTTACTTTTCAGGGCCGTGTCTACAGTCTAAACGCATCTGCACGCCGATGACATGATGTTATAATTACCAATACACTGCCAATACTGACTCAGTGACTCAGAGCAGAGTGTTGTTCTCGGTCTCCTGAGTGAGTCCCAGTGTGCTTCAGTTGAGTTTCAGTCAGAGTGAGCCAGTCCAGAGCAAAGCAATTGAATTGCTGCATTCATTAATCATAATTATGATACTCATCATGACATGGGGTCATCATGGCGGCAGGCGGCCGCGGCGTCGAACGGGCAGCCCTTATTTCAGTGGACTGCGAATGTTGCTGGTGGTGGGCGGGACTCAGGGGCAGTACTGGGCGTGAGTGTCAGACACTGATTGGGTATTTGGTTGTGCGCGACATTGATTGGGTATGTGGTCGTGCACGCTGCGCACAGATTTGTTTCTGCTTGCCAATGCCACTCTCCAGCACACCTGCACCCCACGAGCTACAGCCAGCCAGTCCGACCACGTTGAGGGCAGGCAGCACCACCAGGCCGCCTATTAATAAAACAGTGCCCTGAAACTCCAGCCGACCACGACAAGTGTAACCATAAGTACTTCTAAGTAGCAGTCAGACATCATACCACCTGCGACATGCCAAGTCAGTGAGTCGCTCAGTGGTGTGTGGTGGTGGCGTGTCGGGCATCGGGATAGCTCCGGTGGCTCCATTTGATGACGCACTAGTCTGTTCCTAGCCCAGCCCCGACCCATAGTACACAGTCATTTTAATTCAATATTCATCATTATATCACAATAGGTTAAGAGTAGTAACAGAAGTGAAGGCCGCCCTGCCCCGAGCCCTGGCCTTGAAGTATCCTTCGTATCGGTCCCCACAAGATTCAAATTTGATGATGGCGTGTGCATGCTCCTGCCGCCCTGGGCTCAGCTGATGTGGCCTAGTGGCGGCCGCCGGCCGTGCGTACATACACTCAGGGCCGGACTGGGAACCAGAACCGGCCCTGGCAAAGTGCTCGGCCGGGCCCCCTCCCCCCCCCTCCGGGAGGAGAGGGGAGGGGGGGAGAGGTGCGACCGCGCTCTGTGACAGGGCCGGTTTTCGGCCGTTTTTGTTACAGGGCTGTTTTTGCAGCATAACGGCCCTGTAACACAAGCATTTGCAATGCAATAGGTCTCGCATTAGGAAAGTTTGAGTTATTGGTATTGTAAATGACAAATTTTTTATTTAGGTTTTGCTTTTGAAAATAGTGAAAGTAATAGCTTTGTCATTGTATTTTATTGTGGCGAAAATCCAAGAACAGAAGTGAAATATTAACATCTTTTTGTGACATTTGTAATAAAGCTTGAAACATTGAGAGAATATATTTGAACCAGGTGTTGAATGGTTGCACAGATTGATGCTGTGGTGTCACTGAGTGGTGTTGTGGTGGCGAACGAGTGATGCTGTTGCGTTCAGTGATGCTGTGGTAGCGCATAGTGATGCTGTGGTGCCCCTGAGTGGTGCTGAGTGAGGCTCTATGCTATGTTGTGTTTTGCTATCCTATGTTTTGATTTGTTATGCTATGCTGTGTTTTGTTATGCTATGTTTTGTTATGCTATGTTTTGCTATGCTATGCTTTGTTATGCTATGCTATGCTTTGTTATGCTATGCTATGCTTTGTTATGTTTTGTTATGATATGCTATGTTTTGTGGTGTTTTATTATGCTATGCTATGTTTTGTTATGCTATGCTATGCTGTGTTTGGTATGCTATGCTATTATATGTTTTCTTTCGCTATGCTATGTTTTGTTGTGTTTTGTTAAGCTATGCTATGTTTTGTTGTGTTTTGCTATGTTTTGTTATGCTATGTGCTGTTGTGTTTTGTTATGCTATGTTTGGTTTTGCTATCCTATGCTTTGATTTGTTATGCTAGGTTTAGGTTTGCTATCCTATTCTTTGTTTTGTTATGCTATGCTATGTTTTGTTGTGTTTTGTTATGCTATGCTATGTTTGTTGTGTTTTGCTATGCTATGCTTTGTTATGCTATGCTATGTTTTGTTATGCTATGCTATGTTTTGTTATGCTATGCTATGTTTTGTTATGCTGTGCTATGCTATGTTTTGATGTGTTTTATTATGCTTTGTTTTGCTATGCTATGTTTTGTTATGCTATGTTTTGTTATGATATGCTATGCTAAGCTTTGTTTCGTTTTGTTATGCTATGTTGTGTTTTGTTATGCTATGCTATGCTGTTTTTGCTATGCTTTGCTATGCTATGTTTTGTTATGTATGCTATGCTTTGTTATGCTATGCTATGTTTTGTTGTGTTTTGCTATGTTTTGTTATGCTATGTTTCGTTACGTTATGCTTTGTTTCGTTATGCTATGCTGTTTGTTATGCTATGTTTTGTTTTGTTATGCTATGTTTTGTTATACTATGCTATGCTTTGTTATGTTATGCTATGCTTTGTTATGTTATGCTATGCTATGCTATGTTATGCTATGCTATGTTATGTTATGCTATGCTATGCTTTGTTATGTTATGCTATGCTATGCTTTGTTATGTTATGTTATGCTTTGTTATGTTATGCTATGCTTTGTTATGTTATGCTATGTTTTGTTCTGCTATGTTTTGTTCTGCTATGTTTTGTTGTGTTTTGTTATGCTATGCTATGTTTTGTTATACTATGCTGTTTTGTTTTGCTATGCTTTGTTATGTTATGCTATGCTATGTTTTGCTATCCTGTGAGGGTGAGTGAGGGTGAGTGAGGGCGAGTGAGGGCGAGTGAGGGCGAGTGAGGGTGAGTGAGGGTGAGTGAGGGTGTGTGAGGGTGTGTGAGGGTGTGTGAGGGTGAGAGTGTGTGAGGGTGAGGGGGGTGAGTGGGGGTGAGTGAGGGTGTGTGAGGGTGAGTGAAGGTGAGTGAGGGTGAGTGAGGGTGAGGGGGTGTGAGGGTGAGGGGGGTGAGGGTGAGGGGGGTGAGGGTGAGGGGGGTGAGGGTGAGGGAGGGTGAGGGTGTGTGAGGGTGAGGGTGTGTGAGGGTGAGAGGGTGTGAGGGTGAGGGGGTGTGAGGGTATGTGAGGGTGAGGGTATGTGGGTGTGTGAGTGTGAGGGGGTGTGAGAGGGTGAGAGGGTGTGTGAGGGGGTGTGAGGGTGAGAGGGTGTGTGAGAGTGTGGGTGAAGGTGAGGGTGGGTGAGGTTGAGAGATCCACAAAGTAAACATAACACTGTAGGGGAAAGCGGACAAACAAACACCCTTAACATAATTTGAGCCTCAGCATCGACTGTAATTATTAGCAAATCCCTATCTAGGAATTTAAAATAAATAATTAAAACGCAATCTCAGAGGGGCGGTGGGGAGAGAAAGAAAAAAGAAACACGGTTGGGATGGGTAAGTGTAGCATCTGAAACAAATGATGCAGAGCCTCGGCATCGGCGGCAATTATTACCATATCATAGTTGTGACTGCTAGACACGTAGGCTTTGCAACAAAGAAGGTGACTGCAGGAGGAGCAACCAGTTAGGAGGAGCAGACAGGTGTCCCGACGAACAGCTGTAGGATGTGGCCTAAAAACAAGCACGTATTCTGTGTGCTGGGGCCTGTAAATAAGACTTGGTGAACTTGAAGGAGGCACCCAGCATGTTCCCCATGGCCAGCATTAGATTGGACCCCGCCCTCAATTCTATGACCTGTACAGTGTTCTATAGTATCCGTATGGGAAAAGTCCCGTATAAAAATCCCACATCAGTATCTATGTCATTTTTTGGTATATTTTACAATATTGTAAGTGTGCTGAAATAAGCTCTGCCAGTACTGGGTACATTTTTATAGCATTTGTTTTGTAGCAATAGCATTCATATCATTGTCTATCAATATTTATAAAGCGTCTAGAAATCTGCGGAGGGCATCTGAGTGCAGAATAATGTCAAGAGGTGAAGAAGAGTAAAATAGAGACCGCTGTGTTTTTTTATAGCATATGGAAATAACATCCCTCGAATTTAGTAATGCATTAGAAATTAACCTGGATTGTATTTACAAATAAAGTACTTCTGCCTGTAGTGCTTCACCTTTTGGTAAAGTAAAAGACAACCATTCTAAGCCAATACTATAATACCACTTCCGCTGCATTTCTCTCACCGCGTATTAAACATTACAGAAGAGGTTTGTTAAATTACCTATTGTAAGACATGCATCAGAGCAGATTGCAATTCAGTGATATTAGCTCTGCTTGACTACTGCAGCGATAGAAATGTCAATGGCATCTCTCGCTTTATTTTCTTCTAGTATCGAGTTTAGAGGCAGAAGCTGACTCCACTTAGTCGTGTGTCTGTTAACTAGTAAGGGAAGATATGCACAATAAAATATTTTCAGATGCTGGTCACCATTTTATTTGCGCTCTCGGCCAGAATATATTGGAGTGCCTCACATGAGCACCAATTACATTACACTACTACACCAGGTCATATTAATATTTTGTTGGGATGTAATGTAGTTTTAACGATAGATGTGACCTAATGAGTTGATATTGACTGAAAAATCAGTGGGTATTTGAGTCAAAATGCATGGTAGACAGAAATGACACTTGATTTGTTGTCACTAACATAGCCTAGGCCATCAATTTAAAGAAAAGGCTGTGTGATCCCTTACCAGACACCGAACACATGGCATGTGGGCCTGCGGGGATATGAAGTATTGCTCCCTCCATGTGTAGTCCCCTGTTGTTTATACATACCACCAGCCCGGAGAACTATTAACCTATTAACGGCCTAACTTCATCTCAGCACCAAAGTTTTGTCAGGCAAAAATGCGGAATATACAGCCTCTGCCAGACCAATTAATCCTGCTGGACAAAAACCAATTACTGGTTGCTCTCGCGGCCGGCATGATGGGCGTGGGGGGGGGGGAAGGGGGGGTTTAATGAGGTCATCGCAGGGGGGGGGGGGGGGGCAGGGGGAGCTAAATAAAAAATATATATAAAATAAAACTTACCGTCAGCCACCTCAACTTGGGTCCCGACTCCCGCTCCCGCCGTCCTGCATTATTCCAATCCTGCAGCTCTCATCTTCAAGGAAAGGCAGCCTCCCGCCCTCCCGTCCGCAAGGGGGGACCCAGGAAGAGCCGTGCACGAGCCGGTCTCTCCCTGGGTGTGTTCGCGCGAGGGAGACTGGGCACAGGGCAGGTGGGTTTGATTAGAGGGGAGGTCATAAATAGGTCCGGAGCCACAAATTAAACATAACACGGGAGAGGGAAGTGCTAAAACGGATGCCCTTAACATGTTTGGAGCCTCGGCATCGGCGGCAATTATTAGCATATCTTTATCTATTAAGTAAAAATAAATAAATAAACAGCGATGTCTGCCGGCCTGTGAGCAGTGGGAGGGCGGGGGCTGCTTGCGCATGCGCGCCACTCTTCAGTTTCGTTTCCTTTGCACCAGCGCGAGCCCGGAGACGAGAAGTGCCACATGAAGTCCCGGGTCCCAGGAGGGGGCCCGGGTGAAGACCAGCGGGGAGACTGCGAGGCCCCCATGCATATGGGGAGAGCTCCGCTTCTTCGTAGAGTGGGAGAGGAGCTCGAGTGCTCTGCTGGGCTCCCTTGGCAGATGGTGCGAGCCCGACTCCGGTGAGGTAAGAGGGGAGGGGG
Organism: Lissotriton vulgaris; assembly: GCF_964263255.1. NCBI lineage: Eukaryota > Metazoa > Chordata > Amphibia > Caudata > Salamandridae > Lissotriton > Lissotriton vulgaris. The sequence continues at coordinate 997,045,558 of NC_141685.1, read as the reverse complement.
CGGGAGGGGGCGGGAGGGGGCGGGAGGGGGGGGGCTGTGTGCCTGCATTTGTGTGCCTGCGTGTGCGTGTGCGTGTGTGTGTGTGTGTGTGTGCGCGCACGTGTGCCTGTGCGTGCAGTGGATGGGGCCTGCCTGTGTGCGCGCCGTGCTTGCATGCAAGCCCTGCGGTCTGCGCAAGCGCGCTCGCTCCCGCGGTGAAATCCGACACTGGGAAAGCTCGTGACACTTTGGTGTCCACTTTCCCAAATACGGATAGCATTAGTTGTCGAGCTGACAGCATTCATGCTTCGCATGAATGCTAACGTCAGCTCGACCTAATGACAGCATTCATGCTTCGCATGAATGCTAACGTCAGCTCGACCTAAAAAACGGCCCCAGGGCCCCAAAACCGGCCCCCAACCATGCGGCCCACCGGGGAAATGCTCGGTGCCCTCAACGGCCAGTCCGGGCCTGCATACACTATAAAGCCCAGGCGGCCCAGCCGCCCACGATACACATTTATTTTAATGTATTATATATCGATGGGTTTGTTGGGCAGATGCACAGCAAGTTTTTAAAGAGTTTCGAATGATTTTGTGTTAAGTTTTTAGGTGCCACACAAGTAACGTCAAGTGTCCCACGACGTTAGTATACGACATGTGGATAGTGAGATCAATGGATCACTGATCCCATCCTTGGGTGCACACTATTGTTCCTCTATGGTTCAAAGAGGTTTCACACTTTGTTCACTAGTTGTTATTCATATTTATTCGGCATAACAGTTCATGAATCAGTTTCCTCATAAGTACATAATGCTCATAAGTTAATCCATTCTTAACATATTGGCACTGTCCCTCATGTAAATCCAATGCATTTCGGGGCTATTATCTGCCCCTTCGTCAGGGAAAGGTACTGTAACAAAATCAGATGACATTAAATGAGTCTAAAATAATGACATCGGTGTGGTGTGTGGTTTTTTAAACTGGTGGGGGTAAACGCTACAGGAAGTGTGGGGGAAGGGTGGGTGCCAGATTACGAGGTCACCTTAAAAATTCCAAACCAGTGGGGAAAAAAGAGAATGCTCGTAGCGTTGCTTACGTGTGCCGGTATTCTAAAGGATCATGGTTCTGAAAGTAAAAGGGGTGAGATCGGTAAGCATACGTAATGTCTGATTAGTCCCGTTTAAAGATTTGTGCTTGCCGGTACACTAACCTGTTTAATGGAGCTTGGGGTTCAAAAGTATTCCACTCGCTACGCCGGTCAGGACGGAGGCGTCTACTGCCGCGTTTAGTCATTTTTAAACACTGCGGTCACGTGATTATAGGCAGTGAAGACAGACTCGCGGTCGCGGTCTAACTTTACTATGGGATGTTCAGCGAGTAAGGAAATAATGGAAAATGAGATAAAAAATAATCATGATAGGGATAGGGATAAGGAGTAATTGGGTGGGATTAGTCATGTTAGATGAAGTATACCTCGATGTTGGTCTGTGAATGCCAGGTGGGGTAAGGACAATATGGGCTCTATGTAATGTAAACATGGGGGCTAAATAAACAGTGATACATTTAAACAAATTACATTTAAAGTGAAAGAAATAAATTTGCAGTACAAATGATAAGCTCCTACAGGAAGCCTTTTAGTGCTCCAGTTGCAACACTTATAGGTAACAAGAGAGTTTGATTCTATCATTTAAGCCAAGTGGCTTCTGTGTAGATAGTCTTTGGATCCAGGTGTTTTCACGTTGGAGTAAATATTTAGTATTGTCTCTACCTTCGGTTTTGGCGATGGTTTCCAGTATAATGAACTTTAGTTGGGAGATGTTGTGTTTTTCTTCCTGAAAATGTGTGGCAATTGAAGATTTGCTATTTTTCAATCGAATGTTGGACTTATGTTCTGTCAATCTAGTCTTGATTTTTCGTTCCGTCTTGCCAACATAGAGTTTCCCACAGGGGCATTTCAGAGCATAGATTACATTGCTAGAGTCACATGTTGCGTTGACTTGGAGTTTAATTGTATTGCCCTTCATTGGATGGTTGATTACGTTTCCCTTTATAATACTGTTGCAGTTCCCGCAATTCAAACATGGTTTGGTACCTGTGTATTTTCCAGTCACTGTTGGTTTGTTTTGAACCCGTTCTCCTAAGTTTTGAGCTCTGGTGAACGCAAATAAGGGGGGTTCCAAGAAAATCTGGTTGAAGTCCGGTTCCAGGTTTAATAATGACCAGTGTTGGTATATGATCCGTTTGAATTTCGTACTAGCTGTGGAGTACTTGGAGACTACCACTATGCAGGTCTGTTGTTTTTCGGGACCTGATTGCAATAGTTTTTCTCTGTCTGTGTTCAGAATTTTATGTTTGGATTCCTCAATGATGTTAAGTGGGTATCCTCTGTCATGAAATTTGGTAGCAACTTGCTCAATTCTTTGTATGGATTTGATGGGATTTGATGTGATCCTTTTTGCTCTTGCCATTTGTGAAAATGGGAGGTATTTTTTTAGGTTCGGTTCGTGAAAACTCGTGTAGTGGAGCATGTTGTTTCTGTCAGTGGGCTTCACAAACAGGTCTGTCTCAAATCCCTGTTGGGTAATGGACACTTTAACATCAAGGAAATTTACGCTATTTTCCGAAAGTACGAAATTCAAACGGATCATATACCAACACTGGTCATTATTAAACCTGGAACCGGACTTCAACCAGATTTTCTTGGAACCCCCCTTATTTGCGTTCACCAGAGCTCAAAACTTAGGAGAACGGGTTCAATACAAACCGACAGTGACTGGAAAATACACAGGTACCAAACCATGTTTGAATTGCGAAACTGCAACAGTATTATAAAGGGAAACGTAATCAACCATCCAATGAAGGGCAATACAATTAAACTCCAAGTCAACGCAACATGTGACTCTAGCAATGTAATCTATGCTCTGAAATGCCCCTGTGGGAAACTCTATGTTGGCAAAACGGAACGAAAAATCAAGACTAGATTGACAGAACATAAGTCCAACATTCGATTGAAAAATAGCAAATCTTCAATTGCCACACATTTTCAGGAAGAAAAACACAACATCTCCCAACTAAAGTTCATTATACTGGAAACCATCGCCAAAACCGAAGGTAGAGACAATACTAAATATTTACTCCAACGTGAAAACACCTGGATCCAAAGACTATCTACACAGAAGCCACTTGGCTTAAATGATAGAATCGAACTCTCTTGTTACCTATAAGTGTTGCAACTGGAGCACTAAAAGGCTTCCTGTAGGGGCTTATCATTTGTACTGCAAATGTATTTCTTTCACTTTAAATGTAATTTGTTTAAATGTATCACTGTTTATTTAGCCCCCATGTTTACATTACATAGAGCCCATATTGTCCTTACCTCACCTGGCATTCACAGACCAACATCGAGGTATACTTCATCTAACATGACTAATCCCACCCAATTACTCCTTATCCCTATCCCTATCATGATTATTTTTTATCTCATTTTCCATTATTTCCTTACTCGCTGAACATCCCATAGTAAAGTTAGACCGCGACCGCAAGTCTGTCTTCACTGCCTATAATCACGTGACCGCAGTGTTTGAAAATGACTAAACGCGGCAGTAGACGCCTCCGTCCTGACCGGCGTAGCGAGTGGAATACTTTTGAACCCCAAGCTCCATTAAACAGGTTAGTGTACCGGCAAGCACAAATCTTTAAACGGGACTAATCAGACATTACGTATGCTTACCAATCTCACCCCTTTTACTTTCAGAACCATGATCCTTTAGAATACCAGCACACGTAAGCAACGCTACGAGCATTCTCTATTTTCCCCACTGGTTTGGAATTTTTAAGGTGACCTCGTAATCTGGCACCCACCCTTCCCCCACACTTCCTGTAGCGTTTACCCCCACCAGTTTAAAAAATCACACACCACACCGATGTCATTATTTTAGACTCATTTAATGTCATCTGATTTTGTTACAGTACCTTTCCCTGACGAAGGGGCAGATAATAGCCCCGAAATGCATTGGATTTAGATGAGGGACAGTGCCAATATGTTAAGAATGGATTAACTTACGAGCATTATGTACTTATGAGGAAACTGATTCATGAACTGTTATGCCGAATAAATATGAATAACAACTAGTGAACAAAGTGTGAAACCTCTTTGAACCATAGAGGAACAATAGTGTGCACCCAAGGATGGGATCAGTGATCCATTGATCTCACTATCCAAATGTATTATATATCACATACTGCCGGCCGGGGTTACGTTGTTAAAGTAGGCCCTGCCTGCAGCCTGCCCCTTGAAGTATCCTCAGTCACACTCACAGGCCACCCCAAATAAACACTGAGAATACTATTATTCCACACTCCTAATACAACGCAAAAAGGAAACACACCACTGCACAACTTATCACGATATTCGTTCATTGCCACTAAGCAACCCGAATTGGCACTATCAATCCATACACCAGCAGTCTTGCGTTATGTCCCTGTTAATTGTTAAGTGTACATGTCAGTCAGTATCGCAATGATTTTCAGCATGGGGAAAGGGGGCATCTGCCTTAGCACCACTTTCCAACGTCCTTTCTGGTGAACGTTCATTGTTGTGTCAGGAATGGCAGCTGTGATGTGGGGTTTATTTTTGATTATGAATATCAAGCGATGTGTACCTATGTTTTATTTTGAATTTTACTTCCACATAAAATAGTGCTTTTGCAAGACAAAAAATATAGATTCATAACGGTTTCATGTATGCCTGTTCACATTTGCTACTTTGCTCTACTGGGCACCAAATAGAGAAGCTTAGCAGCTTGAGCTTTCTGTAATGTTTGTGACTCTCACTTCTAAAAGTTTAACTTGTAATGTCATAATATTTGGAAATATAATTTAGTATTATTTGTCATCAAGACATCTTGAATTATCTGGATCACATAAGAAATTCAAAGTTGTTTCGAACGGTGCGCCAATGAAAAAATTACTTGCTCCTGTGAGACATTAGCTTGAGCACTGCTAAGTAAAAGTATTAAGTGGTTGAAAATCATATTATATATGGTACTATTCATACTAGGAATATTTGCGTTTTAATGCATGAAAGTTAGCCCAAGAGGGAGCGCGGTTACCTGCTTTGAACACAGTTCTGTAGAAAATTATGAAGTAGGAATAAAATGACCGTTCTCTTTCTGTGTAATATTTGTTAATTTAACTGAAATAACATTAGAGAAATATTTTTCTCCTAACTGTACCTATACAGGGTCGGAATGGGAAATAATATAGGGCCTGGTACCAAAATAAAAGTGGTCCCCCCATTAGTGAATCAGAAAGCTAAATAAAAACATTGGTCATGTTTCAAATTTGGGCTGTTTTCAATGGTGCACAGACAAAATATCGGCTCCAAAATATCGAATGGACAAAATATCGAGTTAAAAATATCGACAATAATAAAATATCGATAACAAAAATATCGTTGGTCAAAATATCGAATAAAATAATGATTAAAAAATATCGAGTACAAAAATATCGACTCAAAAAAATTGACAAGACAAAATATCTATAAATAGTCAAAGTAAAAAATTTTGATAATATGTAGAAAAAAGGTTAAAAAAAATAAAAAAATGTATTAATAGTAATATAAATTGTAGTTAATGTTTAGGAGCGGGATGTTGGGTTAGTAGGGGATAAGGGTGGGGAGTAATTTAATAATAATTAATTAATTAATATATGTTTGTAAATATTTTTAATTAATAATTAATCGGTAATTAATTATTATTAATTAGTTAATTAATTAATATAATTTTGTACATATTTTTAATTAGTAATTAATTGGTAATTAAATAATATTAATTAGTTAATTACATTAATTAGAGTAATTTATTTATATATATAATTTTTAGTTATTGTTAATTAATTAATTGGAAAAAAATAATATTAATTATTAAATTAAATTAATTACAGCTAATGTGCTAATATATTTACTTTATTGTTATTGTTAATTAATAATTAATTGGTAATTAAATAATATTAATTAATTTTGGGTAAAGGAGTATTTTTTGGGTTCAGGGTCAGTTTTCAGTTTTTGGGTAAAGGGGTATTTTTAGGGTTCAGGGTCAGTTTTCAGTTTTTGGGTAAAGGGGTATTTTTAGGGTTCAGGGTCAGTTTCAGTTTTTGGGTAAAGGGGTATTTTTAGGGTTCAGGGTCAGTTTTCAGTTTTTGGGTAAAGGGGTATTTTTAAGGTTCAGGGTCAGTTTTCAGTTTTTGGGTAAAGGGGTATTTTTAGGGTTCAGGGTCAGTTTTCAGTTTTTGGGTAAAGGGGTATTTTTAGTGTTCAGGGTCAGTTTTGGGTTTTTGGGTAAAGGGGTATTTTTAGGGTTCAGGGTCAGTTTTCAGTTCTTGGGTAAAGGGGTATTTTTTGGGTTCAGGGTCAGTTTTCAGTTTTTGGGTAAAGGGGTATTTTTAGTGTTCAGGGTCAGTTTTGGGTTTTTGGGTAAAGGGGTATTTTTAGGGTTCAGGGTCAGTTTACAGTTTTTGGGTAAAGGGGTATTTTTTGGGTTCAGGGTCAGTTTTCCCTACTGTTTTATAGTATGTTACTATATATATATATGTTTTAACAAATAAGATTGTAAAACATTATTTTTATTATTTTCATTTATTATTTAATTATTATAAGTTAATTTAAGTATTTTTAAGTATATTTTAGTAATTAAATTTGAATATTAATGTAATTTAACACTGTTTTTAATAAAGTCGATATTTTTTACAACTATATAATTGTAAACGATATTTTGTACTCGATATTTTTGTACTTACCTGTTTGTAGATACAAACTCGATATTTTGACTGTCGATATTTTGTCCACGATATTTTTGCAAGTCGATATTTTGTCCCTCGATATTATTTCAGTGATCCGTTTTCAACTTGTAAAGCCACACTGTATAAGGGTTTTGCATGGTATGGAAGGCGTCATAGATTTGAGCATGATGCAGGCATTGTTTGTTTTAATATCTGGGAAATCAACAATAAAGACCGGTCCATGATTCTGAAAAAGGCCAGGTGGCCCGGGCCCATACGTTTCAGATCAGTTTTAGACTCACTGTCTGATGGTTCTTCATAGTAGCATGAAAGTGTATGAGTGACATTTCAAACAGTATGAATAACACTTCGTGGCGAGCAAAATCAATCAATGAAGACGAAAGAAACATAATATTCAGATCAGTTATTACATCTGAATCTGACTTAGCAGTGCCAGTTGAGGATGTGGGTGGAGCCAATAAAGTAAGTGGGTGGAGCCAGTGGAGGAAGTTGGTGTGGCCCGTGAAAAGTAAGTGTGGCATCCGACAAACATTTGAGCACCTGGACTTCATATTTTACAAACTAAGCACTGGTGGAGAGAGAGTAGAGAGAGAGAGAGAGAAGCGAGAGAGAGTGGAGAGAGAGAGAGTGGAGAGAGAGAGAGAGTGGAGAGAGAGTGGAGAGAGAGAGTGGAGAGAGAAAGAGAGTGGAGAGAGAGAGTAGAGAGAGAGTAGAGAGAGAGAAGGGAGAGAGTTGAGAGAGAGTGGAGGGAGACCGTGGAGGGAGACAGTGGAGAGAGAGTGGAGAGAGAGAGAGAGTGAGAGAGTGGAGAGAAAGTAGAGAGAGAGAAAGTGGAGAGAGAAACAGTGGAGAGAGAGACAGTGTTGAGACAGTGGAGAGAGAGTGGAGAGAGAGACAGTGGAGATAGAGTGGACAGAGTTGAGAGAGAGAATGGAGAGAGAGTAGAGACTGACTGACTCAGAGACTGAATACTGACTGACCGAGAGATTGACTGGCTGAGAAACTGACTGAAAGAGAGAGAGAGAGAGACTGGCTGACAGAGAGAGTGACTGATTGAGAGAGAGAGACTGACTGACTGACAGAGACTGACTGACCGAGGTAGCGAGATACTGACTGACAGAGAGAGAGAGAGAGACTGACTGACAGAGAGAGAGACTGAGAGAGAGAGGCAGAGACTGACTGACTAAGAGAGATAGACTGATTGACTGCGAGAGAGACTGACTGACTGAGACTGACTGAGAGAGAGACTGACAGAGAGAGAGAGAGAGAGAGAGAGACTGAGGTAGAGAGAGTATGACTGACAGAGAGAGACTGACTGACTGGGAGAGAGAGAGACTGACTGGGAGAGAGAGACTAAGAGAGAGAGATTGAGAGAATGACTGGCTGAGAGACTGGCTGAGAGAGAGAATGACAGAGAGAGAGACTGACTCTGAGGGAGACTGACTGACAGAGACCGACAGAGAGAGAGAGAGACTGAGAGACTGACAGAGAAAGAGAGACTGACCAACAGAGAGAGACTGACTGACAGGGAGAGACAGACTGAGAGAGAGATACTCACAGAGAGAGACTGACTGACAGAGAGAGAGACTGACTGACAGAGAGAGATACTGACAGAGAGAGCCACTGACTGAGAGAGAGAGAGACTGACTGAGAGAGATTGGCTGACTGCGAGAGAGAGAGAATGACTGACTGAGGGAGGATGACACAGGGAGAGATAGACTGCCTGGAAGACTGCCTGACTGAGAGAGAGAGACTGAGAGAGAGGCTGAGAGAGAGACTGACAGAGGGACTGACAGGGAGAGAGACTGACTGGCAGAGAGAGACTGAGAGAGAGACGGGCAGAGAGAGGGACTGACAGAGAGAGAATGACTGACTAAGAGAGAGAGACTGACTGACTGAGAGAGAATGATTGAGAGAGACACTGGCTGAGAGAGAGACTGACTGAGAGAGACTGACAGTGAGAGACTGACAGAGAGAGAGAGAGAGAGAGAGAGAGACTGGGACTCTGACAGAGAGAGAGAGAGAGAGAGAGAGACTGGGACTCTGACAGAGATAGAGACTGACAGAGAGAGAGAGAGAGAGAGACTGACAGAGAGAGACTGACTGACAGAGAGAGGGAGACTGACTGACGGAGAGAGGCTGACTGAGAGAGGGAGACTGGCTGACTGAGAGAGAGAGACTGACTGACTGAGAGAAACTGACAGAGAGAGTCTGTGAGAGACTGACTGACAGAAAGGGAGAGACTGACTGACAGAAATAGATACTGACTGAGAGAGAGAGACTAACTGACTTAGAGAGACTGACAGAAAGAGAGAGATAGAGAGACTGACAGAGATAGAGACTGACAGAGAGAGAGAGAGAGAGAGAGACTGACTGACAGAGAGAGGGAGACTGACTGACGGAGAGAGGCTGACTGAGAGAGAGAGACTGGCTGACTGAGAGAGAGAGAGACTGACTGACTGAGTGAAACTGACAGAGAGAGTCTGTGAGAGACTGACTGACAGAAAGGGAGAGACTGACTGACAGAAAGAGAGACTGACTGAGAGAGAGAGACTAACTGGCTTAGAGAGACTGACAGAAAGAGAGAGATAGAGAGACTGACAGAGAGAGCGACTGAGAGAGAGATTGACAGACAAAGGGACTGACAGGGAGAGAGACTGACTGAGAGAGTGAGACTGAGAGAGAGAGACTGACAAAGAGAGGGACTGACTGAGAGAGACTGCCAGAGAGAGACCGACTGACTGAACAGACTGACAGAGAGAGAGAGACTGACTGACTGACAGATTGACTGACTAAGAGAGACTGACTGACTAAGAGAGACTGAATGACAGAGAGAGATAGACTGACTGACTGAGAGAGAGAGAGACTGTCTGACTGAGAGAGACTGACTGACTGACAGACTGACAGAGAGAGAGAGACCAACTGATTGACAGAGAGAAAGACTGACAGACTGACTGACTGAGAGAGACTGACTGACAGAGAGACTGAATGACAGAGAGAGAGAGACTGACTGAGAGAGAGAGAGACTGACTGACTGAGAGAGAGAGAGAGAGAGAGAGAGAGAGAGAGAGAGAGAGAGAGAGAGACTGATGGAAGTGTGTATGAAAATAGATATGTCCCCGAGCACAATTCCACAGGTAACAGTATATTGTAAAGAAACAAAGAAGAAAAACCAAATCCAAATATTCGCTTTTCAAATTCTTTAGCAGTCTTTTTTCTTTTCTTTTTTTTTTTTCTCTTTTTCTTCAAGTGATTAGAAGTTCATCATTCCATATTTCATAGGTACTACAATACACAACAAGCGTAGCCAAAAAACAAAGCTACATGAAGAGGATGGGAGTACTCTCCCGATATAATAATAATTTATCTCTTCTGTGAAATCCTTGACTTATGGAGCCCTTGAGTATTCTTAATACCTTATGAAGATTGACATTATACTGGAATGATATTGAGATATTTGTGACAGAATTGTTCCTATTGCCCTGAAGAAGTCATTGGGAGACTGTTCCTGTGACGAAACACGTATTGGCTTTGTTTTTTGGCGCATTTTTGCGTATGAAGCTATGCAATGCCTCTTAAGATTGCTATTGTCTACTAATAAAAATGTATTATCAAAATGTGCTCTTTGTAGTTAAATCTGCTTTTGAAATACTGCATTGTCTCATTGTCTAATGTTTTAAATCGGAAACGAGAAGGAGCAGTGGATGCACTTTTGTCAAAACTGAACGATGAGTGGGCCCGATGTTGTATATCATGACAGGAGTCTGCATCAGGAAACCCACCTAACATTGAGCAAACTTCCTCGGTCTACTGATGGCAGGGACCCTGTAACGAATGGACCACCACCTATGATAGCCTGCGGGCAGACTAAGCCCAACCTTTACCTCCACCATTCAGTGTAACTTCTAACGGCTGTACTGGTGACAGTGGCATAACAATAGCCCTGCATCCCCTGCAGTATGGAGGGTCGCTGGCCTGAGAGCTCTAGACTGGCACGGAGGATGGATGGGGGCCCCCTCCATGTAGTTTGCAGGGGGGCCCCCTCAAGTTACGTTACGTTTACGCCACTGCACCAAATCCTCGACTTGCACACAATATAAAGAAAATGCATGGAATGGAAAGTTACGGTGGTCCTCATGCTTGAGACTGAAAGGGATGTTTGGCAGGTCATCCCTGTGATGGAGGGAACACTACAAAGTGGAATCATACCTTCTTGTGCTGTACATGCGAGTGCAGCAAGGAGTCCTTGGAGGGGTGTCATATCCTTTATCATGACAAGTGTGATGCAAAATGGCACAAAATGTTTATTTGGGAACTGCTTTCAAGATGACTGAAAGTAATGCATAGCAGTGCTTTTTGTTACTTTGTGCTCCTTTGAATTACTTTACGCAACTTTGCATTACTTTGCATGAAGTTGTTGTTCCCTGGGTGGTACATGGACATCAGAGGCGCAACTAGAGAAACATTTGGGGGGGGCTATTTCTTACAGCAATAGGCAGAGTGGAGATACAGGGGCTCTAATTAGGGGTGAAAACACAACAAAGCTTTGTTAATAAGTAAATGGGGCAGATTTACAAGCCCCTTGTGCCGCTTTACGTCGCCGTTGCGTCCCTTTTGAGACGCAGCCGAGGCGCAAAAGATTCACCATGGTGCGGGGCATTTACAACGATGCGTTAAGTTGTAAAGCCCTGCGCCAGAAGAGTCGTACCATTGCAGGGGGAGGTGTTCCGGCGCAGGAACGCCTCCCAAAAGTGGCTGAGTGAAATCTACAAGATTTCACTCAGTCACTTTTGGGCCCATACTGCGTCAAAACCCTGCGCCTGCTTGAAGCAGGCGTGAGGATTGATGCAGCATTGTACACATAGGGCCCCCCTGATCATTGCTGGAGCTGCATCGTGCTTGCGGAGCAACTCCAGCAATGCGCCGCTTTTACGGCACATATACGTGACGCATCTGTTCCGTTTTTGCCCCATGGTGCGCCGCATTGTAAATGCGGCGCATCAAGGGTGGCGGAGCTGCGGCGCACAATTACTGGCGCATCCTTGCCGATATGCAGGGATGCGCCAGTAATTGTAAACCTGCCCCTTGGTCTTTTAAAGACCTGTCAAGTAAACGGGTGGGGCTGCAATATGACGGTCACCAGCCTGGGAAGCTGTCTCAGCCAGGGCTGACACACGACAGGGGGGGCTGAAGCCCTTTGAGCCCAATGGGCGTTGCGCCTGATGGACAGTCTCACCCACGGTTTTTGACGAAAAGCCCTATCTACTAACAATGTTAGGATGGGCCCCAAAAAAAAGTCGCCTCTTTTAGGCAGGTGTTACTAGGGAGAAATGTTTTTATTTTTGCAAACGTTTGCGAGGTCACAAATGGAGAACCCCTGACCTTCAAAATATGGGTTTTGGGGGGACTAAAGTCTCGCTTATCTACGCAATGGAAGTGATCAGCTTGCCCAATGTGAAAAGTTGTGGACCCCGGTCTCCTGACCCAATCGCATGTAAAGAGACAATCCTCAGTGACGCGTCTGCTCCCCTCCAAACAGCTGCTTCTCACATCCGGCGCGGTCCTTCCCCCTAACCAGGACAACATATAATGATATTGACTTATTACAGATGAAACACCAGTACTAGCTGACATGTGACTGCATATGGCCTGCGGGTCGATATATATGCCGTTCTATCACTAGTGCAAGGGCGGCCTTAGGCATGTGCAAGCTGTGCACCTGCACAGGGCCAGCAAACCCCAGGGGCCACCACGCCAATATATATCCTCAATATAATAATCCTCTGAGGATGGATACATATTTGCGTGGCAGCCCCTGGCAGGGATTTGGCGGCCTCCGGCTCTGTTCCACTTCCAAACACCCTGACCAGCCCCCCCCCCCCTCTTCACTGGCCACCGCGCTCCGCCCTGCCCAGACCCCCTCTTCCGGGGCTCCCTACCTACGCTCCCTGCCCAGGGCCACCATGAGCCTAGAGCCGCCCCTGACTAGTGATCATCTCCCTGACAAAGTAACCATGTGAGGAAGCCTAGAAGATGTGTATGAATATGTTCTCAAAACGTGCCTGCATTAATGCCTGATAAAATGTTATTTCTTTGTATGCTCCTTTCTGCATATGCCATCTTTAAATGAAGTTGTCTAATAGAAAGAATATAGGCAAACAATGTAGACTTAAATATTCTAGACAGCATTATTATGTGATAAGTGTCTGCCGCCCAAGTTGTGCCAGCAGAGCCCTAGGCAAGGGTGCTTTAAAAGAGTGAAGGGCAACTATCTCAATGATAATGCACTCTAGAAGCTCATGTTGTAGGGAATGGTCTCTGGGAGATGCAAGTGTTAATAAAACAGTATTTGGCTAAAAATATATACACTGTGTGTGTGTCGAAAGCCCTTTTTGAGTATTCATGAAAACATCGTTAATTACAAAAATATCCTTTTAGTTTGTGAAATGTACGTGATGGTGTTATGTTCTGACTTCCGAGGAAGGTATGCCAGTGCCCCACGCTGCAAACAAAATCTGCAGGCGTATCCCAGCTGGCTCGTCTTTATATACAATGGTGCTAAAGTTCTGGGCTTGCAGAGGAAACAACGCATTCTTGGAGCCCATCTGCTCCTGGGTCTCAGACCAACTGGGGCGCCCTATGCATCCTGCAGAGAGAGTGAGTGACCCTTCACCTCTCATTTCTGGTCCCCCGGCAAAGTGTGTGGTCTATAACAGACATCAGTCAGTAGGTGAATGTAAATATAGAGTGGAATTGGGGTTTTGAACCCTGTCAGCTACTTGCTTCTCTTTGATCTAGCTATGTAAACATATTTGAACAAATTGACATGTGTCATGTCAGGAGAGATTTTCAAGGAGTCGTGGGGAGTCAGAAATTGCACACAAATCAACTGAAGAGCAAAATTATTTTTTGTCATACAGAATTATATTTGAGAAGGTCAAACAAATCGTTCTCAGAAACAAAACATATTGATCAAGTCGATTCATTCATCATTACATTAGATCAGTATCTAAACATTAAAGCTGCCACAAAGTACAAAGTATATATATATAAGATGTTTGATTTTGTACAGACACTAAAGTTGCCCTCAGAAACAAAACATATTTTTCATGTTGATTCATAAATCATGAAATGATATCAATATACAAACATTAAAGTTGCCACTAAGTTTAAGAGCCTTGATATTGTACAGCCACTGAAGTTGCCGAGTCGACACGTGTTTCTTCAGGGCATAAGAAATTCAAAGGAAGTGTCATCAGTTGAACAGTCGCTTACAAAAACGAATATCTACTTCTCTCAGGTTTTGGCAGGCAATGTGATTTGTACCCACAAAATAGCATCTGACTTCACTGGTATCACTAAAAACAGGGGTAGGTTTGATGTGGACGCTTTTGTAGCATTGTGACATAGCTTGGAGATACTGGGATTGTGTTGCTTTGGACGAATGATTTACCTCACCTAAGGCTGGACCCTTACTGTAACTCCACGTTGGATGAATGCGGGTTTTCAGTAACTAGGGGTTTTTAGTGTGTGGCTCCACGTCTCATTCTGATGAGACTTTGAATTAGAAGTGATTGACCTTTACCAGGAGCTCTTGATTTATGAACCAGTGACATTGAATGATGCCTTGCAGGTTTGTATCACATCGCCTGACAAAACCTGAGAGAAGTAGATATTTGTTTTTGTAAATGACTGTTCAACTGATTACACTTCCCTTGAATTCATTTTGCCCTGAAGAAGCGGACACAAGTCTGCGAAACACGTGTCAGCAACTTCAGTGTCTGTACAATATCATGGCTCTTATATATACTTTGTGGCAACTTTAATGTTTGTATATTGATAGAATTTCCTGATGTATGAATCAACATATTTGTTTTACCTTTTCAAATACAACTCTGTATGACAAAAACTAATTTCGCTCTACTGTTGATTTGTGTGTGATTTCTGACTCCCACGACTCCTTGTTCTCCGGTTAACATTTGTGTCAGAAGGATGACTGAGATAGTGGGTGAGCGCACAGGACTTTGAACTTGGATCATACACTGTACTTAAAATAAGAGATTTTCACCAGGGTTACATTTCGTGCAGCATACATTTTCAGTTTGTCCAGTTTGGAATTTGAATCGGATGATTAGGAGCCACATATTTACATTCTCAACATATTTCAGATCCTTGACTGAAATTGTGATCTGCATCGAATCATAAGGAGTTTCACATTTGTATAAGTAGTGGATATTTTATGACCATAAATATGCTAATTGTGTTTTTAACCCGTCAGAATGGTGTATCAGACAAATGTAAGTCCACTCACAAAGTTTCCAGGAGTTGCCCTAAATGGATTGATATCTCTATAAGTAAAAACACATGTTCGAACTACCACTTGGGCACGAAGTGAGAAATTATGAGAACTAGTGGTTTTCTACACAGTGGGAATGAGGTAACTATTGTTACACTTCTGCATATTTATACAACCTATCATGTGTACCCTGTGCCTTCTCACGAAAACAAGCTCTAAGCACTCATACTACAGAGGAGGATTGGTTTACTGAGAAACTGAGGAGATGCTTGATAGGCTACCCACTCGAAGATGCAGTTGGAGATGAGACTGTGCTGAAAGGCCCTGTAACTCCGAAGGTTGGTATACCATGTGTAGCACCTGGAACTCCGAAGAGGGTCACACAAGTGTAGCAAATCTTTAGCCCCTAAGTTTGAGCCTACTTAAAATAAAAAGTTATTTCTTGCTTTCATATAGTGCTTCATACACTCCTACCGTTTCTAAGCCCTACAAGGTGCTACTATTCATTTAGTAGTATTGCTCGGTTTAATAGCACTCCTGCTTGGAAAGATGGGACAGTGAGTTATCCGAGATTCAAACATGTGACCTGCAGCTCAGTACACGTCATGAGCTGGTTTTTTTTTATTCAAAGAGTCATCCTGCAAGTTGTTTAGAATGAATTGTGTCTGTCTAATGTTAGAAAGTGAAAAATGATACTTTGCTCACATTCCTCCATCTTGTACACAGAAGTGACGTCATTGCGTCAGATATGTTTACATTCTTTATCCACTTCCTGTGTCTCCTTGTGCGTCAGATTCTTGAGATGGTTGATACACACTTGAAGTTTCATTTCTAGTAATCCAGGCATTTTCTTCATGTGTTTATCTAGTAGGATATCTGGTGCCAGGCTAGTGTAACTGAGAAGGGCGACAGAGGGTCAGTGGGCATGGGAGGCAAACCGAAGCATCTGGATATCCTTGCTGCAGATGCTTGCGCTCAGATTTCCTTTCTGAGCCAAGAAACCCCCTAAGGTGAACTGACACCTTACAATAAAATCCACCCCCCTAGGATAGATCGTTCTGAACCACCCCTCCGACTCGATTCCACCTGATCTACAGCTATACACAATGTTGTAGCCTTTGTAACTCACCCCCTTCACCTCAGGCTCAAACACTTCCCGAGATTCCTCAGAAGGCTGAAGACCCACCTCTCCTCCGTGGATCCAGCAACACTCCAAAGAAGAGTCGGGCCTATCCTCGGTCTTCTACTTGCATCTCGGTGTTGGGCAAAATGAGACAATCTACCTTCTGCTCTATTGTGGTGAACACTGGTTGGTTCCTCAAACCTTCCCATACACCTAGATTCTTTCATACTGTGATGATCAGATTTTTTAGATCCTCCTTCTCGATATGGGCATCTGCCAGAGAGCTTTTTCCAATACTCATTTTCTCATCAACATCTTCTCCTCCACAACTTTTCACCCTATTCTGAGCAGATGTGGCAGAGCGTTCACCCCTGTGTACAAGCTGCTTTTGCAATGCATTTCCGGTCAACAGCCTTGAGTAGACTTGAAAGTGCTTTCTCTGCCCCATCTCCTCTGAGCCTAGTGGCTGTGGGACACCTTTCTTTGGTTCCCGTTCTCTGAGCATTTGCGAGAGAGCTTTCTCTGACACCAATCGCTGAAGCAGTTGTGAGACAGCTACTTCTGGCCTCAGTCCTTGAAGAGGTTGTGAAAGAGATTTCTATGGCCCTAGAGTTCTAAGACACTGGTTCTTAACCTATGGTCTGCAAAGCCTACTCAGGGGGTCCACGGCTGCTTAGAAAACGAAATAATATTAAAAGATTAATAAAGTCTACATAATATAAGAAGGAAAAATTTAAAAACTAACATTTAAAAATATTCTGTAAATGTGAAGGAATATCAAATTGGAGGCTAAAATCTAAGTTAGTATCCTCAGAGTGATTTAAGGGAGCAGTGCAGCTGCATCAAACAGAATATAGTACGGAAGATGAGTGTCCTCAAGTGGATTTAGAAACCCTCCAACCGGCATCAAAATTACAATTTTTATTTTTTTATATTTGTTTGTGAATATTTAATATGTGTATTTGTTTGATGAATGCTTGTTTCTGCATTTTTTGTGTATTTTTTTGCAGTCCAAATCATCAAAAAGGATTAGACCGGCTCCCTTGCTTCCGGTAATGACTCATTGGGGGTTCCTGGATTTCATAAATGATTATGGGGGGTCCCTAGGTTCCAGTAAAGATTAAGTGAGGGACCACAGAAGTCAAAAGGTTAAGAACCGCTGTACTAAGAGGTTGTGAGGGAGCTTTCACTGGTCCATCTGATATGTGCGGTTGTGAGGGAATGTTCAGGGTCTCAACCTGCACCCACTTTGGCTTCAGACTTGGTACTGCATTGAACCAGAAGAAACCTTTCCAGTAATATCACTGGATCAGGACCAGTCTCCAAGACGCCTGCACTGCTATCTTTGTGGGAGACCCGGAGGTCATGCTTCTTGTTGACTTACTGCCTGCACTTTGCTGACTACATTGCCAGGAAATAATATGTTATTCCCTCCTCAGCAGTGCCGGCCTTAGGGCGGTGCAACTGGTGCAGCCACGTTGGGCTATGCCATGGGGAGGAGGCGCTGACCTCGGGGGGGGGGGGGCTGTGCTTTGCAATAACTTATAATTTAAAAACACATGCAGCAGAGTTCCTTGTGCGTTCAGTTTTCAGGAAGCAACAAAAATGTCAAAATAACTCTTGTGATGAATGTTCCTGCTAAAAAGAGAGATCAGAGTTTTGTCTACTGGCAGTTTTGACTCGCCATAAAGGAGTGCAGAGGGTTAATATGCTTGCTGCAAAGAACATGTATGTGCAGATCACTGGTCTGTATATTGTGTGTATAGTTGAGTGGCCCTTTTGCTACAGCAGTTCATAAGGGATGTACCATGTTACAACGCATACCATTACAACTACCTACCGTTACAACGCGACCATTACAACGCATACCATTACAACGCATAGCGCTTTGAGGTGCTGGATAGTGGTAAGTATAATTTACTATTCTAACTCCAGTCCCCGTGGACCCTAGGGAAGGTGTTGGATAGTAAATTATACTTATTCCCTATCCTAGAGCGCCCCCCAGCGCAATGCGTTGTAATGGTATGCGTTGTAAAAGTCGCGTTGTAACAGTAGTGCGTTGTAAGAAATGCGTTGTAACAGGTGTATACCGTTCATAAGATACAACCTTAAAATAGAACAGTGAATGTTACAAACTGTCCTCAAAGAGCTGCATGCAAACTGCATAAAATAGATCAGGTCGTCCCCCCCCCCCCCATTCTTTTATTATCTATTCCTAATGCTGCTGAAACATGTTTGTTTGGGTTGATGTACATTCTTAACAGTTAAGCCTGCCTTTGCCAGTGCTTTAAAACAAATGAAATGTATGTGAGAGAGGCGCTATGGAGAGATGAGGGGCACTTTTGCCCGGGGGTCGATGGGACGTGGACATGGGGGGGGGGGGGCTCCAAAAAGGAATGTCGCACCTGGAGCCAACAGCTCTAAAGTCGGCCCTGCTCTTTGGTGTTGGTACGGGGGGGGGGGGGTTGTTATGGGCTGACTCTAGATTCATTTCAAAAGAAAAAGTTTAAATGTAGGCTTATCCTTAAAAGTTGCCTTGCTAAAGTATCAGGCCTGGCATCATCGGGCGTCTGCCTCGACGTGCGTGCAGTGTTTGTCATTTGTCATTAAACAAATATTGAAACTCGCAGCCATATGAAATGTTTGGAAACTGGGACGCCGATACTGCATGGATGATTCTTATCAGGGTTCCATTTTGTCTTAACCTACTCTTGCCCTTAGAGTGAGTCCTTCTTAACAACAATTTAAAGTAATTCAATATAATAACCTAAACACATCACGCTGCAGCAGGCCCTAGCTGTCCAAACAGGCAATTATGTTCTAAACATGAGGTTCTGTTTGGATACATCACAAATCCACCACCACCCCTCCCCCACCCGCTGCCGAGAAACCGAGTTCTCAAATATTACTGGCGCCCTGGGTTGACAACCCCTTAATAAGAAACTCTGCATGGCAGGCCAAACTAGGAATCATGCTATTCATAAACCAGTGGGTTGGTGTGTGGGGAACGCCTTCAAAATTCCTCACGTTTTGTTGCCCTGACACAGACAGTGTTTTTCAAACTTCACCTGGCTGTGTTGAGTCTGTTCCCACCGCTAGGAGCATTTATGCACTTTCCTCCCACTACCAAAGGTTTTCAATGGAGTTTGAAAAGGCTACCTTTAAGACGAGCATTGGCAAAGCCAATAGGTCTCGCCCACGCAAGAGTTATTGGCTTTGCCAATGTGTTTTAGCCACGTTGCAAACCCGCGTGGATACTGTTCATCGTGGCTTAAAGTTAGTGGCATAAAGGAGAGTGTTGTGGAGTAGAGTGTAGTGCAGTAGAGTGGCCTAGAGTTTTGGACAGTGGCGTAGAGTAGCATAGAGTAGAGTTGATTGTGGTGGAGGGAATTGAAATGGAGTGGCGTAGAATGTTGTGGAGTGTCTTGGATAGAGTGGAGTGTCGTAGAGTTGAGTGGCGTAGAGTGTAATAGAATGGGGAAGTGTGTCATGGAGTGAAGTGACACAGAGCGCCAAGACGCTTCAGCATTCAAGTGCTTTATAAACTCTTACTTACTTACTAATGAAGTGGCGTAGAGCAGAGTGCAATGGCATAGAGTGGAGTAGAGGGAGTAGTGTAGAGTAGAGTGGCATAGAGTAGAATAGCATAGAGCGGAGTAGATTGTCATAGAGTGGAGTGGCATAGAGTGGACTAGAGGAGTAGAGTGGCATGGAGTGGAGTGGTGTAAAGGGAGTTGCATTGGGCATCTTAGAGTGGAGTATAGTGTACTAGACCGGCATATAGTGGAGTAGAGTGTTGTAGCGTGCAGGGGCATAGAGTGAAGTAATGTGGCATAGAGTGGAGTACAGTGTCAGAGTGGAGTGGGGTGGAGTAGAGTGGGGAGGCATATCATAGTGTGGCCTAGAGTGAAGTGGCATAAAGAGGAGTGGCGTGAAGTGGAAGGACCTAGAATGGAGGGGCAGAGAGTTCAGGGGCATAGAGTGGAGTGGAGTAGAGTGTAATGAAGTAGCCTAGAGTGTCAGAGTGGAGAGTCATAGAGCGGAATAGAGTGGCCTAGAGTAAAGTGATGTAGAGTTTAGTGGCATTGAGTGTTGCAGAGTGGAGTATAGTGGCGTAGAGAGCAGTGGCACAAACTGCATTGGTTTTGAGTAAAGTGGTGTAGAGTGTATTTGTGTAGAGTCCATTGGCACAGGGTGCAGTGGCGTAGAGTGGTGCAGAGTAGAGTTATGTAGAGTCAAGTGACACAGCACAAATAGCAGTGGCATAGAGTGAAGTGGCATACTGTGGAGTGGCTTGGCGTAGAGTGGAGTGGTGCAGGACAGAGTGCAGTGGGGTAAAGTGGCATAGAGTTGAGTACAGTGGCATAGAGTGAAGTGGTGTAGACTGCAGTGGCGTAGAGTGGAGTGATGCAGGGTAGAGTGCATTGGCGTAGAGTGGCTAGGCATAGAGTGGCTTAGAGTAGAGTGGCTTAGGGTAGAGTACAGTGGTGTAATATGAAGTGCTGCAGAGTAGAGGGGTGTAGAGTTCAGTGGCAGAGAGGGCAGTGTTACAGAGTAGAGTGTCATAGAGTGCAGTGGTGTAGAGTGATGCAGGAGTACATGGGCGTAAAGTTTAGTAGCATAGAGTGCTGTGAAGTAGAGTACAGTGGTGCATAGTAGAATAGAGTGGCATAGAGTGCAGTGACTTAGAGTGCAAAGGTGTAGAGCAACGTGGTGTAGAGTGGAGTAGAGTGTTGCAGAGTAGAGTATAGAGGTGTAGAGTGCAGTGGTGCAGAGTAGATTTAAATGTTGTGGAGTGCACTGGTTTCATGTAAAGTGGTGTAGAGCCTATTGGCATAGAGTACAGTGGCATAGAATGCAGTTGTTTAGAGCAGAATGATGTAGAGTAAAATGGTATAGAGTAGAGAGGCACAGAGTAGATTGCAGTGGTGTAAGTGGAGTGGTATAGAGTGGAGTAGGGTGGCATAGAGTGCAGTGGTGTAAAGTAGATTGTTTCAGAGAAGAGTGAAGTTGCGTAGAGTGGAGTAGTGCAGGGTAGAGTGCAGTGGTCAGCTGCGGTCCGTACAGGTAACAGCAGTGGGGCCTGGTAAGGGAATTAATTTTCCCTCGCATCGTCCCTCGAAAATCCCCCCTCACCCAGCCCCACCGCCCCACTGCTGTTACCTGCACGGACCAAGGCTGGCAGTGGTGTAGAGTAGAGTGGCATAGAGTGGCATAGAGTGCAGTGTGGTTGGATGCAATGACACAGAGTAGATCAGAGTGGCTTAGGGTGGATTGGCCTAGAGTGCAGTGGCATAGAGTGGAGTGATGCAAGCTAGAGTGTTGTGGAGTGTAGTGGCGTACAGTGCATTAGCATAGAGCATAGTAGAGTGGCATAAAATAGAGTGGGCCATCTAGAGAACAGTGGCATAGACTGCATGGTACAGAGTAGAGTGGCGGAGATGCAGAGTAGAGTGTTGTAGAGTGGTGCAGAGTGCAGTGGCATAGAGTGTTGTAGAGTATAGTGGCATAGAGTATAGTGGTGCGGAATAGAACAGAGTGGTGTAGAGTGCAGTGATGTAGAGTGCAATGGTGTAGATTATAGTGGCATGACATGTAGTGGCATAGAGTGTTGTAGAGTAGAGTATAATGGAGTAGATTGGAGTAGTGTGCAGTGGCGTAGAGTGCATTGCTTTTGAGTACAGTGGTGTAGAGTGCATTGGCGTAGACTGGAGTGGCGTAGCGCACAGTAGTTAGAGTACAGTAGCGTAGAGTACAGTTGTGTAGAATAGAGTGGCGTAGAGTAGGATGATGCACTGTAGAGTGCAGTGGCGTAGAGTGGGTGGTGCAGAGTGGAGTAAGGTGTGTAGAGTGAAGTGGCATAGAGTAGATTGTTTCAGAGTAGAGTGAAGTGGCGTATAGAGGAGAGGTGCAGGGTAGAGTGCAGTGACGTAGAGCGGAATAGAGTGCAGTGGTATAGAGTAGATTAGAGTGGCGCAGAGTGGATTGACATAGAGTGGAGTGGTACAGAGTGAAGTGCATTGTGTAGAGTGCAGTGTTAAAATATTTGTTTCCACCATACTTCAGAATTACAAAAAAAATGTGCTTTCCTAATTCAGATATATTCTGAAAAATCTACACTGCTCATTTACAGACATTTACATGTTCTGTGCTGAAAAAAAAATAACATTGTACAGTCTTCCTCCAGCACGCCCTCACTACCCAGCATGGTTGTCACATGAGTCCTCTAACTTAGAAGTCAGAGAAAGAAAAGTAAACACCAAGAACCCTCAAAAGAAAGATCCTGACATTTGACCTCTGTCTCTAAATGCACAGCAATGTGACAAGATAAGAAACATATTTAAAGGCCTGCTTACAGAAAGGAGTACTGATGGACGAATAAAAGGGGCCCTTGACTATGCCTCATGGAAGGGACAGACTCAAGCTGGACAGCCTAAAACAAATAAAACCAGCAAACAGAAAGCAAGCAGATGTATGTTACATACCACAAAGTCAATGGTAAGCAATGGGCAGAATGCATTGCCAAGGTAGGTTTCCGAATATCCCCAAGATGTCTTCAGCAAATGTGACAGCTGCGCTGTCAGGTGGGCTTCGGCCTAAAAAACAAAATGGGTGATTTCTGATGAAGACTGAAAATAAAGTTAATCCACATTGAAACAAATGGTTATTTGTTTGTACAACACACAGGTATATATATCCTCTTCTGTTTTCTAATCTTGTAGTTTACAATCAGTATTGACCCATTGCTAACAAGAATTAAAATTAACTAATATAAGTGACACATTGCCCTGAAGTTCAGCATCTTGGTTCCTGTTGGGACATACCTGACAAAAGGTTGTGAGGGCTGGAAAACGGTAGTCCCAGATGAAACACTATGGCCCTGATTATGAGTTGAGGCGTTGTCTATCGCCCCTGATAAATAACAATACCACTAGGTTCGTTATTTATCAGGTGCGATAAATAAAACCTATTATGAGAATATGGGGAATAACATGCAGATTTTGGTGTTTAATACACCAATATCCGGATGATGTGGTAAATACCGTACACATTTCCCCGTTATATTTCAGCAGGTTTGACCAGCCGAAATTTAAAGAAGCTAGATGTGTTAAATACCTTCACATTCGTAACTGTGACCCATGCATAAACAGGAGTTTAGGCATGTATCGCAAAATTATTTAATTATCCATGAAAGTGTTTTGTCCAATTGGTGGAGATATTTTTGATATTAAGAGATTTTCATTTATATATGCATTTATACGTAACACACAAATGTTCTGGTTGTGTATTATTCACGTTTAGATTGACAACGGCTAATGTCAGGCTGTATGTTAAAATGGCTAAATGCGGTTTCTGCCTTGTTTCATCACGTGTCTTTCTTCATTCCAGGGCAAGCTGACTTCATATGTATTATTTTGATGTGCCCTTGGTATTCCATTCTCATGTGAAATTGTTTTCTTTCACATGTAGAATGTGCTAGGAGCTGTTGCAACGCACTTGCAGAGTACAGCTTGATCCAATGCATCTCATTATGTTGCAGATAACTGTAAATTTGAAGGGTGCTTAGAGTCTCCTCATTGTGTAGGAGCTTGAGAAAGTAATTATTATCTGTGTGTGCCTTAACCCCTTCCATGCTCATGACGAGCTCAGCTCGTCATCAGTACAGTGCTCCTGTGCTCATGACGAGCTGAGCTCGTCATGACCACACCCATTTTTATTGCTGTCCAGCACAGCGGAGGAATCTCTCAAGCAGCGATGTGGTTAACTTGATTGGTCGATTATATGGGAACCATTCGTGTGTGGAGCAAATATTAAGTCTGCGAAAGTTCAGATGTCTTTTCCTACAATATCTCTTTCATAATTTACTAGAAGAATCTTTCCCCGATCTAGAAGAATAGGGTGTTCTCTTCATGGGAGAACCGATTTTACTAAACGTTCCTTTCAAGGCAATTTTATAATAGTTTGTCTTTGTTTTATGACTTTTTAATTGTTTTGAACAATATATTGATTAATGCATTCATGTATTGATTCTTGAATTTTTACCTAATGCATTTATTTGATTTTGTAATTTGCTAATCCTGTGATAAACCTTCATGGTTTGAAACTCAACCACACTCTGCCATCCTTGTGGAGTCTAATGTGCTCCATTTTATTGAAATATATTGAAGTTCATTGAGTAATCTCAGTTGGAAATAAAGATTCATCAGAGAGTGCTTTTTACGCCCTTAATTTGCACCAGAAGTTGCACATAACCTTGCAGCCGCTGCTGTACAATGGTAGACTGGGGGAGATGTGGCACTAAAGAGTGTTTGAAGAGTTGGGTCTTCCACTTCTTCCTGAATGCCAGGAGGTGAACAGTAGATCAAACGGGGACAGGAGTGGGTTCCACAAAGGAGGGACATTGATTCTAAAGGAATATGCCAGAATTTTAGGATTTCTATGTGAGATAAATTTGCATACGATTAATCTGTATGAAACTCATTTACATAGTACGTGGTTATTTTGAAAACAGTGCTTAATTTGACCAGTGGTTGTAGATGGGGACCCTGGGCACTTATTTTACCTAAAAAGACTTTGATTGAGAGAGGAAAACAGAAAAAGGGGAATGAAGGAGTACGAGAAAGAATGAACAACATAGATAAAAGAGGGAATCACAGCTGAAAAAATGAGTGAAATAAAGTGGAAGGAAGTGTCTGTAAGTGGATAACAGAAGCAGGAGGTGAAATTAGGCTACACGGCATTGGCATTTGGCAACCCAACATTCGATAACATGAGCCATGGGCTTCTGAGCAGAACTTTGAGCCCTAGCACATATTATTTTACAAATTAAGCAATGCCTTAAAATATGGCATAGTTCTGGCCTCGAGGACCTACATAGAAGAACCTTATTACATTATTAAACTTTACAGAGTGTGGCTTTCCACTATTTAATTGACCTCTTGGTTCTACAGATCCAGGCCAAAGAAATACAAGAGAACACGGCTCTGAAAGAGGCAAGTTTCCCTGAGTTTTGTAGTAGGTGAGTTCCAGAGGGATGCTGCATGCTCCAAGAAGCCACATGTCCCGCTCTCTTTCCCTTACAACTGAGGATGACACGTCAACTCAACTGGATTCACTGGGCGGATCCGGACTTCTAGTATTTTTTGTTGGGGGCAGCGCAGAGTGCATTAGGTCTGTCCACCAGTAGCGGCGTGGCTGGTGTAAAGAAAATGTGGTGGGGCAGCGTGGGGGAGGGGGCAGCGCGAGGGGGCTAAAACAATTAAAAAAAACTTACCTGCTGGTCTTCTGCTCGCCTCTCTGCTTGCCGATCGTCTCCTCTGGTCACAGACTGAAGCTCCCAATTTCCCCTGCAGCCAACTGGAGGCTGCTCTCACCATGATAGCAGTGTCAAGATTGGGCAGAACAGGCTTTTTTTTAGCTCCTTTGAGAGCTGGGAGCCTGTGCCCGCTGATCTCTCCACCCAGCAACTCATCTGGCTTGGAGAGAGGTCAGTGCGCATGACGGTTTGATCATCCTAAGACGGGCAGCCAAACCGTCATGCCCAGGGCCCACCACTCCTTCTACACTGCTGCAGTGCTGAGGCCCCGCCCCGAACAGATAGCCACAGGACGAAAAATAAAATGATTTGCATTAACATTATTGTATTTTTCGTTTGCCTCAGTGGGGCGACGCTCTGAAGAACCGGATTAACCCACTTACTGGGCGGGGGAACCGTCCAAGCCTTCCATACCCTTTATGCATAGTAAAAGGAGACACAGGAGCCTTCGTTTGCTGGAGGAACCCAGATTTATTCAAATAACCCGGGCTATGGAACAGAGTCCCAAGCTCGTCAGAAACAAGACAGAGGAGGCTGCTGATTTACTCCACAGCTTACAAGCCTTTTATACTTTTTCATCTCAGTCTTTTGGCTGTTACTTCATTGTTCAATCAGGGCAGTGTTTGCAGTTGATAACCAGATCCAGACGATGTTTGTAGATGGTGACCTGGTCATGGCTTGGTACACAAATTATTGTTCACTCGGCTTGATCAAGGCTCAGTCTTTCAGGTCATTGTTTAATCACCTTGATCAAAGCCCGGTCTTTCAGGTCATTGTTTAATCACACTGATCAAGGCCCAGCAGTCAGACCATTGTCAAGATAAATAAACAAGAAGGTACTTTTTAATTTTTCACTACACCTCCCACTCACATCTATTCCCCTTCACTTACACTCAACACACACCACACATAGTCTAATTTGTCAACTCTCCCGCGTAGTCGCAGGTCGAAGCGTGCCGCATCCCCTTAGCGGGGTGCGAAGACCCCGATGATGAAGCATGACACCAAGGGGCCTGTTGGTGTGTGAGGGGTATTTTACACAACACTGAGTGTTTCCCCCCCTTTTTTCCCTTTACACACTGGTAGTAGGATTCTTCTTGTTTATTTATCAGTGC
This sequence comes from Lissotriton vulgaris, assembly GCF_964263255.1. NCBI lineage: Eukaryota > Metazoa > Chordata > Amphibia > Caudata > Salamandridae > Lissotriton > Lissotriton vulgaris. The sequence continues at coordinate 997,018,929 of NC_141685.1, read as the reverse complement.
CCGTGGAGTAGGAATCCTACGTTGTACTCTACCTCCCTTCTTTGTTAAGTATACATTGTCAAGATAACCTGATCACGGTGTCAAGGATGTTTACCAGGCTCGGAGCAGGAGATGGAAAACAAATCCTTTACACAGGGTGTGAGTGTCTCATGGCTTTCTGTTGAACTGCAAGAACAGGGGGGGTTGGGTGTGCGACAGTTCCTGGGCAGAAATGCAGACTGCAATATGGTTGTTGTCGTGTTAGTTAGATTTTCCTCAGGCTTCAGCAGAAACAACCAGGTGGGTTGTGTGGAAGTGTTTGACACGAGATGGCAATGAAAAAGCAATGGAGTCTCGGTATAAATGATGCCGATCAGAAGAACACTTTTCTCAGCTCTTTCCGCCATAGGGCAGGAGCCGCCCCTGCAGCATTCACATTAGTCCACTTCCCTCCTCTAATGTTTTTGCAAAGTCTGTCTTGTGCTGGGAGTTAGGATGACAAGAGTTATCCTAAAGCGGAGGGGTTGGAAGTGAGGTAGAAGTTTGGGCCTGCCACTGGAAGGATAGTGCAGGGTCGGAGTTCATCCTCAGGTTTGGTATGGGTGCCCGTCAGAGAGGGCCCAGGGTGGCCCTTCGACCAAAGCCTCCGGCTCACAGGGCACCTCAAGTTTTGCTCATGTGTTGTCGTCATTTGATAAAACTGGCATCGTAACTAGTGCCAAGAAACCGCTTGGTGAACGTGCGTTCTACAAATCACCTTTAACATAACATAACTAGGGACATGCTAACTGAAGGGGGTTCAGGCCTCCCTGGACTCTGACAGGACTTGTTACCGAGGTGGGGCTTGGCCGAAGGCACCAGGACATGCAGAGGGGATCCGGGTCGGGGACTAATTTCTGAGGAAGGGATACCTGTTTAAAATCAATTTAGGCACAGCAAGCTTTCTCTGAACATTGGCCATATCTCGGAAATAAGTTTGCCACTCTTTCTATCCATCAGTGTTGTGCATTATGGGACTTGAAGTTTGGTCTTTCTATTAGCACGGGCCTTCAAAGTGATATTGGGGGAAGACGAGGACGGGCTGAAAGCATTGCCTGTGACATGGCCTTGGGTCAGCTTGACAGCTACAGAAAGGTGGGGTTTCTGATCAGAGATCGATGTGGGTGGGATCTGAGGGGCACAACGTGGCCATAGTTTTTTAACTTGACAAAAATAGTTCCCTTAAGTTTTTTCTTAAATAACCATGCCAGGACGAAGGAGGGAGGGGCTGGCAACAAGTCTTCATGCCAGCCTGTCTACTACCTGAACAAAATGTGTGCAATTCATTAATCTGCAAATGTAAATGCTGCTTGAAAGTCGGTACTGGCTTAAAATGATGACGTTTTCTTGAAACTTCACAGGACAGAGATGTATTCTTTTTGAGCGAAATGGCAAGGGTGTAACAAACTGACCTGTGTAGTACATGTTTTTAATAGACTGTTATCAAAAATGTTTACACTAGGGTCAGTCTATTACTAAAATGTATATATTGGAAGAACTTTTTATCAATCTTCTACCTAAATCTTTTTTGCTCATTTATGTGGCTGCCTATATTATTCTGTATGTAATGCACGCTTAAAATAATGACTTACATATTCAGAGTGCTTTCTGTCACAGTCTGGGACCTCATAGCATTAAAACAAACAAGTCATTAATCTCCACTGCACCAACCAGAATTAAGTTCTGTGGCTGTTTGTAACAGACACAAACTCGAGCAGTGATCACATTAACCAATAGAGGTTTCATAACATAGAATGGTGCATCTCTAACTGATTAGTTTAACTTGCATTTATTTTTCATTTAAGGTATGCATTATGTTATATGCAGTTACCTGAAGGTGAAAGACCAACAAAACAGTTACAGAATATATTGTTCTTTTAGCCAAGCCTTTGCTGCCATCCACGTGCTCACTGACCCCGCCCCCCTTGCACTCAAGATCACAGTTCCAATACTTTTTTAATGTAGGTTGACCGCTGTTCCTGACGCAACCCACATGATCCTATCGCAAAAGACAGGCCAATAAGGGGCAGATTTAGGATAACTGGTGCATCCCCAGGGATGCGCCAGTTATTTTGCGCCGCTACCCATGGTGCGCCGCATTTACAATGCGGCGCACCATGGGGCCAAAACTGCACAGATGCGTGACGCATCTGTGCCGTAAAGGTGGCGCATTGCTGGAGTTGCGTCGCAAGCGCGACGCAGCTCCAGCAAGGCTCGGGGGTGCCCCATCTTTACAATGCTGCGTCAAGACCTACGCCTGCTTCAAGCAGGCGCAGGGTTTTGACGCAGCATTGGCCTGAAAGTGATTGAGTGAAATCTTATAGATTTCACTCAGCCACTTTTGCGAGGCGCACCTGCCCCGGAACGCCCACCCTGCGCCGGAACGCTCACAAGTGGCGCAGGGCTTTACAACCTGACGCATCCGCCTAGATGCGTCACGTTGTAAATGGGTCGTAGGGATGCACCACGTTTACGCCGCAGTTGCGTGACGCAAACGTGGCGCATTCCCTACATAAATTGGTTGGGTGGTATGGTAGAGCGCACTACAGGAATCACCTAGTACATAAAAGTGCAGCGCTTTCGTTACATCTAGGGAACATGTCGGGGATGGAACACCCCCCCCCCCCAGAGACGCTGTCTCCCTTAGCCAGAGGGAAGGCCGGATCTAGCGCGGTGCGACTGGCACCACCTCACCGGGTGCTGACTTTTGGGGGCTCGAGTTTGCAAGTTTATTTTGGTTTTAAAAGCACCTGCTGCCCTGGTTCTTGCCTCCAGCAATTTCCAGACAACAATAAATATGTCAAGAGAACGCCAGTGATTAATGTTCTTCCTGGAGAGAGATGGAGTTTTGCCTAGATGAGATTTTCACTGATTATTAAAATAGCACAGAGGGTTAATATGCCTGCTGCAGTAAACGTGTGCCAAATAGGTCAGTGGGTTTCTGCTTTTCTAAGAGACATCCTTTTGTTACTTGCATGTAACAAAGTTAAATATGTTAAAATCCAAATATCGAACAGTGAATTTTTAACTGTCATCAAAGAACTGCATGCCCACTGCAACGTATAGATTAGTGCACAGATTAATGTTGCAAAAAGGATTAAATTGCGTATAAATCAATTCTTATTATTAAAGAGAACCCCCAACTATGGTGTTCCGTTTTGAATTCTGAGGTTGTGCTTCTACAGACCAAGCGCTATTAAACTATACTGCCTACCAGTATGGATGACATATCACTCCTACACCTTGTAGTCCTCTGGCTTTTGTAATATTTGTTATACACTGATTTACACACGTATGATCGAGTGTCTCTGTGTAATGTGGGTGTGATGAAAAGTGCTCTGACACCCTACACTGGTATGATTGGCGCTACACAACTAATTAAATCCATTGAAAGAGAGTGGACCTGGAAACTTGAGGGGCACTGTTAAAAGGTGGTGGTGAGAGAATCCGTGGTGGAGGTAGTCACCACCTCCACCACGGATGGGGGGGCACCAACAAACATTGTCGCACCGGGCGCCACCAGCCTTAAAACTGGCCCTGGCCGGAGACCGAGCAAGGTTCGGAAGTGTCCCTTTGATTGTAAAACAGCAAACTGCACATTGGCAGTTCCTGAAGCAGAGAAGCACATTTATTTGTGTTCCTAATTTCTCCTGTCGTTTCAGACACATCTGTGTCACAGAAGGGTTTGAACTTGCAGGTGGTCCTATAACCACCGCCCAAACCCCTACAGGCTCAAATTGTCTGTGGAAATACCAGGGCTTTCTAAACATCACCCTTTGTCTTGAGTAACTGTTTATGTGCACTTATTAGCAGTGAGATGTATGTACATACATTTCAAAAGCTATATCTGCCCTGGGGCAGTCCCTTAGTGCTGTTATCATAACTGTTTTCACATTTCGTAGCAAAATGTAAAAAAAGATACGGTTTTAACAACTAAAAAAGTATGAATTACAGTGGAAGAGGTGGGGAAATAAAAAAGGCACACATTTACAGATTCCAATTTATTTTGCTTTCCATACTGTGGCTATAGTGGTTCCAAATCAGCTTCTTCTTGACTTTTCACATACCAACCTGTTGCATTCTGGGGCTTTTATTTTGGATTTTAAAGCTGCCACCATAGCCTCCAAATTTTATTATGCAGAGTGATGACCTCTGCATGGCAAAATGTGCCTCCTCTCCAACAGCATTGATTCCCCCACCTCCTTACATAAGCTCACCACGCTCTCACCTTTCTCCCCCTCATCATCCCCTTTCTGTCTTGTATATTCTCTGGTTATCCTTACATCTAAATATTTTCCACACACCCCATCTTTCTCCATGTTCCGACTCCCCTGATCTTCCTTCCTCCACGTGACTGCATTCACATGCCTTAATCTCTTCTTCACTCTTGTCACATCCAGACCTCTCTCAAAACTGTCTTTAAATTAATATTCCATATCTTCTATTACTGCTTTTCACTCCCTACTACGATTCTCCTATAACCACATGTTCTTATCAACTTGCTGTCTGTCTCTCACCCACGTTCTCTTACAATGACTTTCTCCCACCTGCCCCTCACTAAAACTTCCCCTCTCTCACACACTCAACATTCTCTTAAACAAGCATTGAAAATGCAATAGGTCTCGCCTTTTATTAAGTTAAAGCCATTTGCTTTGCTATACAATACCATTAGCAAAGCAAATGGCTTTAACTTAATCAAAGGCGAGACCTATTGCATTTTAAGTGATGGGAGCCCCAGACCTGTGGCGCTGGAGCCTGGTTCCTCGCCCATACTTGCCCTATGGAAGAGATACATCCACAAGACATGGCATGTCCGGTCAAAAGCAGCAAACAAATACTAGTATCTCACAAACTGAAGGCAGCATTCATCTCTTTGCAACAATAGTACATAAGGGCCATACTCCTGACTATACGGACACTCTTTGAAATGCAGCTGCAATGTAGCTCAGCATGATATACAAAAAACTGCCTGCCTAAGTTGCTAGCAGCATGTGTTTGTGTTCTGTATGGCTATCTGATGGTCTTCCAGGGCAAACGAAATGCAGGGATCTAAGCAGTGACGCCCAATAATACATGGAAGGAGAAAGGTACATGCAACTCTACAAAAAGGCTGGCTGCCCATAGTTTCTAAACAGCTACGGACAGGGCAAGGTGGCAGAGTTGAGGTAGATTAAGGCACCATTAGGCTGAATTTGGGAAGTGAGCTCCATCCGCATTTTACGTTTTATTTACTGTTGTTTGGTTGTTGCGAGACGCTAAGGAGGAGACGGGAAGAGGATGCACACATTAGTTCTTAATTCTGTATGAATAGGAATGGCGGGGGATTCAAGCATCTGTGGCGCAAATGAGCTAACATTACGCCCAGACAGACTGAACAAGCTATTTAGTTTTGATTTGCACACAAATCCTTGCATGCATGTACATAGATTAGCTGGACATTGGCTGCTAACATATACTACAATGCACTGCAATAGTAAGCACACTAGGTTATTTTTATCTATATATAACCCGAAAGGAACAGCAGAAGTACATTTTAAATTTGCTTAAAAAAATCTGAAATTGCATTCAGAAACAGATACAGTGCTGTTTAGATCATGAAAAAACTGCGCACACATGAAATTTACCAGTTATGTAAACCATAACTTTTAAACCAAGCCACCATGAAAACCATAAATAGCTCACCTAATGCTTGTTGTACTTGTATGGTGAAAAGACAAGAGAGTCTAGTCATCTGTGAGTCTGATCAAAATTCACAATACCGGACTCACCGCCATGCCCTGGTACCATATTTTCCTCAACAACATTAAAGAATATGGTGATTCTTTTTGGTTTCAGATTTGTAAGCGGGACTACATCAAACCAACCATTAAGTTACTGCATTGGCTCTCCACATATGCTAGGATTAAATTTAAGTGCAATCGCCGGCACAACTACCAAAGCTGACGCCTCACCATGGTCCAACCAGAGACCTTTACTCAATCAGTGTCTGTCCATCTGATTAACCAATGATACCTCAAAAGAATGAAATACAGAAGCAGATCATTTTGATTACAAAGGCAGAGACTCTGGAGCCCTTAAGCTAAGATCTGAACCAAACTACAAGTGGTTCTGGGAACCTTTAAAACTGAACTGTAATTCAGATCAGGCACATGGTTCACTACCCTCAAAGACAGGATCCTAAACTCCCCTTCCATATATTAAACTGTTTTTATCGTCCTGCAATCAGCACTCTGAAATAACCAAAAGGAGATATGCAGTTCTCTGCAAAAGTCTTTAACAAACATCTCCAGAGCCATGTACGTAGACTGATTGTTCGCACCATTTGCTAATCATGTGAACAGGTTAAAGAAGCGAGACATTACAATTACTGTTCAAGCCCCTTGGATTTGGAGAATGGGAATATGGTTCCCAACAAATCATATAGGGTATGGCTAAAGTGCAGGCTCGTAAACAGATATGGTCTTTAAAATGTAACAAGCCTTTCTTGGACCTTCAGCTTTCTCACAGCCAGCTACATGATCACTTCAATAAGTCATTCGCACCACAGGTCTACGACAAGAGTACCCTGTTTCTGTCCCTTTGTTCATGCTACTGCCTCACTTCAGTGGGAAGTCCATCAACTTTTCCTCCCTTCACAGCAAGGTTTGTCTGTGTCCTAGGCTTGTTCTCTGCCTCAGATAGAACAGCAAATGTCAAAGGCCTGGTGTGATGTCTCTCTCTGCTGGTGCTACAGACCTTCTCACCAAGTCCAAGCAATACAAGGAAATGGCTCTGGGGGAAAAGTTCAACGGGTAACTGATAGAAAGACTAAATCAAAATTTGCGCCATCATGCCTGAAATGAATATCTGAATTCCAGAACTCTGATCCTTGGATTCTGGGAAAAACTATACACTTTCTGAGCAGGGTCTCACCCAACTCCATCAAGCTACCAGAGGAGGACAAAGATTAAGGCCACAGGGGTTGTGTTTGAGAGGACTGCAGAGACATGCCAAGCAGGAGAAAGGCACCAGTATGTACACTGTGGTTCCGAACGAGCTGCTAAACAGATTTTGTCACTTCTTTGTTTCCTAGCAGTGCTCTGGGCTGGCAGGATATTCAGGGGCATCATATTCAAAGAGGTAATAACAAAGAGGAGTCTCCAGCTTTTGCCACAGGACAGCAAACCCGCTTTCATGGACAGCAAAAAAAAAACAAAAAAACTTAAGGTATAAAAGCCCCATCATATTTCTAAACAAGCTACTTTTTCTTTTCAAATAAAAAAAAATAATTGGTATGTATCCTTGTAACAGATCTTTCATGCATTTCATAGACCAAACAATGGAACATTGGAATAATGATATACAGCAATATTCAAGTCAGGGTCACCAAGAAGTTCATACCAAAAAAGATAATTTTACAATGCAACATCATCTAAATTAGGATTCTCATTTACTTATTACAAGACCATCATATCAGGACGGAGAAGGGGAGCTCTTCCGTACCTTCAATATCTGTTTGCCTGTCTTATTGAAATGTTATACAGGGCAACTGGAATCATGTAATTGTGCGGATGTGGCATTTTTCACACAATTATGGGTTTGCTGCATTGGACACAATCTGTCATCACATGCATAATCTGAACATTTTAACAGAAAACTGGTTTCCAGTCCAAAAAGTCAACGGTTACTAAAAACGCAGTGGTGTGAGTTGCAGCATAGTAGAAAGCCCGTTGGAAAGGTTGACTGGTCACCTTTCTGTTGCATATTGCTTTATGTTTAGCCAGTACTAATGAGGTGTGCCCTTCGCCCAGACAGTGCTAACAAGTGTAAAAATGAAAAAAACAATGAAGTAAGACCATCACAAAATGTGCCATATAATTTGCCTTTACTTGTTGCATAATATAGTCAACCCTACAGCATAATTTGTCCCCCGCTGCATAATTCTAGAGTCCATGATCTGTATCACACACATGATTTGTCCAATACATATATAAATAAACACACACACACATCACTTTAAATACTAAAATCTCAGGGTTTATGTAAAATCTTATGAATTGAGTTTTAGAAAAGAAAGCAAACGTTCATCCCTATGAGCTACCATTATTCTTTTCAGGGTCGGGCCAATTGGGAGGTGTACTCTAATGACAAAGTTGAAGGTTTTGGCACCAATAGAGCAGCGCTGCAATACCAGCTTACCAACTAGAACAAACTATGTGACCCCTTGATAACTTACTGCATTTCCCTTGGTCTCATTCCACTTTAAAGACAAGAAAGTACTTTCATTTATATTCAGGAAATGGAAAGTTCGCAACTCCAGTCAAACATAAGGGTGTGAAACCTAGTCATCAAAGCGTCCAAATTTAGAGTCTACAATAAATCACACGTACCTATATGGGGAGGGTAATTTAATTTTACCGGCTTCTACACAAACACCAGAATTCACTTCATGCAGTCGATCCATTACATCGCCAATTAGACATTGGGAATAAAAAGGTTTATTCAGTTCATGGAAGAGTATTACCTTTGGAACACGGTCAGCAGGTGTCAAAAGTACGTGTTTTCATAAGTGAAATTTCTACTGTATAAAATTATGTTTTGCATCTTTTTGCTACTGATTTTTTTGGGGCAGATACATTCTCACACCCAATGAACGGCGAACTTACGTTCTCTCGCCCAATCCTAGCTCACAGTTCTGCTTCCGAGACCTGACAGCCAATCAAACAATTAGCAAGAACTCACACAGCTACTCTTGGACAATGATTGGTTCGCGAGGGCCAAACAGCAAAAGAACACATGATCTGACCTCCCTCAGCCAATCGGAAGACAAGGATTCCAATAAACAATTGTACGTCACCAGAGTTTCCCAACTCTAAATAGTTCACGGTTGCACCTCCTTGATTGGCTGAGAGTCCTGGTGTAATTTTGATCCCGTTTGTCATCACTGTCATAATCACGGGACAAAGGAGGGCTGTTTCAATTTATTTGTGATTTTATATTGCGCGGACGTGGCCCGGAGCTATTCAAGTGCATTACAAGGGAACAGTTGCCAAAAGAGCAAAGTAGGGATAAATTAGTGATTATAAAACAAACTCGCATCGAGGGTAGGTGACTGAAAGCAAGATGCAAAAATAAACATGCGGCGGAGCTTGTCTTTATGGGGCTATGTGTTTTGGACACATGGCCCCTTAAAGATAAGAAAGCTTTCACAAGGGGAGGAAGTTAGATGAGCCCATCCAAGTGGGGCGTCGAAAAAGAGAAAACTATACGTCACAAAGTGCTCTTTCCCAATGGCTGGCCACCGTTTAGCATAAACTGTGACGTCAGCCAATGGGAAAGAGGGGCTGGGCTTAAAGTCCGATACTGAAGCTCCCTCAAAAACATTAAATCTCGTCAGAGAGACTGCGCATGTGCGCAGCCCCAGCCGAGACCTTAAAACAACTTTCCCTCATAAGCCCTTCTCATACACCCTCTTCCACTTGATTCGCTGAGACCATAACCGCCTATCACTTCCTCAGTTTATCAGGCACACGTTTTCCGACAATAACTCTATTTCTTATGTTGTATATCACTAGGGCACACATTGAATGATACATTTACAAACTTATACTGGTGCAAAATCTGTGCTCCGCAATTTGGTGAAACTGACCTAGAGTCTTTGCTTTTGATTTCAGTTGAGCAAAGCAGGTTCACAGGTGAAGATTTAAATCAATGCAATGATGATATCAAGGTGAACATTGCTATTTCTTTGTTAAAAAATAAAGAAGCAAAAAGAGATTCATGACATTTTGGAATTGCTAGATGTGTGTGTATTCTTCCATTTTTAGGTGTTAAGGGTGTTACTTATGCACTTGGAGCCATATTGGGACAGTGTTATCTGGAGCAACAACTCAGCCATCTCATAAGCAATTACCCTCAAGTCAGAAAAATACCTGCCAACCTCTTTATAAATGTTTTGAATTGATCTGAACCACTCAGTCCCAGCCTTGTTGTTGTCCCTTCTCAAACTGTTGAGCACTACCAATGCCATCAAAGGCTTTATCTTGATAAAAAGTGGGTATCTGTCAAAGGAGGTGACTATATCATATTTCCTTTAAAATGGAAGGATGTCACAGGGTGGTGACACCACTTTCTGTAATGTCATGTGACATTGATTATGTTAATTAGTCCCCCTACGTTTTTAGGTCGAGCCTAGACAGTGCTTACACTGACTCTTTGAGAAATGTTGTATATACTTTTTTGAGCTTACAGTCCGCCCATTGCTTTTTATTTGTTTCTTTCAATGTCCTTTAAAAAGTCCTTGCTTCCAAATGGTTAATGTTTCCTATTTGTCCCTCCTTTTCATTGTTTGTTCACTACCATGGAGGAGCACTAGTAGGTGTAGCCTTCCACTTGTACCATTTTGACAACTGTAAAAGGGACTACGTTTTCCTTTGTCCAAGAGCACTGCACAAGAGTGCTAGATCTTTTTAGTTGCTCCGCGCTCCGACTTCTATTTCTGTAAACAGGGCTGTCTTTCTTGTTTCTTTTTTTTAACGAAAATGTGCTTGCATTATATTTCACAAATGCGCATGAAAGAGTGCACGTATGCAATTTGAAGACAGGCGAACTATCTGCCAAGAAACATTTTCTACTGAAACATGGCACTGAAGTAGTGTACTCCCCCAAATTTACATCATCATGCCCCTTTAAATTTAACACGCCTTTTCCCATTCCAGCATGCACAGAAGTACGAGTAATTCCCTATCCTGTTAGGAAAACCATTAGCTGGCAGAGGGGCAGTGTTGCCAGTTTGAGCTAGTTCCAGCACGAATGGGCGATATTTTTCCAATTTTTTCGGGAAATAACTCTCCTGGGGGAATGCTCAAAAATGTGGGCTTTATTTGCCCTTTTGTGCGCAAAATGTTTGGATGAGGCGTGGCCTCCACGGAAAACGTTTCTCAAGTCCCTGTATGCAGTTTATCCAAGAGCACTGCACATGAGCGCTCAATCTTTTCAGTTGCTCCGAGCTCCCACTTCCAGTTATGTAGACAGGGCTGTAATTCTTGATTCTTTTTTTAAAAGAAAATGTGATTGTATTAAATTTCACAAGTGCGCTTGAAAGAGTGCACATATGCACTTTGGAGACAGGCGAGCTACCCGACAAGAGACATTTTCTGTTGAAACATGGTGCTAGCACAGTTTACTCTCCAGAATTTACATGATCACCCCCCCATTAAATTAAACACAACTTTTCCCATTTGAGCATGGATAGAAGTCCTAGGAATTTCCTATTCCATTAGGAAAACTATTAGGGGCTATTTGCCGGTTTGTGCACAAAATGTTTTGATGCAGCGTCGCTGCCAGGGAAAACGTTTCTCAGGCCCCTGTAGGCAGTTTGGCAGTGCCGTCAATAACTGATTGCACAAAAGCTCTACCTATGATGGCCCTGCTTATGTTGCTGCCTGCCTCCAGAATATCTGGACTAATGTGGTCCTGGGGGCCAGTACTTTTATTATATTTTCTTGGTTATGATTATCGTGGGAGGGGCCACGAGGCACTCTTTCTCCGTGCAGGAATCCGAGATCAGTTTGAGAGGACAAGCACGACTCCACCACTGCCAGTCCTCCCAGTCTCTTTATCGTCAGCCTGACTGACTCAGACTCTTTGTGACTGTCTCTGGCCTAGGCAGGGCTTTAAGTGGGGGGATCTGTAGGGGGCTGAGCCCCCCCCCTCCCAGGTATTTTTGGAGGGCCTCGAAAGGGCGCTCTAGGGGGCTCTATTTTCGGGACTCAAAGGTCAAAGGTAGGATGAGCAGTCGTCCCAGTTTTTGTTTGGTGTTACTAGAGTTGGTAACATGTCTTGATAGTGAAATACTGCCAATTTCGTTTTTCACTATTGAAAGTCTATCTTGCCCATAGGATAACATGGAGAATGCTGTGTGACATGTTTACCTGCATATCTTCCCATAACGGCAAGATAGACATATGGAATCTGGTATCCCTGACCTCTGGCGCGCAACACCCATTGGACTCAAAGGGCTTCAGCCCCCCCCCCCGTCGTGTGTGGCAGCCCGGAATGAAAAGCTTCCCGGGCACACACACAGCTGCACCCGAGCACTTCACAGGTCTTTAAAAGTCCACTTGCATATTCATGAAGAATTGTTGTTGTCTCACCCCTTCTAAGAGCCCCTGCAGCTCCACTCTGACAATTGCTTAAAGATTCAGCCCCCCCTGAATATTTTTTTTAGCCCCCCCCCCCGAAATCTGGCTCTAGTTGCGCCTCTGCCTGAACTCAGAATTTAATAACACATCCTTTGCCCATAGGATAACATGGAGAATGCTGTGTGACATGTTTACCTGCATATCTTCCCAGAACAGCAAGATAGACATATGGAATCTGGCATCCCTGGACTCTGGCGCGCAACACCCATTGCACTCAAAGGGATTCAGCCCCACCCCCCCCCCCCGTCGTGTGTGGCAGCCCGGAGTGAGAAGCTTCCCGGGCACACACACAGCTGCACCTGAGCACTTCACAGGTCTTTAAAAGTCCATTTGTATATTCATGAAGAATTGTTGTTGTCTCACCCCTTCTAAGAGCCCCTGCAGCTCCACTCTGACTATTGCTTAAAGATTCAGCCCCCCCTGATTTTTTTTTTAGCCCCCCCCCCCGAAATTTGGCTCTAGTTGCGCCTCTGCCTGAACTCAGAATTTAATAACACATCCTTTAGTGAAGATGTTTTTTAAATTCTAAGTTTGGAAATAGCAAATGTTTTTTAAAGTGATGGTATTTTATGGCTTATACTTAATAAATATACTTTTTTGCCTATTTTATTATCCTTTGCTGGATGCGACTTCATGATTTTCTTAAGCACACAATGCTAGTTATCTTGATTTAGACCACGCCCCTACTCGGATAGGCCACACCCCTTTAAGAAATTTGCCGTGCCCCTTTTAGAGCACCCCCCAGTTTTTTTTTTCCCACTTAAAGCCCTGGGCCTAGGTAGTGTGAGAGAGTGAGAGTCATCCTGTTGACTAGACTCCACTCTCCGACTCTTTCGTGGTGCTGGTCGTGACTCGTGATAAGCAGCTAATGAAAGAAAGAACAAAGTAAGTTCTTCTGCAATAATAACGTAAAGTAGGAAACTGCATGCCGCAACATCCCATTAACCACATGCCTTCAGCAAGCCCAGCGGACCAGCCCGCTCCGCCGCTGCGCGGCTGTGGTGCCACACACCAGCATAGGAAGTTTAGAAATGGGGTTGAGCTGTTGCTGTTGGGCCGGGGAGCTGTAGTCACTATATTACAGCCACAGCTAGGGTGCTCCTGCCACGAGAGCCCGGTATTGCTCTGTTCAGCTACTCCCGCTGCCTCGTTTCCGTATGCCGGTCAGTGCTTGTGGACTGGTCATGTGCAGAGATACCCCTGCATCAGGCAACCCCGCCCCCAGGGCAATGAGCTGCCCAGGTCTGGCTCTTAGACTCGGGCTGCTGCTGTTGACAAACATGTACCACATGCCATAATCTAGCGATGGACGTCACTTCAGGTGAGGGGGTAGTTTGCGAGAAGATGGTAGGGGTAGGCGTTGTCCTGACAGAAACCCATAGCAGGAGCTGTCTTAGTTCGAGGGTATTCTATATTTATGCTGCGAATTCAAAGGGCTTTGGGTCAGAAAAAGGAAAAGATGTTTAATCTCTGTTCAAATCTTTTGTGCTGAATTCAGTTTTAAGGGGCATAATTATAAACGAAATCAGATGTTTAAATTGAATCTGCACCGCTTTCACCCTAATTCCTAAACATGGTGTGATTCAGAGATTTCCTATCCAGAATTGTACAAAGACAGTAGGGTCCAAACAGCTCACCACAGATTATGGTTGCCTCATTTTACATATTTATTATTAGGGAAAGCCTGCCTGTCGAACCGATGCCCATTCGGGGTCAAGTCAAGTCAAGTCAAATGATTTATATAGCGCGCTACATACCCAGAGGGTCTCAAGGCGCTTGAAGAAAGGAGGGGAATTACTTGTCGAATATCCAAGTTTTAAGTTGTTTTCTGAATGCTAGGTGGTTCTGAGTGAGGCGAAGGTGAGTGGGAAGTGAGTTCCAGGTTTTAGCTGCCAGGTAGGAGAAGGATCTACCTCCCATGGTGGTTTTGTTGATGCGAGGTACAGTGGCAAGGGCTTGGTTGGAGGATCGTAGCTGGCGGGAGGGGGTGTAGAAGGAAAGACGTGAGTTGAGGCATTCGGGTCCAAGTTCGTAAAGTGCTTTGTGCGCGTGGGTTAGGAGGCGGAAAGTAATCCTCTTATTGACGGGGAGCCAGTGGAGGTTTTTCAGGTGACCAGAGATGTGGTCTTTACGCGGGATGTCTAGTATGAGTCTGGCTGAAGCGTTCTGGATGCGTTGGAGTTTTTTCTGGAGTTTTACGGTGGTACCGGCGTATAGGGTGTTTCCGTAGTCCAGGCGACTCGTGACCAGTGCGTGGGTGACCGTTTTTCTAGTTTCGGTGGGGATCCAGCGAAATGTTTTTTTGAGCATGCGAAGAATGTTGAAGCAAGATGATGAAACGGCGTTGACTTGTCTGTTCATAGAGAGTGAGCCGTTCCGGAACAGGTGGCTCATTGAGGACCTCGCTCGTCTTAACATCAGAAGTTTTTAAAGCAACAGAATCCAGGATCACCCAGAAGCAAAATCTGTCAGACTGGTCCTACTAATAAAAGAAAATAATTTTTACTTCTTGAGGTCAGATTACTATGTCATTCTAAAGACAGACCTGCACAGCGTTATGGGCATTTGAATATCAAAACAGACTATAACTGAAAAAGGCAGTATACCTGACGGATCAATCTACCTAGATAAAGGAAGTGACGTTTGTACCAAGAACTCGCCATTTGGATAATATAGAGGTGGTGTTGTCACTTTGGACACTAGACTGGGATACACTGCACCACGGTCAATTCAACCGACTTGAGATAAAAAAGCTCAGTTCCATGCCTATTCTTGCATAATTGCTGCACAGAAATTGATTGGAAGCCAAGAAGACCTTATAATAAAGCCACGGGTATAGCAAAGAACAAAGGCAGATTTCCTGAAGAAGGCGACCGCCGAAACGCGTTGAAGGAACTATTTTCTGCGTTTATATTAAATTTCAAACAGGAATGATGTGGTTTTAAAGAATATAGATTTTATGTGAAATTATCCTATTGTTTTGTATGTAAAAAATGTGGTTTGTAAACTAAATAAGTGAAAGTATATATAAGAAAAAGATAAAATAGAAAAAAGGAAGAAAAAAAGAAAGAAAATAAGAAAAACTATAAATATAACTAAAAGGAAGAGATATCAAAAGATGCATAAAGAATAAATAACATCAATCAGATCTTTATGAGTGGAAAATAAGTTATTAAGAAATACATGTCTAATTTACTCATGATTTACCAGTATTCATAACCCGGTGTGCTCATTCCATTTTCCAAGAAACATAGAGAGTGAGGAGTCCAGGATGACGCCCAGGTTACGTGCGTGGTCCGTCAGCAAGTACCTAATAAATGAACAAGATAAAGGGGGATATGTATCAAGCCCTTTTCCCGTTTGCAAACGGGCCGATTCTCAGAATTGCCCCGTTTGTGAAAGGGAAAAGGCCTTTTGGGATGTATCATCCCAAAAGGGCATCGCAAATTAGAGAATCGCAAAATTTGCGATTCTCTATTTTGCGATTTCATTTAAGGAATCGGAAATTGCGATTCCTTAAATGCGATGTAGAAAGCACATAAGTTGTGCAAATTTGGCATAAGAAATCACAAATTACCACCAACTATCAGCTGGTGGTAATTTGCGAATTCTTTGAAAAAAGCCCTTTTTTGCTTTTTTCATACTGCCATGTTCCACACATACATGCCCTTAGGGCATGTATGTGTGCCACATATGCACACATACATATTTCAGGGGTGCAACAGGGTGTCCTTTTGACACCCTGGCACCATTGAAATTGCATTCTCAATTTGCAATTCTCTAATTGCCAATCGCAAATTGAGAATGCCTTCTAATTCATTCCTATGGGCCTCCTTGCCCATAGGAATGAACAGGAAGGTATTCCTTAATTGCGATTCGCAATTTGCTAATCACAATTAAGGAATGCCAAGGAATCGCAAAATAATTGCGAATAATTTATTACATCCCATTTCGCGATTCTCAAATAGCGATTCTCTAAAAATCGCTATTTGAGAATCGCAATGACGGTATTTGATACATATGCCTCAAATTCTGTAGTTCCCTTCTAAACTGCGCTGCTGAGTGGCAGCACAGAGACCTGTGGTTGATGATGGCCCATGTTATTCGAGATGCTGCTTTCTGCACGTTTAGGACAATGATGTTTCCATCGAGTACAGCTTTTAGTTGAAGACGTTCATTCTCACACCACTAGTTTCTTTCACAAGGGACAGTGTCCATTTCACCCTAACTTGGGTTGGATCTTGGACAGGTGCATCCATTTATGTAGATTGTTGTGCTTCTACAGTGCTTTCAAAACATGAACTTCCAGGGTACTTCATGTGCATTTGTAAAGGCAATCAGTCAAATCTGTTACCTAGGAGTGAGCACACCTTAAACCACAATATTTTTCTCAGCCTGGGTATTCAAGTAATGGTTGTGCAACATTTCATGCAATGACTTGATTTCATTGGTCCATCTAATGAGTGAGTGAGTGAATGAGTGAGTGATGGAGGGAGTGAGAGAGTGTGTAACAAAAATGAATGTGTCCTTCCGTAACAAAACTAGTGCTCACGTAAAGCGCTCTGATACCCGATAGTTCGCACTATATAAAAAAATAAAAAAATTATGGCATTGGATTTCAGAATTGGAAAAGCCCAAATGAAGGATGTTTTTTGGTTTGCATTATCTGTCATCTAAATGGAACAATATTTTGGAATATTTGCTGCTTTTCAGGTCGATGACATTTGGATATTTTCTTACTAAACCAAACTTAAACACTGGTTAAGATCACTGTTTAGGTTTCATCGGTTGGAAGAAAGCTAGAAGAAAGTTTTTTCAAAAATCTTGAAGGTTGTCATAGGCATAAGCATTGACAGTATAATGTATTGGTAATCGTAATGCGCATATCCAGCTCAACAAGATGGAATACATAATATAGAGTTTTACAGATTTAAATTGCATTATATGTTATATTACATATTTATAATTTTTGGGACAGGGATGTAAAATAATTTGCCAGAATTTCACACTTTTCATTCAAACCCCGAAGCCAAGATCTGAACCCTGCAAAGTAGTAGCCAAAGTCATCAGATGAGCATATGACCACACTCTTCCATAGTGGGCCTTTATGAGACTATAGATTTCTTTTAAAAGAAATGTACTTGTTTTATTCAAATTAGGTTCAATTAACATTTTGTATGGCCATGGTACTCATAGTACGGCCCGCCAGCGGCCCGGCAGACCTTCTTTGACGGCCCGTGGACCTTGTAGTCAAAGTACTAGTATTTCACAAGAGAGCCAGTAAACACAAAAGAGGACCACTGGCATGTACGACAGAGTTCACTGTGCATGCTCCAGCGGCCCTCCTCTGTGTTTACTGTGAGAGCCTCTGTTTTTGGTAAATGTTTGGGTCAATGGGTCACAGTG
Organism: Lissotriton vulgaris; assembly: GCF_964263255.1. Lineage (NCBI taxonomy): Eukaryota > Metazoa > Chordata > Amphibia > Caudata > Salamandridae > Lissotriton > Lissotriton vulgaris. The sequence continues at coordinate 997,001,323 of NC_141685.1, read as the reverse complement.
GGCACAATGGCAAAGGATTTGATGTGCAATGAAGGGGTAGAGTCGGAGATGAAAAAACAACACTTTCTAGAGACTCCTGAGGTAGTGACAGTCTCTGGAACCACCTGAAGCATTTCTGGGTGACCTAACCGTCTCACGTTTTCGGGATGAGAAGATATGAAGACACTAGTGCTGAGTGGAAGAAAACCTGTGAACATTCATAGCATTCCTCGACTGGCGTTATTGGTATTTGTGAGAGGTAAAGGGAAGAGGGCAGTGGCGGTGCATCCATTAGGGCGCTGGAGCGTTGCCCCCCAAGCCGCCCAAGCCCGCAGCTCCCTCGGGGTCTCTGAACCTAAGTAAACTCTCAGTTTACTTAAATTCAAAGGCGCAAGGGAGAACTGACAATCATGTCAGTCAGCATGACGTCAGACCGCCCACCCCCTTCAGAGTCTGAAGGGGGTGGGCGGTCCGATGTCATGTTGACTGACAGGCATTGTCAGACAAGCCAGGGACAGGCAGCAGCACAAGTGCGCATGAGCGGGAAAGGTCATGCGCACTGCAGCAGCGCCAGGATTGGCTGAGAGGGTTTTTCAGCACTAGGCGCCAACGGGAGCCCGGAGCAGGGGCGGCGCGGACCTGGTCAAGACCAGGTACGTTTTTTATTTTATTTAAACACCCCCCAGGCCCCCACTGTGAGTGAGCCGTGACTGTCTACCCGGAGTTTTCAAAGGAACGCACGAGCTGCGCTGCTGGCTAATTTACATAGGAAAAAACGTTTCTTTAAAGCATATTTAACGCCGATTAAAATAGCAGCACCATGAATTATTTAAAAACCTGACGTGGTGAACCTTCTTAGTGCTACGTTCCGAGATATGTTGACATGCAGTGAGCGCGTGTGTATATAATTCACCCCTACCCTTTAACACTTCATTTGCTGGAGGGCTGCAGTAATATGGTGGCGGGTGTGTAGGGTGCTCCGGGATGCAGGTTGGACGCCTCCTCTTTAGCAAAGAAAAATGTCCTTGTGTTTTCATTTAAATTGAGGTAGATAGGGGGGCGTGGCCAAGATGGCGGGGTGAGCGGACGCTTCCTCCCGTAGCTCCTCCGGCCCGGCTCAGCTCGAGCCCCGATTTCTGCGCTTCTCTCCCCCCGCAGCTGCTTTGCGGGTGAGAGGGCTGTGCCGGAGTTCCTGGTGCACCTATTGATACTACTTTGACTCCTATCGCCCCGGGGGAAGTACCCCGAAAGTTGGCCCAAAGTTCGGAGCACGGAAGAGAGCCCGGGAGGTGGAGCGTATTGCAGTGCTGTCCAGGCGCCTCGGCTGGGCCTGGTGCTGAAAGCTGGTGATCCCGAGTGTTCGGCCCGACGTGCTCCGGAGAATAACAGCGCCCCCCGGACGAAGCCTGCGTGACCGATGTCACTGACACGCAGCGGACCCTGGACCTTAGCTGGCGCTTTGGCCCGACGGTGCATGGTGTGGAGTGGACCCCGGCCCTGGTGGCGAGAGACGGAGGCATCTACGCGGCAGCCGACCTGGGCGGACCCGCTGGCGAAACTGTGAGACACTGGCTGTGGACTTTCCTTGCTTATTGTGCCCCAGGGGTCGCTGGTGATCTCGCCAGCCCGGACCGCTCTATCGGACCCCGCCCTGCCGCCATCTTCTCCCTGAGGAGCTGGAGCTGGCGACCTCCACCCGTGCCTTTGGCGGGCGGGTGCCCACCTTCGCCTTGGCTCCTGACCTAATTTTCCCAGGGGTGCGCTGCTGAGAGACCCTGACTCTGGCCCCCGCTTGCCACCCTGGTCGGTACAACGACTGTCTCGCCCTGGCCTGAGCCGCCATTTTGTCGCTTGTGACGCAGCACCCTTGTCTTCGGCAGGGTCTCACATCTGGTGCCCACGAGCGACTGGACGCACCTACGGCGGCCGGCCCTGAACCTTGCCCGCTGCAGCGGCCGCGATGACTGGGAGAGGAGGCTCGAAAAGGGGTGACCGCACTCTGCCGGACATGCTCAGCAGAGCCCAGCAGCTGAGGGACAGGACGCAGCCGTCGCCGGGGTCCTCCCGGGCCTCGGCAGAAGCAACTGGAGGCGAACCGCCGGTCACGAGGTCCTTTATGGAGGACTTATTTAGCTCCCTCAAGGACGACTTCCAGACGCTGAAAAAGGAAGTAGCCAGCGAGGTCCGAGAAGTGCGCAGGGAGGTGGAGGGCCTTGGCGAGCGTGTTGACACGGTGGAAACGGCGGCCCAGCGCCGTGATGAGGAGATAGTCCATCTCCAGCAGGACGTTCTCCGTCTCCGAGAGCAGTGTGTCGAGCTCCAGGCCCACTCTGAGGACCTCGAGAACAGGTCCAGACGGAACAACATCCGGGTGCGGGGTGTCCCATCCGCGGACGAGGGGACGGATCTGGTGGCCTATCTACAGGACTTGTTCCGGGAGATTTTGGGAGAGGATGCAGAATTCCCGATCCGCATAGATAGAGCGCATAGAGTGGGCCGACAGCGCCAGTCATCAGCACCCCCACCGGACATTCTGGCATTCCTGCCTGACTTCCCCTTGAAGGAGCGCATCATGGCAGAGGCCCGCAGGAAGCAGCCTTTAACTTTTAGGGAGCGGCCTGTGGCGCTCTACCAGGACCTGTCCGCCATCACGCTGCAGAAGCGCAGGTCCTTCCGGATAGCTACAGACTTTCTGCGGGAGCATGAGACGCCCTACTCCTGGGGTCACCCCTTCCGCCTCATCTTTAGATGGAACGGAGTGTTACACCAGCTGCGCTCCCTCCAAGATATCTGCGGGGTGTTGGGACTCACGGCCACGGAGGAAGACGGAGCGACGCCCACATGGAGGCGCTCGGAGAGACGGAGCCGGCGGCGATCGACGAGGAGACAGTCGTCGGCGACTGCGAGTCGCCCTGATTCCCCTACCATCAGGGCGGATATGGAGGAAGCCCTAAGAACGGCGGCCAGGACCTTGCCTGAATCCAACGGCGTGGCCTTGACGGCCTAACTTCATTCCGGGGGGAGAAATGCTTAGCCTCTACGATGCTGGGTTGGGGCTGGGGGTTGGGAGGGAACGGTTGGAGGTGAGTGGCTGAACGTCCACTTGATTGGTTTCTACAGACTTGCCCGTTTGGGCTGGACTGAGACAATGGGGTGTTTTTATTTGTTTGTGGTTTTGGCTAGTTGCCATGGGTTGGTTTTGGGAGGGCTTAAGGGTTGTTTTGTTGTGGGTGGGGTCCCGTCCGACATTGCCCAAGCACGCGTGAGGCCGGTCTTGGCCTTCCCTGCGCGTCTGCCCCGCGCGCCCCCTCCGCTGATCCCTCGCTTGCTGCACAGCGCTTCGAGTCCCTGGGGGAGATGCCATCCTTGAAAGTGGTGACCCTTAATGTTAAGGGTCTGAACAATCCCGTGAAGCGCAGAGCGATCCTATCCTTATTAGAAGGGACGCAAGCGGACATATGCCTTTTGCAGGAAACTCATCTGCTACCCAAAGATTGTCATAGGCTGCGCTCTGCCAAGTTCCCCACCCAATTCTTCTCTTCGGCAGCGACCAAGACTGCAGGCGTAGCCATTCTTTTAGCTAGCTCTTTCAGGGGCGAGGTATTGTACAAATATGCCGAGCAAAAGGGGAGGCTCCTAGCGTATCGCATGCGGCTTGGGGGTATTGCCTTCACGGTTGGCTCAGTTTACAGCCCGAATGATCACCAGGATCGTTTCCTGGAATCAGTGTTGGTGGACGTCACTGCCTCGCCCGATCGCCATGTTGTCTTGGGGGGCGACCTCAACATTGTCTTCGACTCGGCTATGGATAGGTCTGCCCAACGCTCCCCACAGACGGGGGAGCTTTCCCGCGTGGTGCAAGACCGGATTGCGGAGATGGATCTGCATGACCTCTGGCGCGCTATGCACCCCACCGATAGGGACTATTCCTATTTCTCCCACGTGCACCGCACTTATTCGCGGTTGGACTATCTCCTGGTGAGTGGACCGCTACGCACGGCCGCCACGGCGGCGGACATCGGGGTCCTGTCCCTGTCCGATCATGCACCGGTTTCCGGCGTCTTTGCATGGCCGGCGACCTCCCCCTCCAGAGGGTTGTGGCGGCTTCGGGATACTCTTCTGCATAAGAAGTCGATCGTGAAACGAGTGGAGGAGGTCATTCAGGACTATCTGGTCCACAATGGCAACTCTGACACGTCTCAAGCGACGCAGTGGGCGGCCTTGAAGGCGGTCCTCAGGGGGGAATTTATCTCCATCTCCTCGGCCGAGAACAGGGAGCGGCAATGTAAGAGGGACGAACTGACTGCGCAGGTCAGGGAACTTGAGCAGGTTCACCGCCGAACGGGGGCTCCTCGAGTTTGGAGGCAGTTGAAAGCGGCGAGGAAACTCCTCTCTGCCCTGGACCTGGAGCGAGCGGAATATGCGGCGTTGCGTCTGAAGCATGCCTTTTACACGGGCGGGGACAGGTGCGGTAAGCTCCTGGCCCATCGGCTCAGGGCTGCGCAGCAACGCAATGTGGTGAAGGAGCTAGTGGGTGCAGACGGGGTTTCTGTTTCCGGTGACGCAGAGGTGGCGGACTCCTTTCGTAGCTTCTACGAGGCGTTATATGCCGCGGAACCCTCCTCGCCGAGGGACGCTGAGGATTATCTGGAGTCTGTGACCCTCCCGGTGCTAGAGCCCACCCAGGCGGACCACCTAGAGCGGGACATCCATGTGGAGGAGGTCATCTCCGCTATAGCATGATTGAAACACGGTAAAGCCCCGGGCCCAGATGGCTACACGGCCTTGTTCTACAAGACCTTCTGTTCCGCGGTGGCGCCTATCCTGGCTCGCCTGTTCAACTCCTTCTCCGAACCGGGGGCTATCCCGCCGGACCTTCTTTCCGCGACTGTGTCGGTTATTCCGAAACCCGGGAAGGATCGGACCCTGTGTGGTTCTTATAGGCCTATTTCGCTTCTGAACGTTGATCTTAAGCTCTACACGGGGATCCTAGCGGCCAGACTTGGACTGCACCTACCGGACCTGGTGGAGGTGGACCAGGCTGGCTTTGTACCTGGTAGACAGACAGTTGACAACACCAAGAGGGTGACGCACATACTAGAAAAGGTCTCGCGGGTCCCGAGGAGTGGATGTTACTGTCGGTCGATGCGGAGAAGGCCTTTGATAGAGTTCATTGGCCGTACCTTGAGCTGGTTCTCGGGAAACTGGGAATCGGCGAGAAGTTCCGCACCATGGTCTTCAATTGCTATAAAAGGCCGTCAGCATCGGTGCGGGTCAATGGGCACAGCTCTAGTAGTTTTGTCATTGAGCGCGGCACGAGACAGGGCTGCCCCCTCTCGCCGCTTTTGTTCGCCCTCTACATGGAGCCGTTTGCCCAGAGGATACCCGATAATCCGGATGCTATTGGGGTTAAGATGGGTCAGTATACCCATACTGTTAGCCTTTATGCGGACGATGTCCTATTGACCCTGGATGACCCCAGGAGGTCACTCCCTGCTTGCGTCCAGGAACTGAACGCCTTTGCTCGCGTGGCCGGCTTTAAAATGAATATGGCCAAATCGGCTGCCCTGGACGTGTCGCTCGCCGCGGACACCAGGAGAGACCTTCAGCGTCTCTTCCCCATGCAGTGGTCCTCATCCACGGTGCCATACCTGGGGATCCTGCTGGCGCCTTCGCTACCTGAAATGGTCAAAGCAAATTACTCTTCCCTTGGCAAGAAGATTTTTTTTTTTTTTTGGAAAACCTTTATTTGTAGAAAAAGTACACCGCTATTCAGCCATACATCCCGGAGGCCAGGCAGCATTTAGGCAGCAGGAGAGGTCGTGTACAATACCATAAGCAGAAGCAATCAGGTTTAATTTTAGATAGCATCGAACTCAACAATAAATAAACCATGAGGTAGGAAGGCCTAAAGGGCCGAGAGAAGGTGTGCTGGAAGCACGAAAGAGTATAGAAGAGAGAGAAGTAGGCTGAGGACAGTACAGATACAGTGGACTTGTGTAGCGGGAGGAGGTCGAGGGCTGCACACCCTAGGCAGCACACACTGAAAATGACAACAGTGAGTCGCGTGGGGAGTAGCACGGCAGGATAAGCAATCTGGAGCCACAGGTAGGGGGCACTACGGGGAAAGCTGGACCTCTGGTTCAAGTTCCACGGGGGGGTCACAAATGTCACCTCTATAAGAGTTCCAGGCACCCCACACAGACCTGCACATTTTAGGTTTGCCTCTGGCCACATACACCGTCTTCTCACGCAGCATGCACCAATCCATATTGGTTTCCCAGAGGCTGAGCGAGGGAGGAGCAAGCGCACCCCATTTCTGGGCGATGTCTCTTTTGGCCACCATGTTGCCCAAGGTGACCCAACGGGTCTGCGCAATGCTGTAATCAGTCGGGCCCCAAATGTTGAGGAGGCATCGCCGGGCCTCTGCCGGCAGGGCCACACCAGTCACTTCCCTCATCACATCATGCACACGTGTCCAATACCGGGCCACTTCAGGACATTCCCATATGATGTGTAGGAAAGTCGCAAGCATACCACACCCCCGCCGGCAGGTGCCATCCGTAGACAGTCCCATATGTAGAAGTCTGGGGCCAGTGACATAAACCCTGTGCAATACATTCAGCTGCACCAGGCGGAGCCGTGCCGATATGGCCACCTCTCTGGGAGAGGAGACCGCCGATTGCCACTCTTCGTCATCCACCTCTATGCCGTCATGCACCCAGAGCTCTCTCAATCGCACCAACAAATCCACTCTCACATTAATAAGTTTTTTATACGTCAGGGAGATAGCGCTGTCCGGCATATAACCGTCCAGCACCCGATCCTCCAGGGGGGATGATTCGGGGATTGCCTCCCCTTCCGATACGTAGGGGGAGAGGGCATGACGAAGCTGGGCGTATCGGAAGTATTCCGTTGCCGCCAGTTGGAACTCAGATTGCAACACCTCAAACGACTTGACCCTACCCCTGGCCACCATGTCCCCAACCTTGGATATCCCAATGGTGTCCCACCTATCGAAGCCTTTAGTGTGCCACAGCTTCCCCAGTACATCTGAGTCAAACAGCGGGGTGGCCATGGTAACCCTATGTTGCCAGCCCAAAGTTTTAGTGACTGCGCGCCATATCTGCACCATCGTCTTAGTGGGACCCGTCAGCTTCCAATCCAGAGACCTGGAGTACAACGCTCTATAGTAGTTCCCATCTCCCACGAGCCACCGGTCCATAGCGTAGCCCGGGTTGACCGCCGGGCCGTAAAGGCCGTGATTAATTGCCGCGAGCTGGGACGCCCAGTAGTAGCGCCTCACATCAGGCAGGGCAATGCCCCCATCATAACTCGGTATAGTCAGCTTAGCCAGCGAGATTCGTGGCCTACCATCCCACAGCAACGTCCGCTGCAGGGATTCGATATCCGCAAAGTATTTCGCCGGCACGGGATCCTGAGTATTCTGGAGGGCATACAGGAAGCGGGGCAACGCCATCATTTTAAACAGGGCAGCTCTACCCATCAGGGAGATCGGCAACTTCCTCCAGCCCTCAACGTCCCGGCGCAGCCGCGCCAGCGGTGGAAGGAGGTTGTGCGAGTATCGGGCCCGGGAGTCCCGCGACACGTAAATGCCCAGATACCGAAAGCCCTGCTGGGCTACCTGTATTGAGCACCCACGGGGAAGGCGCGGCGTGTCTCCAGACAGTACATACAACGAGGACTTAGTCCAGTTGATTACCAGGCCCGAGTGGGCCCCGAAGGTTCCCAAGAGATCGAAAGCCACTATGAGCGAGTGGCAGGGAGAGGTAAGATACAAGAGGATGTCGTCTGCGTAGAGCGACACCCGGTCCTCGAAACCCGGGGACCACTTTATCCCGGAGATATCAGGGTGCGTTCGGATCCAGGCCGCCAGAGGCTCAAGTGCCAGGGCGAACAGGAGCGGGGAAAGCGGGCAACCCTGTCTAGTGCCCCTGTGGAGCGCAAAGGAGGCCGACAACCGACCATTAACCGCCACGTTGGCCAGTGGAGCAGAATACAGTAGTCGGACCCAGCCGATGAAAGCGGGTCCAAACCCCAACCTGGCCAGAACTGCCCACAAGTAGTTCCACTCCAACGAGTCGAAGGCCATAGTGGCGTCGAGAGAGGCGAGGGTCGCAGGTTCACGAAGCAAATGCGTGCGTGCCATTACTGCGTGAAGCCGTCTCAGATTGAACGCCGTATTTCGGTGTGGTATGAAGCCGGACTGGTCTGGATGGACCAGGTCCGAGATCACTCCCACTAACCGGGTAGCCAATAGCTTGGCCAGAATCTTGGGTTCGGCGTTCAAAAGAGAGATGGGCCGGTAGGACCGGCAAAGATCACGCGGCTTCCCCTCCTTGTGTATCACCACAATGGTGGCCAGCCGCTGGTCGGGGGGGAGTTCTCCCGCCTCACAGGCCTCAAGGAACATGTTCAACAAAGGTGCGGCAAGCGCGTCCGCCTTAAGTTTGTAAAGCTCAACCGGGATGCCGTTGGGCCCCGGCGCTTTGCCAGAGCGTAATGATTTAATAGCCAAGGCCACCTCATCCACCGTCAGGTCCCGATCCATGTCATCTCGCTCGAGATCCGAGAGGCAGGGAAGCTCAATATCCTCCAAAAAGGAAGCCGATGCGGACTCCGGAAGGGGGTCTGCGGAGGCATAGACCTCTTCGAAGTAATCTGCGAAGGACCCAACTATAGCCGCCGGGTCTGTTAAGGATAGGCCATCCCCACTCACCAACTCCGGGACCACCCGAGACGCAAGTTCCCTTCTATCTAGCCACGCCAAGAGTTTGCCAGCCTTGTCTCCCGCGTCATATATCCTGCCTTGTTGTTCCCTGCGCAGGGCTTTCGCCGCATCAGTGGCAGTCGCCCGCAGCTCGGACTGCTTGAGGGAGAGCGCGTGGAGTAGTTCGGGGGATGGGCCCATTGCCAGTTGGGAGTCTAACTCAGCAAGGTCGGATTCCAGTCGAACTATTTCCTCATCCCGCCGACGGCGGACCTCCGCAATCAGGGAGAAGGCCTCGCCGCGAAGCACGGTTTTAAAGGCCTCCCAAAGGGAGACGGCTGAGTCAACCGAGCCAGCATTCTCGACAAAGTACCGATCCATCGCCTTAGCCAGGAGCGACCTGGTCTTCGGGTCGCGAAAGTACCAAGGGTTAATGGGAGCCACCCGCGAAGACGCGGGGATATGGAAGTCGAAGGAAACCCAAACTGGGGAATGATCCGAAATGCCCCTGGCCAGTAAACGCGCGGTGGACACGGACTGCGCCTGGGCAGCCGGGGTGAGGACGTAGTCTATTCTAGAAAGGCTACCATGGGCGCCGGAGAGAAACGTGTACTGTCTCTGGGAGGGGTGCAGCAGGCGCCAGCAATCAACCATCCCCATAGAACACAGAAAATCAGGCAGACAGGACTGGGAAGGACGCAGGTCTCTGGATGGGAAGCGGTCCAGGTTTCCGGAGACGACGGAGTTGAAGTCGCCACCCACAAGTAACAGTCCCTCGGGGAGACCTAAAATGGCACCAGCTAGATCCCTGAAAGTAGTTTCCTGCAGTCCCGGGGGAACATAAACCGAAACCAAAACTAGCGTACGGCCCTCCCATTTGCCCACCACAGCCACATATCTGCCTCTTTCATCCGCAAGCACCGACTCCACCTCCAACGGGAGGGACATGCGCACCATGACGCCCACCCCTCGTGATCCCGAGGAGAACCCCGAGTGTGCCACCATTTTGAAACCACGTCTATTCAGAGCTTTACAAGTGTGCCCCACTAGGTGGGTCTCCTGCAGGAATACTACATCAGGCGAACAACGTTTGAGCATCTGCAACACAACACCCCTCTTAATGCGGTCCCCCAACCCGTTGACATTTCAGCTCAACAAGTTAAGAGATCTACCCCCCATCGTCAAGGACGCTCCGCCCCCTCCCCCCCACCCGCAATGGCGTCCACAACAGTAGCATAGCAATCCAATAAATCCTCTGCCAGGACAAAAAGGAAGACAAGGAAAGAAGTTGAAAAAACACACCCCAACTACCCACCACCCTGCACCCCTGCATTAAACTATAATCCACCCCAACTAGCAGTGTGCCTGTCGCCCCTTAACTAATCTACAAAAAGCCCACAGAGGAGAAAGGAGACGTCCTATCACCCCCCGTCATCCCCCATATTATTAACAGAACTAGTCAAATCAATAGCAGCAGTGTCTTAAGTTGAAGTCCCGTACGGCCCCTCCGCTCATGGAAAGTCAAACGACGAACACTCATTCCTGCGCTTCCGCTCCCCCGGTGGTCTCCTCCGTCTGGTCAGCCGGTTCTTGTCGTCCTTGGGGCAGGGTATCCAGCCAGTGTCCCACCTCATCCGGGAAGTCAAAAAACAAGGTCCAGTGGTCACGTTCAATGCGGAGCTTGGCAGGATAGAGCATGGAGTACCGCAGGCCCATTTCTCTCAGTCTCCGTTTCACCCCAGTAAAGCTCTGACGCTTTTTCTGCACGGCCTGAGTGAAGTCCGGAAAGAAGTTCACATCAGAGTTCTGGAAGCGTAGAGGGCCCGCGGTCCTCGATGCCTGCAGGATAGCGTCTCTGTCCCTAAAGTTAAAGAGCCGTGCGATGATCGGGCGAGGGGAGGCGCCCGACTTCGGCGGTCCCCCCGGTATTCTGTGGGCCCGTTCCACCGAGAAGAACTTACTCAGGCCCCCCGGTGCCAAGTTCTTAAGCACCAGGTCCTCCACAAAAAGTTCCGCCGAGTCCTCTTCGGCCTTCTCCGGTACCCCAGTGATGCGGACGTTCTGGCGCCGCGCACGGCCTTCGAACTCGTCCAGTCGGCGCGCCAGCATTCCGTTCGCCAACTTCAGGTCTCGCACCTCCGTCTGGATATCAGACACATCAGTGACCAGGCTAGTCGTCTTGAGATCCAACGATTTCACCCGGTCATTGGTTTTCCCGAGGTCAGTCCTGATGAGGTTCAACTCAATCTTCAGGGAGTCAACCTTGCTGGACAGTTCCTCTCGGAGAGTGTGCATCTCCGTCTGTACTCCCGTGATCGCGCCCATGACGTCCCGAAGCGTTATATCAGAATCGTCCGGTGATCCACCCCTTTCCGAGTCTTTAGTGCGGCCCGCCTGCACCGGCGAGCCCTTCGACTGGGAAAATCGCTCCGGAATAGTGGATTGGGACTGGGACGGTTTCCTGTTGACCCGCTGGGACTTGCCTTTGTCCAGGTCTCCTCTGCCCGCCATGTTGGCACTCCCAGGCCGGATGATCAACAGGGACAAAGAAGCCTCGTAGAAGGTGCGCTACACACACGATGATGTTGCCAGGGCCCGGTACTTAGGCCGAGTAGCAGGGCGTGCAGGTACCAGAGTCACTCAGCGGGAGGACAAAGCGCAGACAAAGAGGCGCCCGTGTGGACACGTCGCTGTACCCCTCGACGGTCGCCAATGACGCGGGCGGAGCCTCCGGGGTCCGTCGAGCTAACTAAGTCCAGGAATGACCGATTTTCATTCCGAAAGCGGGTGCCGCATCAGGACCCACGTAGCAGTCGATTCCCACAATCGTGGGACAGGATAGGCAGCAGGATTATTACGGAGGACCGGGAGGTCTTCGGAGCTCCGAGCTCACGCGGCCATCTTGATCGCCGGCGAAGCTCCTCCTCCCTTGGCAAGAAGATTAAGGAGGAACTCGGCCGGTGGAACAAGGGCCTGCTCTCGTGGCTGGGCCGTATCGGAGCGGTGAAGATGACGGTGCTGCCTCAGATCTTGTACCTTTTTCGCGCTCTACCTCTCCAGCCCCCTGTGGGTTGGATACAGCAAGTGCAGGCTGACATCTCCCGTTTTGTGTGGCAAGGCCGCAGGCCTCGGATGAAGAGAGTTTTCTCCACGCTTGCTCCGGAGGCGGGGGGTCTTGGTATCCCGGAACTCCGGAAGTATTTTCAGGCGGCGCAACTCCATTACTTGGTGGAATGGAGCAGATGGGAATCTGACAAGCACTGGCTCTTTCAGGATCAGGCGGTAGCGGGACGTGCCCTTCAGGAGGTTCCGTTCCTGCGGCGCGCACATCGCCCGGCTAACCTCTACGCCTCCTTTGTCACCCGGGTTCCCCTGCGGGTGTGGGATGCGGTTTGCGAGCTCCGCGAGCTAACTACCTTGCCATCACCGTTTACACCCATAGTTGGTAACCCGGACTTTACTCCGGGGCTAGAGCCGGGAGCTTTTTCCCACTGGGTGAGTGCGGGTTGCAGGGCACTTTTTCAGATTTATGGGCCGGAGGGCGTGCTTCCTTTCCAGCAACTTCGACAGGAATTTGGTCTGACGGAGGTAGACAGATTGCGCTACATGCAGGTCCGCCACTGGGCTCTCCAACCCCAGGTGCGCGACGTCGCAGCCCGTCAAATCACTCCTTACAAGCGGTGGCTAGTGACCCGGACCTCGGATGCCAAGCTTATTTCCGATCTCTATAAATTTCTCCAACCCCCGACGTTTCATTTCCATAATCCGGGGAGGGAGCGCTGGCACAGAGAGTTGGGCAGGACCCTGAGCCACAAGGAGTGGGACAAGATCGCATATCGGGCGAGGCACTCAGCATACCACACTGGGCTGACGGAGACCTTTACTAAGGTGTCCACCTACTGGTATTACACCCCGGAGAGGCTCTATGAGATGCACAAACTCACCGACAAGGGATGTTGGCGGGGCTGCGGACAGGAGGGTACTCTATCGCACATTCTTTGGGATTGCCCGGTACTGACTGCTTACTGGAAAGAGGTTCTGGATGAGGTGGATAGACACTTTGAGATTGAGCTGCCGCGCTTCCCGGCGTATGTCTTGCTAGGCCTTCCCAACGACTTAATGTATCCGCTGAAGTCCCGCAGGGGTAGGCAGATTGCTATTGCGCTAGGCTCCGCGGTCCAAAATATCCTTGTCCACTGGCGCACCCCCGCTGCCCCCTCCATCACTGGTTGGCTACATAGACTCTGGCAGGTACTGGGTATGGAGAAGATGTCGCTTACAGTGGCTGGAAATGTAGATCAGTTCGAGGAGCTCTGGCAACCCTTCCTGGCACTGCTGTCCACAGAATTCCGGGAGCTCACATGTCCGAGGTACCTGCGCCTTCTTAGGCTGACGCCACCGGCGGCCCCGGCGGATTAGGAGGGATGGGGCTGGGGGGATTAGGGGTTGGGGGTAGGCTGTTTGGGGCGGATGCTTTTATTGCGGGCTATTGGACGGGGACGTTGGGGTGTTGTTTTCTCCCTTTTTTTTCTGGGGGCGGGGGGCATGGAGGGACTGCGTTGTGTTTTGCTATGTTGCAGGAAGCTACTCGCTCTTAGCTTGGGTTGGGAGGTCGGGAACATAGGAGGGTTGTGTGCACTACCTTACTGCCTTACAGCTGATGCCTTCCCTTCCCCTCCTGGACCACCGACCTTCCCCCTTTCGACCAGGACTGCTGCAACACGTCTCTTTTTCTTTTCATTGTACTGTATGTAACCTTGACCTCCTACTCCCCTTCCCCATGTTTTTTCGTTTTAATAAAAATGCTTTAAACCTAAATTGAGGTAGATATTCAGTTAGGTGAAGCTTATGCGGTGAGAGGGGGCGGGGCCTCAGTACAGAGCCATAAGTGCAAACAAGGGAAATCACAGCTATCCTGTAAACGTGTATGCATTATTCAGTATACGCCATTTGATTGTCTATAAATACGTAATCAACCCGTAATTGAAAGGCACGCGAGACATAACTTCAGTGAAATTTAAACATTAGAGTAAAAATGCAATCATCATTTAGCTTACTGCAACCACAGGCAACACTGATTTTCTTTTCTCCGGCTGCTTTTGTGATTATCTGTCTCCAGTGAAGTCATATAGACGTGAAATGAACGTCACTTCTTTATATCCATGCTCATGTCTCGTCAATCATTTTCAACTGCGTTTTCATTCCCTGTCTAGTATGTCTGTAATTAGCCTGCAAAAAGCCTGCAAGAAATAATTGTATTACATTCCAAATGTGAAGTGGGTAAGCATAGCGTTCACTGTGTTTCCATTTACCAATGCAGCGCAGCATATACTGTCAAAACGGCATACACGTAGGACCTGGCTGACTGACTGACTGGTAAGGGGGCCATTAACTGGTGTGAATGTTTATGTCAGTTCTGGCAAGGTCTGTGTGCCTTTGTGTTTTTGAATTGTTGCTGCTTTGTCAAAATGCAGAGGACAGGTCAGTTGTAAATGCGAAGTGGAGAGCAGACATTACACGTTTTGCGTCAAACTGATCCAGTCAAGGTTTGCTAATGTACTCTGGGAATAGGAGGAGAAACACGCAGTTAGGGTCTATTATAGTGTTTGCATATGTCAGCGCACAAGAAAACTGAGTTGACGTCACTAAACACTTCTATGCATTACCTATAGGGATTATCTTTCGAAGGCACTGTAGCACACTCTCAGATACACTACAAATTCAATGGCCTAGTAAAGGTTGAATAATATTACTTCACAAACATAAAAAGCCCTTAGTGAAAGCTACATTATCTTATTTACAGTTATAGCTCAAAGTTGAGCAACTCTTCACGAGCAAGTAAAGGTAATATCCCAATGTCACATATGGGAAATGATACTGTCCTGTATAGAAATTATTGAAAAGCTTGTGCGCAGGCACTCTTCTGCCTTTCTCATCTATGGCTGTCCAAATGATTTAAAGGCGCAAAAAAGAACTTCCCAAATGAAAAAGCACTGCCCCTCCCTGTAATAAAAATATGTTCTCCCATAACACAGTAGGCGGTGAGAACATTGAGTGACTCAGCGTGCATTACTAGTCGCTCCAGGTGACAACCCTCAGCCCCTCCACCCCTTGCACCCTCAAGCATCTCTTTCTCACCTTAACGTATATTTTTACTTTTTATATAAGGTTTTAGACTGTCGAGATGTTAAAAATATAGTGCTATTTTATGCTTCTAACTGAAGAGATGCGTGGCTGAAAATACATTTGTTTGTGGCTTGCCAGAGATTTCTGCTGTTGCGGTAACATGGAGGGTGAGTTTGAACAGAGCGATAGATCTTAGTAGTTCGCGTGGAAAGCAGTAAAGTACATTGGGCAGTGCACTGACAGGTGCCTAGAACTGCATGTTTTATGTTAAAATGTCATTTTATTCCCTGCATTCTGCTTTAAAGGATAAACTTTTTACCTTTTAAGATATTGGACGGATGTGTGTGCCTTTAGGCTTTTTTGCCCAGCGCTTTCTTAACTCTTGCACTGCACCATGTATGCTAGTCACGAAGGCAAATGATTACCTAAATTCACAACATTTTGTTTTGGAAGGCCAAAGTTCCCTGCTGTGCCTTGTTTCTCAGACGTAATGCAATCTAGAAACACCTGTCTTTTCTTGTTAGGTAGGCTTGATCGCGTATTCTGTTATGTGGAATTTTTATCGATTTACCAGAGTAGTCATATTTTGTTCAATTTCCCAAGGTTATGCCATAGCCTTGGGAAATGAAAAAAAATATGACTGCACATGGGATTGTGATAGCTGCCTACTAAACCATGCGGTGGGTGCAGGCAGATTTGAAACAAGCTTTCATGGTTCATAAAGTCATGGATGGGGGCAGATATTCTAAGTGCTTGTATTGCTCTATTAACCTTCCTGCTTCCTCAAATTTACTTGAAAATGCACCATTTATCCACTCTCTTTTTCAAAATTTTCTCGGAGGAGTACCCCAGAACCCCCCCGTAGGTTGGTCGGGATTGCTTGTTGCGCTCGCTCGCACCTTTGCAGTATGGCAATAATTTTACGCCTCACCACTTTCAAATGTCACCAGCCACCACCGGAAGAGGGGGAGGCTTCTGTGCAGCTTCTTTCTCTGCACATTAATGCTTCGTCCTGTTTTAACCGCCTCCTTGCTGGATGGGGGCACCCATTCAACCGTTCTCTTGCTTGAGGTGTGGTTCGGACGACAGCCCTTTCTCCACCAGGGGCGCCATATTTATACCTGCCCAATTTCTGCATTTTTTGAAAAAATACTCCTGGTTATAATGGTCACTTGCGCTGACATATAATATGGAGAATACAAACTCATGATCGAAGAAGGGAACTGACGAAACACTTCCACAGTTAGCGGTGGTATGTGTGTTTGCAAGTAAGTAGTAAGTAAGTAAAGCACCCCCCACTTAGAACGAAACCACTATTGACACAGAGTGAGAAAAGCGACCCTTTCTAGAATAGTTCAACCCACGCCTCCTTTCATGCATCCTTACACTTCTCCATTTTTCCGTCATTTCACACTTCCCCCATCTTTCACCTTTCTATGCACATTTATCAATTCTGTCATCCATATTTCCATTCATTTGTGGCCCCTTACTTCATTTCTTCTTTTTACCCTTCTTCCTTCCATTTTTTTGCCTTTTACCATGTATCCATTCTGCTTTCTACCTCCAATCTTTCTTTCTTTTCTCATCTTATTTTTCCCTCTTACCTTTCTCTCTCCTTTTGTTCTGATAACTGCCTTCCTATTTTCGATGTTTTCAGCATTTTTAGGTCTCGCCTGAGACAGCGCGATGTCTCTTCGAGACATTTAGTAAGTGGCTTTTAAAAGTGCCACAAGAGGCTTTTGCTTGCCTACAGCTTACGTTCACGAGCTTGTGCACATGCACAGCTGCCATCTGTGTTTTTACTGCTGTGATCAGTCTCCTCTGCTTACACAACCCCCTCCCTTTACTCCCTTCCTCCTGGTCAGCTTCATTTGTGTCTTCTAGCTGTGAATCATGCTCCTCTGCTCGCACTCCCCCTCCCTTCTCCCCCTCCTCCCCTTCCTCTTCGTCAGTTTCATTTGTGTCGTCTGTCACTGTGAATGCTCCTGCTTCCACCAGGCACCCACATTATCTTCTAGCTGTGAATCATGCTCGTCTGCTCGCAACCCCCCTCACTTCCCCCCCTCCTCTTCGTCAGTTTCATTTGTGTCTTCTGTCACTGTGAACGCTCCTGCTTCCACCAGGTACACACACCATCAGTCATCAGTGCACGCTTTCACCAGGCACACACACCACCAGCCGTCAGTGCACGCTTCCACCAGGCACACACACCACCAGCCGTCAGTGCATGCTTCAACCAGGCACATACACTACCAGCCGTCAGTGCACGCTTCCACCAGGCACACACACCACCAGACGTCTCACACTACCAGCCGTCGGTGCATGCTTCCACCAGGCACACACCACCAGCCATCAGTGCAGGCTTTCACCAGGCACACACACACCACCAGCAGTCTGTGCACACTTTCACCGGGCACACACACCACCAGCCGTCGGTGCACGCTTTCACCGGGCACACACACCACCAGCCGTCAGTGCACACTTCCACCAGGCACACACACCACCAGCCGTCAGTGCACGCTTCCACCAGGTACACACACCACCAGCCGTCAGTGCACGCTTCCACCGGGCACACACACCACCAGCTATCAGTGCAAGCTTTCACCAGGCACACACCACTAGCCGTCAGTGCACACTTCCACCGGGCACACACACCACCAGCCGTCAGTGCACACTTCCACCGGGCACACACACCACCAGCCGCCAGTGCATACTTTCATCGGGCACACACACCACCAGCCATCAGTGCACACTTTCACCAGGCACACACACTACCAGCCGTCACACACTACCAGTCGTCGGTGCATGCTTCTACCAGACACACACCACCAGCCATCAGTGCACGCTTTCACCAGGCACACACACACCACCAACCGTCGGTGCATGCTTTCACCGGGCACAGACACCACCAGCCGTCAGTGCAAGCTTTCACCAGGCACACACACCACCAGGCGTCAGTGCACGCTTCCACCGGGCACACACACCACCAGCCGTTAGTGCAGGCTTCCACCAGGCACACACACCACCAGCCTTCAGTGCACGCTTCCACCGGGCACACCCACCACCAGCCGTCAGTGCAAGCTTCCACCAGGCACACACCACTAGCCGTCAGTGCACACTTCCACCGGGCACACACACCACCAGCCGTCAGTGCACACTTCCACCGGGCACACACACCACCAGCCGTCAGTGCACGCTTTCACTAGGCACACACACAACCAACCGTCAGTGCAGCAGGCAGGCTCTCCTCAGAGTTTCTTGGAAAATATGTATTCGATGCCTGGGAGGGAGTGGGTCGAGTTTCCTTAAACAATGCTGAGTATGCAGATGCAGTGCATGAACTCCTGTGTGAGTGAGTCATGATGCCTGGGGCTCACTCACTCAACACTTGTAAATTGTGCCTGCACCAGGCTTTTTCTCATTTGCAAAGTTCAGCACATGCGCACAGCTAGGCAACCCCCACACCCCCGGGAATGGCTGCTTCCTACAACCAGAATGAAAACAACATTCAGAGCAATAAAAACCAGTTCATTTGATGCAAAGAACTGTTAACAAAAAACATGTCCAGCTATTGTAGATCTGGCAACTTTAACAAAAGAGCAACAAAAAACAAACAAGCATTGGCATAGCAAATAGGTCTCGCTTTTTGGACCCTATAAGTATTTAGTTATGCAGCAGAATATCCTTGGTGCAACAACACCAACTGTTGCATGGCTAAACACTTATAAGGTCCCAAATGCGAGACCTATTGGCTAAGCCAATGCCTGCTTTCTTTGTCTCTGTAATTATGCATTTGCACTTAGGCCTTTGGGCCTAAATGATGAATTTTAGATAGACGCCTTAACTATGGTCAACATAGGAGACAAAAAAAGATGTTCCACTTAGATTTTTGGACAGGTGGGATGGTGTAATGTCCCAGGAAACCCCTGTGAAGTACTAATATTGTTACAAATGTTTACAAAGTATGTGTTGTGTATCTTTGGGGAGATATTCGTTGGGAAGATATTTCCTGAACTATCAACACTGAGTAGTATAAAATAGTGTCTAGTAATGTTTTGAAAAGGTGGTGATTTCTTTTTTAACACTAGCCCCAACCCTGCTGGGCCCACCCACACCGCCCCTGCCCCACCCGCAGGCCCATCGGTGGGGCCCTCTGCACAAACCAATCTTGGCCCTCGGGAGAAAGTTTGTGAGTACCCATGTTGTATGGTGTATGTGGCATGGAGTACAATTCCTAAAAATTAAGGATTTTGCAGACGTACTACTATTGAAAAATGTCTGCAATTTATGTGTGGACTTTATAATAGCTCTGATCTCCTTTGTTATGGCATTGTGGCACTTTTCTAGGTCGAGCCTACCAGACGGTGCAAGCTATTTGGTTGCAAAAGACCGACTGTGAACTTACAGTGGGCTTACAGCCCGCCAAATGCTTACCATTGGTTGACTTTATTGTCTCTCTCATTTGCTTGCTTCTTATTCGATGACTTGCTTTCCTCCTTTTGTGTTTATTCCCCTCCTGGTGAATATCCACATAGCTATTACAGATGACCAAATGGCTGATGCTGTGGAAAGTAAATTAGTCCTTGCCAATATTTCCATTTACATTTTTACGCTGCCTTATCCTTTATAAATCCTGCTTAGAACTTCCTAAGTGAAAAGTATTTGAAACATAAACCTTGCCATTTATAAAGATTGAAAACATTAAATTCAATGTAGTTTTGAGATACCATAATATATGTGTTTACTTTTCTCCAGTATTTGGATGTTTTTTGTTGTTGTTTTTTTAATCGATCCTTAACAAACAAACACAGGCAAAGCCAACAGCTCACTCACATTATACGGGTGACCTATTGGCTTTGCCAGTGCTTGTTTAGGACTTGTGCCCTGGTTACATCTCAGAGCGTCACTAAATTTAGTATTACAATGAGTGAATCCAGCGACAAGAACCAGGCCTCGGGGTGAACCGAGCTGAGCGTTCGTATTCTCTGCGTAACCTCAAACTTGACACGTTCCAGGGTGCGGATTAGCACGCGACCAAATGAGCCTAATTTGGACATGGCAGTAGTTCTGGCGCCAAATTCCTTCATGATGAAACATATATATATATATATATATATACATACATATATATTCACCACGGTTCCACTCTGTCTCCAATGGATCTTTAGCTAATGGGAAAGGCGACAGGCCTATAAGAAAATGTGGAGATTTTCCAGAAGTCCAAGGGGGCTAGGACAAAGTCATCCACAAGTAAGGTGTCCAGAGTTGGAGAGTTCCACGGCTCCAAGCGCTATAATATTCAGGGCGGTGCATGTCAATAGAAACGAGCACTGGTACAGCCTTGTATGAATTCCAATACTGCACCAGCAGAACGTGTTCTAGGTCAGGAGGGTTGTGTGTGAGGCACGTGGACAGGAACAGCAGGGTGCCCCCTGCAATAGACATGATGGGGGCTGGCAGAGTAGAGCTGAGTGTGTAACAGTGCTGGACTCTCAGGGGCGCTGCAGGTCAGTACTGAGGTATGTTGGTGGAGCTCTATATATAAATACTGGAATGTTAAGTGATCAGAAATTAACGAGGTACATCTGAAGAGCTGTATGTGCGCACATTTCCTGAAATAACGGGGTACCCTGCAGTTCAAGAGTGAGGTACATCAGCGGAGCACTGTGGGTGGTGTACATGTACTGTAATATAAGGGGGGGCGCCTCGGTAGTGAGGTATTTTGCTGGAGCCGCGTGTTGGGTATATGTTCTTGGACGTTACACGGTCACGATAAGGGAAAATATGCAAAAGCAGTGGGTGGGATCTCGGGAATGAAACAGCAGGGCTGCAGGTCAGGGGAGAGGCCCAGAACATCTTTACTCTCCCTCTTTCCAGCCACAAATAAACACTTACTTCCACTTAGAGTTATAAGTGAGGCCTGCACCCCATCGGCTGCCAGGCAAGTGCCAGATGGCAGAGGTCCACACCTAAATGCCAGCTGGCCGTGAAACCCCTGCCATCGCTCTCCCGCTCTATAAGGGGGGTGGCTGTCAGTACCAGGCTCTGAGACATTCCAGCACCCCATTAGTGCCGACTTTTATTGAACCCCTGTCAGCGGCTCTCGGAGATGGCAAACACTAAAGCCGGATGATGTAAACAGAGCCTTATGGGGGGCCGAGGATGGCTCAGAGCGGGTCACGTGCACCAGTGGTGGTGGTGCCAGACTGTAGGTATCCCAGGCTGTCTGCCAAAACAGAAGAGAGGACACAGGAGTCTGTGGCCGCACCTGTGTGTGGATCCCATCCTTTACAGGGGTGCTCTGGGTACAGGGTTCCAACAGATGGTGGTGTAGTAGTGTAGTGGGGCACCAGTGCCACCTCTAACCCTACAACGGATTATACCACTCTCGTGAAATGATGATTGCACTCTGCCCTGGGAGTAGTGCCCTCACATTTGTCCCTGCCTCACCACCATCTCACCACGAAACCATGCCCTTCGGCCTGCTTTCCACCACCTGATGTTTCAGAGGTTCTTACTGGCTGCCAGCCAGCCACTCAGAATTGTAATCTATTCCACAGGGAAACAAAAAACAAGACAGGTTTTTCCATACCATTATTTTGGTGTCTATTAAATAACAGTAAATATATACACAAAGTCAGGGCGGGGCTCAGTAACCCCAGTGCTACCTTGGACTTCACTCCAAGTCACAAGTGAGATTCTTGGGGCAACACCTGACAATTGGGTGATCTCTGAGGCTTGTAGACCACTGCCAGGACAGATGGCCTTCCGCTCCCATGTGTGTGAGGATGTTAGGTAATTCCTTCTGGGCCCCCAAGCAAGTACATGAAAATCAGAAAAATCCCAGGACGATGTGCACTGGAAGCGTCAGATTCTAAGGCACCATACCCAGCATGCACAGGGTGTACAGGAAGAAACCAGAAGACATGGGTTTCTCAGCTGAAGGAAGTGCTGTGGAATTCCCTGCGGCAGTTCCGGGGACGTCATGAATTTCCATTGCACGTGTCTGGCAGTTTGACTTTGAGGTAGGCACCCATGCCTAAAGCGGGTCAGCAAAGGACACAGATTCTCTGGACGGTGCAGTCTGGGTACCCTATTCAGAGAACCAACTATAAATGCCGAGGCACTGCCAAGGACCCCAACGTTTTAAAAAACAAAGAAATCCGGCAAAATCCGTATTAGTGAGAGCAACTAGAACCTGTAACACCTTAACTCACCACACTATCTCGTCGACATATTTAAATCTGAACTGAAAGCTCTCCTATTTGAAAAGCATTTCTTTTGATCCCTTGCCTCCTTACAACCCTCTGGGATATAACATTCTATGAAGCCCAGTTTTATGGATCACCCTCAATATTGTGTGATGTTTCCCCTTGCAGGTGTCTGTCTCTTTTTATCTTTCCCTGAATATTTTTGAATTGTGTAATTTCTGATGTTTGTGTTTGTTCTAGCTCTTTGGTAAAGTGTTCTTTCACCTCTAGGTAGTGGTGCAAAAATAAACAAACAAATAAATAAATATAGAGCACGTGGCCGGTAGCCCCTAGGGCTCAAACTCCTCCTGCAAGAGTGATTGCCAGTGATGTGAGCAGCCTGGAGTCCCCGCCCACCTCGTTCGGCGCCCTCCTACTGGGTGGATTGTTTATGACCAGGCCCCGTCTGATATCAGGAGCCAATCACAGCCGACCGCCTGTCCATGTGTTCTCCGTTAAGCCTACTTGGACGTGGGCCACTCCTACCCAAGGTCGAGGGTAGCCCTCTTGCTCACTAGTCAGAAAGATGCTCTGAGGGATGATGAGCCAGCGCCTACCCCCGGGCCCTCTTCAACTCCTTATTGCCCCTGCCCGAGGCAAAAGTAAGCTGGGCGGTGCTATCCAGATGAGCTGTAGGGAGAGGGTCAGGAGGTTGGCTGAGGTCGAAGCTCTACAGAAGAAGTTGTGAACGCACCCTCGTGCAGGCAGCAACCACTTGCCGGCTGACAAAAAAACACGTTGCAATAATTCATGTATTTTTTCACACAAGCCGAATACCAGCGAGGGAAAGACTCTTCTCGTGTGTTTTTTCGCGTGGTTCGAGAGTCGCAACAACACAGCAGATCCCCAGGTATAATATTCTCAAGGGCAACACAAACGTGTCCTGTGCTTCTGGGCAGTGGGTCCTCAATCCTATTGTCATTAGCCGGGTAGACAGTCACCCCTGCAGGCGCGAGCACCTTTACCGTCTCAGTAGTGCACAGTGGAGAACTGGCCTGCAGCACCGCCCCATCGCGGCTGCAGGTGAACTTCCGCTTCCCCATTCCAAATACTTCCTGCTTTCCTTGCAGCGTTTACTGTTTGTCTTGCTAAACTGGAATCCGCAAAGACGTTTGCAACGTCACACTTTGGTTTGGCAATAGTCCTGCTGTAGGTGCGCCACTTGCACCACTTTTCTTTTGCACTGCCACCAGTACGGCCCCAGGTGACTGGCTGTCATTAGTGCAGAAGGTGCAGTGGCACAGGGTGTGAGGGGCCCATTCAATACCAATTATGACAGTCTCTTACTTAAAATAGCCAAGAAATATAGGGGGCCATTTTCTTTGCTTGCATAAGGAACCTTGCATTTGCTAAAGCCACTGTGGGTTATGCCACCCTCCTTTTAATCAGAGAGGTACGGTGTACTCTGTGAGCAATGTCGAAGCCCAGTACAGCCGTGTCCCTGACTAGCCCGCCTTCAAGGCGCATCAAAACAATAAATAATAATTCACATTTGTACAGCGCACAATCACCCGTAAGGTCTTAGACACTTCAGGGCAACAGGACCCCCCACCCCACACTTAGCATGCATCCCGCAAATAACACACTAGACACCAGTGTTAGATTGGGAATAAATTGCTGCAGGTTTATTTTATTACATTACAACGTTATGTAATCATAGTGGGTTATCTTACGGGCAATCCAAGAGCAGGCCGCATTCTCGCCACCTGCCCGCCTGATGAGCCAGGCAGCACCGTGGCGAACCACCATGTGCTGCCCCTTATGGTAAACATAATACTCACGCCCCTTGCGGGGCGTACTAGGCAAACCCCCGGTTGCACAGGCCCACAACTGCCCGAAGGACGAATGGGGCGCCGAAACGTGTTCCCGGAACCTCCCATGTGGCCCCAGGTCTTAGGCTCTGGCACCCCTATGTGCCCGCTGAGGTCCAGTGCTGAACTTCTCTGCTTCCGGATTGCCCTGTAACTCCGCCTGCAACGAAAATTAAAACATTAAAACGTTCAAACTGTCCTCCACAAGCTGACACACAGGGTGAGAGGTCGGGAGGGAAAATGTGTGTCCCCCCACGAGGACAGTACGACGCGTCCGGTGCGGCAAAGAGGCAGAGAAAATGGCGAGGGGGGCTTAAGTACCCCTCGCCCTGCCTGCCGCACCGGACGTTACCACCCAGCTCCTCCTAGCTCCCCTCGGGACTCCGCCTGCCCGGGGGAGGAGAGAGGCTGGAGAGGGGCGGGGGGAAGCCCTCTGTGTCTAAGGGGCCGCCCTCCTAATGGCCACTGCGTGGCCTCGGGCAGCTGCATGTGTTGTCACAGGCGAAACCTAAAAATGTAGAGTGGGATGCTTCTCGGCTTAGCCTAATCATACTGTGTTGTCAAAACTGCCAGAAGTCCATTTTGGGGTACTGCTGATTAATTTGTCTTACCTGTATTCTTTTGTGTATAGTTTTCATCCAACAGGTGTGCCTTTTCCCCTTTTCTAGTTCCTCTCCTTTTTCCCTCCCATGAGGCTCCACTGTTCCTCCAACCTACTCTAGTCTCCCCTTTTTATCTCCGTTCTCTTACTTCTGCTCTATCAACTAAATTGAGAGAGTATGGGGTTTGTGCCTTTGCTGACCTCAAGTCCAGTTCTTATTTGTTATCATTTATTTGAAGTTTTTAGTATACACCCATAAGACTAAAAGATGCAGCAGAGCAAAAAAGTTCCTTAGACTGCTCCCCATACTGGTGACTTTGCTAAAACAATGGTAGCGTGGCAAGTTTCCTTTCACTACATAGTCCCTTTATACCATGAAATGTCATTCTCTACTAATAATAAAACTGGAAGATGTCTTTGAAATTCTAGAAGGTCAGGAGGAAGCCTCCACATGTAAAACTAGAAAGAGCAACGGTCTCGGGGATCTAAGAAAAGATATTGGACCAGCATGGAGAAGTGACGACAAAAGGGTAAACCAGGACAAGCCGATTCGTTCTTGTCCTATGGGTGCAGCAACCTACCAAGAGCTTTGTCTCTCATGCCTGCATGTGCACAGTGCCAGTCTGGCTCGGGTCTGAGCCGTGACGTATGCCTTTGGGGACATTTGAACGTCTGCGCAAATATTTTCTCCTTCAACCTAGCAGCTGGAGATGGAATCTGGCCCTGGGTACGATTAGTTTCATCTCAGGTTGCCAACATTAATTTCTCTTCCACTTATTCCAACGTCATGAAGTATATTTGTACTGCAGTATGGACTATCTCCACTTTAAAAAAAAATAATTACAAGCATTGGCAAAGCCAATAGGTCTCTGCAATGCCTGAGCAATGTGCCTGAGCTATTGGTCTTGTCAATCAGAATGTCTTTTAGCTGTGCTGTCTAGCACCACATCTGCTGTTCAGTATGGCTGAAAGTTACTAAAAACCCATAATCACAGGGTTTTGAGCTGACGCTGAGTCTCTTTGCTCCCCATGTTAAGTTTATTATCCTGCCCCTTTTAACACAAAAAATCGATATGACGTTGCCTGCGGTGGTCTCATCATAGCACTTTTTTCTGTGACTTTGAGCCATCCTGAACAGCAGATGTGCTGCTTGACAACATGGCTAAAAGACATTCTGATTGACAAGGCCAAAGCTTAGGTACTGCCAAAATCTATTGGCTTTGCCAATGCTTGTTTGGTGTTGACGGGGTCTTGCTGAACAAATGTGGAAGTGATAGTGAGAAACAGATGAGGAGCTTTAAAGTGAAGTGAATATGTGGCATAACGGTCAGAGCTGCTGACAGGGGAACTGGGGAACCAGGTCCGAATCTCCTGGTCGGCTGGACAATTTGTGACTCTGGGAAAATCACTTACGCTTCCCCCTGCCTGCAACAATAAATGTGTCATTGTGTAATGTAACTGGTGAGCAATCAAAGCACTCCAATATCATCGTCTGGTGTTAGCACTAGGGTAAGATGGAGGACCGAACAAGTGCTCCAATACCATTGAATCGTGCAAAAAAAAAAAAAAAAAGCAGATGGAACGAGAGAGGTAGTGGGGGACAAACCAGGAAGCAGGAGGGGATGGGTAGATGGGCAGGCAAAATGGGGGAAAAAAAGCTTAATTGAAGCAGAATCAGTGACAAAAATTAATGTGTCATTGCGTAATGTAACTGGTAAGCACTTAAAGCGCTCCAATACCATTGGCTTGTGTTCACGCTATGGCAAGACAGACAACGGAGCGAGCACTCCAATACTATTGGATCATGCAAAAAAAAAAAATAACCAAGTGCTTTTCATGTTTTAACAACTTTTTATGAAATGTATTAGTTTATGTAAACAGGTCAATGTGTACAAAGGAGAGGCCTGAAAACACAAGTACTCATATGGAGTGCTTGAAAACAAAGACAAAAGTAGCTCTGCAATTCAGAAGCAGTGTAAGGAGACATGTACTTGGTACATGCTCTATGGGAGGGCCAAACACAAGAAGTGGGCATGACGCTAGCATGTCATGACAAATGGCATCAAATAAGAGTTTTATCAATGGTAGAAGGTGGGCAGCTTGTAAGTCCACAGATAGAAGGCAACACGTCTCTTGGAGACAGTGCATGCTCTGTCTAGCCGAAACCTAAAAAGGGGCATTACTACTATTCATGTCACCAGTTCTTTCCCATTTGGCAATATTACTAACTTAATAGCATCTTTGCCTGGCACATTTTGCCATATTACGTACTGGGCCTTCTCTGATTACCCACTTTCTCTGTTTTTAGGTCGAGCGTAGCGATGGACCTCGTGTATACTTTAGTATACCTATATGCTTGAATATGTGGACACGAGTCGGATGCACGCATTTTCCGCCTCGGATTTGGCCTTGTGAGCGCGCTTTATGACCGTGCGCCTTAGGAGACACGGGCGCTGTGAACACGCGTCTCTTCTCGCACTTTCACTTTCACAGTGCGTGTCTCCTACAGCGCGCGGTCACAGCCATTGTCTGCAATGGGTTTAGTAAGCTCGTCAGCAATGCGTCCCCTCGCCGGGACACGAGGTGGACGAAAGAAGTCAGGGCCCGCTGCAGCAGCTCGAGGCACCCCAGCGCCAGCTCGACATAGGCTTGACAACACTATCAGTAAAGGAGGCACCGCAAGAGGCGATGCAGCAGCAGCGTGGACTAGAAGCACGTCATGGCCAAGTGCAGCTAGTTCCATTTTGCGGTTGTCAAACAGCTGTCTAATTTTTTTTTAGGTGAGTGAAATGTTAAGACTGAAAGCAAATAAGTAGATTTGAACATTTGTAATGTGGAAGCACATGACGTACATTTTCTCTTAAATGTACAAAATATCTACTGCCTTTTGTGGCACCACGGAGGAAAGAGTGTTACATTTGTGAGATCAGTTATTATGAAAAACATATTTGAACATCCTTTTAACTGTGTATTCTAGTCGACTGGACATCTACATCCTATTCCAGCAGGAAGCTGGATATGTTCAGTTTTGTTCTCTCTTTTTTTCACCCGGAATGTTCTATCATTTGTAGCGTCCAAAAGGCCAAGGTATACGTATAAACAGATTATACATTGTGGGAATGCAAATACATTAGAAGACTAAAGGACGAGCTCTACAGATTGCTGTCTTCTCATCGTGCTGTTATGGGTGTTTATTTCGACTCGATTTTGTGCTAATGCAGCATTGTTACTTAACATTCTACCGCTTGTTTTTTTTTGCCTTTTATTTGATCTTCCTTTCGCTTGCTACTGCTGACTTGACATCTAGTGAATTTGTTGTTGGGCGCCAGTGGCTACCGTTGTGGGAGATATCTGGCCCAATTCGGTGCTTCGACTAGGTTATTGGGAGGTTAGGTACGGTTGAGGCCTTTACAGGATACTAAGTATTCCGTCCAGAATGCACCCTCTAAACAGCATGGCCTCTCGAGTCCTGCAAGACTTGGCCAGTGGCTTGGGCTGGTTGTGCACACTTCGCTGAAAAACCTGTGGACTCAAACTGTGCATGTTCATTGCAGAATTAAGTGATTTTCCCTACATCAATTAGCATGTTTTGAAATAGTTATTAAGGTATTGAAAGCATACAGTTAATTGTTATAAAAACGTCTGCTTGCGCATGTGCGGTTTTAATAATTCTAAGTGTTTTATGGTAAATTTTCACGCTATTAGAGATTTAAGAATAATTTGATTAATTAGAAATGGTTGTGTTCTTTGTGCTTTAAGTTTTCTGAAAAATGTCTATATCTCATTATGCTATTTACTCAAAAGAAACAAATGTAAATGTGAACTAGAAGAACTCCTCGGACCGTTTTAACGAAATACCATGATTCTTTACATTTTCTAAAGAAACTGACATTTATTTGATGCAAACCACTGCTGTGAAACATTCATGTTGCATTTTAGGTGACCTGTTCAGCCCTAGCGCAAGCTGTTGGGTTGCAAAGGATCTATTGTTCGCTTACCAAGAACTTACAGCGGACTTATAGCTTGCCCGTTGCTTGCCATTGTTTTGCCTTACTGTCCTCTCAATTTGCCTGCTTCTTATTAATGGCTTGCCTTGTTCATCTTGGGTTTATCTCTCCCATGGAGCGTATCCTCTTTAACTTATATCCTTCCGCTGCTAAGTTTTATGGAACAACTTTTTTCTTTTTACTTAGGCCGTCCATGAGAGTACATATGTGTTCCAGCTGTATCCCTCATGTGCTTCTCCTGTGCTTCGTGTTGTTCTCTCTCGTCCGTGAGCTTCTTTTCTCTATCGCACTCCATGTTTCTCACTCTTGCTAGTATGCTCCTCTCCCCTGCACTTTGTGTTGCTCTCATCTGTGGCGTGAGTATTTCTCTCTTCGTCCAGGTGTGCCCTCTGCCTTGGGTGCGTCTCCACTCACCGGCTTGTTGCTTCCTTTCTCATGTGCTTTTTAGGTCTCGGCCTATTCCATTCAGCAGGAATGAATAGGACAAGTCTAATGCGGTGAAACCAAGAGTTAAACTAAGCTCTCCCAAAAAGAGGATTTGCACGAGTGCATGTGCTCTTGTGCACGAGCTTGCCCGAGCCTTCTGCCTGCCTCCTGCCTTGAAGGCAATCTGCTTCTCCGCCCCCCCCTGGTGTTTCTGGCAGCCAAACGCTCTTCAGAGGCTCTGCTCCCTGCCCCCGCCTGCACCACTCTCCATACTTCTCCTTCCACCTCCCACGGCCATCCTTTCTGCCCGCCTCGCACACCACATCAAAGCGTCCAGATCGCAGCCTGTCCAGCCTGTGCCGTCTCTCCCTACCCCTTAACCCTTCACCCTGCCCCCACCACCTCTCGATATTGCTGCTTGTTTTAAACTTGTTTTGCTTCTGCTGCATCCATCGCCTCCACCTTCAGGCAAAAATACATTGTTCAGCAGCAGTTTCAAACTTTGTAAAATGGTTTTAGAAATTGCACATAGTTACTCTTTGCATTTACACATAAACATAAAAGTCCATTTTCATGTAGCATTTAATGGTGTCTCTCTGGACCATAGTGCAGATAAAGGAAGCCTGCATTTGTTAAGGATGTCCAAAGGCAATGACGGGGACCGAGTCAAATGAAAACAGTTGTCCAAAATTGTTATTGTCAAAACTGCGGATCGGTTTCATACAAGGCAACGCGCCTCGAAGACGTGACTTGCAGCCCTGGGCCCTGGTTTTTAGAAGCACAGCCCATGGTCTTACGGGAGTCATACTGGCAACCCGAGAAGCTGAAAAGATAGCACGGTAGTCCTGAGTGCTGCAGAGGTGCAGTTGGGTCGACTCCCTCAGAACCGAACTCCGCTTTCATCCTTCTAACATCACTGCAAAGGTCATACCAGCAGACGCGAATCGCGTGCATTATTCTAGCGCCAAGGGGGCGGTGAGCGCTATAACAATAGCCAGCGTTATCAGTTTTTAAACACTTTCATTATGTACTCGCATCATGTGTTTTTGAACTACAATTCTTCACCAAGGAGATGGTGCACCGACCCTGGAGACCTCTCTAGCCTGAGGGAAACGTTTACTTCTGTGGGGAGTTCATTCATGGGCTGTAGCTCCACAGAAAAGAACCATTTACATGTGCCTGAGCAGGGAGGGGCGCGAATTCCAAGGAGGGGGCTAGTGTGATGAATTACTAAGCACAA
Source organism: Lissotriton vulgaris (assembly GCF_964263255.1). Classification (NCBI taxonomy): domain Eukaryota; kingdom Metazoa; phylum Chordata; class Amphibia; order Caudata; family Salamandridae; genus Lissotriton; species Lissotriton vulgaris. Next base: position 996,971,152 of record NC_141685.1, on the reverse strand, counting down.
AGAGGCGTTTGGTTGGCCAGTGGGTGAGATTTGTATTTGTAAATGGTAATTAACACGCACTGAGCTGCATTTTTCCGTGTTGTAAAGCCATGTCTCTTCCTACCATGTTCTCGGAGTGTGTCCATAGTCCCTGAATCCCCACACAGACTTGCACGCAGAAGACAGCATTATACTGGCCTGGGTTCTCATCAAGTATTTTACCAGAAAAGTCCCAGCAATGGCTCAGTTTTTCACCCTACTCGTCTCCTCTGTGCACAACCCTCACTCACCCTCAAACACCCTCACTCACCCACACACCCTCACTCACCCTCACACCCTCACTCACCCTCACACATCCCACTCTCACACACCCTCACTCTCAAACCCCCTCAACCTCACATACCCTCACCCTCACATACCCTCACCCTCCCACACGCCCTCACACGCCCCCTCACCCTTACCCTTACCCTCACACCCCCCACCCTCACACACCCTCACTCACCCTCTTACCCTCACACACTCACCCCCTCAGCACCACCACATTATCACTCAGCACCACCACAGCACCACTCAGCACCACCACAGCACCACTCAGCACCACCACAGCACCACTCAGCACCACAACAGCATCACTTAGCACCACCACATCACCACCACAGCACCACCACAGCACCACTCAGGACCACTCAGCACCACCACCACAGCACCACTCAGCACCACCGTAGCATCACTCAGCAGCACCTCTCAGCAGCACCACAGCACCACTCAGCACCACCTCAGCACCACCACAGCATCACTCAGCACCACCACAGCATCACTCAGCACCACCACAGCATCACTCAGCACCACCACAGCACCACCCAGCACCACCACAGCACCACTCAGCACCACCACACCACCACTCACCACCACCACAGCACCACCACAGCATCACTCAGCAGCACCACCACAGCACCACTCAGCACCACCACAGCACCACTCAGCACCACCACAGCACCACCACAGCACCACTCAGCATAACCACAGCACCACTCAGAACAACGACAGCACCACTCAGCACCACCACAGCACCACTCAGCACCACCTCAGCACCACCACATCACCACTTAGCAAGACTCAGCACCATCACAACACCACTCAGCACCACCACAACATCACTCAGCAGCACCACCACAGCATCACTCAGTAGCACCACTCTTCACCACCACAGCACCACTCTTCACCACTCAGCACCACCACAGCAACACTAAGCACCACTACAGCACCACTCGGCATCACCACAGCACCACTCAGCACCACCACAGCACCACTCAGCACCACCACAGCATCACTCAGCAGCACCACCACAGCATCACTCAGCATCACCACAGCACCACCACAGCACCACTCAGCACCACCACAGCAACACTAAGCACCAACACAGCAACACTAAGCACCACCACAGCATCACTTAGCACCACTCAGCACCACCACAGCATCACTTAGCACCACCAAAGCACCACTCAGCACGACCACAGCACCACTCAGCTCAACCACAGCACCACTCAGCGCAACCACAGCATCACTCAGCACAACCACAGCATCACTCAGCACAACCACAGCATCACTCAGCGCAACCAGAGCATCACTCAGCGTAACCACAGCATCACTCAGCGCAACCAGAGCATCGCTCAGCGCAACCAGAGCATCGCTCAGCGCAACCAGAGCATCACTCAGCGCAACCACAGCATCACTCAGCGAAACCACAGCATCACTCAGCACAACCACAGCATCACTGATTCAAATATGTTCTCTCAATGTTTCAAGCTTTATTACAAATGTCACAAAAATATGTTAATATTTCACTTCTGTTCTTGGTTTTTCGTCACAATAAAATACACTGAACATAATCTTCACAAAAGTTATTTACAAAAGTTTAGGCTATTGACTATAAATTAAAAACAATTTCCTTTAAGTATTAATTATTTAAAAAAAGGATAAGCCATTGTTATTTGTAATATCAATACATCTAAGTCACGTTAATACAAAACATGTTACATTACAAATGCTATAGGTGTCACATTTGCGAAAGTTATAACTATTGGCACTGTAAATGACAATACTATTAATTTAGCTATTTTCAAAAACAAAACATAAATAAAAAAATTGTCGTTTACAAGACCAATAGCTCAAACTTTCCTAATGCGAGACCTATTGCATTGCAAATGCTTGTTTTTAAATAGCTCTTTATTTTTCATTTATTTGTACAGAGGAATTATCACATACATCAGCAAATACCATCTATAAAAAATGGGACATAATCAAACTCCATACATACATATTCCCCACCCATGTCAGTAGTCAAGGCAACCCCGTTTACCATCCATGACCGTACAGCCCTGCATTTTCTTCACAACTGCCCTGTAGAGCAGCTAAAGGAATGCCCAGGGAAGTGAGACGAGCTCAAATCAAACTACTCTAATACAATTAAAACAACACAACTCTTGACCCTGTGCCCTCCCGTAATGAATGATTGTGTGCCTTCAGAAGGTGGCATAAGACCTTTGCCCCAACTTTCGTCCCTCCCAGGAGAGCCACAATTATATTCCTGCTTTACTTGCTTCAGTTCAGCCCTGTTGGCGCTATGCTTAGGACAACCTGTCACCTGACCCTGCCTCCAGTTTGAGGACGTAGGCATCCCAGACAGTTATGCCCATCACCTTCCCTGCAGTCTGTTCAGCCATTGCCCATTTCTGTAAGTCGGCTGAGCCAGAGTGTGGCCGGCAGGGTCTCAGTGGCCTTTCACGCCATTGCAATAGGACGTTTGTACATAATCAGCACTAGGTCTATCATGCAACATTCTAATTTGTTGTTCTTAGATAAGGACATCCCTCGAACAAGACAGAGACCTGATCAGGGAGGAATTCCCTGACCGCCAAGTCTGAGTTCTGTGTCATTATGCCTGTCCAAGCATGTGCAATACTCCCACACCATGTGATAAAAACCAGTCTCCACTGCTCCACATGTGGGACATGCTGCCAACAGTTTTGGGAACATTCAGGCTAATCGGCTGGGGATACTGGCAGAAATGATGTATATAATTACACTGCAGTAGTTTGAACCTAGTGTTTCGGGAGACCTGTTTAATGTACTTTATGGTCCTCGCCACTGGCCATCCGTTGTCTCCGACTGAATACACTGCCTCCATTTGCTGTTGTTTTCGCATGGCTTTGCCAGCTGCTCCTGCATAGCCTTACCGTAATGACTTTACACTTGCATACATGTGACAGTAGACACTGTAATACTGAATTTGCATGCGATATGTCCGGCACCCTGTTGCGGTGATCACATGCACCAATGCTCCGTATACACAAAGTTGTCCCAGTTTGAGCCCAGAACTCTCTAGCAGCTTTTCAAGGGTGCATATCACGCCCCACTCATACAAATCTGTCGCTTGAATAATGTGCGTTCATCCAAGGGCGAATGTCAAACTTCTCTGCTATCTCTTTGGATCCTAGTGGAACTCAGAGCGGTAATGCCGCCGCCAAAGAACGTGGGCCTCTTTTGGGGAAGAATGGGCAGCACAGACCACTGACAGCAGGTGGTGTGAAAAAGGCCGCTTTATTGAAACAGGTGCACATTACAACATAACCTGGGCCTTTGCCTTACAAAACTATAGCCTTGCTATACATCTTTAATCACTTACAATAAACTACCTCCACCCCCAAATTAACCCTCCCCATAACAACTTCAAACCTGCATAAGATACTTGCATCAGAGTTGCTCAACTGTACGTGGAACTTCTAAAATGTGTTCCCTTTTCCGATCTCAACTAGTCTTTGAACCTCATTGAACTTCCTACCAAACCTTAAGTTCCAATGTCGACCAGGCGTGAACTTCCTACCCATTCTCCTTCAGCCTGAACTTCCACTGGCAAACAATAAACTTATGTAAATCATGGTAACTTCTCAGCCAATCGCTAGTGCACCTGAATCAAGCGCCACCCTTTCACATAGCTTCCCCTGCACACCTGTATCAAGAAAACAACCAGAAACGAAACAAAAACCCAGAGAAAATACCCAAGCCTTAGTTCAGGTATGAATGGGCAGGAACAAAAGCGCCTAACTAAGTGCCAGCCACCATGCTACCACGATAAAATGGTCTAATGTCAGAGGCCAATGTATCCTTCCCCCAGGCTCACCTTCTCTAGCCCAGCCCTCCAATATTATTTTCCCCAGTCCCCCCCCCTGAAGGGGCATAGCCCCATATCAGCTTCCCCTTGAAAGCAATGCCCAACAATTTTCCGGCAGTGGTCACCCTCTACTGATCCTTCTCTATGAGGAGGAGGATGAATTGGACTACGTCCTCTACTCTCTCCCACTCCAGAGGTCTCTTCATGGCCCCCTGCCAGAAATTCCACCTAGGCCTGGAGGTATGCCCTCCTAGTAGAAAGGGCTAAAGACTCCGCTACCAATTGTAGCATCCTTCTCTCTAACGGACCAGAGATCCTGCAGCATGCATGTCTTTTTCCGATCTGCCTCTGTGCCCAGCCCATTGAACCTCTATCACAGCGAACAAGACAAATCATCGGCAATGTCATTGTCGACATGAGGAATGTGCCGGGCTCTGAACATTATATTAAGCAGCAGCTGCCTCAACTGTGGCTCCCCGACTGACTCCCTTTTGACTTCCTGTACTACCAACACATTGTACACGCAGAATATGACTATTTTGTCTCTTTTGTGAGCTAGCTGTGCCCCTCAGAGCAAGACTGCCACCACCAGGAGGAAAAATTCCAGAAAGGCAATGCTGTGCTGCTCTTTCTTCCATGATGTCGGCCATTCCTTGGTGCACCACTATCTCTGCCAATACAGGCCAAAACTGCAACATTCCACTGCATCAGAAAATATTTGTGCATCCCATTCAATGTCTGCGAATGATGTCAATGGAATCCCATTAAATGACTGTAACCCTCCTTTTACCATGCCAATAGACTGACATGATGGGGAGGTAAGTGCAACCCTGAAAGAGACAAGCCTAGCTGTCTACAAAAAGTCCTCCCCACTCTCACTACTCTGCATGGGGAGTTACAGATGGCACAGCAACATCTGTACTTCCTTAACCATCACATGTGTTTACTCAGCATTGCATTCAACAGAGTCAGCATGTTACCCTTTTTGTCTTCAGGCAGCCAGGCCTCCATTGCCATGTAATCGATCTCAATACCTAACAAGCATTTACAATGAAACAGTCTCGCCTTTGGAAAAGTTAGAGCAATTGGCATTGTAAATGACACACTTTTTATTTATGTGTTGGTTTTGAAAACAGATAAATAAATGGCATTGTCATTTACAATCCCAATAGCTTAATCTCTCGCAAATACGAGACCTATTGCATTTGCACCCACACCCACACACAGAGAGCCACACACACACACACAGAGCCACACACACACACACAGAGCCACACACACACAGAGCCACACACACACACAGATCGAGGCCAGTGAGTGTGTGTGGGAGCCGCTGCGCTGCCCCCTTTGCTCGGTAAACACTGCTGCTTGGGCAGCTGACTGCCCCCTGGCACCCACCACAGCTCGAGCTTCAGGGCTCTTTTTAAGAAGCGCGTTTAGGGGGACAAAACATCAATCTCGCAGGAGCTGTGGTTCCTGAAACATCCCACTGAAACCCACAGAGAACGGTTGAATGTTTACATCTCCGTTTTAGGGAAAGGAACAGTGGGGGTACCACATGCAGAAATGTCATCCAGGGGCGGAGAATATAAAGAGAACAGCTAATACAACAAAAGTGCTGGAGTGTAATTACATACAAAAAACCTACATGTGTTGTTATGTGGCCGCTGGTCCAACAGTGCTCTTTGTTACATCCCTCTCTTCGGGCACAGCTGCCCACTGCTGTTGCTGCCACTTCCTCAAAATTGTTCCAGAAGCTCAGGCTGTTGCTGCCAGCATAGACATCCCCTAGCATTGAAACTAAAGAAGGACGCGCGTGACAGAAACATAACCAAAGCCACCTTCACTACTAATAAAATCTGGCGGCCATCTTTGCACTTTCGTGCATGTGTTAGAAACGTAAAGAAAATTCATGTTATACTAAATATTATCAGCAACTATTCATGTGCTTTAAAAGGTGTACATGTAAGAATGCTGACACAAACAATGATTGCTTAACAGTGGTATAACCTTTTTTTGGATCGTTCATCACAACTAGCTGCAGCAAGCTGGTAATACGAACTGTATTGTGTTTTCCATTAAATGCGTTGATTTTATTGTACTCTACCAATTCCCATTTTAGGCAGCCATTATCGCCTGTCCAGTTTCTGTTAGTTAGTCTCAGAAACGTTTCTTGTACCGTTCGTCTTTCAGCGGTGGGACCGGGGCCTCAGCTCTGCGAAGCAGTGGGCAGCACTGTAAGAGAAGGCATGTACTCACCAGGAGCAGGGCGGCCACCAGGGGCAGTAGCAGGGGCAGCAGCGGTGCCTGGGGGCGGCAGCTGTCCATGCCGGGGAAGGAGGCTGGGTGCTGCTGGAGGCGCTGCTGCCGGACGGGGAGTTCTCCTGTGCGCAGCCTGCTGCCTCTCACTGCCCCTCCTCCTCTCCTAGCCCTCCCTCCCTTCCTCCCGGCAGCCACTCGCGCTTCCTGAGCCTAGGTGCGGAGGGAGCGGCCGGGCTCCCCGCCGGTGCATCATGCAGAGTGTGCAGAGGCCCGGGGCACAGGCAGAGCTCGAACCGGGACAGGCTGCGCACATGAGAGGGGGCTCAACGCCACAGGGGGGGCGCTGCATAGTGGAGCTCGTGGAGGTACTGATGCTGTGCAGCGAGGGGGCAGAGACTCGGAGCTGGGAGGGGCGGGGCGTTGGGGTGGTTAAAAAGGAGTGAGCAGTGGATTAATGGCAGAGTCAGATGTGAGCGCACGGCTGGGCTCCCGTCGAGGTGTGTACGCCGGGCCTGGAGAGAGCAAGCCTCAACCCTCTGGGCACATACACCCGCCTGGATTCGGGTGGATGAGAGGAGACGGGCTTCAGTTAGTTAGCATGGCACCCCAAATAGCATTTGAGCCAGCATCTGAAGCGCCGAAGAAAAAATAAGTTTGTGCTTTGCTCCAAGGCTCCCCCCACTGCCGGGCTAATCCGGGTCTGCCAGGAAAAACAATATAAACTCCACATCAACAATAACTACTTCTAATGCAGACGGGCAGCAGGAGTCTGTAAGCCCCGTGCTTTTGTGATTGGGGGGCGCGTTTTTCTTTTCTTCTCCATTGGCTGGAATGTAAACAACAGGCGTGTTTTTGACTGTTGTTTTACACTCCAGCCAATGGAGAAGAATGAGAAAGAAAGTTAAAAAACGCGCCCCTCAATCCTAAAAAGACGGGGCTTAGAGCGAGAGAATGACCTCAATGAGACCTCTTTTCCAATGGCTGGCTGCCGTTTAGGAGGCCAGCCAATGGAGAAGAGGGGTGGGGTTTACTCTCGCTACTCAGAGTCATGAAATCTCGCCAGCGAGACTACGCATGTGCGTAGACCTTAAAAGGACAATACCGTAATGCCGCTCGCAGCAGTTTCTTTGTGCTTCACTGGGACCATTACTGTTTGCTTGGACGCCAAGGGTGAGAGGGAGCAACCACCATCACCTGTGCTCCTCCCCTGCTCCTCCCACTGCCTATATTTTTGGCCACGCCCCCGCTTCGCGGGACACGTGCCGGGCGAAGCCCAGGCCAAGGAAGGGCCCGTTTGAGCCCGTTCGAGGACGGACGAGGACAGGACAGGGCCCCCTCTTACATCTGCAACCAAATGAACATGCAAAGGTCAGTACTTATACTTTAGTTGGCCCTTGCGGATTGAACCTCTTTTGCAGGACCTATCATAATTGATTGGAGGTGTAACTGTTTCTTTATTTATCTCTTGAAATGGCTACCACCAAGGGGGGAAGGGTAAAAAGTCTATTCTTGGCGGGTCGATAGTGGGAACCCTGGACCAATTTCTCACTAGGGCCTCCTCTATGCTGGCACACGAGATAGAAATAACAGAAAAGAGGTTATCACTGGACCCTGCCTTTGATAAACAGTTGTCTATGGGCAGGTTGGCACAGGCACCGTCACCAAACCAACAAGGAATTATAGAGACTGCCTCTTTAGGAGACAATGGCGAGGGTTGCCATCAAGCACATGTAGAACGAGGAGCGTTTGATTCTCCAGCTAGATCGGATGGTGTACCTATTGCCCAATGTGTTTCTGTTCAAAAACATGAGCTTTCCGGTCAGTCTACTTTGAGATCGCAAACTCGATCTGCAAACATCTCTAAAATAGGGGCTGAAATCCCTGCTTCAGATTCAATTCCTAAAAGAAAGCGTGGAGGAGCCCCTTTGAAAAACCGGAAAAGTAAAACCGGAAAGTAAAAATACAGAAATGCAATAATGCGGGGGAAGGTCAAGCGACAAGAATTCCTAATAGCCCTGCTTTATGCCAGCCCAACGAACAAGCGTCTACGCTCCTATCAACTCCTGGTGATGTGTGTCTTACGGAATTTGGAGAAGATTTTTTGGTCAAAATGGAAAGTATTTTTACTAAGACATGCCTTCCTTTTTATGACAGACTTAATGTTACAGAAAGTAGACTTTCTCGCCTTGAATTATTGTTTGCCTCTGTTCAGGCGGAGGAGGGGGTTACACGAGCAAATGATGATTTTGGAAACATTGAGAGGTCGTCTATGCTAGTGAATGCAATTTCCCACCATTCTGCCACGTCTGAAGTGAATAGTGTAGTTAATTTATCCCCCCCAAATGTGCTGCCTAGTGACCATATACAACAACCTAGTAACAGTGCTGTGAATAATAACCCAGTAATAAGCAGAATTATTGAGAATGGGGGGCTAGAGGGACTGGGAAACTACAATCTCCACCAAACAGTAGTACAACCTGTGATGTTCCAGTAAAAGAACAAACACGTTTAGATTTACCTCCTGAGTCTGTACCGTATGTGGTAGTGTTGGCAGGGGTTCCAGCTTTGAATCAGGGAAAAAGGGAGGACTATGGTGATCTAAAAAATAAAATAAATGTCTTCACTGGCTGAATTACAACAGGCGCACTTCCTATACATGTTTCAAGGGAAATCCTTTTTGCAAGACGAGTAGATTGGGTGGGTCTAAGGGAAAAAAATATTAGGGGGGACTGTGTTGTAATCAATTTCAGGAATAGATGGGCAGTCGCACACATTTGCAACTGGGCTCCAGTGCGCTCAGTAATGCAAATCCAATCACTCCCCTTAACATACTTCTATCCCGCTTCCCCTATTGATTTCAGAGGAGGCCGGTCTTGGGGGGAACGTGATACCCAGGGCTTTAGTGTCCAGGCTGGGCACGCTAATTGGAAGGGAGCTAACACCTTTACTCCTACTGATGCTATGCTTCCCCTGAGTAACATATTTAGTATTTTGGATCAAATAGATTGACGGCAAAAGAGTTGCCTGTCTCAATCTTCCCTCACTGATGCTCAGGGTCCACCTGTAGCCAGGGAAGACACAGAGGCAAATGCCTGTTCTATTATTTTATCTAGTCCCCGGGGGGGGGGGGGGGGCAGTCAGGGAGGTTGATAGGGGGGGAGTGGACCTAACTCGGCTGGTGTACTGCCTGGAGCTTCTCCACCCGTAATTCAGGAGGATGTAAGCTGTGTTGCATTTCCAATGGTAGCGGGAAGGAACCACGATAGTGACGACTGGGCTATGGGGCCAAACTCTACCAGGAGGGGGGAGCCTACTGACGGCCCACTTGCTGGGGATAATAGCTGTGACTAGGTACAAAAGGAAATTGTGGGGGGGAGTCAAATTAAAATATTAAAATCTTCTCCAGGAATGCAGCTGGGACTAAAAATAAACTATCTTGCCCAGACTGGGGATCGTTTGTAGAGAAGTGTGATGTTTGTTTAATGCAGGAGACGTGGGCGCTGGAGGAAAACCAGAGAAGTGGTTTTGCCACTTTCAGTATATTGGCTACAAAGAAGGGTAGGGGCAGACCATCGGGGGGATTAAGCATCTGGGTGGGTATCCACCTGGGTGCTATTGCAGTGCAGATTCCAACTAACTCCTTCGATGTGCAATGTGTCCTTCTTATGCTCCCAGAAAACATACAAATTGCCCTAATAAACATCTACTCTTGACCCATCCAGAGTGGTCAGGAGTCTGGAGTAATTGATCAATTGAGGCAGTTTATTTCAACATTAGACCCAGCAGTTACTCTAATATTGGGGGGCAATTTTAACTGCCAGTTTGAGCCCCTCACTGATGCAAGCATAGACGGCCTAGATGACTAGGACCAGCATTGGCATATCCTGGAACCTCAAATTCCAGTAGTTAGAGAATGGACGCCGTTGGTCCTCCAAATTAATTTGCTTACTCTTTCGTCCTCTTTGAGGGCTTGCAATGGGAGGACAAAATCGGATAGACCTGCCCAACCGACATTTAACAGAGAAGGGCAAAACTCCATTCTGGACTACATCCTGGTTGAATCCAGATTATGGGATATGGTCTTGGATTTTCAGATCTATCAAATGAAAGATAGTGACCATAATCCCCTTGTTATGACGCTTAGACCAGGGAGTTTGGGTCTGTCCAATCCTGCTCCCGAGCCCAACCCAGTGGAACAACCTCTCTCGCTAACTAACAACAGGCGGAGAGTAAAATGGCCACACATACAAGGTTCCCAGGAAAAACTTGCAAATATATACCAACGGGTAGTGCCGCATCTAAGAGATATTGGTGAGGTGGATGTAACTGCCTTGCATTTGGGACGAGAGGACAAGCCTTTGAAAATACACAAACAATTGACTTCGGAACTGTTTGATTTGTTTTACCCAGAAGGGAAAAAAAAGGCAAAATCGGTCCCTGCCCATCCCTGGTATAATGCTAATTGTCGGGAAGAAAAAAAAGATCTGATATTTGCAGTAAAAGCAAAGGATAAGATTAGGATTAAGCAATGCCGGCTCAAGTACAAGCTGGTCATCAAAAAGGAAAAAAAAGAGTGGGATGCCGATAAATGGGATGATCTTAGAATTGCACTTAAGTCCAAAGACTTGAAATCCTTCTGGGCAATTGTTAGCTCTGGGGGTGGGGGGGCAGAATGGCAATTGCACTGAATATAGCTGCAGCATCCTGGGAAGCTCATTTTGGAGCTCTGTATGCATATTCGGATGATGTTGGATTCCTAAACCCACTCTCAGGCCTCCCCCATGAGCATCGTTTGGAGGGGGTCTGGGAGATCACCTCCTCTGAGGTGGAAGCCGTCATTGTTAAACTAGTACCTAATAAGGCGCCGGGCTTAGATAAGCTCCCGGGGGACTTATTTTGGTCTGAACCGAAAATATGGGCTCCATATTTATGTGCTCTTTTTAATGCCATATTAAAGGGCATGGACCCGCCGGACACCTGGCGGGGCGAAGAAATAGTCCCTATTTACAAAAAAGGCTGTCCTCTTAAACCGTCTAACTACAGGCCTATTTGCCTGATTGATGTTACCTAAAATTGATTGGACAGGTTATTCTAGATAGAGTCCAGAGTTGGATGGATGAAAATGAGATCTTGACCCCTTTCCAGGCTGGTTTCAGGAGCTGTACATCGACTGTGGACCAGATATTTAGACTTCAGGTCTTGTATTGGAAAACGGTGAGTGTGGAGGGTGGCAGCCTCTATCTCATCTTCGTTGACCTGAGGTCTGCGTTCGATCTGGTCCCTAGGGATAAATTATGGCGTGTACTGCTTGAACTTGGTCTACCCCACCTTACCTCTTGGACGTGCTGATAAGGCTCCATACTGATACTTATGCGCAAGTCAGGTGTGGGAAGTATGGAGAACTGTGAGCCCACTTCCTGGTGAACCAGGGGTGCGTCCTGACCCCCACCTTGTTCTGTTTGTATATCAACTGGCTTATTGACCACCTTCTTGGAGTAAAGGACACTGATGCCCCGAGGTTAGTTTCAGATCGGGTGCCCACCCTGATGTTCGCGGACGACACCTTGCTGTTGTCCAATACATCAACGGGAATCCAACACACCTTGGATGGTTTTGCTGACTTCTGTGCATTGAGGGGCCTGGAGATAAATCTAGATAAAACTAAATTTATGATTTTTAATCCTCCCAGGCAGACACGTCCGAATCCCCTTCTGGGTGGAATCCCATTGGAGCGAGTCAAGACCTTTGAGTATTTGGGCATCACTCGGGTAGAACACCTGGCATGGGATATTCAGTCAGCAAAGGCCACACTAAAGCTAACCAAAGTGGTGGGGGGGATCCAGAAATTGCACAGAGCGTCCGAGTTCAAGCCTACTGCTCCCGTCATTGAAATGTATAAACTTCAGGCCAGATCGGCCTCTTTGTACGGGGCAGAACTATGGGGACACCAAAAATCTACCAACCTCATAAAAGTTGAACACCAATTCATGAGGAATTTACCGGGTCTGCCAGTGAGTACCCCGCTAGTACCCCTCCATTTGGACATAGGGCTAATCCCCATTGAGGAGGCAATGGCACTACGCCCTTTAACGTATTGGAGAAGACTATGGTCAGTGCCTGAACTTGTTTGTTATAAAAACGAATTTTGGGAGATTTGGGATGCACTGAAAAACAAGAAAATCCAGTGGTTAACCCATATTAAGGCAACTAGTACCAAAATTGGTTTACCTGAGCTCTGAGCGCTTGCCTAGCGTTAACCAAGGCTGAGTTGGTTCACCATTTTAGGTCCCATAATCTATCGTCCCTCCATGCGAGTCCTACAGTGGGAAGATTGACTATTGAGTTTCTTCAAATCAAAGAAGATTACAAAAAGGAAGAATTTCTAGATCGGATTATCCATCATCAGCAAGGAAACTCTATATGCAATTTCGGATGGGTAGTCTTCCACTCAGGGTGTTTACATGTAAATGGGACAGTAATAAGAACACCGAGTGCCCAGCTTGCATATATAACATTGAAAATGAAATTCATGTCCCTTTTTTTTGCCCTGCCTACCAGGCTGTACGCAAACGTTGGGTGATACCAATCTGCAGGAATTTAGGCTTTAGCCAGTGTGCTCAAGCTTTTAGAGTCCTAAAATATGACATGCATGCCCCCCATTATATATGCTGTCTCGCGTTTTCTAAATGGAATGTGGCACAGACGTAGGGAAATCATTAATGAAGCCATTGGACAGTAGGAATTATTTCAGTTTTATATTGTAATGAACTTTTTCGATAACCAATCCAATGTTTAATCTGGTTTTATGTTGACGGACGAAGCCACAGTTTTAATTCTCTAAATATGTGTATTTTTACGATTGAGCTTGAATCTGTATGGTTCCTGTTATTTATTTTGTTACTGTTGCTGTGTATGTATTTTATCTTGCACTTTTATGGTTCATTGCGACCGAAATAAAGTTATCGAACGAACGACAATACCGTAGTAGGGCCCACTGTCTTCTCTGGGGCCAAGGGAACACCTACGTCGGTCATAAGAATCTGAAAGTTATACAGCAATTGCTGAAAGTTTCCAGCAAAAGCGGTTCAAACAAAGAAAAAGTCATACAAGTAATGCATCATAAGGTCATGTCCTGTGTGCCAGATGAATAGCCACTGCAGGAATGTGCTAAAACACTCAAAAAGTGTGCACGAAATGGAACAACCCAAAGGGAGTGCTTCGTCCACAAACTATTGGATGTCAAACTGGATGCCCAGCAACTAAAAGTTGGCAGGGTGTACTGGCAACAAAGGGTAGGCAGACTTGATGTCGCTCTTAGCCATCAGCGACCCCGTCTTCGAACTTCTCCGCTAAAGCTTAAGCAACGCCCACAGAGGAATATGTCACTTTTACCTGTTCTGTCGGGGTGAAGTCATTCGCAGACTGACCTGGCCAGGATAGGTACTGTACATGCCAATACTACCCTGGTTCGCTCTTAGGTACCACCCCAGTAAGCTACTCCATTGGACAGTCATCAAAAGGGCCTGCCATCCTTCCCACCTGTATCTCCTTGTGTAACTTCTCCCTGATGACTTGTGCATGTTCAGTCACAGATTGCAGGTTCGAAGCTAATCGGCGCACCCTTGGGCCATCGTAACTGAGCCTAAAAACTGGTTCCACCCACGCTAAAACAGGCGACCAATGGGTGCCTGTCTGAACATTTCGAGACTTCATGCAGAAACTTGCAAAGTTCTCTTGAGCACAGGCCTTTGTTGTAATCCCAGTATGCCCCACTCTGGTACCCCTGGTTTTTAGTGCTACCCCCCACCACGCTCTGGGTGGGGCGCACCTGAAAGGGCTTTTACACTATCGGCAACCCGTTAGCTGTAAAAATGGTTTTACCGAATTTTGCCGGGCCCAATGTGTGCTGCCACAAGTCTGTGTCCAGCTCCCTCCATTGCGCCCCCTGGTTCACTGCTAACCTAGCCCGGAATTCCTCATTGTTATGCACCCCCCGTAATTAAGCTGTGCTTTCCTAATCAAGTCTATGTATTTAAAGAGCGCTACAGCCCTCTCCGGGAACTTTCCACAGTAGACACTCACATTAAGGAGGAATGCAGCCGGCCAATTATCAATTTTCACAGGCACCCTCAGCCGCATGGACAATTTCAACTCCTTCTCCTTAGAGCCCTCTTTAGTACCTCAGTCCCTATGCAAGAGTTTCAAAATCTCAACATACTCCCCTTTCCATATCTTCTCTGTGGTTAACTGCATAAGATGAGCCCCCAACGGTTTGGGTGTCCCCATGTACGGTAGCTTTTTGAATTTCACCTCCTTACTCTCTTTCTTGTCTCCTGAGTCTTGTTTTGTGTCTCCTGCCTGTACCCCCTCTTGTCCTACCTCTTTTGTCCCGTTTGTCCACCTTCCGACTTCTTCTGTAGTTACCCATCTTTGTCCATGAGCCTCGGGTGGTCCTCAGTACCAACTCCAGTGTCCAGTACGTAGTACCCTCTACTTAAGTGGGCCGCCACTGTGTTTCAGCTTCTTACCTGCTGCCAAGGTCAGTGCCCACTCTGTGAGTCTTCGCAGCTACTGCCCAATCCTCTCTGCACATCACTGCCCCGGCATGGCCAAGCCAGCTGATGCCCGCAGCTTGCCGCCCAGGCCAGACGCGCCTGTTCCCCTGCTCAGTACTGCCCTTCTACTACAAGAGTAGTCCCTCTCACTCACCAGAAAATGTTCTTTGGCCTGAGCTCGGACACTCATGCCATTACGGCAGCGGCTACACCACCAGCGGCCTCCTCCTTCAGTAAATCGAGCCGCCCGGCCTCTGCCAGCAGCTACATGGCTTCGGCCACCATATCGTCTACCCTGCCATTAGGTAGGTCAGAGACAAAGGATATTTGCTGCACTATGTAATGCCCTAGCACATTTTCCAAATGTAACCTACTCACTAAGCTCCTCTCTGCCAAAAACTGCACACTAAGCTCCTCACAACAAAAGCTCCTAGCAAAGTACAAGCCACCATACTACCACGATAAAATGGCGGCTGGCATACAAAATGGCACCCCTATATATGTTAGGCTACATATGTAGCCCAAAACTAGCCCAAAAAACCACATGCAGTCCTCTGGACTGCACCACTTCCCCAAAACCCCTGGGGACAGCCCTCCCTGTGGTCGGCTGCCCACAAATCTCCATTGGCTGCAAGTAACGAGCCCAGCAGATTTGAGCAACTTTATAGATCCAAGTTATGAAGTCACCCAGGGGCTCGTCCGCTAGAAGCTATTCTCCTATGTTATTATGCCCTAGTACCTGGGCAAGAGTTTGCAACTTGCGGCTTCCTGGGTCCTTTTAACCGAGTATGGGACACTGCAGTTGTGCGGCCTCATAGTACCATTCATAATTAGGGCCCCTCCCAATCCACCACACTTCAGTGGGAGTTGGAGCTTGGAGAATGCGACCCTCTAATGCCTTCCACCCCTTAAAAGATCGGACAGAACGGTGTTTAAATTTGTAAAGAAGGAGCCTGGCATCGGGACCTGCAGCGCTGAGAACAAATACAGCAATTGGGGTAAGATAAACATTTTGGCAGCCGCAACCCTGCCCATCAAGGACAGCGGTAAAGCACACCATAAAGGGACAGATCTCTGTGATGTAGCCAGTACTCTCCCCAGATTGTTCTGCTTAATATCGACACTAGTGTGGTAAACGGGCACTCCTAGGGGCATATTATCAAGGACCGGTGTTAAAATTATCGCCGTTTTATTGGCAGGAAACTGCAGATAAAACAGCGATAATGAGCTTGATAATATGCCTTTGTTAATTTCCATAGAAGCCCATGTTAACATCAGAACATGGGCTTCTATGGGAATTGACAAGGGCGTATTATCAAGCCCATTATCGCTGTTTTATCGGCAGTTTCCTGCCGATAAAACTGCGATAAATTTAACACCGGTCCTTGATAATATGCCCCTCAGTTATTTAAAAGTGTTACTTCCCCATTATAATATGCCAGGGGAGGCAAGTGACTCCTCCCCAACCAAGCTCCTACTGAGAAAAAAAGGGAAGATTTTGTCCAATTTACTTTGAGAACAGAGTGTTTCCCGAAAGTATTCATAATCTCCACGAGGTCAGGGAGCATTGCACCGGGGTTCCGCATATATACCAGTGCTTAATCAGCATATAGGGAGATCCCATGCCGTACGCCTCGGAAGAGCACATCCCGCAGCTGCTCCCTTCGTCGTATTAGGCAGGCTGGAGGTTCCATCACCAGGGCAAAAATGATGGGCGACAATGGACAACCCTGTCTCATGCCACGTGCAACCCATGAGTTCCTCTGAGGTGGTCTGCCCCAGCCGCACCTTGGCTAATGGTTTTGTGTAGAGTAATTTGACCCTTCACAAAAACTCCTTCCCTGATCCCTTTCTCTCTAGTACTGCCTGCAGGTAAGGCCAGCCAAGCATATCAAATGTACCTGTGTACCCCCATGTATATTACTGTAAGCAGTCTGCAAATAATCATAAAGTGAATCCATTTTGATCCGAGTGAATCAAAGTGCGGTAATAAAGGTAAGACCAGTGGGCCAGCAAAGATAGGTGGAAGGACCCCACATCTAGCAGATCCCTATCCAGGTTCGGGAGTACTATAATGAGGGCTCTCCTAATGGTACATGGGAGCTCCCATTTCTCGCAGGTGGCCTGATACACCGAGAGCAATTTGCTCACCAGCAGTGTCCGACATGTAGTGTAAACCCCCATCAGGATACCGTTGAGCCCAGTCATCTTGTTGCGACTCATTTTCTTGATCCCTGCTCTCACCACATCTATTTACAAGGACTCATTCAGCTCAAGCCTCCGTAGAGGATCTAAAACACTGATGACAATCCCCTGTACATATTCCTACAACTGGTCCAGTGCTGGACTGTTGTGGGCCTTGTAGAGAATGCGATAATAGTCTGTAGAGGTCTTGCAGATGGTTTCCTGCGAGTTAACCACCACAGCATCCCATCCCTGATCGCACCTATCTGGGGTCTGCCGGTTTCTGACCGTAGGAGCTATGCCTGCACCCTGTCGGTTGTGTCCCCTTCAGCAGGTTGCTTCGCCACAAAAGATTTATATGACAGACAACCCTGCTGGCCTGTCCTTTCTGTGGGTTGCCTCCGAATTTCTATAAGAGCGGGCCCGTGTCCTGGTCTGTCATCGTAAGCACTTCAGTGTGCCTTATGTCCCCCTCCAAATCCAGCATCTCTTTGTTTAGAATACTTTGCTCGCCCCTGGTAGTTTTAATACAATGCACTCAAATAACTACCTTAAAAGCATCCCACTCAACTGTGCCGTCAGATGTCGTCCGCTCGTTGTCAGCAAACTATTGGGATATGTGTGTATCGATTTGTTTGTGAAAAGGATCATCTGTTAATGCCTCCTCCCTAGGTTTCCACGTAGAGTAACTCTAGCTTGGTGTCCTCCCCAGGGCAGTACCATTTTCAGATTTTCAGTGGGTTGTGATCGAAAAGCGTCCACCCCAGTTATTCTGTATCCAATATCCAGGGCACAGCCAGTAGTCCATTCTGGAGTGCAGTAGGTGCACTGGGGAGTAAAAGGAGTATTCTTCAAACATCTATTGAGTGTCTGATTGTCAGTCTTTCGTCTAAATGACGAGCCATTCTAGAGACGCTAGTATCAGAAATGGGTGGGGTCCAGTCTAGATCTCGCACACAATTAAAGGCCCCGCCCCTCTGCACAGATTGGACTTGTCTGGGTCACAAGGCAATACTGACATCAAAACTTCCAAAAAGTCCATCTGTTGCACATTTGGAGCATATATTGCTGCTATGGAAAGGGGCCTGCCATCTTGCGTAGAAGAATGGCCTACAATTGGTTGGGCGTAATGAAAGAGGGACCATTAAGCAGTGGAAAGACATAAGTAATGAGGCTATGCTTTAGGGATGGGCAAAAACAAGAAGAAGATGGAGAGCCCAAACAACCAGGCTTCAACACAGAATTGACTGTGTTTGTAGGTTGCTTTTTTAAAAGCATGCCACGTAATGAAGTGATCACTATGTTCTCCTATTGCCACTGCACAGCAATTTAAATGTAAAAGGCAGTCAAATATGAAGTTTAAGCAAATGCATATCTGCCCACCGAGCACTCATCCTGAGGTGCACAGCAACATCATACCATAGAGTTCCTTCCCAGTGTTTGCATATTAAATTCCATAGATAAGGCCGGCAGGTCGATATATAGCTATAGACAACATGTGAAGGATCTTGAATCTATTATATGACTCAGTTTACTGGATACCTAAATGCACAGTTTCAGACGAGAACAAGTTGTTCAAGATTAAACTAACACAAACTTAGCTCACAACTTTCAATGAAAACAACAATCAAGTAATGAGTTAAAAATTGGTTGTTGAAAAATGAAGAACTTTTAAAGGGATTGAGGGCCATATTAAGTAAGAAGGGCGTGGTGAGGGAGGTGGTGGCGAGGGTGGTGGTAGGCTGGTGGTGGTAGTGAGAGTGGTGAAGATTGTGGTGGTTAGGGGAGGGTGATGGTTCGGCAAGGGTAATGGATGTGGGTAGCCTGGTGGTGGTTAGGGTAAGGTTGAGGTGGCGGTTAGGTTGGTGATTGTTGTTAAGGTGGCGGTGGTTGTGTTTAGGGTGGTGAAGGTTATGGTAGTGGGTAGGATGGTGAGAGGGTGGTGGCTGGATAGTTAGGGTGGTGGGGTTAGGGTAATGGTGGTTAGGGTAGTGGTGGTGAGTAGAGTGGTGAAAGGGTAGTGGTGGTGGTAGGGTGTTGATTTGGTAGTGGTGGTGGTTAGGGTGGTTATAGTTGTCATGGTTAGGATGGTGGTAGGCTGATAGTGGTAGGGTTGGTGTTGGTGAGGGTGGTGGTGGTTATGGTTTTGGCTAGAGTGGTGATTAGGGCTGCGGTTAGTTTAGGGTGGTAGTAGTGAAGGTGTTGGTTAGGGTGGTTGTAGGTAGGGTGGTGGTGGTGGTTACGTTAAGGTGTTGATTGGGTATTGTGGGGATAGTAGGGTGGTGTTACAGTGGTGGTGGTAGGGGTTGGGGTGGTGATAGTGGTTAGGGTGGTGGTTGTTAGGGTAGAATAGTGGTGGTGGTGGTTATGATTGGGTGTGTTTGCTGTGACAATTAGGCTAGGACTGTGTCGGTTAGGGCGGTGTTAGGGTGGGGATGGTGGTGTGGTGGATGTAGGGTGGTGATGGTAGGGGCTAGAACACATACTGAAGCTGAGGGGGGCAAGGGAACAAGCAACAACAAGAACGATGAGGAAGAATAAAGGATGAAAACTACCTCAATCCCAGCGCGAGCAGCAGAAGGACACTAATAAAAAAATAGTAATCAATACTTGGTCCATGCCCTACAGAAGGGAGAAAAGAACAACAGAAAGTAAAACCAGCACACGCTGAACAATCAGGAGTTAGGGAGTTAGCAAATAAGGGTGACAATTGAATCAACTTATGGTAAGAAATGGGCGGGCTCCAAGGCCTTTTTTGTTAAAAAAACAAGCAATTGCAATTCAATAGGTCTCGCGTTTGCGAGAGTTTGAGCTATTGGCATTATAAATCACAATGCCTTTTATTTATGTGTTTTACAAACCTTCAAGCGGTGCGTAAATACGCACTTTGTACTTATAGTCGTTGCTTACGAGAAGCAAGGCTGGCAGTAACTGCGCCTTTTTTACTGCCAGTCTTGCTTCTCGTAAGCAAAGAGTATAAGTACAAAGTGCGTGTTTACGCACTGCTTGCAGGTTTTCAAAACACATAAATAAAAGGCATTGTCTTTACAATGCAGATAGCTCAAACTCTCGCAAACGCGAGACCTATTGAATTGCAATTGCAATTGCTTGTTTTTTTAACTAAAAAGGCCTTGGAGCCCGCCAATTTCTTACCATAAGTTGATTCAATTGTCACCCTTATTTGCTAACTCCCTAACTCATGATTGTTCAGCGTGTGCTGGTTTCAATTTCTGTTGTTCTTTTCTCCCTTCTGTAGGGCATGGACCAAGTATGGATTACTTTTATTTTTATTAGTGTCCTGCTGCTCAAATTGTCGCAAATGCAAGACCTATTGCATTGCAAATGCTTGTTAATATGTGTTATCAATTGCAAGACTTTATTGTAAAAGGTAAAAAGTTTATGGGTTTTGTGTATATTCTTTGTATGTTTGTTTTAATGTGTAAGGGACAGTGGTGCAGTAAACCTTGCGTTTATTTTAAATTAAAATGCCCCTTTTGAAAGATGTTGGTTTGAATGCGGAGTGCTGTCGCGAAGGATTTAGGCAAGCGCCGCCACAGCATTGTTTCGTATTGTAACTCATTCTCAGGGGACGACCATACAACACGAGGTCATCTGTGGGTGCATATCACCCCTTATTAACAGTGCCCTTTTCTAACTAAGAAGGATGACAGACAAAGCTGGTCCAGTAAGAATGTTGCACACAGGCAGCAACAGAAGCGTTGACACGACGGGCTATACTGCCTCGCTTTGTATCTAAGGTGACCAACCGTCCGTAAATTTCACGGACTGCCCGTTATTTGGGCCCCTTGTCCGTTGTCCGTGAGCATTTCTTTGACGGACACCTTTTGTCCGTAATTTTGGGGATGGCAGCAAGCTGTGCCAGCTCGCACTTCTCTGAGGCTGCAGCCGTCCCCTCCCCGACCTCGTACTGGCCCGTTGTCATTCTGATGTGGCCGATTATCACCTAAAGGGGGGGGGGGGGGCAGATAAGTGTTTCATGGCCCTTCCTTTGGTCTGTAACTCGGAGACCAGCTGGAATAATCACTGTGATGCTGCATCTTGAGTGTGTGTGTGTGTGTGGGGGGGGGGGGGGGGGGGGGGTACAGAGGGTGCTGAAGTAGACAAAAGCGGCGACAGAAAGGGAAATTATGATAATGGTAAATCAAGCAAGCATTTGCAATGCAATAGGTCTTGCATTTACGCGATTTTGAGCTATTGGCATTGTAAATGACAATGCTTTTTATTTATGCTTCAAAAACCAATACATAAATAAGAGGCATTGTCATTTACAATGCAGATAGCTCAAACTCGCGTAAATGTGAGACCTGTTGCATTGCAAATGCTTGTATTTTTTTTTTATCCGAGCGCTGTGCAATGTCTTGCAACATACCAGTGTGTGCACAGAAAAAGTGTCACTGAGAGACATTTGTTACTGAAACCAATCTTGTTAGTGTCTCACAAGACATTTCAGTTTCAATGCGGGGTGAGTGATTAGTTAGTAAAAAAATTTGCAAAGTACTGTCAAATTACTATTTGTTACAAAATCTTAATTTTGCTGTAAAAAGTTAGCAATTTCACCCACGTCTAGATCCAACCTGGATTGCGCATTAGGAACTTTGTGACTATCGCCAGTTTAGAAGTGGGGAAGCAACTGAAGGGTCAAGCCAGAGGCCTGGTACTGGCTCAGCCCGAGGGTGTCTAGGGCCCTTGAGCCCAAAACAAGCTGAACTTTAATGTGGCGTCTATCTTCCAGCCACCCTCTACCATCATGAGCTAAGGCTTCAAAACAAATGATAAACATATGGTTTTAACAAGGACTATTTAAAGAGAAGCCCAGGGCTGGTGCCCTGTGTTTGGAATACAGGGAGCCACCCGGCAAATCTGTCTGTGGAGCACCCGTGACCTCTTCTGGAAGGCTGCATTCAATGAGCTCTGTCACTGGGGTGTCCAGCGTAGGTCCAGGAGTGTCAGGCAGTTCTCAATTTGTAAATAAATAAGTGCCAGGGCCCTCGTTGGAAATCAACTGCACCTTGCACCACCCTTTGATCCTGCCAGTGCTGCCAATGACAGGACCAACACAATTTGTAACCATCACACTCCTAAAACTCACAGCTATTGAACATCCTGTGCTTTCTTAAATGTCAAGTAAAATGTTTTTTTGTGTGTCTTCTTGAACCACGTTTGGTCACGTCCTCGGTCTAAAGTCAGGTGCCACCCATGGCACACTAGAGGAAACACTATCAGCAGTGATGCTCTTCAACCTCGAATGCTTATGCAAATCACACTCTAGCGCCTAGAGGTGGCCCGGGCGCGTGCGTGCTCACGAAATGTCACTACCACTAGTGAGCACGTAGCTAAAGATACCCATGCCACATTCGACTTCATAAGCCAGTGTTCGCTTTTTTAGAAAACGGCAATTTCCACTTTGGAAACCCAAGATACACACACAGTTCAAATAAATAAACTTCAACTCCCAGAAAACAAACAGTGTTGTTTGGTAGCACTGAGTCCCCCATAAAAAATATTCAATTTGTTTTTAGGGAAGCGGTCACATTCATCACGACAGGTTTGACCTTAAAAAAAGGATGACCTTCGAAAAAATGCAATAATTCAATTAATATCATAATTGATTCAATAGAGGATGTAAGAAGGAACCGTGACATGCTGGAAAACCTGGAAGAATTTTGCCGAAATGAGGTCCATTCCTTGCACACGCCATCCTCGGGTGAGTCGAAGCGTAATGGAGCGACAAGGGTTAAATTGGCCAAATTGCAAGCAACGACGACTCCCTGAATGTTCGTTGGGTAGCAGAGTGGAGCAGTTGGGGCAGAGGGCCCCTTCAGTCTCTGAGACCCGGTGCCACTGCACCTGCTACACCATTGAAAGCCGCCCCCTGCTGGCGTGCAGTGCTGGGAGCTGGGACTATTTACCTCTGTCATGAAGAGGGAGCTCGGATCCACGCATGTCCGGCATGTTAACTAGACCGCTGTCCGTCATGGCAGCTGGGGATGGGGCGCTAAGGAGCATGTGAGAAGTGGCTGCAGATGGAGCTGTCGCAGAGACGGGCGTGCCACAGCAGCCGCTCGGGCTCTACCCGCGAGATGCTCTCATGCCGGTGCAGCAGTGTGTGGGGGTCATGTACAGCTGGTCTGTGTGCTCTTTTACTCGCATCTAGCTCGGGGTAGTCAATATCCCAGGGGCCACTGAATTCGGCGTGGGTCACTCGGTAGCCACAATACCATGGCCGCCAACATGGTCAGAGCCTCAACTGCAATTTTCTGGCCATAACAAAAATATCTATTTAACTCTGCTGATTAATGTATCTCTTGGAGAGATATGAGGTTTCACTAATCCCGGTTTTGACTCATCATAAAGATCATAGAAGCATAATGCGCCTCTTGTAAAGCACAAAGTGTAACATGCAGAGTAAAGTATTTATTTATATTATAATTGTAAAGACAACCCCCACCACTATGTTATGTGTTATATCCTCAGTTTGTATTTGGGGGTCACTGGAATTATGCAATTGTGCGGCTTCAACAGTTTTCACATGATTATGGATGTGTCGCATGTGCCACATAATCCATCATTAGCTGAATATAGCTGAAGATTCTAATTTAAAAACAATTGCTACCTCAAATGGTTAAAAAAATAACTAAAAAGGCAGTGATGTATTGCAAAGGCCCCTTATAAAGGTTGACTGGTCACCTTCCTTTGCATATTTCTATATTTGGGTGTTATATGGGTACTAATGAGGTGCAACATATGACCAGAAAGTGATAAAATGTGCAAAAATGAGAAAATAATATGGTAATACTATGAAAAAATTTACAGCATTATGCTGCAGAAATTTCGATTTCTTTCCATATAATTCAGTCAACTCTGCAGCATAATTTGGCCCTCCCTGCTGCATAGCTCCTGTCGCTCTGCATATAGTAGCTACCAGTATGGATGCCTTGTGACTCCTACACCTTGTAGCCCTCCTTGTCTTAAGTAACATTACCTATATATTGATTTACATACTTATATAAGTCATTGTCTCTGAACAATAAGTGTGTGAGCTGAAGCACTCAACACCCTACATTGGGATGAGCAGCACTATAAAATAAATGACATACACATGAGTGAGGATCTATATAGCTATGAGGGGCACCATGGGAGGGTGATAGTGAGGGAATCTGTGCAGAGAGAGGTCTTTGGTGAAGGGGCGTAATGAAGGCTGAAGGTCTCTGCATCCCCTGCAGTGCAGGTGGGACAACATTTCAAAGAAACCCCAAACTGTAAACAAAATATAATATGAAATATCACAAAAAGACCTGCACAGTTGCTAAAAAGTGTGCACATACCAAAACGGTGAGTTGCACGCTTGTCTCAACTTAATATAAACTTATTTTGACTTGCACTTATGTTGGTTGTCTATTTATTTACCTATACACTATTGTACGACTTCCTCTGATGTGTCTGAAATCGTACCTTTTGTCCCAAATTTCTGTCCTAAATTTTGACCCTTTGTCCTGAATTTTTGTCCTGAATTTTGACCCTTTGTCCTGAATTTTTACACTCCCTGTCCTGAATTTGCACCTATGCCAGTTGGTCACCCTATTTGTATCCCATTGCATTCTATGGTTTAACACAACCCTCGACTTTCATATCAAAAGAATCTTTTGATATGCAAATCTCCTCACTTTGAACCCCATATACGACGTAAACTACGTCTATCGTGTTGATTGTTCAGGACGTAGGAGGAAGGGCAGTGGGAACCACAACCGGCCCTGGCAAAGTGCTAGGCCGGCACCCCCTCCTCACTCGGAGCGGGGATTAGGGGGGGGGGCGGCCAAACACTTTGCTGGGGCCGGTTTTCAACCGATTTTGTTACAGGGCCGATTTTGCAGCTATGCTGCAAAAACGTCCCTGTAACAAAAACTGCCCCCAGGGGACCAAAACCGGCCACCACCCGTGCAGCGCACCGGGGGATTGCCCAGTGCCCGCTATGGCCAGTCCGGGCCTGAGGAAGGGGAATGTGCAGAGTCAATTAAAATATATTAGTTTGATTAGGTGGTTTTTCCAAAAATACTTTACACAGCAAGAAAAGCAAAAATGTTCAGCCACACAGAAAACTACACAACTTTTCCATGCCAAACACTTTCCTCACGATCGCAAAAAATCACAAGCACTGGAGACAATTGGCAACAGGGTACAGGAGTTAATATCACTAACAGTGCATTGATTGTGCTTCAGGGTGAAAAAACAAATATTGCAAGCAGACACATTCATTTCATAAGAAGCGGCCGCCATTGCTCAAGGGCAGCCTCCAGCGACTGGTGTGTGTGCCGCCACTGTGAAATTGAAAAACAGAAGAACAAGCATTGGCACAGCCAATAGGTCTCAACTTTGGGACCTTATAAGTGGACTACTGGTAACAACATTTGCAAAAAAAGACACTAGAGCAGTAGAGACCTATCTTTGTAGGTAAAGAAAAGACAATCCAAGCATATGTAAATACAGACTGAAATGACACAACCTAATCCCTGAGTGCAAGGAAGGATATGGACCCCCGGTCTGCTGTTTGAAGGCTCAAACACAGCAATAAACAGGGTTCAGTGGTGGGCCCTTCAGGCCTTTCTGCCCCGGTGCAACATACTGTTATCTCAATATTAATAATTACTCTTATACTCAAAAATCCAAAAGCATGTCCTCTGGTGATGCCCAGAGCAAATTTCTAACTACACTGCTGATTGCAGTGTGTGCCCTGTGGGGCATCACGGGACATTTTATGAGGGCACGAGTTGTGACAAGCTATCTGCTTACTTTGAGGGAAGTCAGGGGGCATAGGTGGTCATCTGACAACATTCGTCTACACATATGCACTGGTTTAGTGATGGGGCTAAGTGAGACTCCCCTTCAGAGTGTGAGGCCAGTGACGTGGGAGTCAGTCAGAACCCCAAGCTCCGTGTGAGGCAGGACGTAAGAGAGAGAGAGAGGAATGGCCCGAAAGAAAGAGGGAGAATGATTACACATAAGGGAGGTAAGTGGGCGAAAAGTGAGGGAGGGAATTAAGGCAGACAAAAATCGCTGGAAAAGAAAAGGGGGCCAGGTAGAAAAGAAGGGGGGTCGTGTTTGAAAGGGGGAGCGTGATAAGGCGGCTAAAAAGCAAAGGGCAAAGTATAGAGGTGAGGAGGGAAGAAGGTGTGAGGGGCAGGGAGGGGAGAGAAGCACAGAAGTTAAGTGAAGCAAGGAAGCTAAGGATCAAAGAGTAGTGGGAGAAGTAAGATGAAGGCGTAATAAGAAAGTGGAGGGGCAAAAGAGGCATGGAGAAACAGAGGAAGTAAGTTCAAGGAGTAGGGAGCGTGAAAGTAAACTAAGGAAGAGAGGAGAGAGCAGCTTAAATGCAGTCATGGGAGAGAAGGAAGGAACTAAGAAAGAGGGAAGTGGAAAAGCAGAGTGGAGAGATGGTGGAATGACGATAATAAATGGAGTGTCGAGATCTAAATTATTGCTTGAGTAATCAAGGCACTAAAACGTAATCTAGAGTTGCCCATACCACTTTACCCCTGAATGCACTGATTTGTCACCTCACAGTCCTATGTAATCCGACAACAACTCTTACGCACATAAAGGTCACTGTTTTACATTTGATTTAATTTGCTTTCTTGTAATTGTAATTTTGAAAATGCAGTGTGGAAAAATAAACAATCTGCGCACGCCTGGAATGGAGTGACATGAAAACTCCGCTCTATATCCCTCCCAGTCAACCATTTGCCCCCTGCCACTTGCATAATAACTTCAACGTACTGCCGATCCTTAAAAATCTATTGTGTGGTCGTTTCGCTGCTCCCAAATCTCCTTAACACTAGCTCACGTTTCTCAGTCAATGCCATGTTCCATACGCTTCCATATTTTCACCTCACCTCACTGACTTCCAATTTCCAGCGCAACCCCTAGCTTCTCATGCTGGCCTGGCTCTAGTATTTTTTGTCTCATATTGAGCCTCGTGGGCAGCAGAAGCGCGGATTGGCTGACAGCCTGCTGCCTCTCATTGGTTGTGCTAAAAATGACAGCAGCCTTACGCACACACCCATCAATTCTCTCAGGTCTCTGATGCGCAGAATGGTTTCACTTTCTAATGTCTGCTGTTCGGAAGCTATTACCCGCACGAGAGGCTCGTAAATTATTAAGAACTAACTGTTCTTATTGATAAGAAGGGGAGATTGATAGAGGGGTGAGAGAATCAGTTGCAACAACATGGAAAATGAACAAAGATTGGAACATGCAGGACTGAACGGCCTAAGATATGAGTGGAACTAAGTGAAATAGACAGCAGGAAAGAAGATGAAAGAGAAGTCAAGCGCAAGCCTGCGGCCGCAAAATTTAAAGCGACGCGCAGTGTTTACCTTACAGTAGCGAGCAGCGGCCTGCGATATAATTTCAAACAGATGGCGCCGCTGCTCGCTCCCACAAGGTAAACGCCACACATGCTCAAGGGTCCATTGGGAACAGTGCAGTACATGCACGAGTTTCCCAAAAAGTCCTGAGCTATTCCAAGCGGTCATCTCCTAAGCAGCGCTAGCATGCTGCCTAGGCGAGACCTAAAAAATGGATGCCTTTCTAAAGCAGCATCCCACAAGTGGTGTGTGCGGCCGCAACTGCTGAAGCGCAGGCGTTCACCCACTTGGAGCTTCTTTTAAATAAATAAAGTAACAGTAATTATTGTTGTTTTTGGTTTTAAATTAAAAAGGATCGTAAAAAACAAAGAAAACACAACACTTTCACCCACGCATTGTCTAAAACATTAAAGAATGGAAACATTTACGTGGGTGGGGGGAGCGAAGGGAAGAGAAAAAAAATTGTTGCCACCATCCCCTGCCTCACCTCCAAGTCCACATTGTGGCAGCTTCTGTATACATATTTGAGCAGGGGAGCGATGTTGGGGAATGGCAGTCAAGTAAAACAAGGAAGAGGAAGAGCCGGCCAGAAGCATGTGGTGCGGCACCCAATAGGGCCGCAAACAGAGGAGCTTGATGGGGAGGGGCGGGACAAGCGTCTTAGAAACAACAAGATAGGCCCTGATAATGGGCTGATGTTGCTGAGCCAATAAACAGTAATAAGATGAGTTTAGCACCAGCTGACGCACACACAGTGTCCCGCCGAGGACAGAAACCACATCAAACAATGATTGCATGCAGATGCATTAGTTTTACAAGAAGTAGCCACCATTGCACAAGGCAAGCGGCGGGCTGTGCACTGTTGGGATGGGCAAGTGTAGCATCTGAAAAAAACTGAAAGAAATGGTGCAGAGAATCGTGCCGGAGCAATCCAGTGTAAACAAGCCGGCCACAAAGTAAACATAACAGGGGAGGGAGAAGTGCACGAATATACGCCCTTGTTACAGTGATGAGTAGGAAACTAAGAAAGCTAAGTGCTAGCAGCCACGTCCTGTGAATTGTGTTCATTAAGTAAATAGTTCTTGGAACTACTAATGTAAGCACCCGACTTAGGACACATGTAAAAGGGCCAATCCACCTGGGAGGTAACAACAGAAGACAGGGAAGTACTAAGGAGGGGCTAATGAGCCTATTAACAAATCAGAAGCCAACAGTTACAAAAGACAATGTCAAAAGCCAATTAAAAAATATGGGCAGAGAGTGGGCGGAGCTTCAAGTTCATACCTCAATACAGCATGTCTCAAAGAGACAATGCAAGCACTGCTTAGGCGAGACCTAAAAATGTCTTGCAAGCAACAGCGCCAGTGCTGTCTCAGACCAGTGCTAAAAAAACTTGCAAAAGTGAGGCAAAGTGGCAGGCAGTATTTGGCACTGGATAAAAGAGGCATGAGGTAGAATCAAGGTTACTCAGTCATGGTATTCTGCACTTTTGATATGTTGGATTGCACCGGCGGTGGGCTTCTGAGCAAAACTTTAGACCCGGGCACTTATTCTTTTGAAATTGAATGACTGCATGCTGCAGGTCTCATTGAGGGTCTTGCACATTCATCATCCCTTTGAGGTCTCACATAGACTGGTCCAGGGCAGGGCCGGCAGGCCTTTTATTCCTCCTGCATTTCCCACGTGGGCCGGGGCTTTGGAGGTCGGTTTTGAAAGCCCAGGGCCACCACTGGTGCCTCTGTCACTTTCCCCAACTCCACGTGGTTATTTGCAGCAGGGACAGAACGGGTTCAAGATAGAGAGAAAGAGAGAAGGAAGGTAGAGAGAAAGCGATCAGAGAGGCAGAAGAGAAATAGAAGAGGGAGAGAGAGAGTGGAAGGATGGAAAGTGAGAGATAGTACGAGGAGAAGAAGATGGGGCTGGTTTGGGATTTTTTGCCAGAGCTGCTTTTGTTTCCCCAGTCTGTCCCTGGTCTGTGGTATCTGTTGCACTAGCACGCCCCCCCCTGGGTTCTCACACAGTGCACATTTGCAGCGCGGTCTGCTGCTAATTACTGTTATCCAGAACACAAACCACAGGAATACAAACATTAGTAAGTTATCTTGTGATTCATGTCTGAACTCCGCTCAGCAATGACTGAAATGCGCCCGGGGGAGTCGGGCCAAGTCCGGCGCAGTGCAGACGGCGAGGCCTGCTCTGCAGCAGAGAGCTGGCCGGTGTAGGCAGAGGTAATGAGAACCAGGCCCAGTGAGACTGTCTGCCGGGGCATGGAGCCAGCCCTTCAGCCTGTGAAGAGATGCCCACCTGTAGTGACCTAAGATGGAGCCACGCCCAGTGTCGTGGTAGAACATTCCACCACTAGTGACAGTCTGTCCTGAGAAGGCCAGCCCTGTGAAAGGCATTCCCACTCTTGTGACACTGTCTGTCCCAAGACAGATGGAAAACCGGTGCTGTGAAGAATATTCCAACTCTAGAGACACTGGGTACCTTAAGGCCCTCCATGCCAGTAAAGAACATTCCATCACTAGTGACAGTCTGTCCTGAGAAGGCCAGCCCTGTGAAAGGCATTCCCACTCTTGTGACACTGTCTGTCCCAAGACAGATGGAAAACCGGTGCTGTGAAGAATATTCCAACTCTAGAGACACTGGGTACCGTAACACACTCATTGCCAGTAAAGAACATTCCATCACTAGTGGGACTCAGTCTCTGTGCAAAGAGTCAGCCACACCTCAGTTCAGTGAAGATCCATCTCTAGTGACACAATCTGTCCTGCGAAAGATAGAAGGCCGGGATTTGTGCAAAACATTCCATCTCTTGTGACAGTGTCTATCTGAGGAGGGATAGAACCCTCCATACCAGTGAAAAACATTCCATCTCTTGTGACACTGTCCATCTGAGGAGGGATAGAACCCTCCATACCTGTGAAAAACATTCAATTTCTTGTGACACTGTCTATCTGAAGAGGGATAGAACCCTCCATACCATGAAAAAAATTCCATCTCTTGTGACACTGTCTATCTGAGGAAGGATAGAACTCTCCATATCAGTGAAACACATTCCATCTCTTGTGACACTGTCTATCTTAGGAGGGATAGAACCCTCCATACCTGTGAAAAATATTCCATCTCTTGTGACACTGTCTATCTGAAGAGGGATAAAGCCCTCCTTCCTGCTGAAAAACATTCCATCTCTTGCGACACTGTCTATCAGAAGAGGGATAGAACCCTCCATACTGCTGAAAAACATTCCATCTCTTGCGACACTGTCAATCTGAAGAGGGATAGAACCCTCCATCCCGCTGAAAAACAGTCTACCTTCATTGACACTATTTGCCCTCAGTGGGATAGAACACCGGTGCCTGTGCAGAACATTCCACATCTGTTGGCACTACCTGTCTTATGCGAGATAGAATGCCAGTACATGGAAGATCTTTCCAACTCTCTAGGGCATTCTTCGTAGATGAAAAGAGCTCTCCATGCTGGTGAAAAACAATCCCTGTCTTGTGACACTACCCTAAGAAGGATAAAAAAAAACAGTGTCAGTGAAGGACATTCCAACAACTATGACAATATCTATCTTAAGAGGGATAAAACCCTCCACGCTCCTGAAGAACATTCTGCCTCTGGTGACCCCTTATGTTCCAAGAGTGATGGAACCCTTCATGCTGGTAAAAAACATTACTTCTCTAGTGACGTCATCTAAGAAGGCTAGAACACTGCTATCGCTGACGGACATTCTAACTCTATGGACACATCTGTCCTGAGAGGACTAGAATCCCTCCAAGCTGGTGAAGAACAGTCCACCTTCAGAGGTGTTCTCTGTTCTAAGAGAGCTTAAATACCACTGAGTATGAAAGACACTCCAACTCTAGTGACACTTTCCTGAAAGGGATAGAATAATCCATGATTGTATAGAAGATTCCACCTTTAAGAAGGATAGGGTGCTGGTGCCTGTGAAGAACATTTCAACTCTTGTGACTCTAACCATCCAAAGAATAGTGCTTAATTTGAGCTGGTGGTTAAAGGTGGGGACCACTAGCACTCTTTTTTTGGGCCGGCACTTATATTTCCTCAAGTTTTTGATACAGAGCAAGAGAGAGAAAAACACAAAAGCCAGAAAGACAGAGGAACAGAAAGACAGAAAAACAGTGCCAAAGGGAGATAGCAGGGCTGAAAAGCAACCTACAAGAGTGTGATAATGTGGTAGGGAGTGGCTGGTAGTGCAATAAAGAGGAGTGAGGTGGAATCACTACCACACAGTCCTGGAGCAGTATTATGCAAAGTGCTGCAGGGCACAACGGGTCAGCACTCGCTTTGCACACTCCGGTGCACTTTGGTATTACAGAAGGGGCGGCAGACGCTTGTGTATTACAGATAGCGTTGGCGCACACAGGCTCCATACAGATGGGGGAATCTTTGCCTCTACGCCTGCACCGTATCATAGACGCTGGCACAAAAGGTAAAGAAGCTCTCACGAGGCGCGCTGACAGTGCGCCACCTAAATTGCGGCACACTATCAGTGCGCCCCCTGATGGTAGCCTCTGGAGTGGGTGAAGGGGGTCTTATGGACTCCCTAGACATCCTCTTGAAGGCAGGTGCAGTCACTCACTTCATCCACCTGCAAGGAGATCTCTCACCCCTCTTAAAAGTGCACGCAGGTAGCCGCCTGCACAGCGAAACAAAGGAGCAGCCGCTCTGTATTTTACTTGAACACGGTACCCCTATGGCAGCACGAGTTTGCGGCTGCCCTCGGGCAACTCATTCAATCTAATACGGCGCAATTTTCTTGTTAGCACGGAGCACCTTTTGAAGGGATTGCCTGGTGCTAACAAGGAAAATGCACTGCAATGTATAATATGGGCCCTGGTATTTGACTTCCCAATCTTTGATAGCGCTGCACGTGGGCACAAGCACTTATTTTCTTACAAATTAAGTAATGTCTAAGAAGGAACGAATCCTCTGTGCTGGTGAAGAATATCCACCTCTAGTGACACTATCTGAAGAACCCTCCATGCCAGAGAAGAACATTCTACCTTCAATTACATTATCTGTCCCAAAAGGGATTGTACACCGGTGTCTGTGAAGGACAGTCCCTCTCTTGTGCCACTATCTGTCCTAAAGTGGACAGCTCTTGTGAACCTAACTATCCCAAGAACAGTGCTCAGTTTGAGCTGGAGGTTAATTAAAGGTGGGGACAACCAGACAACCAGCACTCTTTTCCTGGGGATCAGCACTCAAATTTCCTCAAGTCTTTGATACGGAGCAAGAGAGAAAAACACAAAAGAAGGAAAGACAGAGAAACAGAAAGATGGAAAAACAATGCCAAAGTGAGAAAGCAGGGATGAAAAGCAACCTGCAAGAGTGGAATGAAGTACCAAGCAGTGGCTGATGGTGCACTAAAGAGGCATGAGATTAATTAAATCCCGACCGCGCAGTTCTGGTATTTGACATCCCAATCTTCGATGGCGCTGCCCATGGGCACTGGCACTTATTGTCTTACAAATTAAGCAATGTCTAAAAAAGAACGAATCCTCTGTGCCGGTGAAGAAAATCCACATCTAGTGACATTACCTGTCCCAACTGGAAAAGAACCCTCCATGCCAGAGAAGAACATTCTACCTTCAATTACATATTATCTGTCCCAAAAGGGATTGTACACCGGTGTCTGTGAAGGACATTCCAGCTCTTGTGACACTATCTATCCCAAGAGGGATTGACCCGTACATGCCGGTGAAAAGCATTCCATTTTCAGTGACATAGCAGTCCTAAGTCATATAGAACATGTGAGGAACATTCCACACCTCTTGACACTATCAGCTGATGGACAGAACACTGCTACCTGTGAAGCACTTTCCAACTCTCTGGGCACTCTCAAATGAGGGAGATAGAACCCTCCATGCTGGGGAAGGTATCCCTCCTCTAGGGAGACTGCAGATCTGTCCGAAGAAGGAGCCATGTCTCCAGGTCCGTGGAGGACATCCCCCTCTAGATGTACTCAGCATGCATCCAAAGAAGGAGCCACGCCCCATGGACCAGGAGTGCAGGGAGCGAACGTCTGCAGAGGCGTGTTCGATTAGAGTTTAGGCTAGAGCTTTAAATGGGCAGGGACTGGCCGGTACTGAGTAACTGCACTTCTTTCATTTGGAAGGGAAAGTCCCTGCAGTTTTCAGCTCTGCTGCAATACGTTTAACCCCTTCACTGCTGCGGCTCTTCCGCCGCAGTGCTAAGGGGGCGGGGCGGAAGAGCGGCGGGCGCATGCTGGTGACGGAACCGCTCCGTCCCCAGCGTCGGTTGCGCTGTGCTTATGACGGAGCGGTTCCGTCATGGCCCCGCCCGCTCAATAGAACGCTCAGTGCAGGCGCGGAATTTGCGCCGCGCATGAGCGGTGGGCGGGCCATGCCGGAACCTCTACGTCATCAGCACAACGCCACCGCAGCTGATGACGGAGCTGTTCCGTCATCAGCATACAAGGGGTTAATGGGAGAGTGTAGGCACTTCTCAGGTGCATATAGATACTCTGGGTAAAGTACCAGAACTTCTTTATAGCCATTGAAGGCTCTGGTTTAGGCCAGCTCTTAAAGCGTCTGAACCAGGAGTGGAAGTGTACGGGATCTATTTGGAACGATGTGCCCAGTCTTTTATAATTTACACCATCAGTTCCCATACTTCTTGTTACCTTGTCCCCAAATTCTCTGACCCCACCCCTATTGCACTCATCATAGTTTCCAAACTTTTTTAAGCACTTCATCCTCTGGTCTGAACTGTCATAGAACTGGCAGATTAACCAGCTATTCTGTCACATAATCGTGTGAGACACTAAATGCAGGATTTTATTGTATTTTACTGGAATTGCATTAATAGAGCGCATACTACCCCTGACGAGGCATCGAAGTGCTTTCTCGGCGAGTAGCATGCCACTCCGGAACCCATAAAGGATTAGTGTTAAATTAGTATAGTGAAATATGAAAGTAATTTGAGTGGTGGATTGGTTAGTCAGTTATTTGGATTCAGAAGGATAGCGGAGGGATAGAAGAGGAAAAAAGGATTGCTTTTTTATAGCGCTTGTTACCCCTGATGGGGTGTTGAAACGCTTTTTTCGGCGAATAGCATGCTACTCCTAAACCCATTAAGGATTAGTGGTTTAGTATAGTGAAATATAAAAGTCATTTGAGTGGTGGATATTAGTCAGTTTGAATTGAGAAGGATAGCGGAGGCATAGAAGAGGGGGAAAGGTTTGCATTTATATAGCTCTTGTTATCCCTGATGGGGTGTTGTAGCACACTACTTTGGAACCCATTAGGGTTAGTGGTGAATTAGTATAGTGAAATATAAAAGTAATTTGAGTGGTGGATATTAATCTGTTTGGATTGAGAAGGATAGCGGAGGGATTAGAGGGAAAAAAGATTAGCATTTATATAGTGCTTGCTACCCCTGATGAAGTGTTGAAGCGCTTTTTTCTGCGAGTAGCACGCTGCTCTGGAACCCCTAAAGGAATAGTGCTTTATTATAGTGAAATATGAAAGTAATTTGAGTGGTGGATATGTTATTCAGTTATTTGGATAGAGAAGAGTAGCGGAGGAATAGAAGAGGGGAAAAAGGTTTGCATTTAAATAGTGTTTGCTACCTCTGAAGAATTATTGAAGGCGTTTTTTCAGTGAATAGCACGCTGTTCTGGAACCCATAAAGTATTAGTGGTGAATAAGTATAGTGAAATAGCATATTTGAGAAGTGGACATGTTAGCCTGTTATTTTGATTGAAAGGGATAGTGGAGGGATAGAAGAGTGAAGGATTTAGACTTTTTTGGGGGGAGGTATGAGAGGATGTGGCCTGACGGCCAGAGCTACTGGCTTTTCGAACTAGTGATCAAGGTGCGAGTCTGGAGTGGTCTCAACATCCTGTGACTCTGGGCAAATCATTGAATCTCCCTGTGCCTAAAAAACATGAATGTCTCCTTGTGTTATGTAACTGGTGGTCATGTGAAGCGCTCCAATACTTTTGGTTCAAGTCCGCGCTATATAAAACTGCAGAAAATATTTTTTTAATGAAGGCAGGGCTATACGTTACAGTTTGGCGGCGCGTATTAATTGACCTCAGAAACATTTGCGGCTGAATGGGCCCAGTCTGGTTTAACTCTCCGGGTTGTTGAACCTAGGGTGACCTACAGTCCATAAATTTCACGGACTATCTGTAATTTGGACCTCAGGTCCATTGTCCTTGAGGATCCCTTTTACAGACGCCTTTTGTCTATAATACTGGGCCCTGCAGGTAGCAGAACTGTTCCCTGCTGGAGTTCTGGACTTTTTGGTTCCGTCCAGAGGTGTCAGGGAACAACACCCAAAGACCCCGGAGTTCCACCTGCCTTGGTGCACAAATGAACAGAAACACGGGCTTCTCGATGGTGGCGTCAAAGACCAAAGGTTTATTACTGCAGGGACACAGAAGTCACAGAAACCACACATGGGCAGTGTCTAGGAGCCTGTTCGATTTGTACAAAGAGGGCTGCTCCTTATATACTGTTTTTTATGCTAGGGGCAAATTCTTTACATGTAATACATTCCCAAAACCTTTGTGTCTAAAACAATAAATATTTGGCGTTACACAGGAACCGTCGATAATATCTGAGGCCAAACATTGCGAAGAGAGGGGTTCCCACTAGTTTGTCACAATTCCCTGTCAATATTGTATTCAGGACCCGGACCGCCTCATCGTAAAGTTCGTTACCTCCCCCTAATAAAGATTCAGAAAGAAAGAAACAGAGCCAGGTGTGGAAGATAGAAAAGTGGGATAAGGGATGTTTGTGGGTTGTAAATGGGCAAGGCTACCGGCTTCGGCCGCCTAATCATGATCAGGTACAATGGACACGAAGACCAGTTTGGCAGGGCTGGCCTCGGGCAGAGGAGGTAGCCTTTGTCGAGTCATGCAGCTACAGCGTGATCTGGTTTAAGGTGCACGTGTCATGAAAGAGGTGAATCTCCGGCTAAGGTTACGTGTCCTTAATCGAAATGAAGTGATCAGAGGCTATTGCATATGTGAGGGCAAGAATCACAAAATGGCGGCCATGATCTAAGATGGATGCCGTGGGTAGATCAGAAATATGTCAATAGAAGGAGTGCTCTTGCTCGTAGCATAGCGAAAACATCAGGATATACTAAAAGGATCATTTGCGGTTCGCTGATACCAATATTATGTATTTCCGACAAACTTGAAAACACGGGTTCAAATTGTCACGGAACCGTCACGGAACCTCAGACCCTCCTTTTGCCCTTACATAGGCAATTACTTAGTCTATGTCAGAATCTAGTTCTATGCTCATCAGGTCAGTGACATGCTGTTGTATCATCATCCTTTCTCGTGTCTTTTCTCCAAACGCAGGTGGTTTTCTGAGACAAGTTGCAGCACAAAGACTACACAGAGCAGGACCACACTGGATAATCAGACAACATGAGAATAGGAATACTAAGATGACACCAATGACCATCAGAACCTTCCATCCCCACGCTGATATCAGAGTCCAAAACCACTCCATGAAGGACCAGTTTCCCTTGTCTACATGTATGGAGTCTGAAATCTTGTGCAACTTAGAGATCGCCTCATAGACTGTTGGAGCATTATTAGGAATAAAGACACAGCAGCTCGATTGGATCATTCTGCATACCCCACCTCGATCTGCAAGTATAACGTCTAGAACCATACGGTTCTGCAACGTCATGAGCCTATCCGCCTGAAGCTCAGCTGTCAGATTGCTAAGGGCACCAGCAGTTTCGGTAATAGTAGATTCAACTACCCGTGTTAGCTGACGTATGTTTCTACTATTGGCCATAGGTCCCCAGAACGGAAGGAAGCCTTTGAAGAAGTCTCCAGCTTCCTGACCAGCGGTATCTTCCTTGCTGAAGACACCTCTCGCTACTCTGGTTCAGGTACGACCCAGATGAAGCAGTGTATGTCGGAGGCAACAATCGAGCAATATAACATGATCCTGAAAAGTCGGCAGGCAACCATGTATAAGCTCTGTCTCGACAAATGAAGTAGGTACCCCTAGCAGTAAGAAAGGCAGGGGAAGAGTTAGCCGGAAACACGTAAGTCTCTACGCACTCACTCCTCCCTAGCTGAGCTCTCGGATTTCTCCCATTACCTTGCAAACAGACCTGACCTCGGTGAGGTACGACCCAGATTGGAGTTGAGCTTTTACGCTTGCTTTCTCCTAAACTAAGGCGATACTCTGAAGTATTCCAACTTAAATATACTCGCAATTCGTCTCTAGGGTAAGATGGAGTATTATTGACGTCCTTGACCATGTCAATAATTCCCTGGACTAAGGCTTTGTTGGCAGAGTTATATTTAGTGGACCGCGGTGGACGTGGAGGATAGGTTTCAAGGGCATAAGCAAAGATGGTTTGGAAGGCCTGAAATGATCCATTATAGCTGTAAGGCAAAACCAGATATGGAATACCTTTATCCATAGTGTGGGGTATCAAGCCACACACCCAGCAGTCTGTAGTGTTGACTACCAGTTGGTGTTGGTGCAAGAGCTGTACAAAAGTGTTGTTGGTGAATTCTGAGCGTCGAGCTTGCTCATGTTCTGGAAACGAGTGAAAAGAGTGTATAGAAGAAACAGTAGAAATAGCAGGATCAAGGGGAGGTACTGTAGAAACTGGCACAAAAATCAAATTTATGCTAAAGACGATTCCACCCACCAATGTTGCTAAAACAATCAAAAATGTAATGGCACATTGCATCAGAAAACATTTGCTATGAAGAATTCTATTAAGTCTGTTTCTGCGAACATAAATCACATTTTCTCGTTGCAGCGCAGGAAGCTCCATCTTCTACAATCCGCTTGCGACCACTGATGATGTGTACGTAGATGAAAATGCCTCTATCAGCCCTGGGAGTTCCAAGAACCAACAGAAAGATCGACCTTGTGTCAGACCCCTGCAAATTCAAACTAGGCACACAGCCACGACCCTACGGCTACCCAGACGGCAAGGCAATTTTAAAAACAATAAACAATAGCAAACTTCCTGGCTGAAGGCAAAAGTTCAATATATATATATATCAAAATCACAATATGCAGTTGCCTGCTTTATTTGTCCATTTTATGGCTTCTTAGGTTGTATCTCTGCTTCGCTGGTACTGTCTGATCGGAAAATAGTGTATCACTAGCAGCTGTTGCAGAGTTTAAGTTCGCAGATAGCAAAGTTTCTTCTGATGCTGGAGACAAATGTTCAATGTTCAAAGGAGTCTTTTCAGGAGGAGAGTCAGGTTTTGAAGTGTCAGTAATCAATTCGGCATCGCTGAAAGAGATGAACTTCGGTGTGTTTTCAGATTCGGAGGCACCAATTCCCTTTTTCACCCAGTCGTCGTAAGGGAGCGGCAAAGGAACACGCTTAACATGGGAGGCGTGTATCCAGTGCTTGCGGCCAGCTACACGAACTGCTGTCCTCGTTGCCAGTAAGATCTGAAAAGGCCCCACAAATCTTGGCTGAAGGTTCTTTGTCCTCGCGAAGTTCTTGATGACTACCAGGTCTCCTGGTTTCAGCTGATGCCCTGGACTCTCCGGAGGTTTTGGCAAAGCATCGAAAACCTGTTGATGAATAAGACTCAATTTAGCAGTCAAGTCGTAAAGGTAGTCTATCAACATAGGATATTCAATGGAGCAAAACTGTTTAGGCCTCGGCACACCCCAGATATTTGCCGGGCGACCAAACACTATCTCATATGGACTAAGCCCTATTCTAGAATGTACTGTTGCTCTCGTTGATAACAAGGCCAAAGGAAGTGCGTCTGGCCTAGGCTAAACCTGTGGATGCTTGTATTTTGGCTATTTTCAGCTTGAGGGTGCCATTGTAACCCTCGACTAAACCAGCAGACTGGGGATGGTTTGCACTGTGAAATTTCTGTTTCAATCCTAGGCCGGCACACACACTCTGCATAACTTTCCCTATAAACTCACTTCCGTTATCTGACCATACAATCCGTGGCATTCCATACCTAGGGAAAAATTCCTTGAGAAGAATTTTGGCAGTAGATAGGGCAGTGTTGTCCTTTAGTGGGTATGCTTCTATCCACCTGGAAAAAGCACAGACTACCACCAGGACGTACTTTAGATTGTTGCAGCGTTCCATGTGTATGAAGTCTAACTGAATTACTTCAAAGGGACAGGAAGGAGGAGCGAAATGACCAGCTGGAGTTGGAGTTCCCTTGCCAGGATTATGCATCAAGCACACCATACAATTTTTCACCACTCTCTCTGCACACTTACTGATTCCCTCATTCTTCCAGACCGGAGCCAACATCTTACATATCCCTTTAGAACTTATATGCGCTACTCCATGCGCCATTGTCACTACTGCAAGCACATATGCATCGGGCAACATCCAACGCTGCTGTTCTGTCAAATCAATCCAACATCCATTCGAGTCCAACTTGCCCGTACTTTCTCTCCATACACGTTTCTCTTCCTCAGTTGCTTCTTTCTGAATCTCTTTCACACTTTCCATAGTATCCTCACACATTCCAGACTCAGCAATCCATCTTGCAGACGTAGCAACATACATTCTACTCATCGTGTCTCTAGCTGTCTGTTTAGCAATTTCATCAGCAAAAGCATTCCCACGACCAACATCATCCGTGATTGCTTTATGAGCACTGCACTTCACAATCGCAACTTCAGTCGGCAAGGTTAGAGATTCCAACAAGTCGTTAACTAGCTGACCATGCTGGATCTTAGTCCCATGGGACGTAATGAAACCTCTTTCTCTCCACAACCGGCCAAAACTATGGGCCACGCCAAATGCGTACTGACTGTCTGTAAACACATTCACTCTCTTTCCCTCAGCTAAAACACACGCTCTCGTTAGAGCTATTAATTCTGCAGCTTGGGCAGAATTCTGACTCACTCTTGCAGTCTCCACAATCGTCTTCAAAGTCGTTACTGCGTAGGCAGCAGTCACATCACCATTCTCCAATTTAAAACATGACCCGTCCACATACAGCGTACCATCCGGATCTGATAGCGGAGTATCTTTCAAGTCGATTCGTCCTTTTGTCTCTTCCTCCGTTTTGAAATAGCAGTCATGTGGCTCGGAATCACTCGACTCTTGATCAGTCGGCAACAGCATTGCTGGATTCAATACATTACATCTTTTGATCTGAATATGACTCGCTAGTAATGTCAGCTCGTAACCAGATAATCTCGCACTAGTAAGGTGTTGTGTCTTCGTTCGGTTCATGAGTGTATCCACTGCATGAGGAACCATGACCACTAGCATATTGTTCATCACCAAACCAGCAGATTGTCGAATGGAAGCTGCAGCTGCCGCTGTAGCTCTCAAACAACTAGGCAACGCTCTGGCTACCGGATCTAATGTTGATGAGAAATACGCACAAGGGCGTTGTTTATCACCAAACTTCTGTGTCAGAACACTCAACGCGCAACCTTCTCTTTCGTGAACGTAGAGCGTGAATGGCTTACTGTAGTCAGGTGTACCCAATACAGGAGCTGAACACAATGCTTTTCGTAATTCAGTAAAACTTTCTTGACATTCATCAGACCATGGCACCGGACTCGGAACATTTTTCCCAGTCAAAGCTACCAATGGTTTCGCTAAAAGAGAAAAATTTGGAATCCACTGCCTACAGTAAGAGGTAATACCTAGAAAGGCACGTACTTCTCTCTGTGTGCGTGGAACACTCATCTGCGTAATTGCTTTTATTCTTTCTGGGGTCAACTTCCTTCCCTCCTTTGACAAGAGATGACCTAGGTAGGTCACTTCTTGGCAGCAGTATTGCATCTTGGAAGGAGACACTTTGTGATTCAAATTAGACAAATGATGCAATAGGGAAATTGTAGCTGCTTTGCAAGTTTCCTTGTCATCGGCAGCCACTAAAAGATCGTCTACGTACTGTACTAGGGCAGAACCTGGAGGAAGGACAAAAGAATCTAACTGGCTTTTTAATGCTTGACTGTAAATGGATGGACTTTCACAATAGCCTTGTGGAGCGCGTTTAAATCTGAAACTGCGACCTCCTAGACAGAAGCCGAAAATATCCCTACTTTCTTCGGCTATCGGAATGCTGAAAAAGGCATTCTTTAGGTCAATAACTGAGAACCATGTGGCTGTGGCAGGAATCAATGTTAACAAGGCAGTAATGTCTGGTACTACAGGAAACTGCGGGACTACAATCTTATTAACTTCTCTAAGGTCTATGACAAACCTATAAACTGGAGGTTTTGTAGGATCAGTTCGCTTCAGAATCGGTAATACAGGACTGTTACAGACATTTCCCCTAGTTTCTTCAACCACACCTTTCTTAATCAAATCTTGCACAATCAATAAAAGTGCGCGCTCACCTTCACTCGATATTTTATATTGGGGAATTCTTGGAAATTTCACATTTGCTTTCAAAGTTACCACATACGGTGGAATTTCTAGGAGACCTACATCGTTAGGACCAGTCGCCCAAAGAGAATCAGGGAGTGAATGTAGCTCCGGCGGGAGTGCATCCATTGACAAGTACATCGGAGAGGTGATATTTTTACCCAATGTAAGCTGTACTCCTTCCGGAGAACAGTACAATGTCGCATATAGTCGTTTTAACAAATCTAAACCAAGCAGATTTTCATTACAACCTGTCGTCAAAATCAGGGGTGCTTTCAATTGGCACGGTCCAACAGAAATAGACAAAGGACCAGATATCGGGTTGTAAACAGGGGCGCCTGAAAAACCTACGGAAACATTTGTTGAGCCGGACAAAGGTGCGCCAGGGAGTTTCGCATGAATGATAGAACTTTTTGCGGCACCAGTATCCAACAGAAACGGTTCGACTACACCTGATGTTGCTACTGCGACATAAGGCCCACTCTGATCCACTGGAACTGATACTACTCCCTCTCTCTGTCCATGGCTGTCCTAGTACCCATTTTGCTGAAAACCCTCATCTACTTCATTATAGTCCTCAACAAGATACTGTTGAGATCTATTTTGCTGAGCAGATTGTCCATTTCGTTGATCAAAGTGATTGGAGGGACGATCATTCGTTTGTGGAGGCATAGCACCTCGTCCTCGACCTCTAGAATTCTGCACAAAACCACCACGACCTCTTTGAGCTGCTGCTGCATTATTTTGCGCTAAGATCGGACATTCATTTTTATAGTGACCCTCTTTCTTACAGTACGCACACTGATTCCACTGGTATTGAGGTCTTGTTGAACCATAATCTGTCCTTTGGTATGAACCTTGCTGCGTATTAGTCTGATTCGTGCGAGGCGGATACGCCTGCTGTAAAAGAACTTTAGTTTTTAAATCTTTCGTTTTCTTCTCTGATTTTTCCTTTTCCTCTTTATCCCTATTTTCATAGTACTGTGCAGTCGCAAGTATTTGCGCTGTCGTGGATACAGCCCACGCACTTTCCGAATCCTTTAATTTATTGCATAATTCAGGTAACAAATTATGCACAAATTTATCTACAAACAGTCTCTGTCCTCCTTCTGTACTCATGTCCTGACCACTATGATCCACAAAAGTCTCTTCAAACCTCGTAAAGAAGTCGGAGACACTTTCGTCTTTCTTCTGCCTGCATGCTGACAGCTTGTCCCAATTTACACGCAATGCTGGCATCAGAGTCTTCATTAGATCAATTATTCTACCTGGCAGATTAGCAATTAGAGGTTCGGGTTTCGCACCACCTATTTGCTGACCATCTGCTGCAGTGATAGCTGCCCAATCACCACCTAA
Organism: Lissotriton vulgaris; assembly: GCF_964263255.1. Lineage (NCBI taxonomy): Eukaryota > Metazoa > Chordata > Amphibia > Caudata > Salamandridae > Lissotriton > Lissotriton vulgaris. Next base: position 996,927,881 of record NC_141685.1, on the reverse strand, counting down.
AGCAGCTTGATGATCCTCTCTACGAATTTTAGCCCACACTGGTTGCGGAACTACGTTACCAAACAACATATCGATGTCGGCTAAGTTCATTATACAAGCCTCAACTGTCTGTGTTAATTCCTTGTAATATCCGGCTGGATTCTTACGTGGATCTGGCAAGGCCTGTTTCACCGCTAACACTTCTGCTCGCTTCCATGGAATGTGTATCCACACTCGTTGGAACTGTGCTGGAGCAGCTGCAATACCTGCATTATCATCACGTTGTATTGCTTCGCGCCAGATTGGAGGAACCTCCCTCATAGGATATTGGCGACTTAACTTCATTTTACCTTTTTCTAAGTCTCTCGGTGAACGAAGAGATGGATCATTCCTAAAACTTAAAATAAGTTCCATCGCTTCCTTTATATTCTCACCCACTATCATTCCAGCAGCAAATTCTTTTTGAACCTTAATTAAATCTTCCAAATCTGATTCGACATCATCTTCTTCTATCTCCTCACGTAACAACGAGCACATCTCATCAAAGACGTACCGTTGCGTTGGTTCCCCCCACTGCATAAATGTGTCTAGCACATCTCTCGTACTATATCTTCTACCCTTCGAAATCCATCTGAGAGCCGTGGAATCTAAAACTCCCCGTTCCTCAGTACTTGGAAGCTGACTCCGTCTCTGAACAGAGTCAGGAGTAGGAGTCTTAATCAAAGTTTTATATATAGGAGACAGCATATTAGTAACAGAATCAGTGATTCTTCGACGAACAGAAAATGGAGTTAGCACACTCGCAGACGTAGAGAACGCAGTAGAGGTAGGAATAGATAACGGAACAGTAGGAGTATCGAGAAAAATAGTTTGAGGAACAGTAGGTACAGAAGTAGGTATAGAGGCTGGCAGTGTAGGAAGAGGAGGAGCTGTAGGAACATTCACATTCATCACAGGAGGTACAGGAGCTTGATTCTGGGGGACAGGAGCAGGAACACCAGGTTGTCCAGCAACCAGCAATTGAACATTCGGGACAAGCGGAGCCGCAGCACCTTGTGCATACGGTGGAGGTGACCTTAACAGATAAGATAGCAGAGGATCGTTTTCGGAATCCTCCAGTATCTTAGCCATTTTCGATGGCAAGGCAGGATAGCACTTGTCAATCGCTAGATTATGCTCTCTAATGGCTACATCTATGGCCTTCTCACACTCGTTAGCCTGCAACTGTTTAGCCGCTTGCTCTAGAGTTAACTCTTCTTGTTCTTTCTGTTCTTTCTTCAACCTTTTCATTTCTCTCTGTTTGGATTCTTTTCGCCAATAACGGAAAGAATCAAACATTGCCGGCCGGGCTTTCTTCTTAAACAATTTCGCTTCTAAGTTGTCGAGAATCTCTGGTTCAAAACTACCATGCAGTGGCCAACTAAGGACACCATCCTTCTTACAATAACGGACCCATACCTCATTATAAGATATAGGACCCACGCCATGTTTACAATATAAATCATATAGGGGAGTCCCAATCGGAGGAACCAGACATGAGTCCTCCAATCGTGAGTCACTGTTGCAACTAAAACAAGACAACATTTTCCGACTTACCATTTTCAGTCCGGAACACAAAACAAACAAAACACGGAACAAATATGTGCACTCGAACCAAGAACTTAGGCCTACCAAAACGAACTGATGTATCGATACCCAAACTAAACCAAATAGATTATCGTAACTAGAACAACCAGTGATAATCTGACAAAACCAAACCAAACCAAGAACCGATCAAGGATTTTTAACAATCCTCACAAAAGTAACCAGCTAGCTATCACTAAATACTTAACTGAGTCACTGAAGACGTCACCAAGGAGAAACCCGTCACGTTTCGCCGTACTAAGGACTGCACCACTTCGGGTCCAAGACAGGGCGACGGTCAAGGCAACGGCCCACTGCAGCCGTCCTGAACGGGAAACCCTCGTGGAAGAGAACTTCGGGCCACTTTTGCGATATGCCGGGATCGATGAAGTGGGGCGCCTCCCTCAGGAATCTTCACACGAAGCTTCTCGAACTCTTCAGGCTTTTGGACCGGTACCGAATGACGTCGCCCCACGTTGGGCGCCAATTGGAGTTCTGGACTTTTTGGTTCCGTCCAGAGGTGTCAGGGAACAACACCCAAAGACCCCGGAGTTCCACCTGCCTTGGTGCACAAATGAACAGAAACACGGGCTTCTCGATGGTGGCGTCAAAGACCAAAGGTTTATTACTGCAGGGACACAGAAGTCACAGAAACCACACATGGGCAGTGTCTAGGAGCCTGTTCGATTTGTACAAAGAGGGCTGCTCCTTATATACTGTTTTTTATGCTAGGGGCAAATTCTTTACATGTAATACATTCCCAAAACCTTTGTGTCTAAAACAATAAATATTTGGCGTTACACAGGAACCGTCGATAATATCTGAGGCCAAACATTGCGAAGAGAGGGGTTCCCACTAGTTTGTCACAATTCCCTGTCAATATTGTATTCAGGACCCGGACCGCCTCATCGTAAAGTTCGTTACCTCCCCCTAATAAAGATTCAGAAAGAAAGAAACAGAGCCAGGTGTGGAAGATAGAAAAGTGGGATAAGGGATGTTTGTGGGTTGTAAATGGGCAAGGCTACCGGCTTCGGCCGCCTAATCATGATCAGGTACAATGGACACGAAGACCAGTTTGGCAGGGCTGGCCTCGGGCAGAGGAGGTAGCCTTTGTCGAGTCATGCAGCTACAGCGTGATCTGGTTTAAGGTGCACGTGTCATGAAAGAGGTGAATCTCCGGCTAAGGTTACGTGTCCTTAATCGAAATGAAGTGATCAGAGGCTATTGCATATGTGAGGGCAAGAATCACAAAATGGCGGCCATGATCTAAGATGGATGCCGTGGGTAGATCAGAAATATGTCAATAGAAGGAGTGCTCTTGCTCGTAGCATAGCGAAAACATCAGGATATACTAAATGGATCATTTGCGGTTCGCTGATACCAATATTATGTATTTCCGACAAACTTGAAAACACGGGTTCAAATTGTCACGGAACCGTCACGGAACCTCACTGCAAGAGGCCTCAACTCCCTAATGGGGCACCTCGCAGTCCTCATCGCAGCCCCTCCCACCCATTGTCATTCTGTATGTGGCTGATTGTCACATACAGAATGACAATGGGCAGTTTGAGCTGCTAATGCATACATCCCACCCTGAACCTCTAAAGTGCCTTAGCTCAAAACCACTGAGGCGCCGCGCCGAAGGTAAAGTTCAAAGTTGAAGGTTAAATATGACACACATAGGAGAAGCAGAAGAGCACTGTGGAGTTAAAAGAAGTCTCCTCTTGCAATGGGGCCCTCAGTGAAGCCAGTGGAGGGTACCCTTGCGGGTTTCGGTCCTGGAAAAAATGCTAAAGTAGGGGATCCGTGCATGTGAAAGCATAATCTGGCCCATCTCTCATAAGAAGACGCGTATCTTCCAACAAATGTACCTGCTTATGTTCGATAAATTGTGAGGTCTTGTTACTCTCCGATGCCATTTCATTTTATAGTCTGAAAGGAACGGATGGCGCTTTATTTCGCCATGAAACTGTTAAAGAAATGTAAATTAATCTGTTGTTTTTATTGTCTGTAATGACAGAGAGTGATAGAGAAATGTTTGTGCATGTCTGTCTATATACAAAAATAACACACAAACAGCTCCAATAAAAATACAAGGACCATTTAGAAAAATACCAGACTGACTGCAGGCAGCAGTAGAAAAGATTCGATCCTGCCAGTACAGATGATCAGTAGGGGATGTGAAAGAAAAGTAGTGTGCGCATATGTGCTCTGTCCTGGGAGTTCCCACCCTTCACACCACCAATTATGAAAGATGGATCAGTAAAAGGATGGATTGATGAGTGAATGGGTGGATGATAGGCGAGTAAATTGGTGGATGGATTGTGAGAAATGGACGGATTGATGAATTGATAAGTGAAAGGGTGAATGAATGGATGGATGATTTAATGGATGGATGGGTGGAAGAGTGGATGGATGATTGAAAGGATGGATTGGGTAAAAGGATAAATAGTTTGATGAATGAGTGAATGGATGGATGAGTGGAACAGTGGGTGGATGAGTTAAGGGATTGATTGGGTGAAAGGGTGGATGGGTGATGGATGAGTGAAAGGATGTAAGTAAGTAAGTAATGTTTTTATTTGTACATGATTAATTAAAATATTTTCAAAATTGTAAACCTCCAATAAAATCATTGTTAAAAAAAGGATGGATTGAGTGAAACTATGGATGGATGATGGATGGTTAAGTGAAAGGGTGGATAGATAGGTAAAAGAGTAAGTGGTTGGATGGATGAGTGAACGGATGGATGCGTGGAAGAGTGGACGGATGAGTGAAAGGATGGCTTGGGTGAAAGGGTGAATGGTTGGATGGATGAGTGACTGGATGATGGATGGGTGGAAGAGTGGATGGATGAGTGACAGGATGGATGGATGATGGCTGAATGAGTGAAATTGTGAATGGAGGGATGGATGAGTGAAATGATGGATGAGAGGATAGGCAATGGATAGGTTTGCAAATGGTTGAAAAGGTTTGGATATGGATGGGAACATAGATGGAAGGACAGAATGAATGGTGAAAGACTGAAAGGTGGATGAAAGAATTAATAGATTACAGAAAGTACATTTGAAATGGTGGATATCAGGGGTGTGATGAAGGGCTAAATGGCTCGATCCTTGGACAAGAGAGCTCTTCTGGGGAGGGTTGTGATGACTTAACTTTGCTTTCTTGGTGCCATAAGAGCTTTAGTTCAAAGTGGGAGGTATTTACATTTTCTGGCTACTCCCTTGCCTATGTGTTACTATTCTGTATTTGCTGTGTGCTTATGTGTGGGATCTATACATCATGCAAATGACATTTTGAGTGACAACCAACTGCGGGTTGAATGTTACACAAGTAATTGTAAGTGTTTGCATGCTTGGTTTAGGTGTAAGGTTTTCGGGCGAGCCTCATAGTGCCATGAGCTGTGCTTGAGATGTATATTGTGTTTGTAACAATAGGCAAGGTGTCAAAAATAAACTATGTAATAGTGTATTGACTGTGCCTTCCTTAAGAAAGCTGCAGGGAAAAGCCCCTTTGTGACTTCTGTCAGCTTGTGCAACTCTCTGCGAAGCCCCCATAAGCAAAGTCAGATTCCATATTTTAAGTTCCACTTGCTGAAACACCCATAATGTATTCCCTGTAGTGGGTTCATCACAGAAATCCTCCCTTTAGTTCACCTATGCGTGCCGCTTTACATCTCACAATGGCACTCAGATATGAGATGCTGGTAACAAAGTCTATCCGAGCAGATCTTCCTGACCACTTCTCTCACCAAACGTGACTGCTCAGGACCATGAGTTGTAAACAAAATATCAGACTGGACAACCCAGTGCAGTAACCATATAAATAGATTATTATCATATGAAATACCTCAAAAAGACCTACACAGTTGCTCAAAGCAGTGCGCATACCAAAAAACCGTGAAGTGCACGATTGTCTCAACCTAATATAAACTTACTTTGACTTGTACTTAAGTGGTTGTCTATTTACTTACTTTTATACTATTGCGCAACTTCTTCTGAAATGTCTGTAAAACATACCTTTTGTCCCGAAGATTTGTCCTGAATTTTGACTTTCTGTCCTGAATTTTTACACTTACCGTCCTGAATTGGCCACCATGCCAGTGGGTCACCCTAGTTGAACCCGGCCTCTGCAGCAGGCGCTTGGATCACTGGGTTGCATTACCACAATACAATAGTGCGAGCTGAGGCTCGTGGGACAGTGGGCTGTGGAGAGACAGGGTGTCTTCCTTCCGTGGGAGCGGACACGGTCGGCTGAGATGGCACGTGTTGTGTGTTTTCTGTAGGATTAGCTTTAAGAAACTGCGCACATTCTGGCAATTAGATTTAAACTGAACCCAAACAGACCATGCGGCTTTCATCAGCTGCACCAGCCGTGTAATCTGCGCAGTAAACAAGCTGTAAATTAAAAGTCTGCCTGTTTCTTGGCTCGGACCCTTTCGTTTGATCAGTGTCTTGAGTGCTGGTTCCACGGCTTGCGAATGTTGTGTTCCTTCCAAACTGGAGCTGAGTTTTTAGTAACGGCTCAAACGTCTGCCTTTTTATTCCGGGTCATTTCATTCCACGCCTATTCTTCAAATAAATTTCAGTTATGCACCCGTCGCAGATGGAAAGAGGTCGCTGATCAGATTTCGATTACGACAGGTTTTTCTATACGACAAAATGGTGGCATGCCGAGTGGCAAGGGTCCTGACATATTGGTTTATTCAGTATTATATTCCGTATATAGGGGCATATTACCAACAACTAGCGATAATTATTGCTATGTTGGCTTAGCGGCAATATTTTTATCGTCGAGCTGCAGCGATTTTTATCGCTTAGGAACCTTGCTATTATTAAGGTTTATCTCCTAAGCGATAAAAATCGGCTGAAATGCATGAATATCGCTGAAAAGTCAGTGATATTCATGCATTACTGAGCTAATGCTCTTAGCCATGTTATCCACCTCCCATTGGATAACATGACTAAGAACTGCTCAGGGCAGGTGTTAGCCTTTGGAGATATTCGCGCTTAGCGCGAATATCTCCAAAAGTTGATAATAGGAGATAGCGATATTAGCGACTGTTTCCCGTCGCTAACATCTTGGCACGCCCACTTTGCATGTCATTAGTGATAAATTTCTCTGACATGCAAAGTGGGGCCCAAGATGGTCGCTATCTCCTACTAGCTGTCGCTAACTGGTGTTAGCGACAGCTAGGTAATAGGAGATAATTTTATCTCCGCTTTCTTGGCTTTTAAAGTCAAAAAAGCGGAGATAAACCCCCTTGATAATATGCCCCCTAGTGCCTTCTCTTCGGGCCTGGCCACTGCCAGATACGGATTTCTACATCTGCATTCCGGTGAAGGGACCGGTGATGTCAGTGATCTAAATTCTGCTGAATGACGTCATAATGTAATTGACAGAAGGGATGCTAGTTGTGATGTCATTAACAAGTCTACATTCCACTGAGTGTCTGCGATGTGACATTCTGAAGAATACTGTTTCTGACGTCTTAGTAACTACATTCTGAAGGCAGTTTGTGATGTAAAAATGATATTCGTCTGATTGTGATGCCAGATTGGGATTTCAATGCATTCCAATTGTTGCGATGCCATAGTAAAGCAAATAGCAGAAACATTTTTTTGGGGAGGACAGTGGAGCCTTCTCACTGCCAGCACCTAACCTAATATTGCTCCCAAAGTCTTGCCCCTTCTATTCTTATGGGGGTCAGTGTGCACACCGAATGACACCCACTGTCACAGTGCCTATTCCCTCAGGAATTTTAACAATTTGAAACAAAAATGCACAGGTGCACCACATAAACAATAATTCAAAGTAGGACTCATTTTACGGTTCACAAAACAATAGATAGCAAAAGGCAGAGGTCTTCAATTTAAATTCTTTATTCCATTTTCTTGTTGTGTAGAGAAAACAATACAGCCGACGCGTTTCGTCCTACTATAGGACTTCTTCAGGGCGAGGATTCCAATGTTTTATACGGTCTCTGTCGGGCGGTACCGTCAATAAAAAAGAAGAGCTATATCCACAGGTAACCCAATTGAGTATGAGGGACAGGATTGCAACGTGATAAGAGCGATCCTACGGGGTTCCCACGAGCGTCGTCACGACCGGCTCCCTCCAAAAGAAAAGAGGGAGCCGGTCGAGATGGGCTACCTGTGGCACTTTTGTCTGCTGTTCTACTATATGTGTCCCCTAATAAGGATATAGCATTCATATCCAGCTCATAGATGATTACTCCATCAGACTGATTACTCAAAGACTGACTACTACCACAAATCATCTTTAAGTAGTTCAACTTTCGGAATTCAATCAACACTAGAAGAGGGTATTGACGGACCCCCAACTTGGAGCGTATAACCGCCTCTGATTTATTGTGCCCAACACGTGGATAGTCTCTTGAAATATAATTCACGTCGGAGGAGATATAGCTCTTCTTTTTTATTGACGGTACCCGCCCGACA